>NC_067440.1:2623709-3275209 GCF_009764475.1 Pristis pectinata | reverse complement strand
TATGTAGAAGGATAGGACTGGTCCTTGGGTTGAGATTCTAAATTGGAGTAAGGCCAATTTTGATAGCATCAGAAGGGACCTGGCAGGCATGGATTGGGATAGGCTGTTTTGTGGCATACCGATGCTTGGTAAGTTGGAGGCTTTCACAAGCGAAATATTTAAAGTACAGAATCTGTGTATTCCTGTTAGAATAAAAGGCTAGGCTGACAAGTTTAGGGAACATTGTTTACCGAGGCAAGAAATGCAAGAGGACCCTTAAGAGAGAAATCAGGAGAGCGAAAAGAGGACATGAGGTTGCTCTGGAGGACAAAGTGAAAGAGAATCCCAAGGGTTTCTATAGCTACATTAAGGACAAAAGGGTATCAAGTGACAAAGTTGGTCCTCTTGAAGATCTTGGTTGATGTAAGATATTGAGCTCTGGTTAAGGAAAAGAGGGAGGCATACACTGCACAGACACAGTTGGGATCCAGTGAATCTCTTGCTGACTGCAAGACATGTAGGGGTGCACAAGAGAGAAGTTAGGAGGGCAAAAAGAGGATATGAGAAGGATTTGGCAGGCAAGGTGAGGCAAACTCCCAAGAGATTCTGTAGGTATATTAGAAGGTTGGCTAGGGAGAGAATATATCCTCTCACAGATCAGCATGGCCGTCTGTGTGTGGAACTAAAGGAAATGGGAGAGATGTTTAATGAATATTTCTGTTTAAGTTTTACTGTGGAAAAAAATGATGGAAGTTGAGGAAATGGGGGAAGTGAGTGGAGATGTCTTGGACCACATGCGAATTAGCAGGGAGGAGGTATTGGAGGCTGTAAAGTGCATTGTGAATAGATCCCCAGGGCCTGACCTGTTTCAGTCTTGGACCTTGTGGGCAGCTGGAGAAGAAATTACGGAGGCCTTTGCAGAGATTTTTGTTTCATCTATAGCCACAGGTTTAGTTCCAGAGGACTGGAGTGTGGTTAATGTGGTACCATTTTTTTTTAAAAAGAGCAAAAACAAGCCAGGGAACTACAGGCCACTGAGTCTGACATCGTCGGTTGTATATTGCTGGAGGGGATTCTGAGAAACAGGATCTACCAACATTTGGAGAGACAGGTTCTGAGTCAGGACAGCCAGCACGGTTTTGTGCGTGGGAAGTCATATCTGACAAATCCCTAGGAGTTTTTGGAGGAGGTAACCAAGATGGTAGATGAGAGCAGGCCAGGGGATGTTGTCTATATGGACTTTAGCAAGGCCTTTGACAAGGTCCCTCATGACAGACTAGTCTGGAAGGTTAGATCGTACGGGATCCGGGGGGAGATAGCGGATTGGATTCATAATTGGCTCAGTGATGCGAAGCAGAGGGGGATGGTCGAGGTTGTTTCTCAGACTAGAGGCTTGTGTCTAGTGGTGTGCCACAGAGGTTGGCGCTGGGACATTTGTCGTTTGTAACTTTATTAAACAATTTGGAAGTGAATGTACAAGGCACGGTTAGTACGTTTGCGGATGATACTAAAATATGTTGTGATGTATATAGTACAGAAGGTTATGAAAAAACACAGGGGGGTCCTGATCAGCTGATATGTGGGCTGAGGATTGGAAAATGGCTTTCAATGCAGATAAAAGCGAGGTATTGTAGTTTGGGAGGTCAAACCAGGGTAAGACATACAGTGAATGGTAAGGCCCTGGGGAATGTTATGTAACAGGGGGAGATAGGAGTGCAAGTGCATAGTTGCTGAAAGCAGCATCCCAGGTAGATAACGTAGTGAAGAAGGCGTTAGGCACGCTGGCCTTCAGTCAGGGCCATGAGTATAGGAGTTGAAAATTTACGATGTAGTTATATAAGATGTTGTTGAGGCCACACTTGGAGTATTGTGTACACTTTTGGTCTCCCTGTTATAGGAAAGATATTATTGAACCTGAAAGAGTACAGATAAGATTTACCATGTTGTTGGCTGAACTTGGGGGCCCGAGTTACAACGAGAAGTTGCATGGACTAGGACCTTATTCCCTGGAATGTAGGAGATCGAGGGGTGACCTGATAGGGGTATATAAGGGGCATAGACAGGGTGAAAGCACATAGTTTTTTTTTCCCAGGGAGGGGGTGTTAAAAACAAGAGGGCATAGGTTTAAGATAAGAGGACAGAGATTTAAAAGGGACATCAGTGGTGCGTCTTTGGAATGAACTGCCAGAAATAGTGATTGAGGCGGGCACATTAGCAACATTTAAAAGCCATCTAGGTAAGTACATGGATAGGAGAGGTTTAGCGGGCGATAGGACAAACGTGGGCGGATGGGACCATCTCACTGGGCAACACAGTCGTAGGATTACTCCCTGTGCCACGTGCTAGTGAGGGTAAGAATAATAGGATAAGGGAAATGAAGGCTTCAAGTCTTCAGCGACTTGAACCATTAGGATATCTTCTGGGACAGAGGTGACCTGTACAAGAGAGATGGGTTACACCTGAACTGGAGGAGACCAATATCCTCGTGGGGAGATGTGTTAGTTCTGCTCGGAAGGGTCTAAACTTGTCTGATAGCGGGTGGGACCTGAAGCTGTCGTGTGGCAGACGGGCAAGTTAAAGCAAATATAATTTTTAAAGCGAGCAAGTTCAGTAGACAGGATGGACCAGGGCAGGACAGGGAATGAGGAAGGTCTGATGCAAGAAGCCTGACAGGTAAGGCAGATGAACTCAAGACATGGATCGGCACATGGGACTGGGATATTAATAGATGTAACAGAAATATGTTTGAGGGAGGGGCAGTACTGGCAGCTCTGTGTTCTGGGGTACAGATGACACAGGTGTGATGAAGGTGGAGGTGAGAGAGGAGGGCGAGTTGCGTTTTTGACTGGGGAGAACATCATGGCAGTACCTAGAGAGGATATCCCGAGGCTATATGGGTGGAACTTAGAAACAAAGAAGAGTCGATCACTTTGATGGGCTTAGATTATAGATGCCTGAATTGCCAATGGGAAATAGAGAGGCAAATATATGGTGTAGGAATAATAGAGTTGTAATAGCAGGTGGTTGTAACTTCCCTAATATTGACTGGGACTGCCTTAGTGCTAAGGGATTAGATGGGGCAGAATGTGTTAAGTGTGTCCAGGAACGTTTTCTAAAGAAATTTGTACATGGCCCTAAGTGGTTGATTTGTCAGTGGGGGAGCACTTTGGGACCAGTGATCATAATTCCATTCGTTTTGAAATTGTTATGGAAAAAGATAGGACTGGCCCACAAGTCCTGAATTGGGAGGAAGGTGATTTTGATGGCGTCAGAGAGGAATTCTCACCAGTTGATTGGGAGGGGCTGTTGGCAGGTAGAGGCACGTCTGGCAAGTGAGACAGCGAGCGAGATTTCACCGCCCTCTGAGGTAAAGAATTCCATAGAAATATCTCCTCATCTTGGTCATAATCGGCCTTTCCCAATCAACTACTGAAGTATCAGCTCTTAAAGTGCACAATGCTGTAGGAATCAGTCATTGAAGCCCTTCAACAGTTTTGTAATTTCCATGACACTCTCGTTTCTCTAGACTCTGGAGAATATAATCCGTGAACACTCAGTCTGTCCCGATATTGGAAAAGTGTCCACTCCTGGAAGCAGTAGACACAATCTCTGTTACAGCCCTTCTCCAGCAAGTGCCCTCTCTCGGGGAAGGAGACCAATCCTGTGCCTTGTTCTACAGATGTGGCCTCTTGTACCGCCTCCAAAACGGGCTGGAGTCGTTTGTGAATAACTGAGTGGAACTAGTGGAGATGTCCTGATTGTCAACGGTTACCTGATGGTGTCGGAGACATCAAATGTTATTGTACTCTGAGCTTATCAGCTGACTGTATTACGCAGTGATAATAATGACTGAAATTTCTTAATGAAGCCTATATAAATGCCGCAATGTATTTCCGTCCTGCCATCTGTCCAGCTTGTAAATGAAAGCTGCTTAATTGATCGTTTCTCAGTCATCTGAGCATCAGGCTTCATGCAGGATCCCTCTCAGCCCCAACAAATCACAGTAAGGGTTCTCGACTATTCGCTGTGGATGGTCCGATCTAATCAGCAGAGATCTTCTATGTGAAGACATCTACAAGGTGTTTTTCCAACATATTCTGTAAAGTTTCTCATCATTTATCAGGTGGACCTTGTACTCTGGACTCAGCTCAGTGGTAATTATTTTAAACAAATCAATAAACATGCAATCAAATTAATAACTGCAACCAGAGCCATAAATCTTACTGTTAAAGTTCACTTTGATATGTTATATGGGCTTTGGCCTTGGAGGGGCCTAGCCACTGATGTGTTGCGTCTTGGATGGTTCTAGAACTATAAACAGCTCACTACAATTCTGTGTTCTGTGGTCCGGTGTCGAGTTTTCTGCATCCATACATATTCAAGAAGTAAACTGCTACAAGGATTCAGCAGCTCGAGCAGCATCTGGAGGAGGAAAGGAATGGTCGGTGTTTCGGGTCCAGACCATGTGTTCGGACTGAGAGTGGAGAGGGAAGACAGCCAGTGCATCGACATTAAATACCCAACATATCAAAACTCTCATTCCCCATGTCTGGAAAATTTGCGGCAATTAGTCCCATAACAGTGACCTCTGGAAGGTGACTGCAATCTCAGGAATGATAACTGAGTCCTTGGCTAAGTTAATCGATAAGTCGGGCCTAGTTGTTGCTTCAAGTC
Organism: Pristis pectinata; assembly: GCF_009764475.1. NCBI lineage: Eukaryota > Metazoa > Chordata > Chondrichthyes > Rhinopristiformes > Pristidae > Pristis > Pristis pectinata. The sequence goes on along the minus strand of NC_067440.1, from coordinate 3,270,556 downwards.
TGCCGGTGAATTTCACTGCACTACTGAATGGTGTTTACCAGAACTGGCAGACAGTTGCAGACAGTGTTCTCCAGAGTCACACGTTGCTGCTTTCGTACTGCTACGTTTGAGTATTTTCATTTGCATCAGGCTTTGCACCTGGGTGCCCATGAACTCATTACCTGACAAGACTGGGTAGATGTAAGCAGCCAAGGGCCAAGTGGGAAGCTGAAGGGTTGGATGAGAAAGCCCTGAGCTGCTGTGGAATATTGGGAGCAATGTTGTCTGATACCATTGGATTTTAGCCTTCAGAGGTCATCAGAAGGTCACTGCTGAGCGGCTGGAATGGAGACAAGTTTCTCTGACTTGGAACAGAATGTACTAGAAACACTCAGCAGGTCAGGCAGCTGCTGTAGCAAGAGAAGCAACGTTTCAGGCTGATGATATTTGATACAGTCCGAGAGGTGGGTGGGGTGTCGACAGATTGAGACAACGAGGGAGCACTGGGACACACTGGATACACAGCATGGTCCGTGGTAGGAAGCAGTGGGCAGCAAATCTGCGAACATGGACAAAGGACCTTCATTGTCAGTCATTAACATTCAGCTTGTACAGACAGTGATAACCCCAAATACTTCACAAACATAGCTGATTGGAACTAAAGTTCCACCAAAATTTGAACTCACGTTGATGGATTCAAAGCCCAGAGTGCTCAGCACTCCACTGAGGAACCAGAAAGCGCCGCTTGAGCCAATTTTTCACTACACTTACCCCAAATGTGCTCTCTCACCGATCCCTGGGACCCCAGAAACATCCTTCAAAGTACTGCTGGCGGAAGGCTCCTAAATCATTGCTTACCGCATTTCCAGCATTATCAGAGTTATCTTTTGTAGTTTATGACCCTGTATAGCAGTTGATTGCAGCTTTATTAATTTTCCTGAACTGATTATTATTGAGCTGAGTGCAGAGTACAAGAACACTCACCTTGGAAGTACTTCAAACAGACTTTATGGAACATTTTGAAAGAACATTTTGTGTTGTCTTCAAAGAACGAGCCAGGTGGGGAATGCCTGTGACCCTGTGCTGTGAATTGCTGGCAGCTGCACTCCGTTCGGTTTGTCAAGGCTGAAATGCTGTATTTAACCTGCCTCCTTTAGAACCGTCGGTCTTCGTTCCTCACCATGGTCACTCATCTTGCTCAGAGCACAGTCCTCGCATCCTGATGTCATCATCCAGGAGAACAAGAATGCTCATGACCTCAGCTCTCCTTCCCACTCTACATTATCAGATGTTCGTCCAAAATCCTGGATAGGATGAGCAGATATTTACACCAACTAAAGTTTGGGATGACTAAGCCTATTGGTCCTCAATTGTTCCTTCACCATTGGTTCGATTCCCTTCCTTGGAACTGAACAACCCTGCCTGGTCCCACCCAACAATACCGCCTCCTTTGACCCTCTGCTGCTGAAACCTCGCCCATCCAGTGGGATCTCTAAGCCCTGTTATCGCTTTGTCCTCAGTCATTGATACTCCGTAAACTTGAGGTCAAAACCCTGGTCTGACCCTCACCAGGTCCCATTTACCCCTCACCCCTGTGGTTGTAAATCTATGTCCTCGATGAAATTCTCTGCCTTGCTTTCAAATCCCTCGACGTTCCTGCTCCTCCCTAGTTCTTTCATCCACTCCAGAGCTACAAGACACCAAGATTGTGCTGACGTTTAATCATATTCCTTCATCTTCCTGTAGGAAGGATGTCATTAAGCTGGAAAGGGAATAGAAAAGATTCACAAGATGTTACGGGACTGGAGAGCTTGAGTTATAACGGTGGACTGGATAGAGTGGGACTTTCTTCCCTGAAGTGTGGAAGGCTGAGGGGTGGCCTTATGGAGGTTTATAAAATCATGAGGGGCAGAGATAAGTTGGATGGTCAAAATCTTCTACCGAGGGTCAGGGAGTCCAAAACTAGAGGGCATAGGTTTAAGGTGAGAGTGGAAAGAATTAAAAGGGACCTGAGAGGCAACCTTTTCACACAGAGGATGGTGGGTCTGTGGAACAAGCTCCCACAGGAAGTTGTAGAAGTGGGTACAATGACAATATTTAAAGGATATCGGGACAGGTACATGGGTGGGAAAGGTTGAATGGGCCAAACACAGGTAAATGGGGAGACATCTTCGTCAGCATGGACGAGTTGGACTGAAGAGCCTGCTTCTGTGCTGTATAACTCTATGACTCTCTGAATCCATAATTCCCTTCCAAACTTGTTTTTTAAGCTTCTCTGCTTCTCTACCTATCATTTCTCTGGAAAGAAACTCCTTGAAATACACTTCATTGTTGAGCTCCTGATTTTATGTGGTGCCTCATGTGAGATACAGTATGATGTACACAACAAATTATCCAACTAATAACCCAAACCGCATGGACTAAGAGCATAGACATGCACATCCAAACTGTATTATGGAGAGTTACAATGTTTAAATCGAATAACGAAGAAGCCAAGATAACGCAGAAGGTTACTTGAGGGTACAGTGGGACACAGATCAGGTGGAAAGCTGGGAAGAGCTCGATAAGCGTGTAGTAATGCACTTTGGGAAGTCAAACTTTGGTAGGACATACAGAGTAAATGGCAGGGACCTTAGGAGTGTTAATGTATAGAGACAGTGTGGAGTGCAAGACTATAACTCACTGAAAGTGTTGACACAGGTGGATAGGATAGTGAAAAAGGCATTTAGTTTGCTTGTCTTCACAGCCTGAGGCATTGAGTATAAGAGCCGGGATGGCATGTTGCAGTTGTACAAAACATTGGTTAGGCTGCATGTGGAGTATTGTAGACAATTCTGGTCACCACCCAACAAGAAGGATGCGGTAGCAATCGAGCAAGTGCAGAAGAGATTCACCAGGATGTCGCCTGGAATGCAGGGCTGTAGTTATAAGGAGGGATTGGATGGGTTGCGTTTATTCTCATTGGATCATAGGAGGTTGAGGGGCGTCATGGAGTAATAGAGCCATACAGCACAGAAACAGACCCTTCTGCCCAACTAGTCCATGCTGACCAAGATACCCATCCAAGCCAGTCCCATTTGCCAGCGTTTGGCTCATAACCTTCTAAACCTTTCCTTTCCATGTACTGTCCAACTGTCCTTTAAAAGTTGTTGTTGTACCTCAGAGAGGTTTTAGAAACTGAAAAGAGGCATTGATAGGAGAACTGGTCAGAGTCTTTCTCCCAGGGCAAGTCGGTCGAGAACTAGAGGGCACAGGTTTAAAGTGAGAGGGAGAAATTTAAAGAAGATGTGAGGGGTACGTTTCTCACTGGTGGTAGGTGTGTGGAAGGAGCTTCCAGAGGAAGTGGTAGAGCTAGGTACAATTGCAACATTTAGAAGGCACTTGGAGGAATAGAGATGGAAAGGCGTGGATACAGGCCAAATGCGGGCAGAGGGGTTAGCTGAGACAGGCATCCCGGCTGGCACAGACAAGGTGGGTGAAAAGGACCATTTCCCTGCTGTATGATTCCATGATTGACGTGCACTCAAGCTAAAACAAAAGGAGTCTTAAAATTACAAACACGAGTGCGAAATCTGCTCTATTTAACCAGTTCAGCATCAAATGGCTTCAAACCCTGATCAATGTGAATGAACATAAAGTGCCCTCCCGAGAAGGAACATCAAGTTGTTCAACTGTGCCACAGTCAAATTCACAGGTTGCCGTCTAACCATGATGGCATCTGAATGCATTGGAAAGTGCTGGTGCAGGGATTTCATTTCCAATTTATGGATGCTGCCTGGATTAGAGGGCATGCGCTATTAGGAGAGGCTCGACAAACTTGGGTTGTTTTCTCTGGAGCGGCAGAGGCTGAGGGGAGACCTGATATAAAATGATGAGAGACATAGATCGAGTAGACAGTTGGTATCTTTATCCCAGGATTGATATGTCTAATACTAGACGGCATGTATCTAAGGTGAGAGGAAGTAAGTTGAAAGGAGATGCGCGGGGCAAGTTTTTTGCAAAGAGAGTGGTGGGTGCCTTCAATGCACTGCCAGGGGTGGTGGTGGAGGCAGATATGGCAGAGGGTTCAAGCGGCTGTTAGATAGACACACGAGCGTGCAGGAAATGGAGGGATATGGACAATGTGCAGGCAGAAGGGAATAGTTTAGTTGGGCATTTGATTACTAATTTAATTAGTTCGGCACAACATGGTGGGCTGAAGGGCCTGTTCCTGTGATGTACTGATGTGTTCTATGTATCAAACATCATTGTTGTTAAAAGCAATGCTTCTTTTGAGATGCACACATTACAGAAGTTCATAGCCCAGGCCTGGTGTTGGTTCCGTTACGTAATACTGGACCTCTGAGGTAATCTGTTCTCTCCAGTGTTGTGCTGTTATGCACAATGTGCATCAGATTTCTGAGTATGTGCTTGTCAATACATGGTAAAGAAGCTCAAAAGCGGCGCGGTCATCCATATCCCCCTGCAACTAATGGTTTCAAGCTCTTGGTCCGACTCCATGGTCTTGATGTCACTCCCTTCTTGGCTTGGAGTAGTTTGTACCAGGTGACAGGACCTTCCAGCTGGAATGAAGAAGTCTGACTGGGTAGAGACATAAAGAAGGAAAACAGTGAGCACTCTGAGCTTCCTGTCCATTGATCCAAGTTCCAATGGAACCAGAGTGCCTGTTAGATCTGGGCCAAGCGAGCTGAAGGTGTGAGGATGGGGCTTTCCTGTCCTGACGTCAGTCAATAACCTTAGCCAGCCTTTAGTGCTGCTGGATCGGCAGAAGGCAGCTTTGTAGCTGGTATGGTACTTTGTAATTTGCAGGGAGCGGGAGAGATTGTAATGCTTCAAAGCAATTCCTCAAGATGCAAACACTGCAGTTGCACTGGAGAAAAGTTTCCCTTCCTCTTCATGCAGGGCTTGTGCGGCAGGAAGTTGTGCTGCAGATTCAGCAACTCCACACACGAGATTGTGGAGTGAGGGGGGGGGGGGGAAGAGGGGCCAAAAGCCAGACCTTCCTCTCGGCTGCTCACCTCTGGAGGGTTTAGGGTTTACCTCACTTTAGGGTTTCGCATGGAGTACAGTGCAGGAGCGCTGGAATTTGTGGATCGCCTGGCTTCCTCCATCCTTCTGCCCCGGTTTACACAGTGGGGCTGTTGGGTTGAAGGGGGTGTTGACTCTTGTGGAAAATGCTGAGCTGACGGTTGCTGCCAGAAACCCCCTTCCCTGACCACCAGTATCATTCCCAGTGCAGGGAGTCGTCCCCTACACCCATTCTCTGCTTTTGGCATGAATCCAGCAGAGTAAAACCCATCATGGTTCACAGGGAACCACAGCTCAGAGTGATTCCCTATCCCTGTGGTTCCTTTACAGGCTGCCTTTTAACTTTAAGAATTACTCAGACTTTAACTTTTCACGTCTTTGAGCATAACTCCCCTCCCCCGATCACTTCTCCGCCTGTCCCCAGGAAAACATTCCATAGAGTCATAGAGTCAGAGAGTGGTACAGCAAGGAAAAAGGACCTTCGGCCCGACTCGTCCATGCCGACTGTGTTGCCCAGCGAGCTAGTCCCATCTGCCCATGTTTGGCCCCTAGCCCTGTAAACCTCTCCTATCGATGGATTTATGTAGATGGATTTTAAATGTTGCTAATGTGCCCGCCTCACCCACTATAACAACTCATATACTCACCACCCTTTGTGGAAAGGAGCTTCCCCTGATGTCCCTTTTAAATCTCTCACCTCTGATCTTAGCCTCTGCTCTCTTGTTTTTCGCTTCCCCTCCCTGGGAAAAAGATTATTTACGTTCACCCTGTCTATGTCCCTCATGATCTTATATAACCCTATCAGGTGACCCCTCAATCGCCAACGTACCAGGGAATAAAGTCCTAGTCTACGCAACCTCTCCTTGTAACTCAGACCCCAAATTCCAGGCAATATCCTGGTAAATCTTTTCTGCACTATTTATAGTTTAGTAATATATTTCCTTTAACAGGGTGACCAAAACTTTACACAGTACTCCAAGTGCGGCCTCACCGACATATTATACAACTGCAACATGAGTTCCCAACTTCTATATTCAATGCTCCGACTGATGAAGGCCAGTGTGCCAAACGCTTTCCTCATTACCCTACTTACCTATGATGCCGCTTTCAGCGAACTATGCACTTGCACTCCTCGGTACCTCTGTACCATAACACTCCCCAGGGCCTTACCATTTACTGTAAGAGTACCCTGGTTTGATCTCCCAAAGTGTAACACCTCAGATTTATATGGATTGCAAGCCATTTGCCAATCCTCAGCCCACATACCCAGCTGATCAAGAACCCCCTGTAATTTTGCATAACCTCCTACACTATCTACACTACGACCTATTTTACTATCATCCGCAAACTTACTAACCATGCCTTGCAGATTCACATCCGAATCGTTTATGTAAATTACAAGCAACAAAGGTCCCAGCACCGATCGCTGTGGCACACCACTAGACACAGGCCTCCAGTCCGAGAAATAACCCCTGACCATCACCTTCTGCTTCCTACCACTGAACCAATTATAAATCTAATCCGATATCTTCTCATACGATCTAATCTTCCAGACTAGCCTGTCATGAGGGACCTTATCAAAGGCCTTTCTTAAGTCCATGTAGAAAAAATCCACTGCCCACCCTCATCTACCCTCTTCGTTACCTCCTCGAAGAACTCCCAGAGATTTGTCAGACACGACTTCCCATGCACAAAACCTCGCTGGCTCTCCCGGATCAGACCCTGTCTCTCCAAACGTTGGTAGATCCTATCCCTCAGAATCCCCTCCAGAAATTTACCAACCACCGATGTCAGACTCACCGGCCTGTAGTTCTCTGGCCTGTTTTTCTCCCCTTTTTACACAGTGGTACCGTATTAACCACACTCCTGTCCTCCGGAACCTCACCTGTGGCTACAGATGAAGCAAAAGCTCTGTAAGAGCCTTAGCAATGTCTTCTACACCTTCCCACAATGTCCACGAGTTCAAGGTTCTGGGGTTTTATCCACCTTTATGCAATTTTAGGCATCCAGTACCTCCTCCCTGCTAATTTGTACATGGTCCAAGACATCACCACTCATTTCCCCCATTTCCTTTGTTTCCATTGTTTTCTCCACAGTAAAAACTGAAGAGAAATTCTCATTAAATATCTCTCCCATTTACTTTGGTTCCAGACACAAATGGCCATGCTGACCTTTCAGTGGACATATTGTCTCCGAAACCACCCTTTTACTCTTAACATACCTGTAGAACCTTTTGGGATTTTGCCTCACCTTTCCTGCCAGATCCCTGTCATATCTTCATTTGCTCTCCTCATTTCTCCTTTAAATTCTTCTCTACACTTCTTATTGTCATCAAGCGATTCATTGGATTCCAATTGTTTATGTGCAGTGTATGCCTCTCTCTTTTTCTTAACCAGAGTCTCAATATCTCTCGTAAACCAGGGTTCCCTAAATCATCCAGCCTTGTCCTTCACCCTGACAGGAAAGTGCAGGCCCTGAACTTTTGACATCATGTTTAAAGGCCTCCCAGTTGGTGAACGCTGCGTCCCCTGCAAAGAATCTCGTCCACTCAACCTCTGCAAGATCCCACCTAATGGCTCCAAAATTTGCTCTACCGCAGTTCATGACTTTAACCTATGAACTTGTCGTATCCTTCTTCATAACTATTTTACAACTAATAGAATTATGGTCACTAGAACCAAAGTACTTCCTGAGAGACATTTCCACCACTTGCCCTGCCTCAGTCCCCAGAAGAAGGTCCAGTGTCGGACCCTCTCTAGTAGGTCTCTCTATATATTTATCAAGGAATGCACAGTATGTCCCCTTTAAATCTTTCCCCTCTCACTTTACATGTACGCCCTCTAACTTTGAAATCCTCTACCCTGGGGAAAAGACTGCAACCATCCACCTTATCTATGCCCCTCATGATTTTATAAACATCCATAAGGTCATCCTTCAGCCTCCTGTGCTCCAAGGAAGAAATCCTTGGCCTATCCAGTCTCTCCTTACAAGGCAAACCCTCCAGTCCTGGTAACATCCTCATGAATCTTTACTGTCCACTTTCCAGTTTAATGACATCCTTGCTATCACCAGGTGACCGGAACTGTGCACTATGTTTGTCATCCCCTTTCAAAGTTCATGCTGAATCTAACTTAAAATGTGACTCTATGACTCTTTGAAAAAAAATCACAGCTGTGACACTTTGATCGGTATTTCATTGCACCATCTCTATCCAGTTGGTAGCAGATATGCCAGTGACGATTCTGATGTTTTCCACTTTCACTGCTGGGAATTAGCCATTCTGGCACCACCTTTGTACTTAAATGTTGACTTTCTTGATCGTCACGTCTGTGTTTGGATGGACAGGCAACTGGCGTTCCGTCTCAGCTCACAGGCTCGCTGAAAGCTGGGTTCCTTGTCCCTCACATTCTGGCGCAGAAACATAGGTCAGTTTTTATTTCATGTTGGCTGACTAACTTGCTGAAAATTTAGTCTGCAGCCGTGCACCCCAGGTGACCCATGTCCCGATTTCTCCGCAACCTGATCAGTCTGGGCAAATCTCTCCTGCTCTCCTCTGCTGGAATCTTGTTCTTTTGTTCTCTATTTTCTGTTTCTCTGTCACTGCGGCAAGGAAGGTACACTCATCATGAGAGAAAATTCGTATCTAAGTAATTATCTTGACTGTTGCTCCCAATTTCATCATTTATGCCACCGAGGATTAACTCTGATGTTTTGTATGACTTGTTCCATTCCTCACAAAACGTGCTGTGTGACAGCGAGAACCTTCAATTTGGACTTGCTGTTCAAGTGAGTGAATATCAGAGTCAGAAACAGAGTCAGGTCTATTATCACTGACATATGTCATGAAACCTGTTGTTTTTCAGCAGCAGTAAAGTGCAAGACGTAAATACATAAAAATTACTACGTTACAAAAATAAATAAAAGTGCAAAAGAGGAATTAAAGAGGTGGTGCTCATGGGTTCACGGACCGTTCAGAAATATGATGGCGGAGGGGAAGGAGCTGTTCCTGAATCGTTGGGTGTGGGTCTTCAGGCTCCTGTACTTCCTCCCCGATGGTGTTAATGAGAACAGGGCATATCCTGGGTGGTGAGGGTCTTTAATTATGGATGCTGCCTTCTTGAAGATCACCTCTTGAAGATGTCCTCTATGGTGGGAAGGGTTGTGTCTGTGATGGAGCTGGCTGAGTTTGCAACCCTCTGCAGCTTCTTTCTATCCTGAACATTGGAGCTTCCATACCAAGCAGTGGTGCAACTAGTCAGGAGGTTCTCCACTGTACATCTGTAGAAATTTGCAAGCATCTTTGGTGACATACAAAATCTCCTCAAACTCCAAATGAAGTAGAGCGGCTGGTGTGCCTTCTTTGTGATTGCATCAATGCTTCTCTGCACTGACTGAGGTCTCTCGATAAGGAAGTCGAGGATTCCTTTGCAGACGGATGTACAGAGGTTCAGGTTTTGAAGCTTGTTGATTAGTACTGAGGGGATGATGGTGTTGAACGCCGAGCTGTAATCGATAAACAGCAGCCTGACGTATGCTCTGCTGTTGTCTAGGTCCTCCAAAGCCGAGTGAAGAGCCATGGAGATTGCATCCACTGTTTACCCGTTGTGCCGGTAGGCAAATTGTAATAGGTCCAGGACCTTGCACAGGCAAGAGTTAATTCTAGCCATGGCCAACCTTTCAAAACACTTCGTCACAATGGGTGTGAGTGCTACCGGGTGATAGTCGTTGAGGCAGCTCACCCTGTCCTTCTTGGCACCGGTATGATTGATGTCCTTTTGAAGCAGGTGGGAACATCTGACTGTAGCTGTGAGAAGTTAAAGGTGTCCTTGAGCATTCCAGCCAGTTGGTCGGCAGAGGTTTTCAGTACCCTGCCAGGTACACCGTCGGGGCCTGTCGCCTTGCGAGTGTTCACCCTCTTGAAGAATGTTCTGACGTCGGCCTCCGAGATAGATATCACATGCTCACCGGATGCTGTGAGGATTCACACACGTGTAGTGTTATTCTCCCTTTCAAAGCGTGAATAAAAGGCATTCTCAACAGGGACTCGAGTGACAATAGACAATAGACAATAGGAGCAGAAGTAGACCATTCGGCCCTTCGAGTCTGCACCGCCATTTTGAGATCATGGCTGATCCTCAACAATCAATATCCTGTTCCTGCCTTGTCCCCATATCCCTTGATTCCCCTATCTATAAGAAACCTATCTAGCTCCTTCTTGAAAGTGCCCAGAGAATTGGCCTCCGCTGCCCTCTGTGGCAGTGCATTCCACAAATTCACAACCCTCTGGGAAAATAAGTTTTTCCTCCCCTCTGTCCTAAATGGCCCAGACCTTATTCTTAAATCATGCCCCCTGGTCCTGGACTTCCCCAACATCTGGAACATATTTCCTGTCTCTATCCTGTCCAATCCCTTAATAATCCTGTATGTTTCAATCAGATCCCCTCTCAATCTTCTCAATTCCAGCGTGTACAATCCCAGTCTCTCCAACCTCTCAGCATAAGACAGTCCCGACATCCCCGGAATTAACCTCGTAAACCTACGCTGCACGCCCTCTATAGCCAGGATATCCTTCCTTAACCCTGGAGACCAAAACTATACACAATACTCCAGGAGTGGTCTCACCAGGGCCCTGTACAAATGCAAAAGAATCTCTTTGCTTTTGTACTCAATTCCTCTTGTAATACAGGCCAACATTCCATTAGCCTTCATCACCGCCTGCTGCACTTGCTCATTCACTTTCAGTGACTGATGAACAAGGACTCCTAGATCCCTTTGTATTTCCCCCTTACCTAACTCCACACCATTCAGATAATAATCCGCCTTCCTGTTCCTGCTCTCAAAGTGGATAACCTCACACTTATCCACATTAAACTTCATCTGCCAAGTATCTGCCCACTTACCCATCCTATCCAAATCACCTTGAATTCTCCTAACTTCCTCTTCACATGTCGCCCTGCCACCCAACTTTGTATCATCAGCAAACTTGCTAATGTTATTCACAATGCCTTCATCTAAATCATTAACATAGATCGTAAACAGCTGCGCTCCCAGCACCGAGCCCTGTGGCACCCCACTAGTCAAGGCCTGCCATCCTGAGAAATATCCATTCACCCCTACCCTTTGTTTCCTATCCGCCAACCAGTTTTCTATCCATGTTAATACCCGCCCCCCAATTCCATGAGCCCTAATTTTACCCACCAATCTCCTGTGCGGCACTTTATCAAATGCCTTCTGAAAGTCGAGGTATACAACATCCACTGAATCTCCCTCATCTATTTTCCTGGTTACACCCTCAGAAAACTCCAGTAGATTAGTCAAGCATGATTTGCCCTTAGTAAATCCATGTTGACTCGACCCAATCCTATCATTGCTATCCAAATATGCCGCTATTTCATCCTTAATAATGGACTCTAGCATCTTCCCCACCACAGATGTTAGGCTAACTGGTCGATAGTTACCCGTTTTCTCCCTCCCTCCTTTCTTAAAAAGTGGGATAACATTAGCCATTCTCCAATCCTCAGGAACTGACCCCGAATCTAAGGAACATCGGAAAATGATCACCAATGCATCCACAATTTCTAGAGCCACCTCCTTTAGGACCCTGGGATGCAGACCATCTGGACCTGGGGATTTGTCAGTCTTCAGCCCCGTTAGTCTACACATCACCATTTCTTCTCCAATGTCAATCCACTTCAGTTCCTCTGTAACCCTCTGCCTTTTGTCCATCCTTACCTCTGGGAGATTTCTTACGTCTTCCCCCGTGAAGACAGATCCAAAGTACTTATTAAATTCTACTGCCATCTCCCTGTTTCCCCTAATAATTTCACCCGATTCGGTCTTCAAGGGCCCAACATTGTTCCTAACTAACTTTCCCTTCACATACCTAAAAAAGCTTTTGCTATCCTCCTTAATATTCCTGGCTAGCTTGCCGTCGTACCTCATTTTTTCTTCCCGAATTACCTTTATAGTTAAATTCTGATGCACCTTAAAAATTTCCCAATCTTCTATCTTCCCACTCAGCTTGACTCTGCCATACTTCTTCCTTTTTAACACAATGCTATCTCTGACTTCCTTTGTCAGCCACGGTGGCCCCTTTCACCTCTTTGAGTCTTTCCTTCTCTGGGGAATAAACTGATCCTGCACCTTGTGCATTATTCCAAAGAATACCTGCCATTGCTGTTCCACTGACAATTCTGCTAGGATGCCGCCCAGTCAACTTTAGCCAGCTCCTCCCTCATGGCTCCATAGTCTCCTTTGTTCAACTGCAAAATTGACCCTTCTGATTTGCCCTTTTCCCTCTCCAATTGCAGATAAAAACATCATGTTATGGTCACTACCTCCCAATGGATCCTTTACTTCGAGTTCTTTTAGAAAATCCTGCTCATTACACAGCACTAAATCCAGAATAGCCCTCTCCCTGGTCGGCTCTCGTACCAGCTGCTCCAAGAATGCATCCCGGAGGGACTCTATAAACTCCCTTTCCTGGGGTCCAGTACCAGCCTGATTTTCCCAGTCCACTTGCATATTGAAATCCACCATAACTACTGTGACATTACCCTTGCCACATGCCAACATTAACTCACTATTCAGCTTGCACCCACTATCCATGCCACCGTTCGGAGGCCTATAGATAACACCCATTAGAGTCTTTTTGCCCTTACAGTTCCTCAGTTCTATCCACACTGACTCTACTTCTCCTGATTCAATGTCCCCCCTTGCAAGGGACTGAATCTCATTCCTCACCAACAGGGCCAACCCACCCCCTCTGCCCACCTTCCTGTCCTTACGATAGCATGTATACCCTTGAAAATTCATTCAATCTAGTAAATATATAGAGTACAAGCTCACATCAGGTGAAATCAACTGTCAGATGTTCGTTGCTCCAAAGGTTCAAATTCCCCCAGTTCCTTTAAATTGTGACATTTTTATTCTTTATTTTTGATCTACCTTTTCAGCGGAGTGGTCATTCATTATCATCTCTTCACATGGCTGCTGCTCTGTTGCTGTCATGTAAGATACCCTCAATCTGCATAAGCCATTCCTGGGCTATTGACCTCTGTCATCTCATTATAAATCAGACTCCTTCTTTTCCTTTTCCTTTGTGACCAGAGTAATGGGTGAAGTTAACTGCCTTCTTCAAATTGACTTTCCAATTCTTTAAATTCCCATGAGGAATTAGTTTAATTGGGCCTCATTAGCTTACTTATTTCTGCACAACATCATTGGCTGAAGGACCTCTTACTGCGCTGTACTGTTCTATGTTCTAAAAATCTCCTATGTTTTCCTCAAAGTCTTTGATCATTTTGTCCGTAAGCCTTCAGGTGACTCTTTAACACTGGTTTGGTCATATTGTTTTATTCAAGTTTAAAGTAATTGGAATTTGATGCATATTGACATACATTTGATTATTTAGGGTGATAACATTGACCTGATTTTATTTTTAGGTCTTGGTATCTACTTTGAAAGCCTTTGTTGGTTTAATTTGGACATTTTGTTTGATGCTTCTTTTTAACATTTATTTTCATGGTTGGACAGGTAACTTCTTCATTGCTTCCTGCTCCCTTATTGAAAATGCACTGTACCCGCAGCATTATTAGCAGCCTTCCCTACACATCTAGTTCAGCCGAAGTTACACTATACTGGCACTGACCAAATGGTTAGCTTCATACAATCTCACAGTAGCTACACAGTAGCTGCCTCCTGTGTATCCCACTTTCCCTTCTCCAGCCACTATTGTTCAAAAACATCCAGAATACTGCTCTTCAGAGTTCGTTCCAATTTCAAGTCAGTACCAGTCAAAGCTTCAGGCCATGGCAAATAAACCGGACTTTGACACACTGAATATCATAAAAAAACAAAGCAACATTGTACGAGATGCAGGACTAAAGCAATTTTATTATTCATACAAGTCCATGTACATTCCACGTGTCGTAAACCCAATGCTCTGGTGGAAAGTGATACATACCGGCAGAACATGCTTCTTCACTCATGGTCAATAATGTATTTTGAAGCCAAAATGGTGTGTGCTTTAAACAACACTTTCAATAACTTGACCAAAGCAAAATCTTATATAGCAATGACTGTAACACCCATTAGATTCAAATATCACACAGAGAGTGGGACGAAGTGGTGTTGCAGGTAGTACAGCTGTCTGCAAGCTGCAGTGTACCAAGTTCAATTCTGTCTCGGTGCTGTCCATATGTAGTTTGTATGTTGCCCTGGATGGTGGTGTGTGTGTGTTGGGGTGGGGGTTGGGGGTCTACACTGGTTTTATGGAAGATAGAACAGTGCAGAACAGGAACATCCCCTTCAGCTCACGATATTGTGCCAAACTAATGAAACTAGTAATCAAATGCTTTTAACTGATCCCTTCTGCCTGCACAAGGCCTATATCCCTCTGCACAATTCATGCTAACCTAATAGCCTCCATTACCACCCCTGGCAGAGCATTCCAGGCACCCACCATTCTCTGTGTAAAAAATTTGCCCCACTCATCTTCTTTGAACTTAACCCCCTCACCATGAATGCATGCCCTCTGGTATTAGACGTTTCGAACCTGGGAATAAGATAGCAGCTGTCTACTCTGTCTATGCCTCTCACAATCTTATAAACTTCTATCAGATCTCCCTTCAGCCTCCGGTGCTCTAAAAAAGCAACCCAAGTTTGCCAACCTCTCCTTATAGCACATGCCCTCTGATCCAGGCAGCATCCTGGTGAACCTCTCCTGCATCTTCTCCAAAACCGCCACATACTTCCTGTAATGGGGCGACCAGAATTGAGTGCAATACCGCATGTGTGGCCTAATCAGAATTTTATAACAAAACATCCTGACTCTTGAACTCAATTCCTCGACTAATAAAGGCAAACCTACCGTAAGCCTTCTTTACCACCCTATCAATGTGTGCAGCCACTTTCAGGGAGTCTTGGACCCCAAGATCCCTCTGCATATGAACACTGTTCAGGATTCATCCATTAACCGTGTCGCTTTATATTTGATCTCCCAAAGTGCACCACCTCACACTTTCCCGGATTAAGCTCCATCTGCTATTTCTCCGCCCATATCTGCAACTGATCTATATCCCGCTGTATCGTTTGGGAATCTTCTGCACTATCCACAATGCCACCAATCTTTGTATCGTCTGCGAATTTACTAACCACCCATCCACGTTTTCATCCAGGTCATTTATATACAGCACAGACAACAGAGCTCCCAGTACGGATCCCTGCAGAGCACCACCAGTCACAGACCTCCAGCCAGAATAAGTCCCATCGACCACTGTCTTCTGTGGGCAAGCCAGTTCTGAATCCAATTGGCTGTCACCATGAATCCTAAGCATCTTAATCTTCTCGATGAGCCTCCTATGAGGGACCTTGTCAGATGCCTATCTAAAATACACGTAGACAACATCAATCAACCTTCATCAGTCTCCTTTTTCACCTCCTTGAAAAACTCAATCGTTAGTAAGACGTGATTTGCCCTACACAAAGCCATGCTGATTGTCCCTAATTAGGCCATAGTTTTCCAAATGCTCATAAATTCTATCTCTAAGAATCCTCTCCAATAGCTTCCCTACCACTGACGCGAGACTCACCTCTAGTTTCCTGGATTACCCCAATTTGTCTTCTTGAATAATGGAACAACATTGGCTACTCGCCAGTCCTCCAGGTCCTCGCCTGTGTCTAGAGAGGACATGAAGATCTTGGTCAAGAGCCCTGTAATCTCATCTCTTGCCTCTTTCATAACCTGGTGTACATCCCATCAGGCCCTGGGGACTTTTCCACTTTAATGTCCTTTAAGAGACCCAATCTCTTTCTTTATCTTAAAATGCCTTCGCATATAAGCACGCCCCTCACTGATCTCATTGTCCTCCACATCCTTCTCCTTGCTAAATACTAACGCAAAACACTCATTTTGGTCCTGGCCCACATCCTCCACCTCCAAGCACATATTCCCTCCTTTACCCTGAGTGGTCCTACCCTCTCCCTAGTTATACGTTTGCTCTTGATGTATGCATGAAATGCCTTATGATTCTCTTTAATCCTACTTGCCAAGGACTTTCATGGACCCGACTCTCCCAATTCCCTACTTGAGTTATTTTCTAGTTTCTTGATAAACCTCAAGGGCTCTTTTTGATTTTAGCTTCGTAAATCTTGCATGTGCTTCCTTTTTCTCCTTGACTAAGTCCACCACCACTCTCGTCAGCCAAGGTTCCCTTACCTTGTCGTTCCTTCTCACTGGAACATCCCTGTCCTATACTGTGAACAGTTGGTTTAAACATCCTCCCCATGTCATATGTGGACTCGCCCAAAAACACCTGTTCCCAATTTACTCTCCCTCGTTCCTTCCTTATACTCTCATAATTTGCCCTATTCCAATTTAATACTCTTTCGTGAGGTCGATATTTATCCCGAATCATAGCTATCTTAAAACTTAAGGAGTTGCGTTCACTATTCCCTTGATGTTCTCCCACTGAAAGGTTAGTCACCTGGCCAGGCTTATTTCCCAACACCAAGTCAAGTATGGACCCTCCTCTATCTACCTACTGATTTAAGAATCCCTCCTGGATTCACCTAACGGATTCTGCCTTACCTAAACCTGTTGCACTCAGGACATCGCCGTCTATATTGGGAAAGTTAAAGTCACTCATGACAAAAATCATGTTGTTTTTGTACCTTCCCCTCATCTGCCTGCATATCTGTTCCTCAACATCCCAGTGGCTACTGGGGGATCTGTAGTATAATCCTGTCATAGACTCAAAGAATCATAGACCTATAAAGCATGGAAACAGACCGTTCACCCCACCACGTCCGTGCCGACTGTGTTGCCCAGTGAGTTAGTCCCATTTGGCCCATAGCCCTCCAAGCCTCTCCTATCCATGTACTTATCTACATGGCTTTCAAATGTTGCTAATGTGTCCACCTCAACCACTATTTATGGCTGCTCATTCCAAATATGCACCACTCTTTGCGTGAAGAAGCTGCCCCTAATGTCCCTTCTAAATCGCTTGCCTCTGATTTTAAACCTCTGCCCTCTTGTTTTTAGCAGCCCCTCCCTGGGAAAAAGACAGAGTGATTGCACCTTTCTTATTTTTGAGTTCTACCCATATAGACTCGATGGATGAGCTCTCCATTATGTCTGCTCTTGGTGTAGCTGTGATGTTGCCTCTAATTAATAGTACAACTCCCAACCCCACCTCCCTCTCTATCTTTTCTGAAACATCCAAACCCTGGAACATTGAGCATCCAGTCCTGTCCCTCTCGCAAACACATCTCTGTAATGGCCACAGAATCATGGCTCATGTACCTATCCATGCTCTAAGTTCATCAACCTTGCCCTTAATACTCTGAGCATCATAATGAACACACTTTAACCAGTCCATCCCATCATGGCTATTACCTTGTCCCTGCCCATCTTTCCCGACAGACTCACTGGTTATGAGATCTATCTATCTTCTCAATCCATCCACTTCCTGACCTGGTGCTCTGGCTCCCATCCCCCTGTGAAACCAGTTTAAACCCTCCTGAGTAGCACCAGCGAATCTCCCTGCCAGGATATTAGTTCCCCTTCAGTTAAGGTGCAACGCATCCCTCTTTTACAGGTCGCCCCTATCCCAGAAAAGGTTCCAATCATCCAAGGACCTGAAATCTGTCCCCTGCGCCGGTTCCTCAGCTACACATGCATCTATTCTATCTTTCTGTTCCTGCCCTGATTGGCACGTGGCACTGGGATTAATACAGAAATTACTACCTTCGAGGTCCTGCTGCTCGGCCTCACACCCCACATCCTCCCACATCCCAATACTTAGGTTTTGTAGTAAACTGACTGCTCTACATTGCCCTTACCTTAGGTGGGTGGCAAGACAACTGGGGAAAAGTGATAGACGTATTCACCATGGCTCCATGTGGAAGTCCTGCCTCACTGATTGAGATTTTTGAGGAGGGAACTGAGAAAGCATGGCGTTTGATATTTTCTACATAAACATTAGTGAGACATTGTCCTACATGGTAGGCAGCTCCAGAAAATGGGATACAAGGTGAGCCGGCTAATTGGATCCAAACTGATTTAGATATGGGAGGCAGAGGGTAATAGTCGTAGCATATTTTTGTGATTTTAAGTCTGTGACCAATGTTGTACCGCAGGGATCTGTGCTGGGACTCTCTATATATTCGTGCTGTATGACAATTTCAGTCTGAGGTACGGTTGGTAAATTAGCAGATGACCCCTCACCAATATCCTTTTAAGTGTAAAAAACGAAATGCTGGAGGAACTGAACATGTATCCATTTAAATGTGTTTTACATGGATGCTTTGTACTAATGTCAAACAAAAGGACAAAAGTCAGATGTCAATGCAAATGCGCGTCTACACGCTATGCAATACATACGTACACACTATGCAATACTTAACATATTGTAACGACTTGTCCAAGTCCCAATCACTATCCGTTATGCTTGGGGCGGCCACAGGGGTGTTCACTGCGCTCCCGGAGTCTGGGGTTCTCTAATCTTCAACACGTTCGGTCTCCTGTGCTGGTTGGTGCTGATGCCACCTTCGCTTCCTTGGTTGGGGCCCTCAGAGTTGGTCGTCATTGGCTGTTTTCCTCACTGGCTGTGGCCCTCACTTGTTGTGTCCTCACTGACTGTGTCCTCACTGGCTGTGGCCCTCACTGGTGTGGCCCTCACTGGCTGTGTCCTCATTGGCTGTCCTCATTGGCTGTAGCCCTCTCTGTCTTTGCTGGCTGCTGTCGGGTTTCTTCGCTGCTCACCACCGGGGCAGAGTTATCGCTGTCCTGGCTGGCTGATGTGGTTAGTGATACCCCTGTTGTGGCCTTCCAGAAACTTCTCTCAGCTTGATCAATGGGATGGGAAGGTGGGAAGCATCACTGCTGGTCATTTCAATGAGTTTGGGGTGGTTTGAACGCAACCTGTCAATGAGGTAAGAGGCAGGAAAGCGAGGCTCCATTCAGTCTGCCTCATTGCTGATTCTCTTCCCCTGGACCGATACCGACGTTAGGTACTTCTCAGTGAACCTGTGTCATTAACACCTCTTGCTGACGCATTCACCTGTGCGCTGGGACTTCTCGCGTGGCCCAGCTACGTTTGTGGATTTGGATCTTCCCCAAGTCTGAGATAAGGTGGGACACCCTTCCTTTTTCCGAGGAGCTGCTTGTCCACAACACGAAAGCTAGTCGTTTTGTGGATGGCGAGGAAGGTTGTCTGTGGCTACAGCAGGAGGTGGATCAGGTGGACCAATGGCAGCTGGAATCTCATCCCTACAATTACGAACTGATGCTTATCGGGAGGTCAGATAAAGGTAGGACATATGTAGTAAATTCTAGAGCACCAAGGAATGTTGATGAACAGAGAGATCTTGGTCCACAGCTCTCTAAAAGTGGCAAGGCAGGTAGATAGGGTGATGAAGAATCAATATGACATACTTGTCTCCATAGGGCGGAGCAGAGAGTATAAGAATCTGGAATTTTTTGCAGATTTATAAAACCCTAACTGGACCGCACTTGGAATGTTGTGCGCAGTTCTGGATTACCACACCACAGGAAGGATGTGGTTGCATTGGAGAGAGCGTAGAAGACACTGACCAGGATTGGAGGACTTTAGTTACAGGGAGACATCGGATAGGCTAGGCTTGTTTTCTCTGGAGTGAAGGAGACTGAGGGGAGACCTGATTGAAGTTTATAAAATTATAAGTGGCAAAGAAATCGTAGAAAGTCAGAATCTTTTTCCCATGATCGGGCAATCAAAAATAAGAAGACATGGGTTTGAGGAAGGAGTTTTAAAAGGGGTTTAAAGGGCAGAGAGAGGGATATCTGGAACTCACTGCCAGAGGAGGTGGTGAAGTCAGATACAATCACAAGAGACATTGAGAGGGATGCTTAAACAGACAAGGTGAAGCAGTCTCTGGACTAAGGCAGGCAAATAGGAATAATGTTGATGGGCAAAGGGGTGGCTATGGACGTGGTGGGCAGGAAGGTCCGTTTCTGTGCGGTACAACTCTGTGACTGTATGTAGTAGAGAAGAAGGTCCCAGAGAGTTTAGTGTGGAATGGAATTTGTGGGAGTGCTCGGAAACTCCACATGGATTCAGGTGGCCGAATCGCCCCCTTCTCTATGGCAATGAAATATATAAACCCGACGAAGTAAACCGTATTAGTCACTGCAGTGTTGCCCCTTCTGAACTGTTACACTGCTCTGGCGAGATATGTTGATAATGTCTTTATCCAGGATTGAAGAAAGATGCCATGTTCCCACGTGTGTTAGAATATCAAGCCCAGGCCCCCTCTGATCGCCTTTTTATTCGTGTTCCGTTGAATTCACTTCACCGCTTGCTTCCATGTTGTATCATATAAAAAATCTTTATTTTGAAATCTTTCCATGACTGTTAATTTCTTTGATTGTTCCCCGAGGGTATTTCCCAACCTGTTTGTACCGACGTGTACAAAGGCCGTACCCCCGGTGTAATCGTCCCCCAGTGACTCCCCGTGTTGCAAATATACAGCGTGGTTGTCCCGCCCCTTTGCAGTCCGGGACCCGCAGCCCTGAGCGCACCTTCAAACAATGTATGAGACCTTTATCGATGTCATCAATGCATTTTACTACCCCTTCCTGGCGGCTGTCGGAGTTCCCGGTGAGTGATGATCCGTCCTTCAAGTCTAACAGTGCTGGACTGTGACTAACAATTTCTTACCTTTATTTTCACTTGTCCAGTTCTGCACTAACTGTCAGAAGGTAAAGGGATACTTCCAGATCGCGATGTGTCCTCAGTTGATCTGACTTTAGTGTGTGTTTGTGAGTGGGGACCTCTCTACCTGCAACTGACAACCGCGACCGTACCGTTTCCTGCTCCTGAGAGACTGGGCAAGACAGAGAAGGCATCTGGAATCGAACTCAAGCCGGCAAGTCCAATAGTTTCTCCAGAGAAATAGCGATCTCAGCTTCCAAGGACAAATGTTCTTTTTGATAACAGTGCGAATCGCATGCGTCCACTTCCCTCAGTGGGGCTCCCACTCAATTGTAAACCCAAGTTTCAGTGTAAGGAAAGACGGATGATAGGATTGAAATACCGTTTCAACAGGGCGAATTCCACCTAAACTCGAGTCCCTGGAAGTGGCCGGTGAGGAAAACATGGCAGCTGATGGTAGGTCGATTCTCTTCTGGGCCGAAACGTCGCATCTCGCCTTATGTTTCTGCGCCCTGACACGAAACTTAAGTATGTGAGTGAGATCGCCTTACAACGGCAACCGTGTGAACACATGAACACTCTTGTTTATAGAAGCGGAACTCCAGCGTAACAATGCTACTTAAGGGGTGGGGGGGGGGGTGGGAAGCGGGAACGAAATCCCGAGCTTCAGAGAGAGATGCTGTCCGATGCACGGAGATCTCACGTACGGCGGAAAGAGGGGAACAGCGCACAAACTCGCCGCCGCCACCCCCTGCCGCACATGCTGCCGGTGCCACATCGGCCTCATTAGTCACCTTGGAACCCACACAACCGGAGTGGAAGGAAGTCGCCCTGGATCCCGAGGAACACCCCAGGGAGGAGAACGTTGGTTCAGAGATGTTCACAGAGTCTCAGGCTAACTAGCCTCCCGACAAAGACGCACAAGTGGGAACTGCCCTGCACCGCTCTGATTGCATGGTCTCTGCCTTTGTAAGTCAATGAACAATGTGAGCAGGGGAAAGATCGGAGATTCCCATTCAAAAAAGGTTTAATTAACTTTCTTTGAAATCCCACCCCAAGATCGCTGCCTGAAATTAATATCTATGTAATACCCTCCACACGCCGCGACTACCCAGCAGGTCAGGCAGCATCTGTGCAGGGACAAACTGTACGCGTTCTAGGAATTTCTCCCTTCGTCAGAAATAGGATATATCTAAACAACAAGTGTGTTTGAAGCTTCAGAGTAGGGGATATGCAGAACGGACAAAGGGGGTGGGGGTGGTGGGAGACTCCTTAATGGGGCGGAGACCAAATTGATTTGACTGCCCTCTTGTTAGTGGAGGGATGAGGACGATTAGAAAAAGAGGAAACTATATAAAACTTCTTGAGAGAACAGTGAATGTAGAACACAGTAGTTAACAAAGAACGTGGAATACAGAACAGTACAGCACACGATGTTGTGCCGAGCTAATTAAATGCTTAACTAGACTAAATCCTTCTGCCTACAATGTCCATATCCCACGTTCTCTGTGCATCCATGTGCCTGTCTAAGAGCCTCGTAAACGCCTCTATCGTATCTGCCTCCACCCCGACCCCCGGCAGCGCATTCCAGGCACCCACCACTCTCTGTGTAAAAACACCTGCCCCGCACATCTCCTTTGAACTAGCCCCCTCTCACCTTAAATGTATGCCCTCTAGTATTAGACATTTCGACCCTAGGAAAAAGATACCGGCTGTCTATTCTATCCATGCCTCTCATAATCTTATAAACCTCTATCAGCTCTCCTCTCAGCCTCCGCCTCTCCAGAGAAGAGAAAACCAGTTTGTCCAACCTGTTCTTCTAGCACATGCCCTCTCATCCAGGCAGCTTGTGAACCCTCGCCAAAGCCTCCACACCCTTCCGATAAATGCAGGGTATTTCGGTCTGCTGAAAATGTTCGGGGCCAACACAACTGTGAACAGATTATTTGGTAATTATCACTCTTTATGGGACTTTACTGCGAGCTTCTGGCGGCTGAATTCGGCCAAATGCAACGCCCGGGTCTCCGAAGCGTCATTAATGTTGCTTGCAAAGCGCGCTGGAATGGATAGTTAAAGGATGGGTAAAAGCAGGGCTTTACTGCAGTGTAAAGGATTACCAAAGGATACAGCGCGATATGGATCAGTTACAGATATGGGCATAGAACTAGCAGATGGGGTTTAATCCGGGAAAGTGTGAGGTGTTGCACATTGGGAGGTCAAATGTAAGGAGAAAGTATACAGTCAATGGTAGGTCCCTTAATATTAGCATTGAGGGACAGCGGGATCTTGGGGTCCAAGTCCATAGTTCACTGAAAGTGGCTACGCAAGTGGATAAGGTGGTAAGGAAGGTTTATGGCATGTTTGTCTTCATTGATAGGGGCTATGGTCAGTACGTTGGCAGAGGACACGGACGCTGGTGGTGCGGCTGATAGTGAGAGCTGTACCGTGCTGGAATATGGGGCTACAGTAGATCGGTATCTGGTGCCGACATGTTCACCGTGAGCTGAAGGGCACCTTGAGTTCTCCTTGTACCTTTTACACCTTCCTGCCGGTTATTGTGGGCGAACGTAAAAAAAAACAAATCAAAGGGATCGACTAACATCAAACGCTGGTCGGGAGTAACACCGAGGATATTTCTGACGACAAATGTGAAAAGTTCTCTCCCCATAGACGTTGCCTGACCTACTGAGGACATGGAGCATTTACTTTAATTTACGTTAAAGCTGGCGTTGTGGGACGGAAGCGAGATTCTAGAATGAATGGAGGAAAGTGGTTGTTGCATCGAAGTTGTTATTGATGTACGTCGTTAGCTCTGCCTTGTTAAATGACCCTAACATGAAGTCAGCGGCTCAGTAGCAATGAATCCAGTGGTCAATGCTTGAATCAGACCTTGTTTATTGGACGCAGGTGAAATGAATAATGTGTGCGTTGTCTCTATAGGATTTATGGTGAACGGCATCGGTCAACTTACTTCTTGTAATCTTGTTTTCAGCACAATTTTCCTGTTATCAATTATTCAATTTATTCTTCAAAGAGTGGTGGGTGCATCCATCAGATAATTACTGAAATATAATGCAATTAAAGCTTCCTTCAAACAATATATGATTCAAAGTTCTGTTGGGCAGGGCGGTGTTCCTGGCAATGCGAGACGTCAGTGAGAGTTGGCCCGTGCGGTGGTTCTTATTTCAGGATTAACGCTGCCGTATATAGGCTTCAGGGGCAGCCAGCGAACAGGTGCGGGGCTCGTGGTTTGTCGTGCCCCACACCCATTCAGAACGCCAGCCTGCCTTCCTTCAGGTTCATTGGTATGAGGTATTGGTATTGGTATTGGAATGAGGCTTTTCACAATGCATCACTCACGGAGTGTTTTTTTACTAAAACCGTCCTTTTGTTCCAGACCATTTTCATCAATCCGCTGCATTCTCTTTATTGTGAGGTTTGGTGGCGAAAGAATCAATTGGGGGAGATCCTGGGATGATGCCAGAACCCCTCGGACATGGCGTCGAGGCCTCTGAGTAATAAACCTATTCCAGAGTAAATTATAGCCACTCTCCCCACCCTGCTTCCACAGTGACATCCATACGTTGATGGGTAACGGATGCAGGGGCGAGATCAGAACAAATCTGGGTGCCCACAAGAACGGGCGAGAGGCAAGAGAAAGACTGCCCTAATAAAACAAATGCTCTGTACGGAGGAAGACACGGTTCTCACGGCATTTCCAGGAGGCAGCCTATTTGTCTAACGGGAGGGAATAAACGACAATGCAGGGCAGAATGATGCAAGTTGCTAAGGGATTCTGTTCTGGAGATTATTGTGGTAAGCTTGGTGACGGTTTCTCTGATTCCTCACAGTGAACCTGGTGACCATTTGGATCCTCTACCGGGGGAAGTGCGGTCTCTCCAGATGCATCACTCTCTACTTGGTCGCCATGGCAGTGACGGACCTGATGGTGGTAGTTACACAAGTGATGTTCAATCGTACTCTTTCGTATTACTTCCCAAACTCCTTCCTGAACATCACCCCAGTATGTAGTTGCATCATTGTGCTGGTCTGCGTGGCGAGGGACAGTTCCGTCTGGTTAACTGTCGCCTTCACCTTTGATCGTTTCATAGCCATTTGTTGCCAGAAGCAGAAGGCAGTGTACTGTGTCCCCAGAATAGCCATCTCAGTGATCGGAGCGGTGTGCGTGCTGTTCACTCTGAAGAACATTCCCTGGTATTTCACCTTCATCCCCGTCTATGTCGCTGACAGTTTCCCGTGGATGTGTCAGTCCATGCCGTCCTTCTACACGCAACCTGCCTGGATTGTGTACGACTGGCTCCACCGAATCCTTACGCCATTCCTTCCCTTTTTCTTTATTTTACTCTTTAACGCTCTGACAGTCAGGCACATTCTAATCGCAAACAAGGCTCGCAGGCGGTTGTTGTCGAACGGCGACGGAGGTGCTGTCGACCCAGAAGCAGAGAGCCGAAGGAAATCAATCATATTACTGTTCGCCATCTCAGGCAGCTTCATCCTGCTGTGGATGCCGTACGTGGTGAATTTTTTGTATTACCGAATCACAGGTACTCATTACTATACAGGGCCGAACGACCCTGGGTACATCCTGCAGCAGTTGGCATACATGTTCCAGCTCTCCAGCTCCTGCACAAACTCCGGCATTTATGTGGTGACACAGGCTAAATTCAGAGAGGAAATAAGGAAGATTGTCTACACTCCTATTCTGCGCATTGGTAAATTATTCAAATAAACACGTTAAGTCAGAGGAACCCGGATGCTGGATCTATTACACTATAACCAGACAGAATGAGGCCAATTGCCACCGCGTCTATCACCTACCACCATTCCCTCGACCTTTTTACATTGGTTATCTCTCCTCTTATTTTCCAGTCCAAATAAGTCTTGACCCGAAATGTCATCTGTACATTTATCTCCACAGATGCTGCCTGAGCCGCTGAGTTCCTGCAGCATCTTGTGTGTTGCTCCAGATTTCCAGCATCTGCAGTGTCTTGTGCCACCGAGTCTCTGCCGGTTTCCGACACAACAGTCCCGACATTCCCGGCCCCCGTCATGTACTTTCCACCAAGTGACAGTCTGACTGATTGATTATGTGTCTACCGCTTTACCGACCTTGATTCCAGATTAGAATTGTTCCCTGACTAAAAAAAAAAGAATCCTTATATTTTCTTTTCATGTTTGCCTTCAAGTATATCTCCACCCCCGCTCTTGGATCAACATTTACGTGGGATTAACCTCCCTTTCTCCCTCTATCTACTCCCTCTAAAACAGCCCTGATCCTGTATCAAATGTTCTCCAATATTCCGTCGCTGTGGCGCAAACAACCTCAGCCAGTCCGTTCTATCCCTGCCACACTACTGGTGAATTAATTAGTTATCTGGTTCCGTAAATATTTGGTGTGTGTCTGTGCACGTTGTGTGTATTGTGTGTTTCTCCAACCACACCCCCCCCCCCCCACACACACACACGGTTAATCCAAGGTACAGAGCCGCCATACACCTGAATTCTGTAAAGTAGTTGGACACCTAGTGTTAAAAAAGCAGAACTGTAATTTGAACATAACGATTGTTACATCAGATTCATAACCTAGCAGCCGAGACGAAAAATCAAGAGACCCGACTTCACCTTCCACCGCGACATCTCCGGAATTAAAATTCAGTTCATAATATTTTATTTTAATTTGTTATTCATGATGACGATGATGACATCTTGTCACGCCGACCAGGGTCACTATTAGACAACAGGGAGGAACTTTACCTCATTGACCAGATGAGAGTTAACTCCTAACAATGCGACTGTCTCCTAAACAAGCAGTTGTACAATAACTATTAGGTTGAAAAGAAGAATAAATAGAAATAGACCGACAACCTGACATTGATGGACGTGCCATAACCAGATAATGATAAATTCACTCCCAGCCTTGCAAAATCCTGTATTGGGGATCAGTGTCTAACCTGGAGGATCCATCCAACAGATGAGTGGTTCTCACAGAATTAAATCATGTAGACAAAAGTTTAAAAATCACTAATCCTGCGTGTGTCCTGCCCCATTCCGACTGACAGGAGGGAACGTTCAGTAATACACAGGCAAGAAATATTAGAAGGCAAGAAAGTTCCTTCCGAATCAATGTTCCTCTGAATGAGCTCTGAAAGAACTGGTCATTATTTCAAGGGAGGTGGCGCACATGCTCCTATTTACATAAACGGTGCTGAGGTCGAGAGGTTTGAGAGTTTCGAGTTCCTAGGAGTGAACGTCATGTCCTGGTCCAACCACGTTGAGTCCACGGCCAAGAAAGCTCACCAGAACCTTTGCTTCCTCAGGAGGCCAAATAAATTTGGCATGTTCCCATTTGAGCCTCACCAATTTTTATCGATGTACCATAGAAAGCATCCTATCCGGATGCATCATGGCTTGATCTGCCCATGACTGCAAGAAACTGCAGAGAGCAATGGAAACAACTCAGCACATCACGGAAACCAGCCTTCCCTCCATGGACCGTCTACACTTCTCGCTGCATTGGTAAAGCAGCTAACATAATCAAGGGTCCCACCCACTCTGGACATTCTTTCTTCTCCCCCTCCCATCAGATAGAAGATACAAAAGCCTGAAATCACATACCACCAGGCTCAAGGTTGCTTCTCTCCCGCTGTTATAAGACTATTGAATGGTCCCCTAGTTTGATGAGATGGACTGTTGACATCACAATCTACCTCGTTGTGAACTTGCACCTTACTGTCTACCTGCACTGCACTTCCTCTACACTGTAACACTTTATTCTGCACTCTGCTATTGTTTTTACCTTGTACTGTCTCAGTGCACTTGTATAATTAATGGATCTGTATGGCCGGTATGCAAGACAAGTTTTTCACTGTACCTCGGTACATGTGACAACAATAAACGAATTTACCAATTCGAACAATAGTTTGGAGAAGCACTGAGAGAGGCACGGACATGGAATGTTCTGTGTTGGGCAACTTCTGCAACCTGAATGCGGGAGGTTCAATGTATGTCACCAAGGGTGGAATCCAGTTTGGATCTTACCAGTTAATGAGTGAACAAGACAACAGATAAGATTGTGAAAATTAAGAAAGCACGCTGGAGTTGTTGCAAATCTGAAAGATGAACAGAGAATACAGGAAACACTCAATGTGTCAGGCTGTGGAAACAGAAATATCTGAGGTTGAAGACCCTTCATCGGCGTATGTGAGCTCATCTGCATAAATCCATCGAAACGTAGATGCATCTTTCCATGTTAGCGTTGATGGAATAGTCCACACACTGTCCTCTGGAGACAATGTCACTTCTTCACATTGAGGATACATACAATCATACTGCGTGGCACCACTATCATGTTAAGTATACTGCCACAACAGGTCTACAGTGGATGCAATCTCACTGGGTCTTCACTTGGCTTTGAAGCAGCTAGGCAACTACTGTTTATCGATTACAGCTCGGTTTTCAACACAATCATCCCATCTGTACTAATAAACACTTCTCAAAACCTGGGCCTCTTTACCCCCCTCTGCAAATGGATCCTCGACTTTCTTACTGGGAGACCCATATTCAGTTCGGAATGGTATTAAAATCTCCTCCTTGCTGACACTCCACACAGGCGCACCTCAAGTCTGCGTGCTTAGCCCACCGTTCTCGTATTTCTACACTCATGGCTGTGTGAGCAGGCACAACTCAAATGCTATCTATAAATTCACTGATGACACGATTGTTGTTGGCAGAATCTCAGATGGCGATGAGAAGGTGTACAGGAGTTAGATAGATCAGCTGGTTGAGTGGTGTAGCAACAACAACCTCGCACTCAACGTCAGCAAGATCAAAGAAATGATTGTGGACTTCAGGAAGGGGAAATTGGGAGAACACATTGAGGAGTCAGCGGGGGAAAGGGTGAGCAGCTTTAAGTTCCAGCGCATCGACATCTCAGAGGATCTATCCTGGGCCGAAGACATTGATGCATTCACGAAGAAGGCACCCCAGAGGCTTGACTTCATAGGAGCTTCAGGATATTAAGTATGTCACCAAAGGATCTTGTAAATTTCTACAGATGTACAGTGGAGAGCATTCTGACTAGTTGCATCACCGCCTGGTATGGACTTACCAATGTGCAGGATCGCAAGAGGTTGCAGAAGGCTGTAGACTCAGCCAGCTCCATCACGGGCACAACCCTCCCTGCCATCGAGGACATCTTCAAGAGGCGGTGCCTCAGGAAGGCGGCATCCAACATTAAGGACCCTCACCATCCGGGACATGCCCTCTTCACGTTAGTACCACCGGGGGCGGGGGGGGGGGGGGGAGGTACAGGAGCCTGAAGCCCCACACTCAGCGTTTCAGAAACCGCTCCTTCCCCTCCACCATCGGATTTCTGAACGGTCCATCAACCCATGAACATTACTGCCTCGTTAATCCTCTTTTGCACTCTTTATGTTTGAAACTTGTCGTAATTTTTCTCTTAATGTCTTGCACTGTACTGCTGCCGCAAAACAACAAATGTCACGACATATGTCAGTGATAATAAACCTGATTCTGATCCAGAAAAATGGGATAGAGGCTGAACTGATCTGACCGTTCAAAATTTGGCATTAAAGAGGTTCCGCCCGTCACCAGCAGCGGAAATGTGAATCACTGGAACGGGTGTGCCGCTGGCCCAGTGTCTCTCACTCCATCACCGCTACCGGTCCTGCTTCAGCGAGGAGTGCAGGAGGGATGCCGACGGCAGCAGGTGATGAAGCAGTAACGCCTTGCCACCCGCAGCTGAACAGAGCTGAGCCATCTCCGGTGCATGGATTGGATGCAAGCGCTGCATTCCGGTCACGTCGATCCATGGCTGGTGATGACGAATTAGGAAGTGTCGATATGAACACTTGAAACACCGAGGCACAGAGGAGTATGGACCAAGTGCCGGGTTAGTTGGAAGGGTGCCCACGGGTCGGCGTGGCTGAGTTGAGCCGAAAGGCTCCTTTCCATGCTGTACGATTCTATGAATATCCGTGATAAGATGTTGGCCATGAAAGTTCAGTTGATGGTATTGGTGCGACACAAGAGAGAGCGACGAAAGCTTATTATTCATATGGGATCTGTCAGGAATACCGTGAACTGAGGAAGGAAAATCACGGAAAGATTCCATCCATCCTACAAAGGAAGCAATTGCGGTGGGCGTGAGTCCTTCGCAGGCAAGATGGTGGCACAGTGGGTTTGTTCCGAGGCTGATGATCCATCTGGTTTACTAATGTTCTGCACATTGGGGAATCTGCCATTATCACCCGCTCTGGCCGACAAGCGACTCCAGACACACCTCATATGCTTGATTTTTACATCCCTCTGAAGTGGGCTCGCACCCCCCGCAGTGTACCATTGCTGCTACTCTGAAATAGAGAAAGGAGAGAACAGAACAGACAACGGACCTTGACCCAAGCGCTGAATTTGGACACAACGAATGTTGCTCTCAGGCCACTCAATCCGGCAATGTCTTCCTCAAACTTCGAGGCCCGGTGTCTAAAATGGGAGCGGTGTGCTGCAGTTCTGGTCAGCACGCTACATGAAGGATGAGATAACACAAGAGAGGGTGCAGAGGGGATTCACCAGGACGTTGGCTGGGATGGAAAGTTTCAGTTACGAGGAGAGGCTGGAGAGGGTGGGTCTGTTCTCTCTGGAACGGAGGAGGTTAAGAGCGGACACGACTCAGGTATTTCAAACTTTCAAGGGAATACATAGAAACAGCAGTAATATGTCCCTATTTCCTAGGTGAATAAAACAGGAGGACATAGGGTAAAGGGGAAGAGATTTAGAGGGGAGCTGAGGAGGACCGTTTCCACCCAGCAAGTGGTGAGTACCTGGAACGCACTGCCTGAGGGAGTGGTGGAAGCTGAGTCACCGACGGTGTTTAAGAAGTGTCTAGACTTGAATCACCTCGGCATAGAAGGCTACGTACCAAGTACTGGATGGGACTAATATGGAGGAGTTCCAACTAGTCAGTGGTGACGTGGTGGCTGCATGGCCTGTTCCCATGTTGTTCAACTCAATGACTCTGAATGCCCGGGTTTGTCTGGTCCAGCAGCAGGGCAGCCCCGCCAGAGATGGTGTACTGGTGGGTGGCGGCAACTCCTGGACATTAATTCCAGATTCCAATGGCATCAATTTAAAGTGGAACAGAGAAATATCTTCTTGATTACGACTTGCAGCTGATGAGTCAGTGTTTCCCTGTGCAGATCATTACTGGGAAGAATACTTGAAAGTACCAAAGGTAAAGAATATAGTCGGTGTGAAGGATTTAATGGTAGAGCCATTACTCACCGAGCTGGCTGTCCTGAATGCCGGAGCTGCGAGATTGGGTCTGAGGCAAGTTGGTGAGGGAAGCAGAAGGAAGAATAAACCTGCGCCACCACCTTCACCGACATGGGCAGAAGTGTGCACTGCTCCGTCCTTGTGG
This sequence comes from Pristis pectinata, assembly GCF_009764475.1. Taxonomy (NCBI): domain Eukaryota; kingdom Metazoa; phylum Chordata; class Chondrichthyes; order Rhinopristiformes; family Pristidae; genus Pristis; species Pristis pectinata. The sequence goes on along the minus strand of NC_067440.1, from coordinate 3,239,398 downwards.
AGGCAGAGTCCCATCTTCCCTCTGTGGACATCCACCTTTGTGTTGTGCAGGTGAATGTGCTGCGCACTGTAGGTTCAGTACAGACCTAGAATCCATATGAGCTGTTGTGGACCATCAGTAGCAAGACAAACGTCCTCCACGGGATATGTACCCACATGGAGTGGACATCATTCACTCTGCATTACCAGCAAGCCCTGCCATTCACCTTGCTTCCGGTTGGATGCCGGGACCAGCACCAAGCAGGTGCTGGTCCCGACATCCAACCGGAGAAAGATGTGAAGTCTTAGGAACCTGGCAAAGTTGACGGAGATGTTTGGGGAGAAGTCCATATAACAGTAGAAGAGCAAGTGTTAAGATGCATGAAGGCAGACTAATCTCCATGTCCGGACGAGGTATATCCAAGAACACTATGGGAAGCGAGAGAAGAAATTGCTGGGGCCTCGCGGAGATATTTGCATGATCGTTATCCTCTGGATAGCAAATATGGTGCCTTTATTTAAGAGTTGTTGGTGAACAGCTGTCGGGGAGCCCATTAGTGCGGAGCTTGAAGAGATGAGACTTCAACCTCGGAGATATAGGTAGATGCCAACACCATCAGCTTACGTGGGTGGGTGTGTGGGTGGGAGTGGTGGTGGGGGAGAAGTCATACATTCATGGAGTTATACAACAAGGAAACAGGCCCTTCTGCCCAACTCGTTCATGCCGAACCAGGTGCCTACGTGAGCTGGTCCCATCTGCCTTCGGTTGGCCCCTAAACCTTTCCCTTCTGTCAACCTGTCCGAATGCCTTTTAAACACTGTAATCGTACCGACCTCCACCACTTCCCCTGGCAGCTCGTTCCATATACCCACCACCCTCTGTGTGAGAAAGTGAAGTGTGGTGGAAGATAATCGTCATCATGTGACGAGGTTGAGGATGTTTACTGGAAGGAGACAGGATATTTGAATGGAAAGAGGTCACTTGGAGAAAGATGAGAGCAGTTGTAGCCCAGGCGACTTGGAATCAAAGCGGGGCTGCCATCCCACATGGGAAAACCCTGAGGTGGAGACGCTTCAGCTGGTCTTCGCATGCACGCATGAGGCAGTCAGGTAAATAAATTTAAATCGAGCCCAGTGGAGTCAACCAAGAGAGGGCAGCAAATAAAAAAGAAAAGCTGATACAGAGGCGGCGGAGACTGCAGGTGCTGGGATCTGCAGCAGTCGGCCGGTGCGGCGCTGCTTTCGCAGAACCAGAATGACGATAGGAAGTTCAGAGGTAACGTGGAACAGGAAATAAAAGAGGCAAAGAACATCAGGAAAACTTGGAGCAAACATAAACGGGGATATAAAAAGATCCTTATTGGTCTGTAAACAGGGAACAGTTTATAGAAAGAGAGGACTGACCAGCGACCAGAAGGGAAGTTCACTCTCGTGTGCAGAGGGCGTGGTTGAGGTACAACATGAATACGTTAGTCCTCACCAAGCAAGGAGACGTTGCTGCTGTTGCAGCGAAGAATTGAGATCCTGAATGAATGAAGTTTATGAACAGAAAAAGTTCTCCTGTGCACCTGAGAAAGATAACTAACTATATGGGATGTATCGTGGGATGCAGAGAGACATCAGGAAGGAGATTGTAGACGTCTTGACTATAATTCCAAACACAGTATCTATAATTTTAAGGGAGAGGCGCAAGGACAAGAATATTGCAAAAATCTCGAAGATCTTGTCACTGCAGGTTAACCTCGATACCGAAGGAAGTTTTAGATACAATAAAAAAGGGCTGGAATTAGCTATAAGACGGAGAAGTGAGAGATTATTGTACAGAATTATTATGATCATTTTCAAGTCAAATCATGCCAAACATTTGATAAAGATATTGATGAAACAACAGAAGGGTTGATGGGGAAATATAGTTGGGGATTCAAAAAACGTTTGATAAGATTCCACATAATAGACTTTCAGCAAGATTGAATATCATGGAATAAATGAGTCTTTCGCAGCATGGATAGAAGATCGACTAATTAGAAGGAAACCGGGAAAAGTCGTGCGGTGTTGTTTTCTGATCGGAGGGAAATAGAGTTGCGAATTTGGACAAGGTGAAAGAAGTGCCCGAATTAGCAGATGACACACAACTTGGAGAGGGGAGGGCAGTAACAGTCCAAGGAAGAAAAGGATGGACGTGACAGATCACATTCAATGCTGCCAGTTGCGAAGTGGTGTATTTTTATCGGAAAATAACAGGTGGAACTAGAACTAAGGGGTACAGTTGTAAAAGGCGGACAAGCGCAGAGGTATCAGGGGATTTAAATTTGTTGGAAAGGGCAGATTGGTTGAGAGAGCAGTTGAAAAGCATTTGTGATCCTGGGGATAGAGCACAATAGCGCGGAAAGCCACGATGAAATGTTAAAACACTGGTGTCGACCAAGGGTGGAGTACTGAGTGAAGTTCTGGGTGCTGCACTTAAGGGAATATTGGCCAATGAGGCAGTGGAGACAACGCGGAAAAGGCAGACTGAGTTTATTATCAACAAAAGGACTACATTCTTATTTCATTGAACGGGAATGAAACCAGAAAACGCAGGAAACAGGTGGGCTGCATCTGTAGACAGAGAAAAGATTAACGCTTAGGTCTTACACCCTTCGTCAGAACTTTAAATAGGCGTAACTAGACTTTCAACATGCGTGTCTACTATCAGTAAAATGATCCCTTTTAGGATCATTTTTGAGTCTACACCCACATTGAGGAGCTCAAGGCATAGCGTACCAATAACAGTGAAACCATGACCTGAGGTTCCACCGAGATTCGAACTCGGTTCGCTGGATTCAAAGTCCAGAGTGCTCACCATGGAACCTGAAGGTCCCTTGGACACTTTTGTTTTCTCCTGTCTCTCCCAGCTTCAGAATTTCTCACTGCAACTACGAAAGGGTAGTCATCTGGTGCAGGATGACAAATCCTTTCAAAAGCAGACTGAACTGCCTCAGCCGGGAACAGAATGCAAGACCCATGGAGCTGGACTAACAGCTCAGAATAGCATGGATGTCGTCTTTATTTTCGAGCTTCAAGTTCCTGGGAGTGAACATCACCAACAGCCTGTCCTGGTCAAATCACTGTCACAAACCAGCAACAAAAGAAACACACTGAGCATGATTCAGTGTTAAAAACTATTTTATTAATCACTACTTATGATAATACGTAAAATAAAAGTAAAAAAAAATGTTAGTATGTTAGAATTCAAGAATGTTAAACCTCGAACGTTAACCCCAAAACTAAACTCGTCGTGTGTGTGTGTGACAAAGTCCAAAACTCCCAGTTCCGGAATGGTTCTTAAAGTTCAGTTCCGCAAGCCATAAGGTGAAACATGAGCAAGGGCTTCTTCAACAACCACCGTTGTCTGAAGATAAGATGTAGATGTAGAAAAACATAGAGAGAGTACATACGAAATCCAAATGTTCCACGATGGAACCCAAACGACACTTCAGTGTTTACTCGGTAGTGACTTCCTCACCCCGAAAAGCATCCGAACCGTGGTCGTCCACACACAAATACCTGTTTCCTTCTACAGGTCAGCAACAAAGTGAACTCCATCGGATTACTTCCAACTTCCATACATGGATTTCAGTGGCAAACACAGTTATTGTTTCTCATCCATCGATAGAGAAAACAAGCAGGCTGGTGTCTCTCTCCCTTCTCTCTCTCTCTCTCCTCTCTTCTTCTTCTGACTTCTTCAACAACGTCATTACGTCCTTTATCTTCTATTGACGTAAGCACGCCCCACACACACACATACACACACACTCTCTATCTTAAAGGGACTTCCACTGAGTCCATAACACCTCCCACCTAAAAAAAAATTTTCCCAAGAAAATTTTAACCGCGCATAGAGTTAGTAATGTTAATAATTATCACGCTACACAACTACAGACTATCAGATTAGTACAGATACTGGTTTCCCATTTAACATCGGGAAAGACAATCAGCAATCACATTATCTTTGCCTTTAATGTGAGTTATCATGAGATCAAAGTCTTGCAAAATTAAACTCCAGTTTAACAGCCTTCTGTTCTTGTTTTTGACTCGGCTCAGAAACACCAATGGGTTATGATCTGTATACACAGTCAATGGTTTCTGAGCGGTGCAAACATATACACTGAAATGTTGCAAGGCTAAAACAAGCGACAGTAATTCTTTCTCTATGGTGGAATAATTATTTTGATGCTCATTAAATTTCTTTGAAAAGTAAGCTACAGGATGGTCAATATCATCAAGGTCACCCTTCTGCAACAACACAGCTCCTGCAGCTTCATCACTGGCATCTACTGCTAATGAAAATGGCTTTTCAAAGTCAGGTGTTCTGAGCACAGGATGGTAGCATAAAATGGCTTTCAGCTTCTTAAATGCTTCTTGACAAGAATCTGTCCAAACAAACTTTACTCCCTTCTTCAGAAGATTAGTTAGGGGAAGAGCAATATCAGCAAAATTTTTACAAAATTTTTGATAATATCCAACCATTCCCAAAAATCTTCTAACAGTCCTCGTACCTGTGGGAATAGGGAACTCAGATATTGCTTGAACTTTTGCCTGAACAGGAGCTTGCTTGCCTTGACCTACAACATAACCACGATATGTCACAGTGGCATGGCCAAATTCACCTTTAGCCAAGTTAATTGTAAGGTTAGCCTTGGAAAGTCTTTCAAACAACCTTTCTAACGCAGAGATGTGATCCTCCCATGTATCATTCCCAGTCACTAAGTCGTCAATGTAGGCATCTGTATGGTTTAACCCGTGAATCACTGAATTAATCATTCTTTGAAATGTTGCCGGAGCATTTTTCATTCCAAATGGCAAAACATTGTATTCATACAATCCAGAAGGGGTTACAAAGGCTGAAATTTCCCTTCCTCTATCTGTTAATGGAACACACCAGTACCCTTTTAATAGGTCAATCTTTGTAAGAAATTTTGCCTTTCCCACTCTGTCTATGCAATCATCCACCCTAGGAATAGGGTAAGCATCTGACTTTGTTACAGCATTCACTTTCCTGTAATCTGTGCAAAATCTAACAGTTCCATCAGGTTTAGGTACAATAACACAGGGCGAACTCCAATTTGAAGTAGAATGTCTAAGAATATCATTTTCCAACATGTATTTTATTTCCTGATCAACAAGTTTACTTGTTTCCACATTCATTCGATATGGGTGTTGTTTGATTGGTTTTGCATCCCCAACATCAACATCATGGGTAATTATCGATGTTCTGTTTGGAACATCTGGGAAAAGATTTTTAAATTTTAAAATTAATTCTCTCATCTGTCGTTTTTGTGAAACTTGTAAATGGTCCAACTTCGTTTCAAGGTTCTCCAGGATATTTTGGTTTTTTAGTTTCGATGGAACAATATTTGGTCTAAATTGGCCTTCCTCAACATCAACATCAGGCATTCTAGAAACAACCTTTACACCATCCACCAAGGCCACAACTGAATCCCTCTCATAATAAGGTTTTAGCATGTTTACATGACAGAGTTGTGTTTTCTTGCGTCTATCTGGTGTTTTGATTATATATGTTACATCAGTCACTCGAGATTCAATAACATAGGGTCCAGAAAAACGAGCTTGCAAGGGATTATTTTGGCTAGGGAAAAATACCAACACCTTTTGCCCCACTGCGAATGTCCTAGGCCGAGCACGTCTATCAAAATATGTCTTCATTCTTATCTGGCTTGTTTTCAAATTCTCTCTCGCTAGCTGGCAGACTCTCTCCAACCGAGTTTTAAATTTTTGGACATAGTCCAACAGACTCAAGTGAACTTCCTCATTAACCCATTGCTCTCTTAACAACTCCAAAGGTCCTCTCACCCGATGTCCAAACACAAGCTCAAACGGACTAAATCCGATTGACTCCTGGATCGATTCTCTAACGGCAAACAAAAGTAAATGGATACCTTCGTCCCAATCCTTGGTGTTTTCAAAGCAATAAGTCTTCAGCATATTTTTGAGAGTAGAATGAAATCTCTCCAGAGCTCCTTGAGATTCTGGGTGATATGCAGATGATACAATCTGCTTTGCTCCCAGCTCATAGACTATTTGTTGAAAAATGTTTGACATAAAATTACTACCTTGATCAGATTGGATTTCTTTTGGCAAACCAAACAAGGTAAAAAATTTTACAAGAGCCTTTGACACCGTCTTGGCCTTAATATTTCTAAGGGGTATTGCCTCTGGAAATCTAGAAGTGGCACACATGATGGTTAAGAAATACTCATTTCCAGTCTTAGACTTTGGTAATGGGCCAACACAGTCCACAATCACCTTCGAAAAGGGTTCACCAAAAGCAGGAATTGGTTTCAAAGGAGCCACAGGGGGTTTTTGATTTGGTTTACCTACCATCTGACATGTGTGGCAGGTTCAACAAAACATCACCACATCTTTTCTCAAACCAGGCCAATAGAATTGTTTCAAGATCTTCCCTACAGTTTTATTCACACCAAAATGACCACCCAAAGGCATACTATGGGCCAGGTTTAAAATCTCATCCCTATAAACTTTTGGAACAACAACCTGATGAATAACTTCCCATTCCTCATTAACAGGAACATGAGGAGGTCTCCATTTCCTCATTAACACTCCATTTTTGACATAGTATCCAGTTGGCACTTTCTCAATCTCCTCACATGAGAGTGCTTTTTCTTTCAATTCTGTCAACTCAGGGTCCTTTGTCTGTTCCACCATAAAATCCTTCCTCGACAAAGACAAATCTTTAAATTCAGGCTCACTATAAGGATGTTGATCCTCCAGTGAAGACAGAAAAGTCTCAGATAAGGCATCATAATTTTCTTCCTGTTTAGGACTGTCACAAGGAACCACATCAGACTGCACCGGACTGTCTGTCTTGGCTAATTCTCTAGCTCTAGCTCGAGTCACCGCACATGATGGGTAAACATCTGGATCATCCTCAGACTCATCAATCCTTGGTTTGGTTGTTAACCGTACCACAGGATCACTTTCTCCATTTGCAAGGTCATTTCCCAATAACAAAGAACTCCTTCCACTGGCAAACTAGGTCTTATCCCTATCTCGACTGGTCCTTCTACGAACTTTGACTTTAAAATCACCCTGTGAAAAGGGACAGACATGGTCTCACCTGTAACGCCTCGTATTAGATTTAATTCACCAGTGTCACTTTCTTCACCAAAATTTAAAACACTGTCCAGCAAGAGAGATTGACTAGCCCCAGTATCTCTAAGAATTTTCACTGGCACCTGGGGTGACTCATCATTCAGTGAAACAAAACCCTCTGATACATACGAACGGAATTCTTTTCTCACCTCCTCCAACTTTTCCGCTTTTCCCTCTTGCAAGGACTGATCTTTAACAGCATCCCCTAAACCTTTTTGATTTTTAATTGCCTGAAAGCAAGCATTGGGCCCAGCTTCCTTCTTTTTCTTCAAAAGGGCACAATTAGATATCACGTGGCCAGGTTTCCTACAGTAATAACAAGTACGCTCAACAGTTTTCTCCAGCCCTGGCTTCTTTTCATCTTTTCCTTTTTGATTACTTCCCAATTTAATCTCTGGTTTACCTGGATTGTCTTTGTAACTCTTTTGAAAGGTTTTAGGTTGTCCCCATTTGGATTTATGGGTTAAAGCATAATCATCTGCCAACCTAGCAGTTTCTTGTAAAGTTTCCACTGCCTTTTCATTTAAATATGTTGTTAATTCAGCTGGAACACATCTTTTAAAGTCTTCCACTAGTATCAATTCTGTCAATTTATCATAATCCCCATCTACATTTTTAGCCAGGCACCATCGTTCAAACATATTCTCTTTCCATTGGCAAATTCCATATAAGTCTGATCTGCAGATTTCCTCAAGTCTCTGAATTTTTGTCTATAAGCCTCAGGGACCAATTCATAGGCCTTTAAAATAGCTTGTTTTACCTTGGTATAATCAGCTGCATCCTCAGCAGACAAAGCAGAATAAGCTTTTTGAGCTTTACCTTTAATCACACTCTGTACCATAAGAGCCCATCCTTTCCTTGGCCAGTTTGAACTCAGAGCAACCTTTTCAAAATGTTGGAAATACTGATCAACCTGATCTTCTTCAAACGGAGGGACTAATCGAACCTCCCTGCTGGCTGAAAAACCATCATCAGAATCAGATTCCGAACTCCTACGCTTCATTTGTAACTCATGCTGCCTCTTTTTCTCCTCGTTATCCAGCTCCATCTGCTTCATTGCTAGATCAGCCTCTATCTTCATCTGAGTTAGCTTTTGTTCGGCCTCTATCTTCATCTGAGTTTGTTCTTGTTCGGCCTCTAATCTCTTTTGTTCTCGTTCAGCTTCTATCTTTAACTGGGTTTGTTCTCGTTCAGCTTCTATCTTTGCCAGCTGCACCTGTGCCTCAGAAATTGCTATTTCACTGCCAGGAAACTTTTTTAACACTTCCTTCTCAAACACCTTCTTTTCCACATAATGGCCAGCTATCAGTCTCTGAATATCTGCCTTTCTCATAGACTGCTTTACTTCTGTAAGGTTTAGCCTTGTAGCAATCTTTATCAAATCATCCTTTTTCGCCATCTCCAATCCCTTTTGGGTTGGTGACTCCAAAAATGCCTTAATATCCATTGCTGCTGGTTTCCACACACACAAGCCAATTACAAAGAATTTATCAGACCTCCCTCAAAAATCTTTGGATTGAATCTCGAACAAATCTCGTCAATCTGGGAAACGATCCCAGACGACACTCGTTAACCTTGGGAACTATCCCGGACGAGCCTCCAATTTTGTCACAAACCAGCAACAAAAGAAACACACTGAGCATGATTCAGTCTTAAAAACTATTTTATTAATCACTACTTATGATAATACGTAAAATAAAAGTAAAAAAATGTTAGTATGTTACTATTCAAGAATGTTAAACCTCGAACGTTAACCCCAAAACTAAACTCGTCGTGTGTGTGTGTGACAAAGTCCAAAACTCCCAGTTCCGGAATGGTTCTTAAAGTTCAGTTCCACAAGCCATAAGGTGAAACATGAGCAAGGGCTTCTTCAGCAACCACCGTTGTCTGAAGATAAGATGTAGATGTAGAAAAACATAGAGAGAGTACATACGAAATCCAAATGTTCCACGATGGAACCCAAACGACACTTCAGTGTTTACTCGGTAGTGACTTCCTCACCCCGAAAAGCATCCGAACCGTGGTCGTCCACACACAAATACCTGTTTCCTTCTACAGGTCAGCAACAAAGTGAACTCCACCGGATTACTTCCAACTTCCATACATGGATTTCAGTGGCAAACACAGTTATTGTTTCTCATCCATCGATAGAGAAAACAAGCAGGCTGGTGTCTCTCTCCCTTCTGTCTCTCTCTCCTTCTTCTTCTTCTGACTTCTTCAACAACGTCATTACGTCCTTTATCTTCTATTGACGTAAGCACGCCCCACACACACATACACACACACTCTCTATCTTAAAGGGACTTTCACTGAGTCCATAACATCACGTAGATGCCACGGACAAGAAATATCACCAGCGCTACTTCCTCAGGAGGCTAAAGAAATTCGGTTTGTCCCCTTTGACACTCACCAACGTTTATCGATGCACCATAGAAAGCATCCTATCTGGATGCATCACGGCTTGGTACGGCAACTGCTCTGCTCAGGACCGAAAGAAACTACAATGAATTGTGGACACAGCCCAATGCGTCACGGAAACCAGCCTCCCCTCCTTGGACTCTTGTATTTACCTCTCGCTGTCTTGGTGAAGCAGCCAGCATAAACAAAGGCCCCACCCACCCGGGTCATTATCTCTTCTTTCCTCTTCCATTAGGTATAAGATACAGGGGTCTGAGGGCACGTACCACCAGACTTAAGGACAGCTTCCACCCCACTGTGATAAGACCATTGAACGGTTCCCTTTTACGATGAGTTGGACTATGACCTCACGATCTACCTTGTTGTGACCTTGCACCTTATTGTGCTGCAGTTTATCTGAAGCTGTGACACTTTTACTCTGTACTGTTATTATTTTTACCTGTACTCTGTACTAACCCAATGTAACTGCACTGTGTAATGAATTGACCTGTACGATCGGTATGCAGGACAAGTTATTTACCTTACGTTGGTACAAGTGACAATAATAAACCAATACCAATACCAATAACTTTTCGAAAGCTGACAGTACAGACAGAGAAAATCTGACTCGCATTACCAAAAACGACTCTGTCGTCGAAAGAGAACGAATTCCACCGAGATTTGAACTGAGATTGCCAAATTCAGGATAATATTACATCATGCAGTTATTTTGCAGGCTTTGGAATTGCCCTGAAAAATCAAATGTACTTATTTATTTCTGAGGATCTGCCTTGTTGTGAAGAGCCCGAAGTAATGATAAGCGATTTCATCTATCAAACCAGTGTATGTGAATATTTACATCTTAATGCATAAATTGTATAGGAAAAGACGTAATGAATAAGGATCCTCGGTAATACGTTAAGAAATTAAATTTGTCCAAAGTTTCACGCAGATTCAGGGCATTTTATCTCGATATCTCCGATACATTTTCTATCTGTAGAAATAAGGGAATCGTGCTTCGGAAGTTAACAGGACTCGGAATAATAAAAAAGAATCGTGTAAATTCAGCAGTAAAGTCTGGGATCAACAATTGAGAGAGGGGTGCAAATGTATCTCAATAAAAACTATCCGTAACTACTAACAAAAGAAAACAACATTCTTCATCATTATTTTCTGAAAACATTGTCCGTTGGGAATATATCCCAATCTCTTTGTGCAGACCTAAGTCTCCCCCGGGGATTCCTTGCAGTTATAAATATCAAGCCTTGAATTTACAGTTTCGGATATAATTCAAATCGGCATCAGCAGACAGGAGTCATATTTGCAATGTATGAGACGTTTATTGACCTGATCTATGCTTTGTACTATCCCTTCTTGGCGTTTATAGGAGTTCTTGGTGAGTGATCATCAGTGGAAATATATTTTTGAATGACATTATATATCTATTAGTTTGTGTAATCGATCATCATTTTTAATTTCGTTGTCCTATTCTCCACTTGATGTCAGAGGAAGAGCTGAAAGCGACAATTTGCGCCAATCTAAATGGCTCTCCTTCGCGAAACTAAAAATGCACAGTTTGTGGATGGGGTGGGGACAGGTTAGTGCGATTGCGATGTGTCCGCAGTTGGCAAAAGCGCATCCCCGGGCAGTTGCCCCTGCATCATGAGAAATTGAGGTAGATGGAGAAAGGATCTGGAACAACAATAGATCCAGTCCTTCAATACAGGGAAACACTGTTCCGCTACGCAGTGTTTACTATTTAATCAGCTATTACACCGAGAGAAGCTGCACCCAAGAACAATTCAAATGCCAGTTTAAAACGTTCCAACTCCAAATGAACAGAAATATGTTACAAGGACAGGATGAATGTTCTAGTTCAACGGAGGAAAAACTGCGCGTCAATCCCGAGCCTCCGAAATGGTCAACGAGAGAAATGTAATTTCGTCCATGGACCGAAACGTTTGCAACTCACCTCACTACTCTTACCTCCTAAAGGCAAAACTCAAGGAGGGGCGGTAGTTACCTCTTACCGCAAATATAGAACTATGCATAAAGGCGACAGAAACGCCTTGTTCCGGTGTAACAAATACCATGTAAGATAAATAGCATCGAGAGTTTTATGTAGAGATGAAGTAAGCACTGTACTCATTGTCTCTTTGGTACAAAAAGCATTTATTGACAACCCGGGGAGTCGTCTGGAAAGAGCGAAGAAATAGGTTATGTTGAGGAAGAGTCCACATTCTACATGCGTGGGATTAGAACGGACCATAACTAACGGATGCAGTGGAGCACACGGTCACTCCAGAGAACACAACCTCTCAGGGATATGTCCAAGGAGCCAACAAGCATCGCAATCATGAATATTGCTTCTCCTGTCCTCCACGCGATGACATCTCTTCTCTCTGTGAACGCGTAGGGGAAAAAAAGAAAAGAAAATGCTGTAAATTTGGAGACATTTCATCGTTAAGCCTGGTCAATGATAAACGATCACTAATCTTGCTCGTAGCAGACAATGCGCGCTGAGTATGTGCATAATGCTTCCACGTACCAGAATGGTGTAAAACATTGAAATCGCCATCCCGGGATTGCACCGGTGCCAAATAACTAACCCGGCGGACCTGACTTGCCCTGCACCATAAAGCCACCTTTTCTTTAATATTTAATTTCTGGATCTGGGCGTCGCTGGTAGGGGCAGCATTTATTGCTCAGCTCTACTCTACTCTCTATGCCTTCTCAGGAAGTTAAGGAGGTTCGACTTGTCATCGAACACGCCAACATACTTCTACAAACGTACTGTTGGAAGTATCCCGACTGGTTGCACCTGCCCAATACATCACGGGCATATCTCTTCCCACCATCGGTTGCATCTACACCAGGCGCTGCCTCAAGTAGGCAGCATCCATCATCAAAGAACCCCAACATCTCACAGCTACCATCGGGCAGGAGGTACAGAAACCTGAAGTCCCACACCACCAGATTCAAGAACAGCTAGTTCCCTTCAACCATTCGGTTCTTGAACCAAACGGCAAAACCCTAATCGTTGCAGTTTAGCAACACTATGACAACTGTCATCACTTTGCACTACAATTGACTTTTTTGCTTTAATTTTGTTCTTTCTTGTGAAAATTGTGTATAATTTATGTTTAATTTATGTTTTCCTTGAGAACGCTGCTAATCTGACGCTATGTGCCTGTGATACTGCTGCAAGTAAGTTTTTCCTTGCACTGGTGCACACGTGGACTTGACAATAAGCTTGACTTTGAACTTGCGAAGGTTGGGGTTAACCACCTTCTTGAGTGCTGTTGCGGAGGGAGTTATAAGATTTGGACTCAGTGAGAATGAAGGACTGGCGTTTTATTCTCAGGTCAAGCGGTGAGTGACTCGGATGTTGATATTCCCATGAGCCTGGTGTCTATGTGAATCTTCATGGTGAAGGTCGGGGGTCGGACGCTTTGCGCCGGTGGTGGAGGGAATGAATGTGTAAGATGTTGGATGGGGCAATTTGGTTTGTTCTGGATGACTCCAAGTGGATATTGTTGGCCAAACGTGAGATTTGGGTGAGTGGAGGGCGCACCTTTATTCAAGAACAGCAGTATGGAGAAGCCAGGTAATTAAAGGCCAACGAGTCTAACTTCAGCGGTATGGAAGCTACTGGATAAGAATTGAAGGGCAAGATTAATCTAAACTTGGAAAAACAGGGACTGATCGCGGAAAGTCGGCACAGATTTGTTGGTGGGAGATCTGACCTGACGAATTTGATTGTTTTATTTGAAGAAGTTGCTAAAATATTGATAAGGGCAGGACGATTGATGTAGTCGACATGGGCTTTACTAAGGCCTTTGACAAGGTCCCACATGGAAGTCTGGTCCACCAAGGATAGAAACTATGGGATCCAGGGCAAGTTGGCAAACAGGATCCAAAATTGGCCACGGGTGATGATGGAGATGATTGGAAGCCTTTGACTATTGGTGTACCACAGGGATGCGTGCTGGGACCCTTGCCATTTGTCATCTACACCAATGACTTGGAAATGAAGAGAGGATGTTTGATCAGTAAGTCTGCAGATGACGTGAAAATCCGTGGTGCTGTTGAGGAGGATAGTCACAGGTTACAGAACTATATTGATCAGCCGAGAGACTTGCGAAACAATGACAGAGAGGATTTAATCCCAGTAAGTGAGTTCATGCACGGCGGGTGGTCTAATAACAGGAACACATACACCATCAATGGTGGGGCCTGAGAGGGCATTGGGGAACAAACGGCCCTTGGAATAGAGGTCCAAACGTACCTGAAAATGGAAGCACTCCCACACACTCGCGCATCGCCCACCTCGTACCATAATCCTAACCCTTAAAATCATAGTATTATCAAGTACAACCCAACCCATAACCCTCCACCCTCCTCAAGCCTCCGCCAGCCACCAGAAATCACAATCCCGGGTGGAATTATAAGGCCCAACAACACACTCCTCGGCATCGACCCCGACTCCCCTCAGTCCCCAGCAACACTCACACGCACTCCCACCTCTGACCTTAAAAGACTCCCGATCCTATACAATGCCCAGGCCAACACACCACAGTGCTTAGTACTCAAATTCACCCATAATAAAAGATAAATTAATAATAACGTATGGACCCCAATAAAGGCGGTTGGAACTGTACGAGGGCAATGAAAGCGTGGGTCAGATCAAAGTGGCAGCTTCCAGTGATACTAAATCTCCAGTAAAGGGAACAGTAAACAAGAAGGATCATTATCCCACTGCCAGCAGACTGACACCCAATTCCTAACCGAACCCAGGGCTGTGTTTGTTTTCCTTGGAGCGCACAAAGCTGAGGGGTGCAAAAGAGAGGGCGGATAATGGGAGAATATTTCCCATAGAGGAGACATCTGAAACTAGGCATTGTTTTAAGATGAAAAATAAGTCCTCTTGAGGGTAGGATTGATCTGTAACGCACGGCCTGAGACAGTAGTGGAGGCAGTCACTCTGACGATATTTCAAAAGTACATGGATGGACGCTTGAGTTCCAGCGAAGGCTAAGGGTTAGCTGTTGGCAAATGCAGTTGGTACAGATGGGTGGAGGTGGTCGGCCTGGACATAGCAGGTTAATGGCCTGTTTCTAGTTTGCCTGACTCAATGACTCCATTCAATCACGTTCCTCTATTGTCACTCTAGACAGACTAGGCGGGTAGAATGGCTTGTTTTATGTGTTGTAGTGTTCTATGGTTCTATGACTAGGGTCCAAGAGGAGGTCCACTTACTGACCGATAGCCAGCGTCTGAGTCGCCGCAGATTTTATACAGAAAATAAAACATTAGCTCATGCTGTATCTCTTGCTAAAACTTACAATGGTTGTCAGCTTGGTGACGGTTTCTCTGATTCTTCACAGTGAACCTGGTGACCATTTGGATCCTCTACCGGGGGAAGTGCGGTCTCTCCAGATGCATCACTCTCTACTTGGTCGCCATGGCAGTGACGGACCTGATGGTGGTCGTTACCGAAGTGATATTCAATCGTAGTCTCTATTATTATTTCCCAAACTCCTTCCTGAACGTTACCCCAGTGTGTAGCTGCATCATTGTGCTGGTCTGCGTGGCGAGGGACAGTTCCGTCTGGTTAACTGTCGCCTTCACTTTTGATCGTTTCATAGCCATTTGTTGCCAGAAGCAGAAAGCAGTGTACTGTGTCCCCAGAATAGCCATCTCAGTGATCGGAGCGGTGTGCGTGCTGTTCACTCTGAAGAACATTCCCTGGTATTTCACCTTCATCCCCGTCTATGTCGCTGACAGTTTCCCGTGGATGTGTCAGTCCATGCCGTCCTTCTACACGCAACCTGCCTGGATTGTGTACGACTGGCTCCACCGAATCCTTACGCCATTCCTTCCTTTTTTCTTTATTTTACTCTTTAACGCTCTGACAGTCAGGCACATTCTAATCGCAAACAAGGCTCGCAGGCGGTTGTTGTCGAACGGCGACGGAGGTGCTGTCGACCCAGAAGCAGAGAGCCGAAGGAAATCAATCATATTACTGTTCGCCATCTCAGGCAGCTTCATCCTGCTGTGGATGCCGTACGTGGTGAATTTTTTGTATTACCGAATCACAGGTACTCATTACTATACAGGGCCGAACGACCCTGGGTACATCCTGCAGCAGTTGGCATACATGTTCCAGCTCTCCAGCTCCTGCACAAACTCCGGCATTTATGTGGTGACACAGGCTAAATTCAGAGAGGAAATAAGGAAGATTGTCTACACTCCTATTCTGCGCATTGGTAAATTATTCAAATAAACACGTTAAGTCAGAGGAACCCGGATGTTTGATCTATTGCATTATGACCAAACAGAATGAGGTCAATTGCCACCAAGTCTTGCCGGCTTGCAACACAGCAGCCCCGACAGTCCTGACAGCCCCAGCTCTGTACTCTTCACCAAGCTGAAAATAATCGCTTTAGATGTCACTGATTGGTTCTTTTTCCACCGCTTATCCGACGGAAGTTCCAGGTTATATCTGTTTGCTGAATAAAAATTTCTCACTGTATTTCCGTTCCACCTTTTGTCCAATTTTCAATATTTGTACACCAGATCTTTAACTTAACCTGTACTGGAAGCAGCTTCCCCCTTTCCAATGAGATTCTTACGTCATATAGACCTGCCACAATCCTGTATCAAATTCCTCTCAACCTTCGTCGCTCGAAGGAGTACTCCCGGTTTTCCGGTTTTGCCCTGCTCCTCTCATTGCTAATCAATTGCAGCGCTTAATGTTTCACGTGGACTGGTTGCCGCTTCCGATGCAGCGCCACAAACACTATTTATCTCAAGTGTCTGACCGTCCTAGAACATTGGTCAGTGCAGCAAAAGAACAGTCCCCTCGGCACCATATCTGTGCCGAACACGAGGCCAAATTAAACTAATACCTTCTGACTGCACATGATCCATTTTTGTCCATCCCACGAATACTTACGTGTCTACCTAAAATCCTCATCAACGCCACTATCATATCTTTAGGTGGGCAGAGAAGCGAATCTGTGGAAGCAGGAAAGAAACTCGGAAGGTAATTTGTCTTCCAGGTGCCAGGGTCCGGGATGTTTCAGATCGAGTCCAAGATATCCTGAAAGGGGAGGGAGAACAGCCAGAGGTCGCGGTACATATTGGTACCAAGGACATAGGTAGGGAAAGGAATGAGGTCCTGAAAAAAGACTATAGAGAATTAGAAAGGAAGTTGAGAAGCAGGACCTGAAAGGTAGTAATATCCGGGTTACTGTCTGTGCTAAACGACAGTGGGGATAGGAACATAATGAGGAGGAGGTTAAATGTGTAGCTGAGGGTTTGGAGTAAGGAGCAGGGATTCAGTTTTTTTGGGTCATTGGGGCCTCTTTTGGGGCAGGTATGACCTGTTCAAAGAGGACGGGTTGCACTGACTCCCAAGGGGACCAATATCCTGGCGGGGTAGTTTGCTAATGCTACTGGGGAGAGTTTAAACTAGAATTGTTGGGGGGTGGGATCCGAACTGGAGATACTGGGGAAGAGGTGTTTGGCTTTCAAATAGAGAAAGCGAGTAGAAGGTACGATAGGCAGGTGATAGAGAAGGGACGTGCTCAGACAGGTTTGAGATGTGTCTATTTTAACGCAAGGAGTATTGTGACAAAGGCAGATGAGCTAAGAACTTGGATAAATACTTGGGACTATGATATGGTGGCCATTACGGAGACTTGGATGGCTCAGGGACTGGAATGGTTGCTTCAAGTGCCGGGTTTTAGATGTTTCAGAAAGGACAGGGAAGGAGGTAATAGTGTTGGGGGAGTGGCACTGTTGAACAGAGATAGTGACACGGCTGCGGAAAAGGTGGACGTCGTGGAGGGACTGTCTACGGAGTCTCTGTGGGTGGAGGTTAGGAACAGGAAGGGATCAATTAATTTACTGTGTGTTTTTTATAGGCTGCCCAATAGTAACAGGGATATTGAGGAGCAGATAGGGAAGCAGATCCCAGAAAGGTGTGAGAATAACAGAGTTGTTGTGATGGGTGATTTTAATTTCCCAAACATCGATCGGCATCTCCAGACAGTGAGGGGTTTAGATGGGGAGGAGTTTGTTAACTGTGTTTAGGAAGGATTCTTGACACAATATGCAGATTGGCCTAAAAGAGGAGAGGCTGTGCTTGATTTTGTATTGGGAAATGAACCTGGTCAGGTGTCAGATCTCTCAGTGGGTGAACATTTTGGTGATAGTGATCATAATTCTATCTCCTTTACGTTATCACTGGAGAGAGATAGGAACAGACAGCCTAAAAAGGCGTTTACTTGGAGTAAAGCGAATTATGAGGCTCTCGGGCAGGAAATTAGAAGATTAGATTAGGAACAGATGTTCTCAGGGAAAAGTACAGAAGAAATATGGCAAATATTCAGGGGATATTTGTGTGGAGTTCTGCTTAGACATGGTCCAATGAGACAGGGGAGAGGATACAGGAACCGTGGTGTACAAAGGCTATAATAAATCTAGTCAAAAGGAAAAGAAAAGCTTACAAAAGGTACGGAGAGCTAGGGAATGTTAGAGATCTGGAAGTGTATAAGGCTAATAGGAAGGAGTTTAAGAAGGAGATTAGCAGAGCCAGAAGGGGGCATGAGAAGGCCTTGGCGGGCAGGATTAAGGAAAAAAAACCCAAGGCTACTATAGGTATGTGAAGAGCAAGCGGATAAACTGCGGAAGAATAGGTCCTATCAAGTGCAGTAGTGGGAAAGTGTGCATGGAACCGGAAGAAATGGCGGAGGTACTTTATGTCAGTATTCACTACGGAAAAAGATCTGGGGGATTGTAGTGGGGACTTGCAGCGGGCTGAAAAGCTTGTGCGTGTAGATATTAGGAAAGAGGAGGTGCGGAAACTGTTGGAAAGCATCAAGTTGTATAAGTCGCCGGGACCGGATGAGATGTACCCCAGGCTGCTGTGGAAGGCGAGGGAGGAGATTGCGGAGACTCTGACGATGATTTTTGCATCGTCGATGGAGACAGGAGAGGTTCCGGAAGATTGAAGGGTTTCTGATGTTGTTCCTTTATTCAAGAAAGGGAGTAGGGAAAGCCCAGGGAATTATATACTGGTGAGTTTCACCTCAGTGGTTGGTAAGCTAATGGAAAAGATCCTGAGAGGCAGGATTTATGAACATTTGGAGAGGTATAATATGATTAGGAATAGTCAGCATGGCTTTGTCAAGGGCAGGTCCTTCATTACGAGCCTGATTGAATTTTTTGAGGATGTGACTGAACACATCGATGAAGGGAGAGTAGTAGATGTAGTGTATATGGATTTCAGCAAAGCTTTTGATAAGGTACCCCATGCAAGGCTTATTGAGAAAGTAAGGAGGTATGGGATCCAAGGGGGCATTGCAGTGTGGATCCAGAACTGGCTGGCCCACAGAAGGCAAAGGGTGGTTGTTGAAGGGTCGTATCTGAGTGGAGGAAGATGACCAGTGGTGTACCTCAGGGATCTGTACTGGGACCCTTGCTCTTTGTGATTTTTATAAACGACCTGAATGAGGAAGTGGAGGGGTGAGTTAGTAAGTTTGCGGTTGGGGGTGTTGTGGATAGTTTGGAGGGCTGTCAGAGGTTACAGAGGGACATTGATAGGATGCAGAGTTGGGCTGAGAAGTGTCAGATGCAGTTCATCCCAGATAAGTGTGAAGTTGTTCATTTTGGCAGGTCTAATATGTTGGCGGAGTATAGTATTAATTGTAGGACTCTTGGCAGTGTGGAGGATCAGAGGGATCTTGGGGTCCGAGTCCATAGGACGCTCAAAGAGGCTGCGCAGGTTGACTCTGTGGTTAAGAAAACATATGGTGTATTGTCCTTCATCAATCGGGGAATTGAATTTAGGAGCCGAGAGGTATTGTTGCAGCTATATAGATCCCTGGTCAGACCCCACTTGAAGTATTGTGCTCAGTTCTGGTCACCTCACTACAGGAAGGATGTGGAAGCCATAGAAAGGGTGCAGAGGAGATCTACAAGGATGCTGCCTGGAATGCGGAGCATGCCTTATGAAAGTAGGTTGAGGGAACTCGGCCTTTTCTCCTTGGAGCGACGGAGGATGAGGGGGAACGATAGAGGTATATCAGGTGATGAGAGGTATTGATAGGGTAGATAGTCAGAGGCTTTTCCCCAGGACTGAAATGGTGGCCACAAGAGGACATAGGTTTAAGGTGCTGGTGAGTAATAGGGGAGATGTCAGGGGTAAGTTTTTTACTCAGAGATTGGTGAGTGCATGGAATGGGCTGCCGGCAACGGTGGTGGCGGTGGATACGATAGGGTCTTTTAAGAGACTGTTGGATAGGTACATGGAGCTGAGAAAAATAGAAAGCTATGGGTAAGCCTAGTAATTTCTAGGGTAGGGACATGTTCGGCGCAGCTTTGTGGGCCACAGGGCCTGAATTGTGCTGTAGTTGTTCTATGTTTCTAACCTCCCTGCCATCGATGTATGACTAACCAGCCTGCAGTTTCTAAGCTTATCCCTACTGCTCTTTTTAAATAAGGGAACAACATTAGATATCATCAAATATTCTTGTAACATGCTGGGATAGATCCTGTCTGAACCCGGTGATTTAGCCACCTTAATTTGCACTGATATTTCCAAAACTTTATCCTTCCTGATACCGACACGCTCCAGAATATCAGAGTACCTCTCTCTTAACTCTCCAGCCTCCACAACCTTCTCCCTGGTGAATACCGACGAGAAATATTTATTAGAACCTCACTCATATCTCCTGACACCACACATAGATTACAGCTCTGGTCTCTGAGGCCACCTACTGTTTAATTATCGGCGTTCTTTATTCTAATTTACTTCTAAACTTTTTGTTTAAGGATTCTCCTTCATCCCGTTTGCCAGGAACATTTCATTGCTCCCTTTGCCCTCCTAATTTACTTGTGCAGTTCTCTCCTGCAACTTCTATATATCTCAGAGGTGTCATTATATCCCTACTTCCCATACAGGACACTCGCTTCCTTCTTTACCCTGATGAAATCAATTTTCTTTGTAAACCAGGGCTCCCTAAACCTACCCTCTCTGCCTTTTAGCCTTACCGGGACATGCCGACTATGAACTGTTATTGTCTCGCTCTTAAACACCTCCCACTTACCGCATGTTGTTTGCCCTCTAGTAGTTGCTGGCAATCTCCTTCTGCCAGGTTCTGCCTTACACTATTGAATCCACTTCGCACAGCCTTGGTCACTATCTCGAGGACCAAACTTTTTCAATGGCTCAACATGCACAAGATTCTGGAGGAACACAGCAGGTCAGGCAGCGTCCATGGAGGGAAATAAACAGTCAACGTTTCGGGCCGAGACCCTTCATCAGGACTGGAAAGGAAGAGGGCAGAAGGGAAAATAAAGGTGTGGGGGAGGGGTAGGAGCACAAGCTGGCAGGTGACAGGTGACTCCAGGTCAGAGGGGGAAGGTAGGTAGGTGGGTGGAGGGTGAAAGGGAATGATATGAGAAGCTGGGAGGAGATCGGAGGAAGGGGAAAAGGGCTGGAGAAAGGGGCATCCGATAGGAGAGACCAGCAGACCCATGAAATAAAGGGAAGGAGATAGGGAACCAGAGAGAGATGATGGACAGGTCGTCAGGGCGGGGCAATGAAAGAGAAGGGGTGAACGAGCCATAGGAATGAGGGAAGGCAAATGGGGGAGGGAAAACAGAGGGCAGGGGTTACCGGTAGTTAGTGAAATCGATGTTGATGCCGTCAGGTTGGAGACGACCAAAGCGGAACATGAGGTGTTGCTCCTCCAACCCGCATCTCGCCTCAAAGCGGCAGGAGAGGAAGCCATCGGTAAGCATGTCAGTGTGAGAATGGGAACTGGATTTAAAGTGGCTGGCCACCGGGAGATCCTGGCTATTGCAGCGAAGGGAGCGAAGGTGCTTGATGACGTTGTCACCCAATCTGTGTCGGGTCTCACCGATGTGGAGGAGGCAGCACCGGGAGCACCGGGAGCACCGGATGCAATAAATGACGCCCTCGGATTCACAGGCGAAACTGGAAGGACTGTTTCGGGCCCTGAATGGTGGTGAGGGAGGAGGCGTAGGGGCAGGTGTAACACTTAGCACAGTTGCAGGGAGAATGATGTGTTCGCTGCGGCGGCTCGTGGGTTGGTATGTGAGGACGTGGAATGTCGGGGAGGGAGTGGGGATGGGGGAGGGCAGACGTGCGGGAAATGGAGGGAATGCGGGTGACAGCTTCATTGATAGTGAAAGGGAGGGAACCCCGTTTACTGAAAAATGACATCTCAGAATCAGCAGTGTTGCTCCAGATTCCATCATCTGCAGAATCTCGTGTATCTTTTTCCACGACTACCTTGGTTTATACGAAAACTCTCGTCACTGATCCCAAAGGGTTCCTTCACTGACACTTCCATCACTCAACCAGTGTCCGTCCCTAAGATAAGGTCTGGTCCAGCCCTCTGGTAAGTAGAACTCTCTGCATACTCTTACAACAAACCTTCTTGGATGGACTTTATGAATTGCATCCCATCTAATCCGCTTACACTGAGGCAATGTTAACATTGGGACATTTAAAATATCCCACCACAGCGACCCTTCTGCTTTTGCACCCTTCTGCGATCTGCCTACGTATCTCTTCTTCTAATTTTCGCTGACTGTTGGGAGCCAATAGTTTATGCTGATGAATGTGATAACCCCTTTGGTTTTATTAAGTTGTACCCATGGAGGCTCATTAGTCGATCCCTCCAGGATACCCTTGGTGAGTACAGCCAGAATATTCTATGTGTTATGCTTTGGTGATTGACATACACATATGGACATCCCATACACATTGAGAGTGTATCCGGCTCCATCGCGTGCTTAGACATTACGTTTCATCCACTGGATAAACAAATCCTCAAACGCCCTCTGAGCACTTACCCTAAACCTAGGCTCTCTTGAATTATACACCTCTTCTCCGGGGAAAGGTTTCTTTCTATCGCCCCTCGTAATTCTGTTGACCTCAAGAATGTTCTCCTCAGCCTCCCCCACTCAAAAGAAAACAAACTCAGTCTATTCACTCCCTCCTCATAACTGATATGTTCCATTCCAGACAACATCCTGGTGAATCTTTGTTGCATTCTTTCCTGTTTAATCGCGTCCTTCCTCCATTGTGGTGACCAGCTGTGGCCGAACCAATGTTGCATAACGTTTTAGCATAACTCCGTTGCTCTGATATGATCTGCCCCAGTTAATGAAGGCAAGTATATTGTCCACCTTCTTAAACACGTTATCTACCAATGGTTACACGTCCAGAGTTGCTTGGACTTCTATGCGAAAGTTCACCTACCATTCATTGTGTCTGTCCATCCATTGTGGCTGTCCTTCCAATGTGTATCACCTCACATTTATCACGATTAAATTCCATCTGTCATTTCTCTGCCTATCTTAACAGCTGACCATTATCACACTGTGGTATAAGATTATCCTTTTCACTACCAATATAGCACCAATTTGCATGATATCTGAAAACCTACTTATAATCCATCCTATTTTAATATCCAGATTATTAATGTATATAACAAACGGCAAGGTTCCTATCACAGCCCCCTGCGGTACAACATTGGACAAAGACTTCCAATCGCGAAGACAACCCCAGTATGCTAACTTGTGTCTGGACCAGTTTCTCATCTGAAATCTTGTTAAAGGCCTTGGTGACGTCCATGTAGAAGATATCAACCATTCTGCTTTCATCAATATATTTAAAAATTGCAATCATATTGGTCAAATGGAACCTCTTCAGTTTTTCTATGTGTTGAAATTTGGGACAACTTCAGTACCACATGCTTATTCAAAAATAACGTTTACTTTCTTCTATTTGCCACAATTTAGTTAATTGATAACTGATGTTTATTAGTTTTTATGTTTTTGAATTTGCTAAGCGTTCAGGGCAATGGGACTAATAGGATTACTGATGCAGTTGATTTCAAAGATGAGGATATTTTTCTTTTTCCATCGAGGGGCCAGAAACTCAATGACTGGAGGGTTGCAGAAGGAGAAATCCTTTGTGAACTTGCAGAAGTACCTGGGCGTCTCCTTGAAGGGCCTCGAACAGTGTGGCTCCGATATAAGTGCCAGAAGAAGGGATTAGAATGTTAGCTCCTTTCTACCTGCAGAGCAGCGATGGGCCGGATGGCCACTTCTTACAGCTTACAATGTTTTTTTTGTGGGAATTGTACCTGAAAATGTCTGGGCGTGTTGTAACACGCATCGTGCAGATGTTGCAACGTTATCGCCGCGGTTCAATGACAGGTCAGACGCCAATGTGTGATCTTCAGACAACTTGGCAATTGCTCTCTGTGTTGAGAGGTAGAATCGCTTGTCTTTTCCTTTGTTTTTGGTAACATCGAACCTGGCGGCAATTGTGATCCTTTCGCGCGGTAAGTGTGGACTCTCCCGGTGTATCATTTACTACCTGGTCGAGATGGCAGTGGTCATCACCGCGGTAATACTGAACCGAATCGCCGGTATTTATTTCGTCGATAGCTTGCTCTCAACCACTCCCGCCTGCAACCTCAGCACGGTGCTGATCTATGCAAGCAGAGATTGTTCAATCTGGTTGACCGTCACTTTCACCTTCGATCGATTCGTAGCCATTTGTTGCCTGCAGCTGAAAACAAAGTGTCGCACCGAGAAAACTGCAGCCGTCGTTATTTCAGTCATTTGTGTTCTGAGCTGTTTGAAGGAAATCCCCTTTTACTTTTCATACCAATCCTTGTATATCGTCGACAACGTGCCCCGGTTTTGTGAAATTTCATCAAGTTACTTCACTTCCCCCGTCTGGCAGGTTTATGACTGGCTGGACCGTGTCTTAGCACCGTGTCTCCCTTTCGTTCTGATGCTATTGCTCAACATATTGACAGTCAGGCACATTTTGATTGCGAGTAGAATCCGGAGGGGACTCCGGGGCAAGAAGAGTGACGAGAATGCCAGAGACCCAGAGATGGAAAGCAGGAGAAGATCCATCATCTTACTTTTCGCTTTATCAGCCAGTTTCCTCCTGCTGTGGGTAACATACCTCGTACATTTGTTGTACGTTCAAATTTTCGACGAATCGTACTTCTCGGGTTTAGACTTCAACGATCGAGGGTATATTCTGCAAGGAAGTTCACACATGCTTGAGCTCCTGAGTCCTTGCACCAACACCTTTATTTATGCAGTGACACAGAATTACTTCAGGAAGGAGTTGAAGAATGCGCTGAACTATCCCCGATTCTGGTTACTAATCGCGTTCAGTAGAGAAATTAAAGCTTCCGACGTTAATTCTGCGTTTTCCGTCACGTTACATTATTCTCCCTCTTGGTTTAAAAATTCAGTGTCTTCTACTTGCCGTACAAAGCAGCTATAATTTTCAGACGGAATTCATCCCTTTAAATTAACCCCAGGACCACCATTTCGCTGACAGCAGTAAAACCCAGAAGGTAATGGGTATATGGAAGGACCTGCCAGAGGAAGTGGTGGAGGCAGGTACAATTACAAAGATTAAAAGACATTGACTGGGACTCGTTCATGGATCCACTTCGGTCAGGGTCTGTTTCCGCGCTGTATAACTCTGTTACTCTCAAACTCCCGTGATACCACAAAGCTACTGAGAGACATTCAATCTTTCAGCCAGAGTTACCGTGGCAATATTGGAAAACGAGGCAACAAAGTTCTGCAAATATCAACCCAGTGAATAAGGCAAACGATTTATGAAAGTAAAAAAAAACTAACTTCATACAACATCTGGGTAAAAAGAAAAAAATAATCTAAGAGAATTATCTCCCAGAAAACTACCTGAAAAGAAACATATAAAATAATCTACTTAAAAAGAAATACCATAATCTCTAAATAAAGAGAGTGCCGAGGATATTCACCAGGATGTTGCTGCATTGGAGGATGTTATTTATGGGGAAAGATTAGATAAACTGGGCTGATTTTGTATGGAGCGAACTAGCTTGGAAGAGTGATCTGATAGAAGTGCATCAGATTCTGAGAGAATTGGGTAGATAGTCAGAACATTTTTTGTGTCATGGGCAACAAAAACAAAACTGAATTGGTTTAAAGTGAGAGGAAGGAGTTTTTAAGGGGACCTGAGGGGTAATTTTTTTTACACATAGAGAGTGTTTGAAATCTGAAACTCGCTGCCAGAGGAGGTGGTGATGTAAAATGCAATTACCACGTTTAAAAGACATTTAGACAGACACCTGAATAGGCAAAGGATAGAAAGATATGGTCCTCGGCAGGTAAACGGGATTAGTGTGCATGGGCTAAACGGTCGGCATGGACATGATGGGTCGAAGGACTTGTTTCTGTGATGCACGACTCTGTGACTGCATGAAAATAAAGAGAAAATAATCCACTTAAAAAAGAAAAAAATCTATGCCTCAAGCAAATAAAGAGAAAATAAACCATGAAAAGAATCCACGTAAAAGAGAAAGAATAATGTAAAATGAAGCAGAAATAATCAATATTAACAATAAACACACTGAAACTGACAGAAACACAGAATTACACAGGAAGACAATAAGACTTTAAAAAACACACTAAAACTGACAGAAACGCAAAAACACTATAAAATGGCCAAAAACACACAAAAACGGACAGAAACGCAGAATAATGCAAACACACACTAAAACGGCCAAGAAACACGTTAAAACTCACAGAAACGCAGAATAACGCAAACACACAGTACAAGGGCCAAAAACACACTAAAACTGACAGAAACACAGAATAACGCAAAACACACTAAAACGGCCTAGAAAACACTAAAACTGACAGAAACACACTAAAAACTGACAGAAACGCAGATTTACACAAAACAAACTGACTTTAAAAACCACACTAAAATTTGCAGAAACGCAGACTAACGCAAAAACACTATAAAATCGCCAGAAACACACAAAAACGGACAGAAACACAGAATAACGCAAACACACACTAAAACGGCCAAAAAACACATTAAAACTAACAGAAACGCAGAACAACGCAAAAACACATTACAAGGGCGAAAAACCACTGAGAGAAACGCAGAGTAACACAAAAACACACTAAAACAGCCAAACACACGATAAAACTGTTAGAAACGAAGAACAACGCAAACCAAACTTGAACGGCCAAAAACACACTAAAACTGAGAGAAACGCAGAATAACGCAAAAACACACTAAAAAGGCCAAAAACCACTAAGGAAACGCACAATAACGGAAAAACACACTAAAACGGCTTAGAAAATACTAAACCTGACAGAAACACACTAAAAACTGACAGAAACGCAGAATTACACAAAAACGAACTAAGACTGCCAAGAACACACTGAAACTGACAGAAACTCAGACTAACGCAAAAACAGAATAAAACGGCGAAAAACACACAGAAACTGAGAGTAACACAGAATAAGGCAAGAACACACTGAAACGTCCAAAAGTACACTGTTACGAACCAGCAACAAAAGAAACACTGTCATGATTCAGTGTTAAAACTACTTTATTAATCACTACTTATGATAAGAAGAAAAATAAAAGTAAAAATGTCAGTAGGTTAGAAGTAAAAATTGTAAACCTTGAACATTTACCCCAAAACTAACCTCTTCGTGTGTGTGTGGCAAAGTCCCAAACTCCAAGTCCAGGAATAGTTTTCAACGTTCAGTTCAGCAAGCCGGAAGGTGAAATATGAGCAAAAGCTTCTTCAACATCCACCGTTGTCTGAAGATAAGACGTAGATGTAGTTAAAATGTAGATAAGATGTAGATGTAGACATAGAGAGAGTAATTATGAAATCCAAATGTTCCACTATGGAACCCAAACGACACCTCAGTGTTTACTCTGTAGTGACTTCCTCACCCCGAAAAGCATCCGAACCGTGGTCGTCCACACACAAATACCTGTTTCCTTCTACAGGTCAGCAACAAAGTGAACTCAACAGGATTACTTCCAATTTCCATACGTGGATTGCAGTGACAGACACAAGTTATTGTTTCTCATCCATCGATAGAAAAACTAGCAGGCTGGTGTCTCTCTCCCTTTTCTCTCTCTCTCTGACCTCGACTGACTTCTTCAGCAACGTCATTACGTCCTTTATCTTCTGTTGACGTAAGCAGGCCACACACACACACACACACACACACACACACACACACACACACACACACACAAACACACACACACACACACACACACAGACACACACAGACACACAGACACGCACAGACACACAGACATAGACACACACACACACACACGCACACACACACACACACACACACACTCACTACTAGCTCTATCCCTGTGTTGGGGGAATTTCTCCTGTTGACGACTTAGACAGACCAATACACCTGTGAGCTGCGTCCACCTTAAATCATTCGGTTACTTCTGTACGTTGAAAGTAACTGGATATCGGCTCTGACTCTTAGTTGTAATCCTCTGCAGTCCATTTGATGGCGGGGTCGGTGCTGATACCACGTGGGCGGACTTTTAAGTCTCTGTATTGATTTTTGATGGACTGTTGTGCCAGCCGGTGCTGTGAACTGGGTGCTGATTGCCTTCAGCAAAGGGGCATCGATTTGAAGTTCCGCCCTTGTTATTTTTCCTAAGTAGCATCAAAATGAAGGAACCTGCGGGGTGCCACACTGGTAACGAGGATGGTGTGTTGCTGTGTGAGGAGGGAACGCGGCACGGAAGAATTGCTTGGCTGTAAGCATCAGAAAGCCGCCCTCGAGAAAACGGCAGACCACATGTGGTGAGCTTCGAAAAGGTGAGAGATCCCAGGCGTGGAGACTTTTCTGAGAGCAAATGACAGTGTCGCGGTCACGGGACAAGACACAGAACAAGGTATTCATTCTAAAGAAGAACGAGGCAACACTGTAACCGGTATAAGGGTCGGAGATATCTGAATGTTGGTGTCTCACGGAGTCATAGAGCACACAACACATCTGCTGGCGCCATCAAGCAGAACAAGATCTCTTACAAGCACGCCCTGATAATTTTGAAGTGACTGTTTGCTCCGCAGATTAGGAGAAATCGGAGAGGCACAAATGTATTGTGAGCAATGAGAAAGCAGAAGAGACTGTTGGCGAATATATTGTCAGGTTGAAGAATTTATTTTAAGCTTTACCACCTACCCTCTCCAATGGCCGGAATGTGAGTAGTAAGAACATGAATGGCACTGCTGCTGCTCAGAATCAGTAGGTCGGCTCATTGCGGCCCTGGGCGTGTATCAGACGTACCTCAGATATGTTTGTCGCGATGCCTCTCAGCTCCAGCTGCACGAATTCAATCCCAAACTCAGGCGCTATCGTCGTGTGTGTGGAGTTTGCACGTTCTCCCTGTCACCTCGTGGGATTTCCCCGGGTGCTGCAGTTCATCCCAAAGGCGTGCAGTTTGGAAAATTAATTGATTACTGTAAATTACCCCCCCCCCCCCACCTCAGTATGTGGAATCTAGAGAGAGCTGATGGGAATGTGGGGAAATCAAAGGATGAAATAATTAATGCAAGTTGTTGTTGATGTTCGGCGAAGAGCCTCTTTCTTTGCTGTAAATGTCTATGTCTGTCTATCGAAATTTCATTGAGGCAGAGTAAATTGGTCACACAAGGGACTGCAGATGCAGGAATCCGGAACAGCAAACAATCTTCTGGAAGAACTCAGCGGGTCGAGTAGTATCTATGGAGGGAAAGGAATTGTCGAAGTTTCGGGTCGCAAACCTGCACCAGGACTGAGAATGGAGAGGGCTGATGGCCACTGTAAAGAGGAGAAGAGGAGTCGTGTGAAAAGATCCCAGCCGATTGATGGAATGTTGTAAATTGCTGTTGGACACTGTGGTCTCTCCAAGCTGCCCGCATGATCCACCACAGTGAGATTTCTGCTCCGTTGCTGAGGTGTGATGTTTCTCTGCCTTCTTCGCCCTCGCAGTGAACCTGGTGACCATTGTGATCCTGTCTCGGGGAAAGTGCGGCCTCTGCAAGGGCGTCACGCGTTACCTGGTGGCCATGTCAACGGCGGACCTGCTGGTCATTGTCCTTGATATGACCCTGAAGCAGATTCCTATTGTCTTCCCTCAAGCCTTCCGATACGTGCAGGACATTCCTGTGTGCAACATTCACGCCGTCCTCCTTTACGCCGCCACGGACTGTTCTGTCTGGTTCCCCGTCGCTTTCAACTTGGACCGATTTGTGGCCATTTGTTGCCAGAAACTGAAGACTAAACACTGCAGCGAGAGGACGGCAGCCATCGTTATCGGGACACTGAACTGTCTTGTGCAGTGCGAAGAACCTGTTCTGGTACTTCATGTATACAAACGTGTACGGACTTCTGAGAATGCCCTGGTTCTGCTTTATACTCTGAGTGTCATGCTCTCCCGAGTCTGGGCAGCCGTTGAATTCCTGCATTATGTCTTCAGCCCGTGTATCCCGTTCATTCTCATTCTGGCGCTCAACGCACTGACCGTCAGACACATTCTGGTCACCATCAGAATCCGCAAGAAACTCCGTGGCCTGGTCGGCGGGGAAAGCCAGAACGACCTCGAAGCGAAGAGCAGGAGGAAATCCATCAATCCACTCTTCCTTATTTCCGGCAACTTCATCCTCCTGTGGTCTCTCTTCCTGGTGTCCACTCTGCACACTCGAATTATTCTGTTGGATTTGGAAGACAAACGAGAAAATTCACTCATCGTGACGGAACTTGGATTCATGCTGCAGCTCCTCAGCTGCTGTACCAACACTTTCATTTATGCCGCGACCCAGACGAAGTTCAGGGAGGAGCTGTGCAACGGGGTGAAATATCCCTTCAGAGAGCTTACTGTCACCATGAGATAAGTGGAAAATTGCAGAGTTTCACTTGCAGAACTGCGACTTGTCTCACACTTCATTCTGCGAAACCTGCTCTGAAAACGAGCTGAGACGTTCAGATTGTGTATGTGTTTAAGGCACCTTAATAAAATTCGGCCTGTACTGTATGGGAAATTATTGACTATATTGGAAGCACCTGAAATAAAATTAAAACGAAGCAGATATTGAAAGTCCATCACAGTGATACCCAGCGCCTGAGCTCCTGGGCGGTGCCTTGATAGATTCTTATTAGGGTGGCCTCACTTTACGTTTCGTGCTGAAGGAACAGCACTCACTGCTGAGGCAGTCCAGTTCCTTTCACGGGACAGCGGCAACGGTAAGACCATAGGGCCATAAGATATAGGAGAAGAATTAAGCCATTCGGCCCATTCGATCATGGCTGATTTACGTTTTCTCTTAACCCCATTCTCCTGTATTGTCACCCTGAACTTTGAAGCCCTTATTGATCAAGAATGTATCACCTTCTGATTGTAAAATAACTTGGCCTCCACAGGCGCACGTGGCAATGATTTCTACAGACCCTGCACCTTCTGTCAATTCCAACTCACTCGTACTCAAGGGACGTCCTTTTATTCTGAGGCATGCGCCCTCTGGTCCAAGACTCCCACTCGTGGAAACATCCTCTCCACGTCCACTCTCTGCAGGACTTCCAATATTCGGTTTGTTTCAATGAGATCCCCCATCCCCCATTCTTCTGGTCCAGCAACTGCAGGCCCAGAGCCATCAAACGCTCCTCATACGTGAACACTTCCATTCCCGGAATAATTCTCGTGAATCTCCTCTGGATCCTCTCTAAGCTCGGCACAACCTTCCTTAGGTATGGGCGCCTAAAAATGCTCACAACAATGGTTGTGGCGTAGTGAGCGCAGCCGTCAACATGGCTGCTTAAATAATCATATCAAGGATCATTGCACATAATCAAGATTGTAAAATTCAGGACACGTGAACTGCATTGAAATAATTAAACACCAAGTGAAATAACTTGATTCACCCCAACACAAGGAAAGGAACAGCGGAAAAAAGGCCTGGGATTCATGAGAGCCTTCTCTGTCATTCAATGTGATTGTGGCTGATCGCATAACTCCGCGATGTATTCAGCCCATCCCGCGTCTTCATGTTTCTCCTGTTGAAAAAGAAACACACACCGCCTCGCGCACACGCCACAGATTGAATGTCTGCACGTGTGCGCTTGGAAATTCATTGACCTGAGGGCTTGCATCGGTACATGGTGCAGTAACGCCACTCCTGGTGCCTCCTTAAACAATGAGCACGTGAAGTGTTTGAGAGGCTGTTACATAGGAGTCGGTTCTTCAGTGTCCAGTGTCAGCAGGACACGAGACTGTGCTCCTTCCCCACAGAGCCTTTGCTGTGGCTGCACCGAGCTTCAGTGCGTCCTTCAGCAGGTAGTCCAGCACCCTGGAATGTGCCAGTCGGAAGCATTCCCTGACAGACATATCCTGACACTGGAAGACCTCCAGTTCTTGATTTCCCGACTCTGGTAAAACGTCTGTGCCTTTCACCTTATCTATGCTCCACATGATTGTATAAACATTAAGATCAACCGTCGGGCTCCAACGCTCCATTGCAACAGCCCCAGCCTATCCAGTGTCCCCTGATAGGTCAAGCCCTCCGGTCCCGGTAACATCCTTGCAAAACTCTTCTGCATCCTTTCCAGCTTAATGACATCCTTCTTGTAGCTCAGTGACTAGAAATTCACACAATAATTCAAGTGCGCTCTGACTATTGTCTTGTACAGAAGTAAAGTGACGTCCCAGGTCTTGTACTCAGTGTCCTGACAGATGAAGTCCAGCGTGTCAAACGCCTTCTTGAGCCCCGACTATCAATGCCGACAGTTTACGTAAACTAATCGCCAGTACTCCTCTATGTTTTACAACAGTCTCCAGGCCTCTGCCATTTCCTTTGTGAGTCCTACCCTGGTTGAATTTAACAAAATTCAGCACAGCACAATTGTCCAAGTGAAATTCCATCTGCCGTTCATTACACTCCCCCTGCTTGATCTAGATCCTGTCGTAATCTCAGATAATCCGCATCACTCTCCACCATACAGATCAAATAAAACCAAATCAGATTGGCGCAGCGTCATTTACACCAGGTTACAACGAAATTCTTTGCTTGCGCGAAGGTCACAGAGTAAACAGAATACATAGTAACAATTAGTACGAAAATTAATTCGGCGAAGATCACAAAATAAAAGGAAGGTGCAAAGATTGTCGTGGAATCTGATGGAGCGCAAGAAGAAATGCTGAAGCGACAGTAACAGGAGAGGTAAGAGTTAGGAGTCCGAGAACGTCGCAGCACCACCGGGAAGGGGATGTGAAAGAGGTGATTGGTGCAGAAGTCTGACAGCAGTGAGGAGGAAGGTGTTTTTGAAACTGCACGTCGGCGCTTTCAAGCTCCTGTATCTTCTCCTGGAACGTATAAGAAACGGCATGGACAGGGTGACAGGCATCCTTGACGATACTGTCATCCTTCCTGAAGCAACTCATGGTGAATGCGGACTAGATGGAAGGAAGTGACGTGCCAGTGACGGACTAGGCAGTGTTTGCCGCTCTCTTCAGGTTCCTTCAGGGCATAGCAGAGCAGGTTACATACAAGGTTGAGATGTAACACATCAGTATACTTCCTAAAGCATATCTGTACATATTCGAGAAAATCTTCCTGGGCAAGCCGAATCTTCTCATATTCTCAGTTTTCCTGATCACCGCTTCAGTCTGGTGGGACCAGCTGAGGATGCTGGTGATGTGGATGCCAACGAACCTGTAGCTGTCGACCAGCTCTACAGCAGCAGTGTTGACGAGGACATGGTTGTGTTCACCACCATCCTTCCCCACACACTTTCTTCGGTCAAGAACCAATATTTTTATCATTTCTGATGTTATGTGCTTGGATGTTGTTCTGAGACCGTGACACGAGAGTTTTGATAAATTACTCTGAAACCATCCCATTATTTTTGTTGAGTTGGCCTACAACAGTGATATTATCGCGTCTACCATCAATTTTGGTTTCATCCGCAAATACGTTAACCATGCCGCCTACATTCCCATTCAGATCATTGGTATAAATGAGAAACAACACAGGAACGAATACCGCTCCCTGGGGCACACCACCTGTCACAGGCCTCCATTCTGAAACACAACCCTCCACTACCACCCTCTAACTCCTGCTTTTCTGGTCTACCATGCGTGATCTCATCAAAGGCCTGCCCTCGTCAAACGTCATGGCCACCTCTTCAAAGAATTCGGTGAAATTTGTGAGACACAATTTCCCACATACAAAACCATGTTGACCATCCATAATCAGTCCTTGTCTTTCTAAATGCAGATGGATCTTGTCTCTCAGAATCCTGTCAGGAAACCTTCCTGCCCGAAGTGTTAGGCTTGCCCAGAAAACCCTTGTTAAGTAACGGCAGAGAATTAACCACCCTCCTGTTTTACGATACCTAATCCAAGGCTAACCATCATACATTTAGTTCTGAAAGGGCCCCAGCAATATCTTCCCTGCCTTCCCACAATATCCTTGGATACACTTGGTGAGGCCCCGGGTTTTTATCCACCTTTATGCACTGCACTTCTGCCAGAACTTCCTCTTTCGTAGTGCAGATATTTTATTCTCTTCCCTGAATTCCTAAGGTTCCATGACCTTCTCCACGTTACCTGCAGATGAGGAATACTCCTTTCACACCCACTCTCCTGTGGCTCCACAAACAGATGACCATGTTGATCATTTAGGAGAGCTATTCACTCCCTTGTGTATCTTTTGCACGTAATGTCCATCTCAAATCGCTTCATATTCTTCATTACTGCCAGAGCTAAGTCACGTTCTATTCTTGCCCTCCTGTTTGCTTTGAACTGTAATCCTACATCCCCCATGCTCCTCGAGGGATTTACATAAGCGCAACCGTCTGTACCTGACATGTATCCTTCGTATCGTACATCAGAGTCTCAATATCCCTCGACATCCAGGGTTCCTTAATCCTGCCAGCCCCGCGCTTCACCCTAACAGGAACATGATAGCCCTGAATTCTCCCTATTTCACCTTTAAAACCGTCCCACTTGCCAGACATCCCTTAACCTGCAAACAGCCTCTCCCAATCACCCTTTGCAAGTTCTTGTCTAATGCCATCAAAATTAGCCTTGCCCTGGTGTTGGAGATTAACACGTAGCCCAGTCCTCTCTGTTTACATCCCATGTTAAAACGAAAGGAATTATGGTCACCCGTCGAAAATTCTTCCCCACTGAGTCATCAGTCACTTAACTGGCCTCATTTTCCAATGGAAGATCAACTGCCTCCAACAGCCTGCCACCCACTCGCGACCACCCCCAACTATCAGCACCTACACGACCCTCCCCTGATGTGGGGCCATCTACATATTGCATGACAAAACTTCCTGGGCACATTTAACAGTTTCCTATCCATCCAAACACGATGACAGTCACAGTCAATATTAGGGAAGTAAAAATCAGCGAGTATTGCAACCCCATTATCCTTACAGCAATCTGCGACTTCACGACAGACTTGTTACTAGAAGTCCCGCTGAGTTCTCGGGAGCCAAGAGCACAACCCCAACAAATTGATCCCTCCCTTCTCATTTCTAATTTTCATCCACAGAGCCTCACTGGACAAATACCGGAAATATCATCTCTAAGTAACGCCGTGATGTTCTCCCTCATGAAAAACACAACTTCCCTTCCACTCGCACCTCTGCCCCTATCAAGCCTGTGGCAACTATCTTCTAGACATTGCATGCCAGTTCTTCCCGTCCCTCAAATATTTTTCTGTAACGGCCGTAATAACCCAGTCCACGTAGCGATCCAAACCCTTAGTTCGTCGAATTTCCAAGCGCAGAGATGAAGACATTCAACAGTGGCGTGTGTGCGAGGTGTTGATTGATTTTTGTAAATGGGTGGAAGGTGACGACGTTGGATGGGCGGAAATATCCGGGACGTATGGAATCAGCCACAATTACACTGAATGGCGAAGCTGCATCGGAAGAGTCCGGCGCCTTTCTCTGGCTGTTCCTTTTCTTATGTTGCGGTGGTTCAAGTTCTTTCTCTTGGTGTTCAATAATTTAAATACAGTTCATAGAACCATAGAACCATAGAAAAACTACAACACAGAAAAACAGGCCATTGGGCCCCTCTAGTCTGTTCCGAAACATTATTCAGCTAGTCCCATTTACCTGCCCCCAGCCCATACCCCTCCAGACCTCTTTCATCCATGCATCTATCAAATTTACTCTTAAAAATTAAGAGAGATCCCGCATTTACCACATCAGATGGCAGCACATTCCACACTACCACCACTCTTCGAGTGAAGAAGTTCCCTCTAGTGTTCCCCCTAAACCTTTCCCCTTTCACCCTAAAGCCATGTCCTCTGGTACTTATCTCTCCTAATCCAGGTGGAAAGAGCCTACTTGCATTAACCCTGTCTATGCCCCTCATCATTTTATAAACCTCTATCATATCTCCCCTCATTCTTCTCCCTCCAAGGAATAAAGTCCTAACATGCTCATTCTTTCCTTATAACTCAAATCTTGAAGACCCGGAAACATTCTTGTAAATCTCCTCTGCACTCTTTCAATCTTACTGACATCCTTCCTGTAGTTCGGCGACCAGAACTGCACACAATATTCTAAATTTGGTCTCACCAATGACTTATACAACCTCACCAAAACATTCCAACTCCTATACTCAATACTTTGATTTATAAATGCCAGGATTCCAAAAGCTTTTTTTACAACCCTGTCTACCTGTGACTCTACTTTCAAGGAATTGCGTATCTGAACTCCCAGATCCCTTTGTTCCTCCGCACTCCTCAGTGCCCTACCATTTACTGTGTATGTCCTCCCTTGATTTGTCCTTCCAAAATGCAACACCTCACACTTGTCTGCATTAAATTCCATTTGCCATTTTCTGGACCATTTTCCCATTTGGTCCAGATCTCTCTGCAAGCATTGAAAGCCTTCCTCTCTGTCCACTACACCTCCAATCTTAGTGTCATCCGCAAACTTACTAATCCAATTTACCACATTATCGTCTAGATCATTGATATATACAACAAACAACAATGGCCCCAACACAGATCCCTGAGGCACACCACTAGTCATAGGCCTCCAATCTGAGAAACAACCATACACAACCACTCTCTGTCTTCTCCCACTCAGCCAATTTCGAATCCAGTTTACAACCTTTCCATGGATAGCCATTGACTGAACATTCTGAACTAATCTCCCATGTGGGACCTTGTCAAAGGCCTTACTATAGTCCATGTAGACAACATCCATAGCCTTACCTTCATCTACTTCCTTAGTGACCTCCTCAAAAAACTCCACAAGTTTCGTTAAACACGATCTACCACGCACAAAGCCATGCTGACTATCCTTAATAAACCCTTGGCTGTCCAAATACTTATATATGTCCTATCTCTCACAACACCTTCCAATAGTTTACCCACTACTGATGGCTGGCTCACTGGCCTGTAATTACCCGGTTTACTCTTCGAGCCTTTCTTAAACAATGGAACAACGATTCCTGAATTTCACAAACTTGGGTGTGTGCAATAATTCCTTGATCTGATTGGTTAATTGGCCTTGCTGATGTCTGCCCTTATTATTTCCAAACCATGATTGTGAGAAGTTTTGGGCCCCATACCTATGGAACTATGTGTTGACCTTGGAGAGGATCTAGAGGAAATTTACAAGGATCCCGAAGACGAAAGGTTTAACGGGTGAGAAGCGTTTGATGGATCTGAGCCTGTACTCGCTGGGCTTTAGAAGAATGAGGGGGATAGATCATTGAAACCTGCCAAATATTCAAAGTCCTGCATGGAGCGGACTTGGAGAGGTTGTTTCCACAAGTGGGAGAGTCCAGCATCAGAGGGCACAGCCTCGGAATAAACGGACCTCCCTTGGGTGCTGAGAGAGGTGGAATTTCATCAGCCAGAAGGTGTGTAATCTGTCGAATTTATTGCCACAGACGGCTGGGGAGTCCAAAGCATTGCGTATACTTCAAGCAGAGATCTATAGGTTCTTAATCAGAAAGTGAGTGAAAGATTACGGGAAAATGCAGGAGAACGGGGTTGGGAGGGAAGTCGTTAAAGGAACTCGGCTGAGCTGAGCGATGAGAGCTGTTCCTTTACCACAAAACGTAAAACAAGATCACTCGGTAAGGTCAGTCAAGCTGAAGACGGAAGCACACTGAAGAAAGGCTCACATTGTGTGAACGCTTGACATGTTGAAACCCACAGGGCTACAGACTGAAAACAGGGTTGGAGGGGGTGTGACCTAAGTTCATTGTTACTGGCCGGTGTGGACAACGGGACAAAACATCTCCTCCGTGCACTTCCGTGAAGCCGTGGCTGAGATCTTCCTGCAATACGACTATTTCATTGGTGGGATCCAAGTTCGCAGTGGAACCAAATGACCTACCACTTTGTGTGAATATGCACACAGGCACACAGACAGCAGTGCTCACATGCGCACAATACTCATGCATACATATTTCGATACATGTGAGGAAGTGAAGGGTTAAGAATTGCAACCATACCTATAACTGGTAAACAAAAACTATATGTATATGCATTTATATTTCTCTAGCAAGGACTAGCAAGGTGCTGACCCACTAGTTAATTTGGAATGTTAAGTGTCTTTGTTTCGGGTAATGGACCATTCCGTTATGTCAGACTGTGGCGATACTGGGTGTAATTACCATTGAGGTGGAGGCTTGGTCTAAACAATGAAGGGTGATACCTGCCTTTGAAAGCCTTGATTATAACTCAATTATACTAAGACAAGAGGTGTGATAGCTCTCTCGGGATCTCTATAGCTCGACCGAAACTCACGGCGCCGTATGCATGGGATGTGGGTGACGATTCTTGTATAAATGTCTGTCTGCCCTTTGTGCGGAGAGAACTCGGGAGGCGACTCTTAGTGAGTGCTGAAGAGAACTCTCCTAGCCTTGCAGTGCTAATAAAGATATTTGTTCGAATCGACCTCGTGGCACTGTGTTACTCACAGCGGACAGAAGGGGAAAATTAATTTCGGGACCACAATTTGGCCAGCCAGCCATGAGTTGGAAGCGGTGTGAGCGACCGACGGGGATAATGGTTACCTGAGACGGAATGGCCCACAAGGTACGATTCACCTTGATCCCTCTCAGGGAGTCGGACACCTGATCGATCACTTCGCTTACCGAAAATCCTCTGTCGGACTCCTCACGAACCTATCCGAGTGCCACAGGTAAGGAGGGGTTCGAGTCCCCGGTTGAGTTAAGTTGTGTTCGGGGTTCGAGTCCCCAGTTAAATTAAGTTCTGTTCGGGGTTCGAGTCTCCAGTTTCGGGTTCGGGATTTCAAGTTTGTGAATTTCAAGGTTTTGAGCTCTAAGTTCTGAGATCGGTTCTACCACCCTGCCTTAGACCGGTACTTAAGAGGGGAAATCCCCCACTGGAAGGTCAGGCACCTGAAGTGGGTGAAGGAAAGAGACCGATCTTATAGGTAATCGCAGCGATTCGTACCGTACGATCGGGAAGAATACAAAATGGGAGAAACTGTCGATAAGTCTGGGTCCAATACGTCACTATCTAAGTGATGTAAAGACGATCCGAAGAAAGAGAGTAACTTCCATAAATTATCAGCATGCCTCAATGAGAAATTGGGAAACGAAATATGACCACTGGGGGGAACTTCGGACATAGAAAAATGTCTAAAAGCAGAAACGGCAATTTGGGAGCGGAATACAGGGGTAAAATAAAAATATTCATGTCCACTTGGAGAAAAACGGCCGAAGAACTAATAAATAAATCTAAGCAGGCTAGCTGGGAACATAATGCGCACAGAAGGGGAATTAGTTTGTGTCATGAACAGGGAAATCCTAAGAGTTGGGAAGTCCTGAAGTTTCAGTGCAGATACCGAGATGCTGAAAGGAGCAGAAGGGAGAGAGAAGATGTAAATGAGGTGTATAAGGTGTCACGAACCAGCAACAAAAGAAACACACTGAGCATGATTCAGCGTTAAAAACTATTTTATTAATCACTACTTATGGTAATACGTAAAATAAAAGTAAAAAAAAATGTTAGTATGTTAGAATTCAAGAATGTTAAACCTCGAACGTTAACCCCAAAACTAAACTCTTCGTGTGTGTGTGTGACAAAGTCCAAAACTCCCAGTTCCGGAATGGTTCTTAAAGTTCAGTTCCGCAAGCCATAAGGTGAAACATGAGCAAGGGCTTCTTCAACAACCACCGTTGTCTGAAGATAAGATGTAGATGTAGAAAAACATAGAGAGAGTACATACGAAATCCAAATGTTCCACGATGGAACCCAAACGACACTTCAGTGTTTACTCGGTAGTGACTTCCTCACCCCGAAAAGCATCCGAACCGTGGTCGTCCACATACAAATACCTGTTTCCTTCTACAGGTCAGCAACAAAGTGAACTCCACCGGATTACTTCCAACTTCCATACATGGATTTCAGTGGCAAACACAGTTATTGTTTCTCATCCATCGATAGAGAAAACAAGCAGGCTGGTGTCTCTCTCCCTTCTCTCTCTCTCTTTCTTCTTCTTCTTCAACAACGTCATTACGTCCTTTATCTTCTATTGACGTAAGCACGCCCCACACACACATACACACACACTCTCTATCTTAAAGGGACTTTCACTGAGTCCGTAACACCTCCCACCTAAAAAAAAAATTTTCCCAAGAAACTTTTAACCGCGCATACAGTTAGTAATGTTAATAATTATCATTCTACACAACTACAGACTATCAGATTAGTACAGATACATGTTTCCCATTTAACATCGGGAAAGACAATCAGCAATCACATTATCTTTGCCTTTAATGTGAGTTATCATGAGATCAAACTCTTGCAAAATTAAACTCCAGTTTAACAGCCTTCTGTTCTTGTTTTTGACTCGGCTCAGAAACACCAATGGGTTATGATCTGTATACACAGTCAATGGTTTCTGAGCGGTGCAAACATATACACTGAAATGTTGCAAGGCTAAAACAAGCGACAGTAATTCTTTCTCTATGGTGGAATAATTCTTTTGATGCTCATTAAATTTCTTTGAAAAGTAAGCTACAGGATGGTCAATATCATCAAGGTCACCCTTCTGCAACAACACAGCTCCTGCAGCTTCATCACTGGCATCTACTGCTAATGAAAATGGCTTTTCAAAGTCAGGTGTTCTGAGCACAGGATGGTAGCATAAAATGGCTTTCAGCTTCTCAAATGCTTCTTGACAAGAATCTGTCCAAACAAACTTTACTCCCTTCTTCAGAAGATTAGTTAGGGGAAGAGCAATATCAGCAAAATTTTTACAAAATTTTCGATAATATCCAACCATTCCCAAAAATCTTCTAACAGTCCTCGTACCTGTGGGAATAGGGAACTCAGATATTGCTTGAACTTTTGCCTGAACAGGAGCTTGCTTGCCTTGACCTACAACATAACCAAGATACGTCACAGTGGCATGGCCAAATTCACTTTTAGCCAAGTTAACTGTAAGGTTAGCCTTGGAAAGTCTTTCAAACAACCTTTCTAACGCAGAGATGTGATCTTCCCAAGTATCATTCCCAGTCACTAAGTCGTCAATGTAGGCATCTGTATGTTTTAACCCATGAATCACTGAATTAATCATTCTTTGAAATGTTGCCGGAGCATTTTTCATTCCAAATGGCAAAACATTGTATTCATACAATCCAGAAGGGGTTACAAAGGCTGAAATCTCCCTTCCTCTATCTGTTAATGGAACACACCAGTACCCTTTTAATAGGTCAATCTTTGTAAGAAATTTTGCCTTTCCCACTCTGTCTATGCAATCATCCACTCTAGGAATAGGGTAAGCATCTGACTTTGTTACAGCATTCACTTTCCTGTAATCTGTGCAAAATCTAACAGTTCCATCAGGTTTAGGTACAATAACACAGGGCGAACTCCAATTTGAAGTAGAATGTCTAATAATATCATTTTCCAACATGTATTTTATTTCCTGATCAACAAGTTTACTTTTTTCCACATTCATTCGATATGGGTGTTGTTTGATTGGTTTTGCATCCCCAACATCAACATCATGGGTAATTATCGATGTTCTGTGTGGAACATCTGGGAACAGATTTTTACATTTTAAAATTAATTCTCTCATCTGTTGTTTTTGTGAAACTTGTAAATGGTCCAACTTCGTTTCAAGGTTCTCCATGATATTTTGGTTTTTCAGTTTCGATGGAACAATATTTGGTCTAAATTGGCCTTCCTCAACATCAACATCAGGCATTCTAGAAACAACCTTTTCACCATCCACCAAGGCCACAACTGAATCCCTCTCATAATAAGGTTTTAGCATGTTTACATGACAGAGTTGTGTTTTCTTGCGTCTATCTGGTGTTTTGATTATATATGTTAGATTAGTCACTCGAGATTCAATAACATAGGGTCCAGAAAAACGAGATTGCAAGGGATTATTTTGGCTAGGGAAAAATACCAACACCTTTTGCCCCACTGCGAATGTCCTAGGCCGAGCACGTCTATCAAAATATGTCTTCATTCTTATCTGGCTTGTTTTCAGATTCTCTCTCGCTAGCTGGCAGACTCTCTCCAACCGAGTTTTAAATTTTTGGACATAGTCCAACAGACTCAAGTGAACTTCCTCATTAACCCATTGCTCTCTTAACAACTCCAAAGGTCCTCTCACCCTATGTCCAAACACAAGCTCAAATGGACTAAATCCTATTGACTCCTGGATCGATTCTCTAACGGCAAACAAAAGTAAATGGATACCTTCGTCCCAATCCTTGGTGTTTTCAAAGCAATAAGTCTTCAGCATATTTTTGAGAGTAGAATGAAATCTCTCCAGAGCTCCTTGAGATTCTGGGTGATATGCAGATGATACAATCTGCTTTGCTCCCAGCTCATAGACTATTTGTTGAAAAATTTTTGACATAAAATTACTACCTTGATCAGATTGGATTTCTTTTGGCAAACCAAACAAGGTAAAAAATTTTACAAGAGCCTTTGACACCGTCTTGGCCTTAATATTTCTAAGGGGTATTGCCTCTGGAAATCTAGAAGTGGCACACATGATGGTTAACAAATACTGATTTCCAGTCTTAGACTTTGGTAAGGGGCCAACACAGTCCACAATCACCTTCGAAAAGGGTTCACCAAAAGCAGGAATTGGCTTCAAAGGAGCCACAGGGGGTTTTTGATTTGGTTTACCTACCATCTGACATGTGTGGCAGGTTCGACAAAACATCACCACATCTTTTCTCAAACCAGGCCAATAGAATTGTTTCAAGATCTTCCCTACAGTTTTATTCACACCAAAATGACCACCCAAAGGCATACTATGGGCCAGGTTTAAAATCTCATCCCTATAAACTTTTGGAACAACAACCTGATGAATAACTTCCCATTCCTCATTAACAGGAACATGAGGAGGTCTCCACTTCCTCATTAACACTCCATTTTTGACATAGTATCCAGTTGGCACTTTTTCAATCTCCTCACATGAGAGAGCTTTTTCTTCCAATTCTTTCGACTCAGGGTCCTTTGTCTGTTCCACCATAAAATCCTTCCTTGACAAAGACAAATCTTTAAATTCAGGCTCACTATAAGGATGTTGATCCTCCAGTGAAGACAGAAAAGTCTCAGATAAGGCATCAAAATTTTCTTCCTGTTTAGGACTGTCACAAGGATCTACATCAGACTGCACCGGACTGTCTGTCTTGGCTAATTCTCTAGCTCTAGCTCGAGTCACCGCACATGATGGGTAAACATCTGAATCATCCTCAGACTCATCAATCCTTGGTTTGGTTGTTAACCGTACCACAGGATCACTTTCTCCATTTGCAAGGTCATTTCCCAATAACAAAGAAACTCCTTCCACTGGCAAACTAGGTCTGATCCCTATCTCGACTGGTCCTTCTACGAACTTTGACTTTAAAATCACCCTGTGAAAAGGGACAGACATGGTCTCACCTGTAACGCCTCGTACTATATTTACTTCACCAGTGTCACTTTCTTCACTAAAATTTAAAACACTGTCCAGCAAGAGAGATTGACTAGCCCCAGTATCTCTAAGAATTTTCACTGGCACCTGGGGTAACTCATCATTCAGTGAAACAAAACCCTCTGATACATACGAACGGAATTCTTTTCTCACCTCCTCCAACTTTTCCGCTTTTCCCTCTTGCAAGGACTGGTCTTTAACAGCATCTCCTAAACCTTTTTGATTTTTTATTGCCTGAAAACAAGCATTGGGCCCAGCTTCCTTCTTTTTCTTCAAAAGGGCACAATTAGATATCACGTGGCCAGGTTTCCTACAGTAATAACAAGTACGCTCAACAGGTTTCTCCAGCCCTGGCTTCTTTTCATCCTTTCCTTTTTGATTACCTCCCAATTTAATCTCCGGTTTACCTGGATTGTCTTTGTAACTCTTTTGAAAGGTTTTAGGTTGTCCCCATTTGGATTTATGGGTTAAAGCATAATCATCTGCCAACCTAGCAGTTTCTTGTAAAGTTTCCACTGCCTTTTCATTTAAATATGTTGTTAATTCAGCTGGAACACATCTTTTAAAGTCTTCCACCAGTATCAATTCTGTCAATTTATCGTAATCCCCATCTACATTTTTAGCCAGGCACCATCGTTCAAAACATATTCTCTTTCCATTGGCAAATTCCATATAAGTCTGATCTGCAGATTTCCTCAAGTCTCTGAATTTTTGTCTATAAGCCTCAGGGACCAATTCATAGGCCTTCAATATAGCTTGTTTTACCTTGGTATAATCAGCTGCATCCTCAACAGACAAAGCAGAATAAGCTTTTTGAGCTTTACCTTTAATCACACTCTGTACCATAAGAGCCCATCCTTTCCTTGGCCAGTTTGAACTCACAGCAACCTTTTCAAAATGTTGGAAATACTGATCAACCTGATCTTCTTCAAACGGAGGGACTAATCGAACCTCCCTGCTGGCTGAAAAACCATCATTAGAATCAGATTCCGAACTCCTACGCTTCATTTGTAACTCATGCTGCCTCTGT
Source organism: Pristis pectinata (assembly GCF_009764475.1). NCBI lineage: Eukaryota > Metazoa > Chordata > Chondrichthyes > Rhinopristiformes > Pristidae > Pristis > Pristis pectinata. Next base: position 3,194,956 of record NC_067440.1, on the reverse strand, counting down.
TTCTCCTTCTCCTCACTATCCAGCTCCATCCTCTTCAATTCCATCTGCTTCATTGCTAGATCAGCCTCTATCTTCATCTGAGTTAGCTTTTGTTCAGCCTCTAATCTCTTTTCCTCTCGTTCAGCTTCTATCTTTAACTGGGTTTGTTCTCGTTCAGCTTCTATCTTTGCCAGCTGCTCCTGTGCCTCAGAAATTGCTATTTCACTGCCAGGAAACTGTTTTAACACTTCCTTCTCAAACACCTTCTTTTCCACATAATGGCCAGCTATCAGTCTCTGAATATCTGCCTTTCTCATAGACTGCTTTACTTCTGTAAGGTTTAGCCTTGTAGCAATCTTTATCAGATCATCCTGTTTCGCCACCTCCAATCCCTTTTGGGTTGGTGACTCCAAAAATGCCTTAATATCCATTGCTGCTGGTTTTCACACACACAAGCCAATTAAAAAGAATTTATCAGACCTCCCTCAAAAATCTTTGGATTGAATCTGGAACAAATCTCGTCAATCTGGGGTACAATCCCAGACGACACTCGTTAACCTTGGGAACTATCCCGGACGAGCCCCCAATTTTGTCACGAACCAGCAACAAAAGAAACACACTGAGCATGATTCAGCGTTAAAAACTATTTTATTAATCACTACTTATGGTAATACGTAAAATAAAAGTAAAAAAAAATGTTAGTATGTTAGAATTCAAGAATGTTAAACCTCGAACGTTAACCCCAAAACTAAACTCTTCGTGTGTGTGTGTGACAAAGTCCAAAACTCCCAGTTCCGGAATGGTTCTTAAAGTTCAGTTCCGCAAGCCATAAGGTGAAACATGAGCAAGGGCTTCTTCAACAACCACCGTTGTCTGAAGATAAGATGTAGATGTAGAAAAACATAGAGAGAGTACATACGAAATCCAAATGTTCCACGATGGAACCCAAACGACACTTCAGTGTTTACTCGGTAGTGACTTCCTCACCCCGAAAAGCATCCGAACCGTGGTCGTCCACATACAAATACCTGTTTCCTTCTACAGGTCAGCAACAAAGTGAACTCCACCGGATTACTTCCAACTTCCATACATGGATTTCAGTGGCAAACACAGTTATTGTTTCTCATCCATCGATAGAGAAAACAAGCAGGCTGGTGTCTCTCTCCCTTCTCTCTCTCTCTTTCTTCTTCTTCTTCAACAACGTCATTACGTCCTTTATCTTCTATTGACGTAAGCACGCCCCACACACACATACACACACACTCTCTATCTTAAAGGGACTTTCACTGAGTCCGTAACACCTCCCACCTAAAAAAAAAATTTTCCCAAGAAACTTTTAACCGCGCATACAGTTAGTAATGTTAATAATTATCATTCTACACAACTACAGACTATCAGATTAGTACAGATACATGTTTCCCATTTAACATCGGGAAAGACAATCAGCAATCACATTATCTTTGCCTTTAATGTGAGTTATCATGAGATCAAACTCTTGCAAAATTAAACTCCAGTTTAACAGCCTTCTGTTCTTGTTTTTGACTCGGCTCAGAAACACCAATGGGTTATGATCTGTATACACAGTCAATGGTTTCTGAGCGGTGCAAACATATACACTGAAATGTTGCAAGGCTAAAACAAGCGACAGTAAGTCTTTCTCTATGGTGGAATAATTCTTTTGATGCTCATTAAATTTCTTTGAAAAGTAAGCTACAGGATGGTCAATATCATCAAGGTCACCCTTCTGCAACAACACAGCTCCTGCAGCTTCATCACTGGCATCTACTGCTAATGAAAATGGCTTTTCAAAGTCAGGTGTTCTGAGCACAGGATGGTAGCATAAAATGGCTTTCAGCTTCTCAAATGCTTCTTGACAAGAATCTGTCCAAACAAACTTTACTCCCTTCTTCAGAAGATTAGTTAGGGGAAGAGCAATATCAGCAAAATTTTTACAAAATTTTCGATAATATCCAACCATTCCCAAAAATCTTCTAACAGTCCTCGTACCTGTGGGAATAGGGAACTCAGATATTGCTTGAACTTTTGCCTGAACAGGAGCTTGCTTGCCTTGACCTACAACATAACCAAGATACGTCACAGTGGCATGGCCAAATTCACTTTTAGCCAAGTTAACTGTAAGGTTAGCCTTGGAAAGTCTTTCAAACAACCTTTCTAACGCAGAGATGTGATCTTCCCAAGTATCATTCCCAGTCACTAAGTCGTCAATGTAGGCATCTGTATGTTTTAACCCATGAATCACTGAATTAATCATTCTTTGAAATGTTGCCGGAGCATTTTTCATTCCAAATGGCAAAACATTGTATTCATACAATCCAGAAGGGGTTACAAAGGCTGAAATCTCCCTTCCTCTATCTGTTAATGGAACACACCAGTACCCTTTTAATAGGTCAATCTTTGTAAGAAATTTTGCCTTTCCCACTCTGTCTATGCAATCATCCACTCTAGGAATAGGGTAAGCATCTGACTTTGTTACAGCATTCACTTTCCTGTAATCTGTGCAAAATCTAACAGTTCCATCAGGTTTAGGTACAATAACACAGGGCGAACTCCAATTTGAAGTAGAATGTCTAATAATATCATTTTCCAACATGTATTTTATTTCCTGATCAACAAGTTTACTTTTTTCCACATTCATTCGATATGGGTGTTGTTTGATTGGTTTTGCATCCCCAACATCAACATCATGGGTAATTATCGATGTTCTGTGTGGAACATCTGGGAACAGATTTTTAAATTTTAAAATTAATTCTCTCATCTGTTGTTTTTGTGAAACTTGTAAATGGTCCAACTTCGTTTCAAGGTTCTCCATGATATTTTGGTTTTTCAGTTTCGATGGAACAATATTTGGTCTAAATTGGCCTTCCTCAACATCAACATCAGGCATTCTAGAAACAACCTTTTCACCATCCACCAAGGCCACAACTGAATCCCTCTCATAATAAGGTTTTAGCATGTTTACATGACAGAGTTGTGTTTTCTTGCGTCTATCTGGTGTTTTGATTATATATGTTAGATTAGTCACTCGAGATTCAATAACATAGGGTCCAGAAAAACGAGATTGCAAGGGATTATTTTGGCTAGGGAAAAATACCAACACCTTTTGCCCCACTGCGAATGTCCTAGGCCGAGCACGTCTATCAAAATATGTCTTCATTCTTATCTGGCTTGTTTTCAGATTCTCTCTCGCTAGCTGGCAGACTCTCTCCAACCGAGTTTTAAATTTTTGGACATAGTCCAACAGACTCAAGTGAACTTCCTCATTAACCCATTGCTCTCTTAACAACTCCAAAGGTCCTCTCACCCTATGTCCAAACACAAGCTCAAATGGACTAAATCCTATTGACTCCTGGATCGATTCTCTAACGGCAAACAAAAGTAAATGGATACCTTCGTCCCAATCCTTGGTGTTTTCAAAGCAATAAGTCTTCAGCATATTTTTGAGAGTAGAATGAAATCTCTCCAGAGCTCCTTGAGATTCTGGGTGATATGCAGATGATACAATCTGCTTTGCTCCCAGCTCATAGACTATTTGTTGAAAAATTTTTGACATAAAATTACTACCTTGATCAGATTGGATTTCTTTTGGCAAACCAAACAAGGTAAAAAATTTTACAAGAGCCTTTGACACCGTCTTGGCCTTAATATTTCTAAGGGGTATTGCCTCTGGAAATCTAGAAGTGGCACACATGATGGTTAACAAATACTGATTTCCAGTCTTAGACTTTGGTAAGGGGCCAACACAGTCCACAATCACCTTCGAAAAGGGTTCACCAAAAGCAGGAATTGGTTTCAAAGGAGCCACAGGGGGTTTTTGATTTGGTTTACCTACCATCTGACATGTGTGGCAGGTTCTACAAAACATCACCACATCTTTTCTCAAACCAGGCCAATAGAATTGTTTCAAGATCTTCCCTACAGTTTTATTCACACCAAAATGACCACCCAAAGGCATACTATGGGCCAGGTTTAAAATCTCATCCCTATAAACTTTTGGAACAACAACCTGATGAATAACTTCCCATTCCTCATTAACAGGAACATGAGGAGGTCTCCACTTCCTCATTAACACTCCATTTTTGACATAGTATCCAGTTGGCACTTTTTCAATCTCCTCACATGAGAGAGCTTTTTCTTCCAATTCTTTCGACTCAGGGTCCTTTGTCTGTTCCACCATAAAATCCTTCCTTGACAAAGACAAATCTTTAAATTCAGGCTCACTATAAGGATGTTGATCCTCCAGTGAAGACAGAAAAGTCTCAGATAAGGCATCAAAATTTTCTTCCTGTTTAGGACTGTCACAAGGATCTACATCAGACTGCACCGGACTGTCTGTCTTGGCTAATTCTCTAGCTCTAGCTCGAGTCACCGCACATGATGGGTAAACATCTGAATCATCCTCAGACTCATCAATCCTTGGTTTGGTTGTTAACCGTACCACAGGATCACTTTCTCCATTTGCAAGGTCATTTCCCAATAACAAAGAAACTCCTTCCACTGGCAAACTAGGTCTGATCCCTATCTCGACTGGTTCTTCTACGAACTTTGACTTTAAAATCACCCTGTGAAAAGGGACAGACATGGTCTCACCTGTAACGCCTCGTACTATATTTACTTCACCAGTGTCACTTTCTTCACTAAAATTTAAAACACTGTCCAGCAAGAGAGATTGACTAGCCCCAGTATCTCTAAGAATTTTCACTGGCACCTGGGGTAACTCATCATTCAGTGAAACAAAACCCTCTGATACATACGAACGGAATTCTTTTCTCACCTCCTCCAACTTTTCCGCTTTTCCCTCTTGCAAGGACTGGTCTTTAACAGCATCTCCTAAACCTTTTTGATTTTTTATTGCCTGAAAACAAGCATTGGGCCCAGCTTCCTTCTTTTTCTTCAAAAGGGCACAATTAGATATCACGTGGCCAGGTTTCCTACAGTAATAACAAGTACGCTCAACAGGTTTCTCCAGCCCTGGCTTCTTTTCATCCTTTCCTTTTTGATTACCTCCCAATTTAATCTCCGGTTTACCTGGATTGTCTTTGTAACTCTTTTGAAAGGTTTTAGGTTGTCCCCATTTGGATTTATGGGTTAAAGCATAATCATCTGCCAACCTAGCAGTTTCTTGTAAAGTTTCCACTGCCTTTTCATTTAAATATGTTGTTAATTCAGCTGGAACACATCTTTTAAAGTCTTCCACCAGTATCAATTCTGTCAATTTATCGTAATCCCCATCTACATTTTTAGCCAGGCACCATCGTTCAAAACATATTCTCTTTCCATTGGCAAATTCCATATAAGTCTGATCTGCAGATTTCCTCAAGTCTCTGAATTTTTGTCTATAAGCCTCAGGGACCAATTCATAGGCCTTCAATATAGCTTGTTTTACCTTGGTATAATCAGCTGCATCCTCAACAGACAAAGCAGAATAAGCTTTTTGAGCTTTACCTTTAATCACACTCTGTACCATAAGAGCCCATCCTTTCCTTGGCCAGTTTGAACTCACAGCAACCTTTTCAAAATGTTGGAAATACTGATCAACCTGATCTTCTTCAAACGGAGGGACTAATCGAACCTCCCTGCTGGCTGAAAAACCATCATTAGAATCAGATTCCGAACTCCTACGCTTCATTTGTAACTCATGCTGCCTCTGTTTCTCCTTCTCCTCACTATCCAGCTCCATCCTCTTCAATTCCATCTGCTTCATTGCTAGATCAGCCTCTATCTTCATCTGAGTTAGCTTTTGTTCAGCCTCTAATCTCTTTTCCTCTCGTTCAGCTTCTATCTTTAACTGGGTTTGTTCTCGTTCAGCTTCTATCTTTGCCAGCTGCACCTGTGCCTCAGAAATTGCTATTTCACTGCCAGGAAACTGTTTTAACACTTCCTTCTCAAACACCTTCTTTTCCACATAATGGCCAGCTATCAGTCTCTGAATATCTGCCTTTCTCATAGACTGCTTTACTTCTGTAAGGTTTAGCCTTGTAGCAATCTTTATCAGATCATCCTGTTTCGCCACCTCCAATCCCTTTTGGGTTGGTGACTCCAAAAATGCCTTAATATCCATTGCTGCTGGTTTTCACACACACAAGCCAATTAAAAAGAATTTATCAGACCTCCCTCAAAAATCTTTGGATTGAATCTGGAACAAATCTCGTCAATCTGGGGTACAATCCCAGACGACACTCGTTAACCTTGGGAACTATCCCGGACGAGCCCCCAATTTTGTCACGAACCAGCAACAAAAGAAACACACTGAGCATGATTCAGCGTTAAAAACTATTTTATTAATCACTACTTATGGTAATACGTAAAATAAAAGTAAAAAAAAATGTTAGTATGTTAGAATTCAAGAATGTTAAACCTCGAACGTTAACCCCAAAACTAAACTCTTCGTGTGTGTGTGTGACAAAGTCCAAAACTCCCAGTTCCGGAATGGTTCTTAAAGTTCAGTTCCGCAAGCCATAAGGTGAAACATGAGCAAGGGCTTCTTCAACAACCACCGTTGTCTGAAGATAAGATGTAGATGTAGAAAAACATAGAGAGAGTACATACGAAATCCAAATGTTCCACGATGGAACCCAAACGACACTTCAGTGTTTACTCGGTAGTGACTTCCTCACCCCGAAAAGCATCCGAACCGTGGTCGTCCACATACAAATACCTGTTTCCTTCTACAGGTCAGCAACAAAGTGAACTCCACCGGATTACTTCCAACTTCCATACATGGATTTCAGTGGCAAACACAGTTATTGTTTCTCATCCATCGATAGAGAAAACAAGCAGGCTGGTGTCTCTCTCCCTTCTCTCTCTCTCTTTCTTCTTCTTCTTCAACAACGTCATTACGTCCTTTATCTTCTATTGACGTAAGCACGCCCCACACACACATACACACACACTCTCTATCTTAAAGGGACTTTCACTGAGTCCGTAACACCTCCCACCTAAAAAAAAAATTTTCCCAAGAAACTTTTAACCGCGCATACAGTTAGTAATGTTAATAATTATCATTCTACACAACTACAGACTATCAGATTAGTACAGATACATGTTTCCCATTTAACATCGGGAAAGACAATCAGCAATCACATTATCTTTGCCTTTAATGTGAGTTATCATGAGATCAAACTCTTGCAAAATTAAACTCCAGTTTAACAGCCTTCTGTTCTTGTTTTTGACTCGGCTCAGAAACACCAATGGGTTATGATCTGTATACACAGTCAATGGTTTCTGAGCGGTGCAAACATATACACTGAAATGTTGCAAGGCTAAAACAAGCGACAGTAATTCTTTCTCTATGGTGGAATAATTCTTTTGATGCTCATTAAATTTCTTTGAAAAGTAAGCTACAGGATGGTCAATATCATCAAGGTCACCCTTCTGCAACAACACAGCTCCTGCAGCTTCATCACTGGCATCTACTGCTAATGAAAATGGCTTTTCAAAGTCAGGTGTTCTGAGCACAGGATGGTAGCATAAAATGGCTTTCAGCTTCTCAAATGCTTCTTGACAAGAATCTGTCCAAACAAACTTTACTCCCTTCTTCAGAAGATTAGTTAGGGGAAGAGCAATATCAGCAAAATTTTTACAAAATTTTCGATAATATCCAACCATTCCCAAAAATCTTCTAACAGTCCTCGTACCTGTGGGAATAGGGAACTCAGATATTGCTTGAACTTTTGCCTGAACAGGAGCTTGCTTGCCTTGACCTACAACATAACCAAGATACGTCACAGTGGCATGGCCAAATTCACTTTTAGCCAAGTTAACTGTAAGGTTAGCCTTGGAAAGTCTTTCAAACAACCTTTCTAACGCAGAGATGTGATCTTCCCAAGTATCATTCCCAGTCACTAAGTCGTCAATGTAGGCATCTGTATGTTTTAACCCATGAATCACTGAATTAATCATTCTTTGAAATGTTGCCGGAGCATTTTTCATTCCAAATGGCAAAACATTGTATTCATACAATCCAGAAGGGGTTACAAAGGCTGAAATCTCCCTTCCTCTATCTGTTAATGGAACACACCAGTACCCTTTTAATAGGTCAATCTTTGTAAGAAATTTTGCCTTTCCCACTCTGTCTATGCAATCATCCACTCTAGGAATAGGGTAAGCATCTGACTTTGTTACAGCATTCACTTTCCTGTAATCTGTGCAAAATCTAACAGTTCCATCAGGTTTAGGTACAATAACACAGGGCGAACTCCAATTTGAAGTAGAATGTCTAATAATATCATTTTCCAACATGTATTTTATTTCCTGATCAACAAGTTTACTTTTTTCCACATTCATTCGATATGGGTGTTGTTTGATTGGTTTTGCATCCCCAACATCAACATCATGGGTAATTATCGATGTTCTGTGTGGAACATCTGGGAACAGATTTTTAAATTTTAAAATTAATTCTCTCATCTGTTGTTTTTGTGAAACTTGTAAATGGTCCAACTTCGTTTCAAGGTTCTCCATGATATTTTGGTTTTTCAGTTTCGATGGAACAATATTTGGTCTAAATTGGCCTTCCTCAACATCAACATCAGGCATTCTAGAAACAACCTTTTCACCATCCACCAAGGCCACAACTGAATCCCTCTCATAATAAGGTTTTAGCATGTTTACATGACAGAGTTGTGTTTTCTTGCGTCTATCTGGTGTTTTGATTATATATGTTAGATTAGTCACTCGAGATTCAATAACATAGGGTCCAGAAAAACGAGATTGCAAGGGATTATTTTGGCTAGGGAAAAATACCAACACCTTTTGCCCCACTGCGAATGTCCTAGGCCGAGCACGTCTATCAAAATATGTCTTCATTCTTATCTGGCTTGTTTTCAGATTCTCTCTCGCTAGCTGGCAGACTCTCTCCAACCGAGTTTTAAATTTTTGGACATAGTCCAACAGACTCAAGTGAACTTCCTCATTAACCCATTGCTCTCTTAACAACTCCAAAGGTCCTCTCACCCTATGTCCAAACACAAGCTCAAATGGACTAAATCCTATTGACTCCTGGATCGATTCTCTAACGGCAAACAAAAGTAAATGGATACCTTCGTCCCAATCCTTGGTGTTTTCAAAGCAATAAGTCTTCAGCATATTTTTGAGAGTAGAATGAAATCTCTCCAGAGCTCCTTGAGATTCTGGGTGATATGCAGATGATACAATCTGCTTTGCTCCCAGCTCATAGACTATTTGTTGAAAAATTTTTGACATAAAATTACTACCTTGATCAGATTGGATTTCTTTTGGCAAACCAAACAAGGTAAAAAATTTTACAAGAGCCTTTGACACCGTCTTGGCCTTAATATTTCTAAGGGGTATTGCCTCTGGAAATCTAGAAGTGGCACACATGATGGTTAACAAATACTGATTTCCAGTCTTAGACTTTGGTAAGGGGCCAACACAGTCCACAATCACCTTCGAAAAGGGTTCACCAAAAGCAGGAATTGGTTTCAAAGGAGCCACAGGGGGTTTTTGATTTGGTTTACCTACCATCTGACATGTGTGGCAGGTTCGACAAAACATCACCACATCTTTTCTCAAACCAGGCCAATAGAATTGTTTCAAGATCTTCCCTACAGTTTTATTCACACCAAAATGACCACCCAAAGGCATACTATGGGCCAGGTTTAAAATCTCATCCCTATAAACTTTTGGAACAACAACCTGATGAATAACTTCCCATTCCTCATTAACAGGAACATGAGGAGGTCTCCACTTCCTCATTAACACTCCATTTTTGACATAGTATCCAGTTGGCACTTTTTCAATCTCCTCACATGAGAGAGCTTTTTCTTCCAATTCTTTCGACTCAGGGTCCTTTGTCTGTTCCACCATAAAATCCTTCCTTGACAAAGACAAATCTTTAAATTCAGGCTCACTATAAGGATGTTGATCCTCCAGTGAAGACAGAAAAGTCTCAGATAAGGCATCAAAATTTTCTTCCTGTTTAGGACTGTCACAAGGATCTACATCAGACTGCACCGGACTGTCTGTCTTGGCTAATTCTCTAGCTCTAGCTCGAGTCACCGCACATGATGGGTAAACATCTGAATCATCCTCAGACTCATCAATCCTTGGTTTGGTTGTTAACCGTACCACAGGATCACTTTCTCCATTTGCAAGGTCATTTCCCAATAACAAAGAAACTCCTTCCACTGGCAAACTAGGTCTGATCCCTATCTCGACTGGTTCTTCTACGAACTTTGACTTTAAAATCACCCTGTGAAAAGGGACAGACATGGTCTCACCTGTAACGCCTCGTACTATATTTACTTCACCAGTGTCACTTTCTTCACTAAAATTTAAAACACTGTCCAGCAAGAGAGATTGACTAGCCCCAGTATCTCTAAGAATTTTCACTGGCACCTGGGGTAACTCATCATTCAGTGAAACAAAACCCTCTGATACATACGAACGGAATTCTTTTCTCACCTCCTCCAACTTTTCCGCTTTTCCCTCTTGCAAGGACTGGTCTTTAACAGCATCTCCTAAACCTTTTTGATTTTTTATTGCCTGAAAACAAGCATTGGGCCCAGCTTCCTTCTTTTTCTTCAAAAGGGCACAATTAGATATCACGTGGCCAGGTTTCCTACAGTAATAACAAGTACGCTCAACAGGTTTCTCCAGCCCTGGCTTCTTTTCATCCTTTCCTTTTTGATTACCTCCCAATTTAATCTCCGGTTTACCTGGATTGTCTTTGTAACTCTTTTGAAAGGTTTTAGGTTGTCCCCATTTGGATTTATGGGTTAAAGCATAATCATCTGCCAACCTAGCAGTTTCTTGTAAAGTTTCCACTGCCTTTTCATTTAAATATGTTGTTAATTCAGCTGGAACACATCTTTTAAAGTCTTCCACCAGTATCAATTCTGTCAATTTATCGTAATCCCCATCTACATTTTTAGCCAGGCACCATCGTTCAAAACATATTCTCTTTCCATTGGCAAATTCCATATAAGTCTGATCTGCAGATTTCCTCAAGTCTCTGAATTTTTGTCTATAAGCCTCAGGGACCAATTCATAGGCCTTCAATATAGCTTGTTTTACCTTGGTATAATCAGCTGCATCCTCAACAGACAAAGCAGAATAAGCTTTTTGAGCTTTACCTTTAATCACACTCTGTACCATAAGAGCCCATCCTTTCCTTGGCCAGTTTGAACTCACAGCAACCTTTTCAAAATGTTGGAAATACTGATCAACCTGATCTTCTTCAAACGGAGGGACTAATCGAACCTCCCTGCTGGCTGAAAAACCATCATTAGAATCAGATTCCGAACTCCTACGCTTCATTTGTAACTCATGCTGCCTCTGTTTCTCCTTCTCCTCACTATCCAGCTCCATCCTCTTCAATTCCATCTGCTTCATTGCTAGATCAGCCTCTATCTTCATCTGAGTTAGCTTTTGTTCAGCCTCTAATCTCTTTTCCTCTCGTTCAGCTTCTATCTTTAACTGGGTTTGTTCTCGTTCAGCTTCTATCTTTGCCAGCTGCACCTGTGCCTCAGAAATTGCTATTTCACTGCCAGGAAACTGTTTTAACACTTCCTTCTCAAACACCTTCTTTTCCACATAATGGCCAGCTATCAGTCTCTGAATATCTGCCTTTCTCATAGACTGCTTTACTTCTGTAAGGTTTAGCCTTGTAGCAATCTTTATCAGATCATCCTGTTTCGCCACCTCCAATCCCTTTTGGGTTGGTGACTCCAAAAATGCCTTAATATCCATTGCTGCTGGTTTTCACACACACAAGCCAATTAAAAAGAATTTATCAGACCTCCCTCAAAAATCTTTGGATTGAATCTGGAACAAATCTCGTCAATCTGGGGTACAATCCCAGACGACACTCGTTAACCTTGGGAACTATCCCGGACGAGCCCCCAATTTTGTCACGAACCAGCAACAAAAGAAACACACTGAGCATGATTCAGCGTTAAAAACTATTTTATTAATCACTACTTATGGTAATACGTAAAATAAAAGTAAAAAAAAAATGTTAGTATGTTAGAATTCAAGAATGTTAAACCTCGAACGTTAACCCCAAAACTAAACTCTTCGTGTGTGTGTGTGACAAAGTCCAAAACTCCCAGTTCCGGAATGGTTCTTAAAGTTCAGTTCCGCAAGCCATAAGGTGAAACATGAGCAAGGGCTTCTTCAACAACCACCGTTGTCTGAAGATAAGATGTAGATGTAGAAAAACATAGAGAGAGTACATACGAAATCCAAATGTTCCACGATGGAACCCAAACGACACTTCAGTGTTTACTCGGTAGTGACTTCCTCACCCCGAAAAGCATCCGAACCGTGGTCGTCCACATACAAATACCTGTTTCCTTCTACAGGTCAGCAACAAAGTGAACTCCACCGGATTACTTCCAACTTCCATACATGGATTTCAGTGGCAAACACAGTTATTGTTTCTCATCCATCGATAGAGAAAACAAGCAGGCTGGTGTCTCTCTCCCTTCTCTCTCTCTCTTTCTTCTTCTTCTTCAACAACGTCATTACGTCCTTTATCTTCTATTGACGTAAGCACGCCCCACACACACATACACACACACTCTCTATCTTAAAGGGACTTTCACTGAGTCCGTAACACCTCCCACCTAAAAAAAAAATTTTCCCAAGAAACTTTTAACCGCGCATACAGTTAGTAATGTTAATAATTATCATTCTACACAACTACAGACTATCAGATTAGTACAGATACATGTTTCCCATTTAACATCGGGAAAGACAATCAGCAATCACATTATCTTTGCCTTTAATGTGAGTTATCATGAGATCAAACTCTTGCAAAATTAAACTCCAGTTTAACAGCCTTCTGTTCTTGTTTTTGACTCGGCTCAGAAACACCAATGGGTTATGATCTGTATACACAGTCAATGGTTTCTGAGCGGTGCAAACATATACACTGAAATGTTGCAAGGCTAAAACAAGCGACAGTAATTCTTTCTCTATGGTGGAATAATTCTTTTGATGCTCATTAAATTTCTTTGAAAAGTAAGCTACAGGATGGTCAATATCATCAAGGTCACCCTTCTGCAACAACACAGCTCCTGCAGCTTCATCACTGGCATCTACTGCTAATGAAAATGGCTTTTCAAAGTCAGGTGTTCTGAGCACAGGATGGTAGCATAAAATGGCTTTCAGCTTCTCAAATGCTTCTTGACAAGAATCTGTCCAAACAAACTTTACTCCCTTCTTCAGAAGATTAGTTAGGGGAAGAGCAATATCAGCAAAATTTTTACAAAATTTTCGATAATATCCAACCATTCCCAAAAATCTTCTAACAGTCCTCGTACCTGTGGGAATAGGGAACTCAGATATTGCTTGAACTTTTGCCTGAACAGGAGCTTGCTTGCCTTGACCTACAACATAACCAAGATACGTCACAGTGGCATGGCCAAATTCACTTTTAGCCAAGTTAACTGTAAGGTTAGCCTTGGAAAGTCTTTCAAACAACCTTTCTAACGCAGAGATGTGATCTTCCCAAGTATCATTCCCAGTCACTAAGTCGTCAATGTAGGCATCTGTATGTTTTAACCCATGAATCACTGAATTAATCATTCTTTGAAATGTTGCCGGAGCATTTTTCATTCCAAATGGCAAAACATTGTATTCATACAATCCAGAAGGGGTTACAAAGGCTGAAATCTCCCTTCCTCTATCTGTTAATGGAACACACCAGTACCCTTTTAATAGGTCAATCTTTGTAAGAAATTTTGCCTTTCCCACTCTGTCTATGCAATCATCCACTCTAGGAATAGGGTAAGCATCTGACTTTGTTACAGCATTCACTTTCCTGTAATCTGTGCAAAATCTAACAGTTCCATCAGGTTTAGGTACAATAACACAGGGCGAACTCCAATTTGAAGTAGAATGTCTAATAATATCATTTTCCAACATGTATTTTATTTCCTGATCAACAAGTTTACTTTTTTCCACATTCATTCGATATGGGTGTTGTTTGATTGGTTTTGCATCCCCAACATCAACATCATGGGTAATTATCGATGTTCTGTGTGGAACATCTGGGAACAGATTTTTAAATTTTAAAATTAATTCTCTCATCTGTTGTTTTTGTGAAACTTGTAAATGGTCCAACTTCGTTTCAAGGTTCTCCATGATATTTTGGTTTTTCAGTTTCGATGGAACAATATTTGGTCTAAATTGGCCTTCCTCAACATCAACATCAGGCATTCTAGAAACAACCTTTTCACCATCCACCAAGGCCACAACTGAATCCCTCTCATAATAAGGTTTTAGCATGTTTACATGACAGAGTTGTGTTTTCTTGCGTCTATCTGGTGTTTTGATTATATATGTTAGATTAGTCACTCGAGATTCAATAACATAGGGTCCAGAAAAACGAGATTGCAAGGGATTATTTTGGCTAGGGAAAAATACCAACACCTTTTGCCCCACTGCGAATGTCCTAGGCCGAGCACGTCTATCAAAATATGTCTTCATTCTTATCTGGCTTGTTTTCAGATTCTCTCTCGCTAGCTGGCAGACTCTCTCCAACCGAGTTTTAAATTTTTGGACATAGTCCAACAGACTCAAGTGAACTTCCTCATTAACCCATTGCTCTCTTAACAACTCCAAAGGTCCTCTCACCCTATGTCCAAACACAAGCTCAAATGGACTAAATCCTATTGACTCCTGGATCGATTCTCTAACGGCAAACAAAAGTAAATGGATACCTTCGTCCCAATCCTTGGTGTTTTCAAAGCAATAAGTCTTCAGCATATTTTTGAGAGTAGAATGAAATCTCTCCAGAGCTCCTTGAGATTCTGGGTGATATGCAGATGATACAATCTGCTTTGCTCCCAGCTCATAGACTATTTGTTGAAAAATTTTTGACATAAAATTACTACCTTGATCAGATTGGATTTCTTTTGGCAAACCAAACAAGGTAAAAAATTTTACAAGAGCCTTTGACACCGTCTTGGCCTTAATATTTCTAAGGGGTATTGCCTCTGGAAATCTAGAAGTGGCACACATGATGGTTAACAAATACTGATTTCCAGTCTTAGACTTTGGTAAGGGGCCAACACAGTCCACAATCACCTTCGAAAAGGGTTCACCAAAAGCAGGAATTGGTTTCAAAGGAGCCACAGGGGGTTTTTGATTTGGTTTACCTACCATCTGACATGTGTGGCAGGTTCGACAAAACATCACCACATCTTTTCTCAAACCAGGCCAATAGAATTGTTTCAAGATCTTCCCTACAGTTTTATTCACACCAAAATGACCACCCAAAGGCATACTATGGGCCAGGTTTAAAATCTCATCCCTATAAACTTTTGGAACAACAACCTGATGAATAACTTCCCATTCCTCATTAACAGGAACATGAGGAGGTCTCCACTTCCTCATTAACACTCCATTTTTGACATAGTATCCAGTTGGCACTTTTTCAATCTCCTCACATGAGAGAGCTTTTTCTTCCAATTCTTTCGACTCAGGGTCCTTTGTCTGTTCCACCATAAAATCCTTCCTTGACAAAGACAAATCTTTAAATTCAGGCTCACTATAAGGATGTTGATCCTCCAGTGAAGACAGAAAAGTCTCAGATAAGGCATCAAAATTTTCTTCCTGTTTAGGACTGTCACAAGGATCTACATCAGACTGCACCGGACTGTCTGTCTTGGCTAATTCTCTAGCTCTAGCTCGAGTCACCGCACATGATGGGTAAACATCTGAATCATCCTCAGACTCATCAATCCTTGGTTTGGTTGTTAACCGTACCACAGGATCACTTTCTCCATTTGCAAGGTCATTTCCCAATAACAAAGAAACTCCTTCCACTGGCAAACTAGGTCTGATCCCTATCTCGACTGGTCCTTCTACGAACTTTGACTTTAAAATCACCCTGTGAAAAGGGACAGACATGGTCTCACCTGTAACGCCTCGTACTATATTTACTTCACCAGTGTCACTTTCTTCACTAAAATTTAAAACACTGTCCAGCAAGAGAGATTGACTAGCCCCAGTATCTCTAAGAATTTTCACTGGCACCTGGGGTAACTCATCATTCAGTGAAACAAAACCCTCTGATACATACGAACGGAATTCTTTTCTCACCTCCTCCAACTTTTCCGCTTTTCCCTCTTGCAAGGACTGGTCTTTAACAGCATCTCCTAAACCTTTTTGATTTTTTATTGCCTGAAAACAAGCATTGGGCCCAGCTTCCTTCTTTTTCTTCAAAAGGGCACAATTAGATATCACGTGGCCAGGTTTCCTACAGTAATAACAAGTACGCTCAACAGGTTTCTCCAGCCCTGGCTTCTTTTCATCCTTTCCTTTTTGATTACCTCCCAATTTAATCTCCGGTTTACCTGGATTGTCTTTGTAACTCTTTTGAAAGGTTTTAGGTTGTCCCCATTTGGATTTATGGGTTAAAGCATAATCATCTGCCAACCTAGCAGTTTCTTGTAAAGTTTCCACTGCCTTTTCATTTAAATATGTTGTTAATTCAGCTGGAACACATCTTTTAAAGTCTTCCACCAGTATCAATTCTGTCAATTTATCGTAATCCCCATCTACATTTTTAGCCAGGCACCATCGTTCAAAACATATTCTCTTTCCATTGGCAAATTCCATATAAGTCTGATCTGCAGATTTCCTCAAGTCTCTGAATTTTTGTCTATAAGCCTCAGGGACCAATTCATAGGCCTTCAATATAGCTTGTTTTACCTTGGTATAATCAGCTGCATCCTCAACAGACAAAGCAGAATAAGCTTTTTGAGCTTTACCTTTAATCACACTCTGTACCATAAGAGCCCATCCTTTCCTTGGCCAGTTTGAACTCACAGCAACCTTTACAAAATGTTGGAAATACTGATCAACCTGATCTTCTTCAAACGGAGGGACTAATCGAACCTCCCTGCTGGCTGAAAAACCATCATTAGAATCAGATTCCGAACTCCTACGCTTCATTTGTAACTCATGCTGCCTCTGTTTCTCCTTCTCCTCACTATCCAGCTCCATCCTCTTCAATTCCATCTGCTTCATTGCTAGATCAGCCTCTATCTTCATCTGAGTTAGCTTTTGTTCAGCCTCTAATCTCTTTTCCTCTCGTTCAGCTTCTATCTTTAACTGGGTTTGTTCTCGTTCAGCTTCTATCTTTGCCAGCTGCACCTGTGCCTCAGAAATTGCTATTTCACTGCCAGGAAACTGTTTTAACACTTCCTTCTCAAACACCTTCTTTTCCACATAATGGCCAGCTATCAGTCTCTGAATATCTGCCTTTCTCATAGACTGCTTTACTTCTGTAAGGTTTAGCCTTGTAGCAATCTTTATCAGATCATCCTGTTTCGCCACCTCCAATCCCTTTTGGGTTGGTGACTCCAAAAATGCCTTAATATCCATTGCTGCTGGTTTTCACACACACAAGCCAATTAAAAAGAATTTATCAGACCTCCCTCAAAAATCTTTGGATTGAATCTGGAACAAATCTCGTCAATCTGGGGTACAATCCCAGACGACACTCGTTAACCTTGGGAACTATCCCGGACGAGCCCCCAATTTTGTCACGAACCAGCAACAAAAGAAACACACTGAGCATGATTCAGCGTTAAAAACTATTTTATTAATCACTACTTATGGTAATACGTAAAATAAAAGTAAAAAAAAAATGTTAGTATGTTAGAATTCAAGAATGTTAAACCTCGAACGTTAACCCCAAAACTAAACTCTTCGTGTGTGTGTGTGACAAAGTCCAAAACTCCCAGTTCCGGAATGGTTCTTAAAGTTCAGTTCCGCAAGCCATAAGGTGAAACATGAGCAAGGGCTTCTTCAACAACCACCGTTGTCTGAAGATAAGATGTAGATGTAGAAAAACATAGAGAGAGTACATACGAAATCCAAATGTTCCACGATGGAACCCAAACGACACTTCAGTGTTTACTCGGTAGTGACTTCCTCACCCCGAAAAGCATCCGAACCGTGGTCGTCCACATACAAATACCTGTTTCCTTCTACAGGTCAGCAACAAAGTGAACTCCACCGGATTACTTCCAACTTCCATACATGGATTTCAGTGGCAAACACAGTTATTGTTTCTCATCCATCGATAGAGAAAACAAGCAGGCTGGTGTCTCTCTCCCTTCTCTCTCTCTCTTTCTTCTTCTTCTTCAACAACGTCATTACGTCCTTTATCTTCTATTGACGTAAGCACGCCCCACACACACATACACACACACTCTCTATCTTAAAGGGACTTTCACTGAGTCCGTAACACCTCCCACCTAAAAAAAAAATTTTCCCAAGAAACTTTTAACCGCGCATACAGTTAGTAATGTTAATAATTATCATTCTACACAACTACAGACTATCAGATTAGTACAGATACATGTTTCCCATTTAACATCGGGAAAGACAATCAGCAATCACATTATCTTTGCCTTTAATGTGAGTTATCATGAGATCAAACTCTTGCAAAATTAAACTCCAGTTTAACAGCCTTCTGTTCTTGTTTTTGACTCGGCTCAGAAACACCAATGGGTTATGATCTGTATACACAGTCAATGGTTTCTGAGCGGTGCAAACATATACACTGAAATGTTGCAAGGCTAAAACAAGCGACAGTAATTCTTTCTCTATGGTGGAATAATTCTTTTGATGCTCATTAAATTTCTTTGAAAAGTAAGCTACAGGATGGTCAATATCATCAAGGTCACCCTTCTGCAACAACACAGCTCCTGCAGCTTCATCACTGGCATCTACTGCTAATGAAAATGGCTTTTCAAAGTCAGGTGTTCTGAGCACAGGATGGTAGCATAAAATGGCTTTCAGCTTCTCAAATGCTTCTTGACAAGAATCTGTCCAAACAAACTTTACTCCCTTCTTCAGAAGATTAGTTAGGGGAAGAGCAATATCAGCAAAATTTTTACAAAATTTTCGATAATATCCAACCATTCCCAAAAATCTTCTAACAGTCCTCGTACCTGTGGGAATAGGGAACTCAGATATTGCTTGAACTTTTGCCTGAACAGGAGCTTGCTTGCCTTGACCTACAACATAACCAAGATACGTAACAGTGGCATGGCCAAATTCACTTTTAGCCAAGTTAACTGTAAGGTTAGCCTTGGAAACTCTTTCAAACAACCTTTCTAACGCAGAGATGTGATCTTCCCAAGTATCATTCCCAGTCACTAAGTCGTCAATGTAGGCATCTGTATGTTTTAACCCATGAATCACTGAATTAATCATTCTTTGAAATGTTGCCGGAGCATTTTTCATTCCAAATGGCAAAACATTGTATTCATACAATCCAGAAGGGGTTACAAAGGCTGAAATTTCCCTTCCTCTATCTGTTAATGGAACACACCAGTACCCTTTTAATAGGTCAATCTTTGTAAGAAATTTTGCCTTTCCCACTCTGTCTATGCAATCATCCACCCTAGGAATAGGGTAAGCATCTGACTTTGTTACAGCATTCACTTTCCTGTAATCTGTGCAAAATCTAACAGTTCCATCAGGTTTAGGTACAATAACACAGGGCGAACTCCAATTTGAAGTAGAATGTCTAATAATATCATTTTCCAACATGTATTTTATTTCCTGATCAACAAGTTTACTTTTTTCCACATTCATTCGATATGGGTGTTGTTTGATTGGTTTTGCATCCCCAACATCAACATCATGGGTAATTATCGATGTTCTGTTTGGAACATCTGGGAACAGATTTTTAAATTTTAAAATTAATTCTCTCATCTGTTGTTTTTGTGAAACTTGTAAATGGTCCAACTTCGTTTCAAGGTTCTCCATGATATTTTGGTTTTTCAGTTTCGATGGAACAATATTTGGTCTAAATTGGCCTTCCTCAACATCAACATCAGGCATTCTAGAAACAACCTTTTCACCATCCACCAAGGCCACAACTGAATCCCTCTCATAATAAGGTTTTAGCATGTTTACATGACAGAGTTGTGTTTTCTTGCGTCTATCTGGTGTTTTGATTATATATGTTAGATTAGTCACTCGAGATTCAATAACATAGGGTCCAGAAAAACGAGATTGCAAGGGATTATTTTGGCTAGGGAAAAATACCAACACCTTTTGCCCCACTGCGAATGTCCTAGGCCGAGCACGTCTATCAAAATATGTCTTCATTCTTATCTGGCTTGTTTTCAGATTCTCTCTCGCTAGCTGGCAGACTCTCTCCAACCGAGTTTTAAATTTTTGGACATAGTCCAACAGACTCAAGTGAACTTCCTCATTAACCCATTGCTCTCTTAACAACTCCAAAGGTCCTCTCACCCTATGTCCAAACACAAGCTCAAATGGACTAAATCCTATTGACTCCTGGATCGATTCTCTAACGGCAAACAAAAGTAAATGGATACCTTCGTCCCAATCCTTGGTGTTTTCAAAGCAATAAGTCTTCAGCATATTTTTGAGAGTAGAATGAAATCTCTCCAGAGCTCCTTGAGATTCTGGGTGATATGCAGATGATACAATCTGCTTTGCTCCCAGCTCATAGACTATTTGTTGAAAAATTTTTGACATAAAATTACTACCTTGATCAGATTGGATTTCTTTTGGCAAACCAAACAAGGTAAAAAATTTTACAAGAGCCTTTGACACCGTCTTGGCCTTAATATTTCTAAGGGGTATTGCCTCTGGAAATCTAGAAGTGGCACACATGATGGTTAACAAATACTGATTTCCAGTCTTAGACTTTGGTAAGGGGCCAATACAGTCCACAATCACCTTCGAAAAGGGTTCACCAAAAGCAGGAATTGGTTTCAAAGGAGCCACAGGGGGTTTTTGATTTGGTTTACCTACCATCTGACATGTGTGGCAGGTTCGACAAAACATCACCACATCTTTTCTCAAACCAGGCCAATAGAATTGTTTCAAGATCTTCCCTACAGTTTTATTCACACCAAAATGACCACCCAAAGGCATACTATGGGCCAGGTTTAAAATCTCATCCCTATAAACTTTTGGAACAACAACCTGATGAATAACTTCCCATTCCTCATTAACAGGAACATGAGGAGGTCTCCACTTCCTCATTAACACTCCATTTTTGACATAGTATCCAGTTGGCACTTTTTCAATCTCCTCACATGAGAGAGCTTTTTCTTCCAATTCTTTCGACTCAGGGTCCTTTGTCTGTTCCACCATAAAATCCTTCCTTGACAAAGACAAATCTTTAAATTCAGGCTCACTATAAGGATGTTGATCCTCCAGTGAAGACAGAAAAGTCTCAGATAAGGCATCAAAATTTTCTTCCTGTTTAGGACTGTCACAAGGATCTACATCAGACTGCACCGGACTGTCTGTCTTGGCTAATTCTCTAGCTCTAGCTCGAGTCACCGCACATGATGGGTAAACATCTGAATCATCCTCAGACTCATCAATCCTTGGTTTGGTTGTTAACCGTACCACAGGATCACTTTCTCCATTTGCAAGGTCATTTCCCAATAACAAAGAAACTCCTTCCACTGGCAAACTAGGTCTGATCCCTATCTCGACTGGTCCTTCTACGAACTTTGACTTTAAAATCACCCTGTGAAAAGGGACAGACATGGTCTCACCTGTAACGCCTCGTACTATATTTACTTCACCAGTGTCACTTTCTTCACTAAAATTTAAAACACTGTCCAGCAAGAGAGATTGACTAGCCCCAGTATCTCTAAGAATTTTCACTGGCACCTGGGGTAACTCATCATTCAGTGAAACAAAACCCTCTGATACATACGAACGGAATTCTTTTCTCACCTCCTCCAACTTTTCCGCTTTTCCCTCTTGCAAGGACTGGTCTTTAACAGCATCTCCTAAACCTTTTTGATTTTTTATTGCCTGAAAACACGCATTGGGCCCAGCTTCCTTCTTTTTCTTCAAAAGGGCACAATTAGATATCACGTGGCCAGGTTTCCTACAGTAATAACAAGTACGCTCAACAGGTTTCTCCAGCCCTGGCTTCTTTTCATCCTTTCCTTTTTGATTACCTCCCAATTTAATCTCCGGTTTACCTGGATTGTCTTTGTAACTCTTTTGAAAGGTTTTAGGTTGTCCCCATTTGGATTTATGGGTTAAAGCATAATCATCTGCCAACCTAGCAGTTTCTTGTAAAGTTTCCACTGCCTTTTCATTTAAATATGTTGTTAATTCAGCTGGAACACATCTTTTAAAGTCTTCCACCAGTATCAATTCTGTCAATTTATCATAATCCCCATCTACATTTTTAGCCAGGCACCATCGTTCAAAACATATTCTCTTTCCATTGGCAAATTCCATATAAGTCTGATCTGCAGATTTCCTCAAGTCTCTGAATTTTTGTCTATAAGCCTCAGGGACCAATTCATAGGCCTTCAATATAGCTTGTTTTACCTTGGTATAATCAGCTGCATCCTCAACAGACAAAGCAGAATAAGCTTTTTGAGCTTTACCTTTAATCACACTCTGTACCATAAGAGCCCATCCTTTCCTTGGCCAGTTTGAACTCACAGCAACCTTTTCAAAATGTTGGAAATACTGATCAACCTGATCTTCTTCAAACGGAGGGACTAATCGAACCTCCCTGCTGGCTGAAAAACCATCATTAGAATCAGATTCCGAACTCCTACGCTTCATTTGTAACTCATGCTGCCTCTGTTTCTCCTTCTCCTCACTATCCAGCTCCATCCTCTTCAATTCCATCTGCTTCATTGCTAGATCAGCCTCTATCTTCATCTGAGTTAGCTTTTGTTCAGCCTCTAATCTCTTTTCCTCTCGTTCAGCTTCTATCTTTAACTGGGTTTGCTCGCGTTCAGCTTCTATCTTTAACTGGGTTTGTTCTCGTTCAGCTTCTATCTTTGCCAGCTGCACCTGTGCCTCAGAAATTGCTATTTCACTGCCAGGAAACTGTTTTAACACTTCCTTCTCAAACACCTTCTTTTCCACATAATGGCCAGCTATCAGTCTCTGAATATCTGCCTTTCTCATAGACTGCTTTACTTCTGTAAGGTTTAGCCTTGTAGCAATCTTTATCAGATCATCCTGTTTCGCCACCTCCAATCCCTTTTGGGTTGGTGACTCCAAAAATGCCTTAATATCCATTGCTGCTGGTTTTCACACACACAAGCCAATTAAAAAGAATTTATCAGACCTCCCTCAAAAATCTTTGGATTGAATCTGGAACAAATCTCGTCAATCTGGGGTACAATCCCAGACGACACTCGTTAACCTTGGGAACTATCCCGGACGAGCCCCCAATTTTGTCACGAACCAGCAACAAAAGAAACACACTGAGCATGATTCAGCGTTAAAAACTATTTTATTAATCACTACTTATGGTAATACGTAAAATAAAAGTAAAAAAAAAAATGTTAGTATGTTAGAATTCAAGAATGTTAAACCTCGAACGTTAACCCCAAAACTAAACTCTTCGTGTGTGTGTGTGACAAAGTCCAAAACTCCCAGTTCCGGAATGGTTCTTAAAGTTCAGTTCCGCAAGCCATAAGGTGAAACATGAGCAAGGGCTTCTTCAACAACCACCGTTGTCTGAAGATAAGATGTAGATGTAGAAAAACATAGAGAGAGTACATACGAAATCCAAATGTTCCACGATGGAACCCAAACGACACTTCAGTGTTTACTCGGTAGTGACTTCCTCACCCCGAAAAGCATCCGAACCGTGGTCGTCCACATACAAATACCTGTTTCCTTCTACAGGTCAGCAACAAAGTGAACTCCACCGGATTACTTCCAACTTCCATACATGGATTTCAGTGGCAAACACAGTTATTGTTTCTCATCCATCGATAGAGAAAACAAGCAGGCTGGTGTCTCTCTCCCTTCTCTCTCTCTCTTTCTTCTTCTTCTTCAACAACGTCATTACGTCCTTTATCTTCTATTGACGTAAGCACGCCCCACACACACATACACACACACTCTCTATCTTAAAGGGACTTTCACTGAGTCCGTAACAAAGGAGAAACAATTGCGTCCCGAACCAGGATGCAGCTTCGACGAAGGGAAAGCCCACAGACGGGTGGCTCTAATGCCACAGACAAGCGACGAAACTTTTTGGCAGGGGACAGTCCTTCAATAGATTCCCAGACGGACACCGACTCTGATTCTACCACTGATTATGGCGACCCTACAGATCCCAGCCCACCACCCATGTTGAACGGGGTTAAGGGAGCCAAGGTTAAGAAACAATTCCCCAACAGGAGTGTTCCCAATCCCGATCCAGCCCAAGCCAGCGCTAATCCTACAATCTAAATTTACACCCCTTGGAAGCCTCAAGAGATGTGTTTAATCATGTCGGACGCCCAACGGTAAAACCAACCTGGAGGATTTCATAGATTATGTGATCGGAACAATTCAGATATACCAGGCCGCCCCCAAGACCTTGTCAGTCTTTGTTGCTTGGCTCTTACAACTAATGAGGTGGAACTGTGGAAAGGTCACCTGAGGAACCCTGCCGAGTGGACAGCCTTTCATGCGGCCGACCAGCCTCAGGACAAGGTAGCCACTATTAGAACTGCCCTTCGCAAAACCCTTCAACAGCCTATTGACATAACTAAGCTTTTAGAATGCCGACAGAAACAGGGTGAGGACGGCCCAGAATTTTGGGACCGTTTCTGTTCACTTTACGGTACCTATGCGGGGGACGATGCCTACAACAGAGGCAATGCCTCCCTCCAGTTTAACGCCCTCCTATTACAATGCATCCCTGAGGGAGTGGAGTCAGCTATCCGCACCAATAACATGAACTGGCCTGACAACACACGACAAGCCATGAGGAGGGCGCTAGTCCACTTCTGGAGTAACGGGCGCGATTCGGAAGCCACAAAGGTAAAACAGGAAATGGTCCAGAGACCCCCTCGGCCCCAACCTCCCTACTCCGACAATACGAGCTATCACATTGAGCGGCAATTTTGCGTTCCAGAAGGGGTTGACCGGTTCGGTAAAGGACACCCACTGTACCCCAATGACTTAAGAGCCCCAGTGTACCGGCACCCTTGTGGGCCACCACCACCACCCTCTCGTAATTACCTAGGACCCAGGAGACCCCAACAACCCACAGTGGCGAGCGCCAGGCCGACTGGATGCTACCTTTGTGGGGCACCTGACCATTGGCGGAGGGCCTGCCCCGACTACCGTCATCGGCAGACGACAACGTTTTTCAGCCAACAACTCGTTTTCTGCCTGACTAGCCATGGAGAGTAGCCTTTCAATGTACCCTGCCCTCACCGATAACCCGGACGATGAACCCATCGTTAATTTCTTAGTTGAAGGAAAGCCGATTCCCTTCATTATACACGGGAGCAAATACTTCGACCCTCGTATCCCCTTGTATTGCCCAGCATGATTTAAAACTGTCCACTGCTTCAGTTCCATTTAGCGGGCTGGAGGGACAGGAAAGATCCTACCCCTTAACTGAACCCTTACAAGTTAGATTTGAAGATCGGGAATGCCTGATCCAGTTTGCGGTAACCAGAAACCTGGGGGTTAACCTAGCCAGGAGGGACCTGCTCTGCTCCCTCCGACTCAAAATACATTGCCTGGATGAAGGGATTACCATTACTGGTCCTAAAACCCATAGGATCCTCTGGATTCACCAGCCTCCTCAGTGGTGGACGGTGAACTTCACGAGCGGCCATTTTTACCCACCCTTGTAAACCACTGACCAAGCAAGTGACGCTAGCTTATGACCCCACCGAGGCCTCAAGACCGCTAGAAGGGTTGTATGCTCCTCTCCTGGGTAGCATGGTGATTGTCACTATTTTAGGGGAAGTAGTGGGAAAGGAGGGGGCAGCACTTCTAGTCCAAGTGCCTAATGAATTGTGGAATCAGTCAGGCTTGATGTCCCCTCACATTACCCTGTCAGTTAAAGAGGGACATAAACTGAAGGAACTGAGATTCCTAGCCCACCGGCTTGAGGTAGAGGCAGACAAAGGCCTTTTCGGGGTTCCTCAGTCTCTGCCAGAGGTGACCCTGACTTATTACCTCGTCCCTTTCTCGGTGACGGGCTGTTTACACCATCACCAGCCCCATTGACTCCCTTCGGATGAGACCACCCCCGATTTATGGGCCGCATCGGTCCGAGGTTGGGTACACCCCAGTGACCTTAGTCCATATCCGTGTAAGACCGGGAGCACAACTGCCTTCCGTCCCACAGTATCCCCTTCGGAGAGAGGCAGTCGACGGAATAACCCAGTTAATAAATTTGTTCTGCAAACAGGGCAACCTGGATCTTTGCCAATCACCTTGTAACACCCCCATTTTATCCGTCCCCAAACCCGGACGAACAGATTGCCGTCTTGTACAAGACCTACGTAAGGTCAACGAGATAGTAGAGCCACTACATCCCGTGGTCCCGAATCCAGCTACCATTCTGAGCAGTATCCCTGCCGACTATTGCGTTTTTACCATTGTGGACTTGCAGCATGCATTTTTCGCAATTCCCCTCTCTCGCGACTCGCAGTACCTGTTTGCTTTCACCTTCATTGGTCAGCAATACACTTGGACGCGCCTCCCGCAAGGTTTTATACACTCCACGACTATTTTTTCCCAAGTGTTACATAAACAACTCCAAGGGTTGCACCTTTCTGATAAATCCACCGTTGTCCAGTATGTAGATGACCTTTTACTAGCAAGCCCCTCGAAGCCCGCCAACATCGCGGACACGAATAGACTACTTAACGCACTCCACTCTTGGGGATACGTAATGCCTCCACAGAAAGTGAAACGAAACAAGAGCCAAGTGAAATTTCTGGGCACCCTCTTAAGTGCTACCGAGCGGCGGCTCACTCCCGAACGTATTGAACCCATCATTGCCACCCCAGCGCCTGCTACCCCAAAGGGTATGAGCGCCTTCTTAGGTTTAGTAAATTTCTGCAGGCAGTGGCTACCTAACGTGGCGCTCCTTACTAAGCACCTCACGCCCCTAGCCTCAAGCCAGTCTTACAACATCTACCATGCCATTAAGGACATTCAGAAGCAAGTAGATAGCTTTAGTCAGAGATTTACAGGAGGGACAAGTTGGTTGGGGTGGCTACTAGGAGGGTCGTGGAGCATACCTGCTGCGTGAAGCTGTGGGACTAATCCTTATTATAATAGTATTCTGTGTGGTGCTGGCCTGTGGAAATACTTGTTACAAGGTCCTTATTAATAAGCTCTCGGCCCCGTTCTCAGCGCCGCTCTAGTTTATCATGAAATGATAAAAAGTAGGGAATGAGTAAGTGAAGGGTTAAGAATTGCAACCATACCTATAACTGGTAAACAATATATATATTGTTTACCAGTTATAGGTATGGTTGCAATTCTTAACCCTTCACTTACTCATTCCCTACTTTTTATATATAAATATATATTAATATATTAATATATATTAATATAAATATATATGCATTTATATTTCTATAGCAAGGGCTAGCAAGCTGCTGACCCTCTAGTTAAGTTGGAATGTTAAGTATGTTGCCTTTGTTTCGGGTAACTGACCATTGCGATATGTCAGACGGTGGCGATACTGGGCGTAATTACCATCGAGGTGAAGGCTTGGTCTAAAAAATGAAGGGTGATTACTGCCTTTGAAAGCCTTGATTATAACTCAATTATACTAAGACAAGAGGTGTGATAGCTCTCTCGGGATCTCTATAGCTTGACCGAAACTCGCGGCGCCGTATGCATGGGATGTGCGTGACAATTCCTGTATAAATGTCTGTCTGCCCTTTGTGCGGACAGAACTCGGGAGGCGACTCTTAGTGAGTGCTGAAGAGAATTCTCCTAGCGGTGTACTGCTAATAAAGGTATTTGTTCGAATCGACCTCGTGGCACTGTGTTACTTACAGCGGACAGAAGGGGAAAATTAATTTCGGGACGACATCAGAACTAATTGTATGATGGTTAGCCTTGGATTAGTTACCGGGAAACAGGAGGGTAACAAATGTTGTGCTTTTATTTAACGAGGGCTTTATGGGCAAGCCGGAGAACTACAGGCCGGTGAGCCTAACATCACGGGCAAGAGGGTTTCCTGACAGGATTCTGAGAGACAAGATCCATGTGCATTTAGAAACACAAGCACTGATTATGCATGGTCAACATGGTTTTGTGTGTGGGAAATTATGTCTCACAGATTTGATTGAATTTTTTGAAGAGATGGCCATGACGGTTTACTAGGACACTTTGATGAGGTCACTCATGGTAGACTAGCCCGGTAAGAGTCAGAGGGTGACAGTGGAGTGTTGTGTTTCAGAAGGGAGGCTTGTGACAAGTGGGGTGCCGCAGGGAGGGGTATTCGTTCCTGTGTTGTTTCTCACTTATTTCGATGATTTGGATGAGAATGTAAGCGGCATGGTTAACGTATTTGCGGATGAAACCAAAATTGATGCCAGAGCCGATATCACTGTTGTAAGCCGACTCAACAAAAATGATGGGATGGGTTAGGGGAAAGATGTCAAAACTCCCGTGTGAGGGTCTCATAACAACATCATAGCACTTAAAGTCAGCAAAATAAAAATGTTGGGAGGGGTGGTCGTGAACACAACCCTGTCCTCGTCAACACTGCTGCTGTAGAGCTGGTCGATAGCTTCAGGTTCCTTGGCATCCATATCACCAGCTTCCTCGGCTGGTCCCATCACACTGATGGGGTGATCAGGAAATCTGAGAAGATTCGGCTTGTCCAGCAAATTATATCCAATATGTACAGATATGCTTGAGGAAGTATACTGATGTGTTACATCTCAGCTTGGTATGGCACTTGCCCTGATCTGCCCTGACGGAACCTGCAGACAGCGGCAAACACTGCCCAGTCCGTCATAGGCCCGTCACGTCCGTCCATCTCGTCCGCCTTCACCGTGAGTTACTTCAGGAAGGATGATAGTATCGTCAAGGATTCCTGCCACCGTAGGCATCCCCTTTCTCTCTCCTACCTTTCTGGGGAAGGTAAAGGAGCTTGAAACCGCGGACGTCCAGATTCAAGAACAAATTCCTCCAAACTGCTGTCAGACTCCTGAACCAATCACCTCTCTCACTTCGCCTGCCGGTGGTCCTGCCACATTCTCGAACTCTTAACTTCTGTTATCACTTTGGCAGCTTTTTGCACGACTTCACCTTGACTTTGAACCTTTCTTTTATTTTGTGATATTCACTGAATTGATTGTTGTATTAATTATGATCATGTTTGCTGTTCACTCTGTGACCTTCACGCAAGCAAGGAATTTCGTCGTAACCTGGTGGAAATGACGCTACGCCAATCTGATATGAACTGAATTGATCTGAAAAGAGGAGAGTCAAGAGGATTATCTGAGACAACGACAGGGTCTGGAACAACTAGAGGGTGTGTAATGAATGGCAAATGGAATTTCACTCGGACAGTTGTGATGTGCTGCATTTTGTTAAGTTCAACCAGAGGAGGACTCACACAGGGAATGGCAGAGGCCTCGAAAGTGTTGTACAACATAGAGCAGTACGCGCGATTAGTTTAGGTAAAGTGACATCATTGGTAGACAGCACTGAAGAAAGTATTTGGCACGCTGGCCTACATCTGTCAGGGCATTGAGCACAAGAGCTGGGACATCATGTTGCTTTAGTGCAAGTCGTTAGAGAGAGCGCACTTGGAGTACCGTGTGAATTTCATGTCACCTAGTTATAAGAAGGAAGTCATTGAGTTGGAAAGGAAGCCGAAGAGATTTGCAAAGATATTACCGGGACTGGGGGGCTTGACCTATAAGGAGAGACTGGAGAGGCTGGGGCTGTTGTAATGGAGAGCAGCAGGCCGATGGGTGATCTTACCGAGGTTTATAAAATCATGAGGGGCATAATAAGGTGAATGGTCACAGACGTTTTCCCAGAGTCGGGGAATCAAGAAGTGGAGGTCCTCCAGTGTCAGGAAATGTCTGTAAAGGAATGCTGCCGAATGGCACATTCCAGGTTGCTGGACTACCTGCTGAAGGACGCATTGAATCTCGGTGCAGCCACCTCAAAAGCTCTGTGGTGAAGGAGCACAGTCTCGGGTCCTGCTGACACTGGATATTGAAGGGCGGAGTCCTGTGTAACAGCCTCTCAAACGCGTCACGTGCTCATTGTTTAAGGAGGGAACAGGAGTGGTGTTAATGCACCATGTACCGATCCAAGCCCTAGGGTTATCGAATTTCCGAGTGCACAGATGAAGACATTCATTTGTGGCGTATGTGTGAGGTTTGAGTGATTTTTGTAAACGGGTGTAACATGACGACGTGGGATGGGCGGAAAATATCGCAGAGTTATGAGATCAGCCACAATCACATTGAATGGCGGAGAAGGCTCGGATGAATCCCAGGCCTTTCTCCCTCTGTTCCTTTCCTCGCGTTGAGGTGAATCAAGTCATTTCACTTGGTATTTAATTTTTTAAATGCAGTTCACGTGTCCTGAATTTCACGATTTTGGTTGTGTGCAATAATTCCTTCATTTGATTGTTCAAGCAGCCATGCTGACGTCTGTCCTGACTATTTCCCAAAAATTTTGTGAGACGATCTGGGCCCCACACCTAAGGAAGGATGTGCTAACCTTGGAGAGGATCCGGAGGAGATTTACGAGAATGATCCCGGGGATGGAATGGTTAACATAACAGGAGCGCTTGATGGCTCTGGGCCTGTATTTCCTGTACATTAGAAGAATGGTGGAAGGGGAATCTCATTGAAACCAACCGAATATTGAAAGTCCTGCATTAGGTGGACGTGGAGAGGATGTTTCCACAAGGATAGTCTTGGACCAGAATCATATGCCTCAGAATAAAAGGATGTCCCTTTGGAACAGAGTGAGGTGGAATTTCTTCAGCCAGAAGGTGCAGGTCTGTCGAAATCATTGCCACAGACGCCTGTGGAGGCCAAGTTATTTTTCAATCGGAGGTTGATAGGTTCTTGATCAATAAGGGCTGCAAAGTTTACGAGGAAAATACAAGAGGATGGGTTAAGAGAAGAGGTAAATCACCCATGATCGAATGGGCCTATTGGTTTACTTCTGCTCCTGCGTCTTATGGCCCGATTGTATTACCGTTACGGCTCTCCCATGAAAGGAACTGGTTTTTCCTCAGCGGCGAATTCTGTTCCTTTACCACTGAACGTAAAGTGAGGTGACTCTAATAAGAGTCGATCAGGGCAACGCCCAGGAGCTTAGGCGCTGGGTATCAGTTTGATGGACTTTAATTATCTGCAGGCCTTTAATTTTATTTCAGGTGATTCCAATATAGTCAATAATTCTCCATGCAGTGGAGTCAGAATTTTATTAAAATGCCTTAAACACACACATAATCTAAACATCTCAGTTCTTTTTCAGGGCAGGTTTCTGCAGAATGAAGTGTGAGAAAAGAGGGAATTCTGCAAGTGAAAATCTTCAATTTTCCACTTATTTCATGATGATAGAAAGCGCTATGAAGGGATATTTCACCCCATTGCACAGATCCTCCCTGAACTTCGTCTGGGTCGCGGCATAAATGAAAGTGTTGGTACAGCATCTGAGGAGCTGCAGCATAGATCCAAGTTCAGACACGATGAGTGAAATGTTTCGATTATCGTAGACGTCCAACAGAATAATTCGAGTGTGCAGAGTGGATACTAAGAAGGAAGACCACAGGAGGATGAGGTTTCCCGAGATCAGCAAGAGTAGAGTGATGGATTTCCTTCTGCTCTTCGCTTCGGGGTCGTTCTGGTTCTCTCCGCCGACCGGGCCACAGAGTATCTTGCGGATTCTGATGGTTAGCAGAATGTGTCTGACGGTCAGTGCGTTGAGCGCCAGAATCAGAATGAACGGGATGCACGGCGTGATGACATAATGAAGCATTTCAACGCCTTCCCAGACTCTGGAGCGCATGACACTGAAGGTAATAAAGCAGAACCAGGGCATTTTCACAAGTGCGTACTCGTTTGTATACATGAAGTACCAGAACAGGTTGTTCGCACTGCACAAGACGGTAAGTGTCCCTATAACCATGGCTGCCATCCTCTCGCTGCATTGTTTATTCTTCAGCTTCTGGCAACAAATGGCCACAAATCGGTCGAAGGTGAAAGCGACGGTGAACCAGACAGAACAGTCTGTGGCGGCGTAGAGGAAGACGGCATGGATGTTGCACACAGGAATGTCCTGCAGATATCGAAAGGCCATATCGAAGACAATAGGAATCTGCTTCAGGATCAGATCAAGGACAATGACCAGCAGGTCCGCCGTCGCCATGGTCACCAGGTAACGCGTGACGCCCTTCGAGAGGCCGCACTTTCCCCGAGACAGGATAACAATTGTCACCAGGTTCAATGCGAGGGCGAACAAAGCAGAGAAACATCATACCTCAGCAACGGAGCAGAACTCTCAATGTGGTGGATCATCCGGGCAGCTTGAAGAGACCATCCCACAGGCCTTCCCAACAGTAATTTACAGCAATTTACAACATTCCCCTAGTCCCCTCAAAATCCTTTCTCGCCCCTTCCCTTCTCCTTTCTGTACTGGCCGTCACACTTCTCCGCTCTCAGTCCAGATGCTGGTTTTCGACCCGAATCGTAGACAATTCCTTTCTCTCCATGGATGCTGCACGACCCGCTGTTCTACCAGCAGATTATTTGTTGCTCCGGATTCCAGAATCTGCACTTCCTTGTTTGACCAATTGACTCTGCCTCAACTAAATGTCGATACAGATTCATATACAGATACAGCAGAGAAACAGGTTCTTCGCCCACAATGTCCGTGCCGAATATCAAGCACCCAATCACACTAATTCTTTAATCCATTACATTTACCCACGTTACCATAAGCTCATTGTAGATTCCACATAATGGAGGGTGGGATGGGGAGGGAGGGTGGGTAATTTACATTAATCAATTAATTTTCCAACCGGCACGTCTAAGGAATGAAACCGGAGCACCCGGGGGAATCCCGCGCGGTCACAGGTAGAAATTGCAAACGCCACACACACGAAGACAGCGCCCGAGGATGGGATTGAATTCGTGAAGTTGGAGCTGAGAGGCAGGGCCACAAATATATTTGAGGTATGTCTGATACACGCCCACAGCCGAACATCGACTGATTCTGAGCAGCATCAGTGCTGTGTTTGCTCTCATTCCTCACATTCCCTCCATGGGAGAGGGTCCTGGCAAAGCTTAAAATAATGTCTTCAACTTGACAATATACTCGCTAACAGTCTCTGTTTCCTCATTGCACACGATATATTCGTGTCTCTCCGAGTTCTCCCAAGATGATGAGCAAACAGTTCCTTCAAGATTATCAGGGCTTGCTTGTAAAAAATCTTGTTCTGGATGATGGCGCCAGCAGATGTGTCGTGTGTCTCTATGACACAATGAGACACCAACGTTCAGATATCTCCGACCCTTCTACAGGTTACAGTGTTGCCTAGTTCTTTATCACAATGAATGCCTTGCTTTGTGTCTTCTCCCGAGACCGCGACACTGTCATTCGCCCTCAGCAAAGTCTCCATGCCTGGGATCTCTCACCCTTCCGAAGCTCACCACATATGGTCTGCCTTAATCTCGATGGCGTTCTTCTGTTGGCTACAACCACGCAATTCTTCCCTGCCTTCTTACATCCTCACACAGCAACATCCCATCCTCGTTCCCAGTGTGGAATCCCACAGGTTCCTTCACTTTGCAGCTCCTTAGGAAAAATAACAAGGACGGAACTTGGCATAACTTGGCTTTGCTCCATTCACTTTTTTAATCTTTAGTTTACCACCCTTTAATGAGTATTTTGCAATACTCGCACAAGTTTAATTTTGATTCTTTAACTGTGGAAATGAACACAAGATCTAAATCGTCAGCTAATGGTAAAGGTAATGGAGACGAACCTACTTTGGAAGCTATTTCTAACCTGGCTAAAAAGTTCGACTGAAGATTTACCGAATTGAAATCCCTTTTAAAGGACTTTGAAAACAGACAAAATACACTTATCCAGGAAAACGCCAAACAAAAGCAATTCATTGCTGAACTCGACTGAGCTGGTAAAGAGTGATATGCCAAACTCTACTCACTTGGAAAAGACTTAACTATGACCAAGAAAAACCTGAAAAAGCACCAACAGAGGATCATCGACGTGGAATGATTGCATTTAAACAATGGAAGTTTCGAATAGTTGAGGATTACACCCGAGGTTATGAAAGAAAGGCTGACCTACAAACCAATTATGACTCGTCTCTATCAAAGAACTTATTATCCTGCATTTTTATTCCCAGCAAGGTTGAGAATTACACTACCTGATAAATCTCGTAAATGGTTTAAATCCGTACAAGAGGCCGAAGAATTTCTTATGAGTTAGCCTTTAACTTTAGAAGCGCAGAAATGTGGAAGAGACAGAGTTTTTCCTTTGATTTATGACCTACTTGCTTTGTTATGCAATTAATTTTTAGATTTAAACCTCTCCATTTCTTTCCTTTAATACTTGTAATGTTTTGCTCAATAATAATTAAGAATTGAACAAAATGACTGATCGTTTGCTTTCTTTTCGAAGTAACTATAAAACCATACTTTTTAAATGTCAACTGTTAACGCCCTTTGTCTCTGTTTCAATCTCACGACTATTGTTGTAAGTATGATATCTTTGTTTTGACTATGTCTGTAGCCTGTTAAGACTAACTAAGGGTGGTTTACATATTTTTATTCAATTTGACTTCTGCCACCAATAGAACTGGGGTTAGTTCAATTATCGTTTAGATTTCTGGCTGCCTATTGGCCAGTTTTCGGGCTGTTGGCGGAGTGGTTGGGGATGTTTTTAGGTTTTTGTTCT
Source organism: Pristis pectinata (assembly GCF_009764475.1). Taxonomy (NCBI): domain Eukaryota; kingdom Metazoa; phylum Chordata; class Chondrichthyes; order Rhinopristiformes; family Pristidae; genus Pristis; species Pristis pectinata. The sequence goes on along the minus strand of NC_067440.1, from coordinate 3,160,267 downwards.
GGACTGATGAACAACAATTATGTGTAAATTGCCGTCATATCCGCTTCCTCTTTGATTTTTTTAACTTCTTCCTGTCAGTGGGCCTCTTGTATAGCAAGATTAACCCTTTACATACCATATTTTAAAATATCTGTCAAAATGGATAGGACTATTAATTTTATCTCATGGAATATTAACGGTTTAAATAATCCGATCAAGCGCAAGAAGATCTTTTTTTTTCACAGATTAAATGCACAGATCATTTTTGCCCAGGAGACTCAGATCAGGAAGGAAGATAATCAACGTTTTTTTTTAGATTTTGAAGGGCTCAACAGTTTCATTCAAACTCACAAGCAAGGTGAAAGTAGTCTCTATTTTTATAGAATCCTCAATTTCGTTTGTCCATCATGAGACAATATCAGATCCAAATGGAAGAGTTTTATTAATTACCTGTTTACTTCTTAATAAAAAAGTTGATATGGTTAATGTTTATGCATCCAATGTAGATCACCCTGAATTTTTTAAACATCTGTTTGCATTTTTTCCTAATTTAAATGAATACAGTTTGATTATGGGTGGAGATTTCAACTGCTCTTTAAAACCTTCCATGGATAGATCTGTGTCAAATCCTGAACTTCCAAACAACTCCGCTGCCTTTATTAACTCCTGCTTAGTTGAATCCAGAATTTCAGATGTTTGGAGATTTCTAAACCCATATGACAAAGAATTTTCATTCTTTTCTCATCTCTACGATAATTACTCGAGGATTGATTATTTTTTTCTTGATGCCAGATGAGCTCCATTTATTATGGACGGTAAATACGATGCAATTGCCATTTCTGTTCATGCACCATTGAAATTATCAAGTAAATTAGCAGATGTATCCTCTGGTATCAGACAATGGAGATTTAACCCCTCTCTGTTACAAGCCTTAGACTTCGTCCAGTTTATTAAAGAACAGATTTCATTTTTCTTTTTAACTAATTTTACTGAAGAAGTCTCCAGTGAGATAATACGGAATACTTTTAACCATATATCCGTGGTCAAATTAATTCATATTCCACTAGATTGAAAAACGAACTAATAATGAAATACGTATATTAGCTGACAAGATTAAAGAAATCGATAAAAATATATGTTACTCCTAATCTGGAGCTTTATAAAAAGAGAACAGACCTCCAATTACAACATAGTTTATTATTAACATCTTAAATGAAAATCTACTACTTAAAACCAGAAGTCAATTTTTCTATAAATGCTGACAAATCTGCTAAGTTATTGGCCAACCAATTGAAAGCTACTTTATCTAAACGTCAGATTAATAAAGTTCGTAAACCAGATGGTACCTACACGACGGATCATGTTCAAATTAATAAATCCTTTTAAGCATTTTATTCTTCTTTATACCAATCAGAATCCCCTGAGGACTCTACATTAACGCATGAATTTCTAAGAGATTTGAAGATCCCCCAATTATTTTAAAATGAACGTTCATTATTAGACGCACCCATTTCGGAGGAAGAAATGAAGAAAGTAATATTTTCAATGAACTCGGGTAAAGCACCCGGTCCTGATGGATATGCAGCCGAATTTTTAAAATCCTTTTCTGATATTCTTGTTCCCTGGTTAGCAATTTTTCTAAAGATGCCTTATCAGTGGGGAAACTACCATAACCCTTTTATGAAACAACTGTTTCTTTAATTCTCAAAAAGGATAAAGATCCCACTGACTGTGCATATTATAGACCTATTTGTTTATTAAATGTAGATTCAAAAATATTTCCTAAAATATTGGCTTTTAATTTGGAAAAGGTTTTTCAACGAATTATCTCTGAAGACCAGATTGGATTTATTCAGAATCGTTATTTACACTTTAATATTAGGATATTAATGAATATTATAAAGCCTCTTCATCTCAAATTCCAGAATGTGTTGTCTCACTGGATGCTGAAAAGGCGTTTGACAGTGTCGACCAAGTTGCTTAACTGAGTTCGATCCATTTGCCGGCGTTTGCCCCATAGACCTCTAAACCTCCGATCAATGCACCGTTCCTGATGTCTTTTAAGCATTGTAATTGTGTCTGCCTCTGCCATGTTCTCTGGCAGCTCGGTCTATACATTCACCACCCCCGGTGTGAAATCGCCCAGGAATCGGTGAGTGCAGCAGATTTTCACGAACACAGACAGCGGAACATACTGAACATAATGTTTATTATATGTGGCCATTTGCGGAGGAAAGGCTATGTTTCAATACCCAAATTGTTAATGAATGCAGGACACAAAGATCTACGATGAAATGGCCACGGAGTTCAATGTGATAGTTAATTAGGAACATATCAAGAAACACCAGATTTAATAACCAGATACAGAGTCTCACCAGGAACGCCAACAACTGCGAGAGCCGGGTAATAAACGTTCTGTACTTTGAAAATGATGTCAAGTATCAGGAACTCCACTGAACGTCCTCTATCCATCCCTCAGCTCGGGTCTGGCGCTTACTCCTGGAGACCGCGGGCATCTGTGACTGGGGCTGAAGTGAAGGTACTTATCTAATTCTGAAAAAAATCATCTTTCTGGCATAATTAGTGTATCAGGAGACTTTGATTAATTGCAGTGACTGAAAAGATGTCTTCGATTAATTCCTTTGCACAACCTGGTGTTGTAACAGGCCAGGTTATATTTAGCCAGGGATTGCACAATGGAAAGGACGGCTTCCCAAACCCCAGGGCAGATCTGGAGTTCGGAGCCGTTGTGTGAATTTGAGGATTCCATTTTTTTGTGTGATGCCTTGGGCTTCGACAATACCAAAAAAATTACTCTGCAATTCTCCAAGAGGACGTGAACCTCAGCTGGTGAAATTTAGTTCATGTTTTTAAGTTACTCATAATATTTACAGATACAACATAGATACAGGCCCTTTGGACAATCAAGACCCTGCCGAACATCAAGCATCCACACACACTCATCCTGCATCAATGCATTTCATTTCTCCACACTCCCATCAGGTCTGTCTGCACTGGACATACTGGGGTTAATTTACAGTAATACTGGAGAAACCAAGGACTGCAGCTGCAGGAATATCCACATGAAAAACACTGATGCTGGAAGAACTCACCACGTTAGGCAGCATCCGTGAAGAAAAGCAGGCGGTCAACATTTCGGGCCGGGACACTTCTTCAGTACTGAAGATAGGAAAAGGAGAGGCCCAATACATATGAGGGAAAAGCAGAGCTTTCATGTGAACGAAAGAGCAGAGTCGGGATGGGCGGAATGTGGTGACAGGCAGATTCAGGTAAGAGATAGTGATCGGCAGGTGCAGAGGCGGAGGGAAGAGCAGATCCACTGGGGGGGGGTCAACGGTAAGGAGGGGAAAAGGGGTGTTAGAAAAGAGAGAGAGAGACTAGGAAAGGGAAGACAAGGAGGGGGATGGTTGGGAGTGTTTTGTGGGGATGCTGAAAAAGGAAGAATTCAATATTCGTGCCATTAGGCTGCAAGGTTCCAAGATGGTAAACGAGGAGCTGTTCGTCCAGTTTGCGCCTGTAATTCTCCTCGCAGTGGAGGAGGCCGAGGACTGACATATGGATGTCAGGGGGAGTTGAAGTGACTGGCAGTTGAAGAGGATGCAGATCGCGGTTACGGACGGAGCGCAGGCGTTCTGCAAATCTGGCCCCTGGTCTGCGTTTGGTTTCACCAGTGTGAGGAGGCCACAGTTGGAGAACCAACCGCAATAGATGATATTAAGGTAGGTGCAATCATTGTCTCCCCTGAAAGGACTGTTTGGTCCCTGGATGGAGGCAATGGAGGTGGTGTCGAGGCAGGTGTTGCACCTATGGTGGGGACGGTGGAAAGTCCCCGGGGTGGGAGCGGGATGGGTGATGGGGGAGAGGAGTGAACCAGAGATTCAAGGAGGGATCGGTCCCTTGGAAAGCAGCAAGGGGTAGGGAGGGGAAATATGCTTTGTGGTGGGGTCCCGTTGGAGATGGCGCAAGTGGAGGAGAATGATGTGTTTGATGTGTCGGCTGGTGGGATGAAACGTGAGGGCATGGGGACCCAATCCCTTTTGCGTCTGGGAGGGGTGGAGGTGAGAACAGAGTTATGGAAATAGGCGGAGATACAGGTGAGAGCTCTCCCGACCAGAGGCGGGGTAAGTTCTGGTGAGTAAAAATCTTGAACATCTCGGATGTCCTGGAACGGAAAGCCTCATCATGGGATCAGATGCGGCGGAGGCGGAGAAATTGAGAAAAAGGGATCGCTTCCTTGCAAGACACTGGGTGGGAGGAGCTGTAATCGAGGTTGCGGAGGGCATCAGTGGGTTTCTAGAAGATGTCCGTGGATAAGGAATATCCTGAGATGGAGCTGGAGAGATCGAGCAAGGCGAGAGAGGTATCAAAGATAGCCCATGTGAATTAGAGACCAGAGTGAAAATCTGTGGTGAAGTTTATGAAACTGTCGAGTTCTGCACGGGTACAACACGAAAAATGTAGTCGTCGATATAGCGGAGAAAGAACAGAGGAATGGGTCCGGAGTAGGCTTGCAACAGAGACTGTTCAATGTAGACAACGAAGAGGCAGAAATAGCTGATGTCCATGCGAGTGCCCAAAGTTACGCCATTAGCCTGTAGAAAGTGAGAGGAATGGAAAGTGAAGTTCATTGGAGTCAGGACAAGTTTAGCCAGGCGGAGGAGAGTGTTAGTGTAAGGGGACTGGTTCTGTCTCTGGTAAAGAAAGAAGCGGAGGGCGGAGAGTGCGTCATGATGGGGAATGGAGGTATATCAGGACTGGACAACCATGATGAAGATGAAGTTTTGCGTGTGGGAGAACTTACAGCTACGGAATAGTTGGAGAGCGTGGTTTGAGTCATGGATGTAGCTGGGAAGGGATTGGAATGTGGGGACAGGATAGTGTCCAGGTATGAGGATACGTGCTCCGTGGGGCAAGACCATGCAGAGGCAACAGGTCTGCCAGGGCAGTCCTTCTTGTGGATTTTGGGGAGGAGATAGAAGCGGGCAGTCCCAGGTTGCGTAACTATCTTGTTGGTAGTTGTTGGGGAGGGGGGAGATCTCTCAAGGTGATGAGGTCAGTGATGTTGCGGAAGATAATGTCCTGTTGGTCCTTGGTGGAGTCATGGTTCAGGGGTAGTTAGGAGGCAGTGTCTGAGAGTTGGCGTTTGCCGTCTGCATGGTCGACGTCAGTACGCCAGAGTACCACGGCACCACTTTTGTCAGCTGTTTTCATGACCATATCAGGATTGGTGCAGAGGGAGTGGGGAGCAGAGGGTTCAGAAGGGGTGGTTGGAGTGGGTGAGGGCAGCAGAAAAGTGGAGATATGAAGGCTGATGTCGCACCGACAGTTGGCTATGAATAGGACCAGGGAAGATAGCAGGCCAGGTGGGGGAGTTCAGGTGGAAGAAGAGGGCTGGAGGCTGGAGAACGGGTCATACGAAGGGGGAGAGATTTCTTATGGAAGAAGAAAGTACGGAAGCGGAGTAGAGCTGGGCATGCTGGTGGACTGGGAATTCGTTGAGGTAGGGGTGTAGAGATACGAAGGTGAGGCCTTTCCTGAGAGCAGACTGCTCAGCCTCAGAGGGAGAGGAGGACGGGGGATGATGAAGACCCGGTACAGTAAACAATTAATTTTCCAACAGTCACATCGCTGGGATGAAGAAGGAGCACCCGGGGGAAACCCACACGGTCACGGGGAAAATATGTAAACTCCACACACACAGACAGCACCCCTGGTTTGATTGATCTCTTGTGACTTCTACGTAGAGAGGACTTTGTATTTTCACCATGGCTGAGATCTCACATCGTTCCGAAGCTCAGAACATATGATCTGACTTCATCTCCAGGGCGGCCTTCTGTTGGTTACAGCCACGCAATTGTTCGCTGCCGCGTTACCTCCTCACACAACAACATCACATCATCGTTGCCACTGCGGCATCCGGCAGGTTCCTTCACTGTTGGAACTCTGCCGGAAAATTAACAAGGACGGAACTTCAAAAAGGAGTGCATTCGTTGAAAGCAGCCAGCACCCGGCTCAACACAGCGGCTGGCTCAATAGTCGATCAAAAATCCTTCCACAGTCTTCAAGGTCCGCCCAAACTGGTATCAGCACCGAACCTGCCATGAAATGGAATGCAGAGGATTACAACTAAGAGTCAGAGCCCATATCCAGTTACTTTCAACATACAGAAGTACCCGAAAGACTTAAGGTTGACGGAGATCACAGGTGTGCAGGTCGGTATAATTAGTGAAAGGTTGAAATTCCTCCCAAAACACAAGGCAGAGCGGCGGACGGTTACTGGAATGGTGTGGATGTTGTAACTGGCGACGCTATATCCGGCTTGGGGTCAGTGTTATCGGGGTGGTGTTGGTCTCGTTCCGCTGCGTTCCTGCAGCAGATTGTTTGTTGCTCCAGATCCCAGCATCTGCAGTTCACTGAGCGTCTGCGTTCTTCTGACCTGTCCCGTCTGTGAGTGGTGATCCCGGCAACGTGAAAAATTGAATCCGCGCGACCTCTTCATCCACTCCCCCTTAACTAGAAGTGGGCGAGACGGAGCCGTTCCCCCATCTATCTCGGCTGTAAACTCGGTGAAGGAGGAGCTGCCCGGGTATGTGAAGGACGTGCGACCCCTCTCGATAATATTTTATTGCACCGACAAATTCTGTCAATATTTAATGTCCAGATAGTGAATAAAAGCGGAGCTGCAAATTGCAGGCGCGGCGCCGTCAGCTGAGAGTGTAGATAGCGCACACTGTGAGCCGTTCGGTAAAACAATTAGTCACAGAGGGAAACCGCACTGAAGCAGGCCCTTCGGTCCAATTCGTCCGTGCTGACCAAGCTAGACCTATTTGCCCGCATTTGGCCCATAGCCCTCTGCAAATTCCCCATCCATGTCTCCCTCCAAATATCCTTTAACCGTTGTAATTGTATCCGCCTCTGGAAGGTCGGTCCACATATTCACCAGCCTCTGAGTGAAATCGCTCATGAATCTGTCAGAACAGCACATTTTTACTAACACATTTCCATTCAGGACAGGTAGTGCAGCAAAGTCCAGCTGAGTGTGACTTTGCATGGCAACGAGGTCAGGCCCGTCCTTCACAACATCGGGTACAGGGAGAACCTCAGTACGAAGTGACACTCGGTGTTTGCATTCTCTGGATTCACACACCCTGATGTAGCCACAAAGAATGAAGGCTTTGTTGGGTCCCTCATTCCCTTGGTGACTTGCCATAGTGACCATCAGACGCTCTCCACCTTGGATCCCCAAGTGAACCCGAAGATGGATCAGGTGACTGCCACAGAGGAGGAGCGGGAAATGGGCCATTCCTAAACCAGGTGAAGCAGCACCCAGAGCACCTCTCACCTGATGACCAGGTACTTGCCCAACATGGAGAAGAAAGTTGATCCCACGTTTCTGTATTTCTTTGACCTTGGCTATCCACTCCAGCTGATACTTGCATTTCCAAAACAGATTCCCAGCACATTCAGTTTGTCGGGGGCGGGGAGTGGGTGGGGGTGGTGACGGTGAAAGGAGTTGAGGATCAGACGGGCCATTTGCCAAAGTGCACGGCCTCTCCCTTTTTGAGTTTGATACGATGGCATGGTAGGCTGGTCCAGAGGTTGAGGCACATTGGGTCCAAGGCAAACTAGTAAATTCGATCGCAATTTGGCTGAGTGAAAGGAACCAAAGGGTGTCTGTGAAGGAACACTTTTCTGATGGGCGGTCCCCGAACATTGCTGTACTGCATGGATCGGTGCTGGGACATCTGTTGTTTGTGATATATGTTAACAATTTGGATGTGAATGTCGGAGGTATGATTGGTAATTTTGTGGATGACATGGAAATTGGTGGATTTGTGGACAGCGAGGATTGTCCATGGTTACAGCTGGATATAGATCACATGGAAAGTTGGCCGGAGACCTGGCGGATGGAATTTAATCCAGACAAGTGTGAGATGCTGCATTCTCAGAAGTCAAATACGGGTAGGACAAACACAGTAAATGGGAGGATGATGAACAGCGACTTTATTTCAAGTCCCAGTTCCATGATAGAGGAAACACAGATCGACAGGGTGGTGAAGAAGGCACATGGCGTGTTTGACTATATAGGTCGGGGCATAGAATAGATTCTACTTTATGTTGCTGCTTCACAAAACACTTATTAGGTCTTATTGGTGAAGTTTTGATCACCACAATATAGAAAAGATGTGATTGCCCTGGAGAGAGTGCAAAGGAGATTCACGAGGATGTTGCCTGGACTGGAGGATTATAGTTACAGGGAGGGATTGCTTTCCCTCGGTTGTGCTGTCGAACCCCAGAAGGCTTAGTTTTAAGATAAGAGGGAGAAGTTTTAAAGGATATGATTGGCTGGTTCATCACACAGAAGGCAGTGAATATCTGGAACGTGTGCCAGAGGAGGAGACAGAGTCAGATACAATCGCTGTGTTGAAAAGGCATTTCAGACAGCATTGGAACAGGAACGGCATAAAAGGGTGTGATAGAGACACAGGAGACTGCAGATGCTGGAATCTTGAACAAGAAACTGGAGTCCAGATGAAGGGCCTCGACCCAAAATATCGACTGGTGAGGCTTCATGTGTGGATCTGAGAACTAAGAAGGGGATGATCATCTTATTGGGATTGTACTATCGGCCCCCAGGTAGTTATCGGGATTTAGAGGAACAAAAGTGCAGGGGGATTCGGGAGAGATGTAAAAATAATAGGGTTGTCCTTGTTGGAGATTTTAACTTTCCTAACTTTGACTGGGGTTGTCGTAGAGTTAAAGGAGTAGATGGGGCGGGCATTATTCACTTCAGGAAAGTTTCCTCAGGCAGTACATAGAGGGCTCTACCAGGTCGGGGGCAAAGCTTGATCTACTCATAGCAGATGGAGTTCAACCTGGAACAGCGTGATGTGATGCACACTAGAAGATCGAATTTGAAGATAGAATGCAAGGTCAATAGCAGGAATCTTAACAGTGTGGAGGAATAGAGGGATCTTGGGGCCCACATCCATAGATATCTCAAGGTTGCCGCGCAGTTCGATAGGGTTGTTCAGAAGGCGGATGTTGTGTTGTACTTCATTAATCGGGGTATTGTGTTCAAGATCCACCAGTTAATGTTCCAGCTCTAACAGAACTCTTGTTGGACAACACTTGGAATATTGTATTTACTTCTGGTTGCCTCATTGCAGGAAGGATATAGAAGCGTTAGAGAGGGTGCAGCAGAGATTTATCAGGTTGTTGTTGGATTGGAGAGCATGTCTTATGAGGATAGTTTGAGTGAGTTAGGGCTTTTCTCTTTGTAAAGAAGAAGAATGAGAGGTGACTTGATAGAGGTCTACAAGATGATATGAGGCATAGATCGAGTAAACAGTCAGAGACTTTTTACTGGGGGGAAATGGTTCACAAGACTGGGCATAATTTTAAGGTGATCGGAGAAGTTATGAGTGAGATGTCACAGCTAAGTATTTTATACGGAGTGTGGTAAGTGTATGGAACGCACTGCCGACCGAGGTGGTGGGGGCAGATACATTAGGTACATTTAACAGACTCTCAGATAAGCACATAAATGATAGAAAAATAGGGGGCTATGTGGGATGGAAGGGTTAGATAGATCTTCGAGAAGGATAAAATGTCGGCACATCGTGAGCTGAAGGGACTGTATTGCGCTGTAGTGTTCTGTGTCCTATGTTCTAAGTACTCCTGGGTAATAATAAAAGGCAAGCGACTGAGGTCACGGTAGGGGAGCACTTTGTATCAGTGACCATAATGTCATTCGGTTTTAAATAGTTATGGAAAGGGACAGAACTGTCTACAGGTTCAAGTTCTGAATTGGTGAGCTTGCATAAGTTGATTGATTTAGGTTGTTTGCAGATAGAGGGATCTGGTAAGTGGGAAGCTTTAAAAGTGAGATAGAAAGAGTTCAATGGCTACATGTTCCTGTTAAAATAAAAGGCAAAGCTGCTGGGAGTTGGGAACGCTGGATGTCAAGGGATATTGTAACTCTGGTGAAGAAAAAGAAAGAGGCTTGTGTCAGATTCAGGCAGCTGCGATCACGTGATTCACAGGAGGATGTTGAAGTGTACTCAAGAAAGGAATTAGGAGGGCACAGAGGGGATATGAGATGGCTTTGGCAGAGAATATTAAGAAGAATGTTAAGAGATTTTAAGGGAAAAAGAATGATTAGGGAGAAAATCGGGCCCCTCAGAGGCCAAGACTATGTGTGGAGCCGCTGGACATGGGCAGATTATTTCTGTTCCGTTTCTACCACTGAGAAAGATGTGAAGGTTGTGAAGCTGGCAAAATTAATGGAGATCTTTTGGGAACAGTCCATAGAGGAGGTGTTGTATGTGTTAAGATGTATGAAGGTTGACAGATCACCAGATCAGGAGGAGGTATATCTCAGAACATTATGGGAAGCTAAAGGAGAAATGACAGGAGCCCTGGCTGAGATATTTGCAACATCGCTATCCTCTGGTGAGGTGCCAATAGATTGATGGACAGCAAATGTTGTGTCTGTATTTAAGAAGGGCTGTAAGTCTAGAACTAGTAATTCGGGACATAGAAGGTAAAATGCTGGAAAGCATTCTGAGGCATAAGATATACCTTTATTTGGAAAGCCAGGAGTTGATTAGGGGGAGCCAGCATGGCTTTGTGCACGGGAGATATTGTCTTAAGAATCTGATGAAGTTTATTGATGAAGTGATGAAGATGGTCAACAAGGGAAGGGTGGTAAATGTAGTATATATGTGTTTCAGTAAGTCTTTTGATAAGGTTCCGTACGGTGGGCTGATCTGGAAGGTAATATTGCGTGGCATAGAATGAGAGCTAGCAATCTGGATGTAAAATTGGCTGGATGGTGGGGAACAGAGGGTGATAGTGGAAGGATGTTTTTCAGACTGGAGGTCTGTGACTTGTGGTGTGCCCCAGGGGTTGGTACTGGACGTATTGTTCGTTGTCATCTATATTAATGATTTGGATGAGAATATATGAGGAATAATTAGTAAGTTTGCAGATGGCACTAAAACAGGTGGTGTCATAGACAGTGAAGAGGAGTATCAAGTACTGCTGCAGGAGCTTGATCGGCTGGGTAGGTGGGCTGAGGAATGGCAAATGGAATTTAATTTAGATGTATGTGGTGTTGAATTTAGAAGGACAAATCAAGGACTTTTACATTGAATGGAAGAGCCCTGTGTACTGTTGAAGAACAGGGGCTTGCAGTACAGGCGCATAGTTCCTTTAAAGTGGATAAACTGCTCCTAGATCTAGGGCAGTAAAGAAGGCTTTTGGCATGCTGACCTTCATCAGTCAGAGCATTGAATATAGAAGTTGGGAGGTTACTTTGGGATTGTATATGACGTTGGTGAGGCTGCACTTGGGAGTATAGTGTTCAATTTTGATCACCCTGTTATAGGAAGGATGTGATTGAACTGTAAAGAGTGAAAAAAAGATTTACAAGGACATTGCCAGTCCTCAAGGGACTGAGCTATAAGGAGAGGTTGGACAGGCTCGGCCTTTTCTCCGTGGAGCATGGGAGACAGAGGTGTGATCTCATTGAGCTATATAAAATCAAGAGGAGCATAGCTAGGGCTAGAAATCTTTATCCAGGGTTGGGGAATCGAAAACAAGAGGACAGTTTTAAGATTCGAGGTGAAAGGTTTCATAAAAACCTGAGGATCAACTTTATAACGCAGTGGGTGGTAGTTATAGGAACCAGCTGCCAGTGGAAGTGGGTGAGGCAGGTACATCAGATACATTGAACATGTTTGAGGACAAGTATATGGATGCCAGGTGTGTAGAGGGATATGGGACAGGTGCTGGGTAATGGGATTAGCTTGAATATACATCTTGGTCAGCATGGACACGTGAGGGCCTAAGAGCCATTTTCCGTGCTTTACAACTCTATGACTTTATAATAGAGCCCACAGGAGACAGCAGATCCAGATCCTGTAATTTAGAGCATGCCTCTCCTCCCTCTGCGAGTGAAGGGGTGGGATTGCGTAAGGGACTAGTGGGGGTAAGACGCCGACCAATTACAGTTCATTCTCCCGGGAGGGAAACGGTTGTTTCCATCCCTATCTTCCTTCCAACAAGCTTCAATATGGTTCGATATTCTCTTATGCCATGTAAAGAAGCTATTCAGCCCACTGAGTCCATGCCAGCCCATAGAAATAATCCTATTCTCCCTCCCGTCCCATCATTTCCCCCCAGATTCTCCGCCTCACTCCGTGCAATTTGCGGTGGCCGATTAACCCACAGACCCCAAATGCCGTTGGGATGTGGGAAGGAACCGGAGCACCCGGGAACACCCATGGGGAGAACGTGCACACTCCACACAGACAGCGCCGAAAGTAGGGATCGAACCGGGACTCTGGAGCTGTGAGGCAGCTGCGCCACTGAGCTGTCCAGGGTGCACAGATTTTTGAGAGAGGTGTTTCAGAAGGTCATCCCAAAGGACAGGGTTGGGATGAGCTTTCGGTCAACAGACAGGGTTGGACTGGCGCTCCACCGAGGTGCTGACAGGAATCTTCGCCGGGGCAACTCACTAGGGATGGACCGCTGAAAGCTGCATTCCCTCGGGGCTGTCCTGGGTGTTTTAGAGAGCACTCTCATGCAGATCTTGCTCGAAAGTCTGCTGAGCAAGGAAGCGTCCCTTTCATGAAACAGTGGTCACCCTGTTACCTAAGAGGGGTAGTAGCTGGGTCCCCAACTGACAACCTGTTCCAGAGTTTTTGTCCCGGGTCTCGGCACCAAACTGGCCCACCCCGACTGGTCCTACACTGCCCTGGAATGGTCAATTCAATAAAATTCCATCCGAGCCAGGACCTAATCCACAATTCTCAAAGGGTAGATCACAAATACCGTTGCAATTGGAGTTCAGTATGAGCATGGTGGACCCTAGGGCCTGAATCTGTACTGCAGACTCTACGAACTCCCTTTTCAGAACATTGCAATCCTTTCTGGGACCTGGGACTGACATGTGTGCACCGCTGAAGCATGAATCATTTCTGACAAACGCACTCCGTGCCGTCCCACACTCTGCACAGGGTGTTCCTGCATGGATTGTTCCTGCCAACTCTCGGCTTCCTCCACATAATCTCCCACCTAAACAGCCTGTGGCAGGCTGAATCACCATCTAAAGGTGAGGGATTCCCCGGGGAAGATCTCTGAACGTGGGTATCCTTTGCACAGAGCTGTCTCAGACAGGTCCACGCACTCCCAACGTTCCTGCGCGATTCTGTGTCCCATGTTCAGCAGGATTCCGGGAAGTGGCAGGACTTCTTACACACCGTGGCCAGCCGGTACAGGATCAGAAGTGGTATATGTACGGCCAATCAGAGGACCCCTTTATCTAAGCTGCTCCTGACCCAGGGCTCGGTGACCATTCGTGGCTTCCGTCGGTGGGTCGTCGGGAGTTCCATCTCTAATAATCACTTGTCCCGGTTCCCTGCCCAGAGGTGTCCAGGACCCAAGGGGGGTAGGGGTGAGGGGTGGATGGGGGCTGGAGTGCATCCTGTACACTGAAAATAACATTTAAGTTTAGATTGTCCTGTGTTGTATTTAAATAAAGACATGTTGATGTATTAATAAAAAGGAACTGGATTTGACATAGTAAACTTGTCCGCACTGTGCCATCAAACAACCACAGTGATTTAATCGCCGTCAGTCATCTTTTGTGTGTGTCTTTCCATACAACTGTGTATGATGTGAGTGTATGAATTTGTGTACGAGTATACAGGTATGTGTGTGTGCACAGGTGTATAGCTGGGTATTTGCATGTAGAGGTGTGTGTCTCTGCATTTCTGTCTGTATAAATGTGTGCTCCTGTATGCAGGTGTGTGTGGTGTGCACACACAGGTGCGTATGCTTACAGGTGCATGTGTGTCTTTCTACAGGTGTGTGCATGTCCATGTATCGAAGTACGCATGCATGACTATTGTTCACATGTGTGCACTGCTGTCTGTGTGCCTGTGTGCATATTCACATAAACTGCTAGGTCATTTGGTTCCACTGTGAACTTGGACACAACCAATGGAATGGTCGTATTGCAGGAATATCCCAGGTACGGCTTCACAGAAGTCAACAGAACGAGATGTTCTGTCCCGTTGTCCACACCGGCCAGTAACAAGGAAATAAGGGAACGCCCCCTCCAACCCTGCTATCAGTCTGTAGCCCTGTCGGTTTCAACGTGTCAAGCGTTCACCCAATGTCAACCTTTTTTCAGTGTGCTGAGGGCTTTTGCGTGACTGACATTACCGACTGAGTTCCAGGCTCCTTTCACTAGCTGGTGAAAAGCCTTACTTGATCCCCATTGAAGCTCTGCCCAGATATTGACCTCTCTGCAAATTGGAGCAGCTCCCGCCTGCTCACCCTGTTCGATAATTTACATACTTTAATTAAATCTCCCCTTAGCCTCTCTTTGGATTGAGGGCTTGAGTTATCAGGAGAGATTGGATAGGCTGGGCTTTATTCCCCTGCAGTAAAAGAGGCTGAGAAGTGTCATAGCCGATTCACACGTATTTAAAATTATGAGGCATAAAAAGAGTAAAAAACAAATGTACATTGCCCATGGTCGGGGTGTCTTAAGACAAGAGGGCATAGATTTAAGGAGAAAGCAGGTGGGGGAGTCGGGGAGAATTTTGGACCAGTGACCATAATTCCTTTGGTTTTAAAATCGAATGTGAACAGATAGGACTGGTCTACATGTTAATCTCCAACACCAGGGCAAGGCTAATTTTAATGGCATCAGACAAGAACTTGCAAAGGGTGATTGGGAGAGGCTGTTCGCAGGTTAAGGAATGTCTGACAAGTGAGAAGATGTTAAACGTGCAATAGGGAGAGTTCAGGGCCAATATGTTATTGTTAGTGTGAAGCGCGGGGCTGGCACGGTTCGGGGACCCTGCATGTCGAGGGATATTGAGAATCTGATGTGGGGAACCAAGGAGGCATGTCAGGTACAGACGGTTGGGATTAAGCAAATCCCTCGAGGAGTATAAGGGATTTAGGATTACAGGTAAAAGCAAATCAGGAGGGAAAGAATAGAAAGCGAGTTAACTCTGGCAGATAAAGAAGAATTGGAAGCGATTTGAGAAGGAAATTCAGTGCAATAGATTCACACGGGAGTGCATAGATCTCCTAAATGATGAACGTGGTCATCTATTTGTGGAGTCACAGGAGGGTGGGAGTGGTGTGAAATGAGTATTCTTCATCTGCAGCGACCGTGGAGATGGTCATGGAACCTAGGGAATTCAGGGAAGAGAATAAAATATCTGCACTGCGAAAGATGAAGTTCTGGCAGTAGTGAAGTGCATAAAGGTGGATAAATACTAGGCCCTCACCAAGTGTAATGAAGAACATTTTGGGAAGCCATGGAAGATATTGCTGGGGCCCTATCGGAACTAATTGTATGATCATTAG
Organism: Pristis pectinata; assembly: GCF_009764475.1. Lineage (NCBI taxonomy): Eukaryota > Metazoa > Chordata > Chondrichthyes > Rhinopristiformes > Pristidae > Pristis > Pristis pectinata. The sequence goes on along the minus strand of NC_067440.1, from coordinate 3,144,871 downwards.
ACTTCGGTAAGGTACCGGAAATAGGAGAGACGTCAATGATGCTCCTTTATTTAACAAGGGCTTTATTGGCAAGACCGAGAACTACAGGCAGCTGAGCCGAATATTACGGGCAGGAAGTTTTCCTGACAGGCTTCTGAGAGACAAGATCCATCTGCATTTAGAAAGACAAGGACTGAATGTCGATGATCAAGATGGTTTTGTGTGTGGGAAATTATGTCTCACAAATTTGATTGAATTTTTTGAAGAGGTGGCCATCACGTTTGACGAGGGCAGAGCGTTAGCAAGGCCTTTGATGAGAGCACGCATGGCAGAGCAGCCCGGCAGTAGTCAGAGGGTGGTAGTGGAGGGTTATGTTTCAGAAGGGAGGCCTGTGACAGGTGGGGTTTTGCAGGGAGCGGTGTTCGTTCCTGTGTTGTTTCTCATTTATATCAATGATCTGGATGAGAATTTAGGCGGTATGGTTAACGTACGCGGAAGAAACCAAAACTGATGTTACAGCCGGTGATATCGCTGTTGTAGGCCAACTCAACAAAAGTAATGGTATTTGTTAGGGGAAAGATATCAAAACTCCTGTGTCATGGTCTCAGAACAACATCCGAGCACTTAACGTCAGAAATGATAAAAATGTTGGTTGTTGATCAAAGGAAATCTGTGGGGAGAGTTGGTGGTGAACACAACTCTGGCCTCTTCAGCACTGCTGCTGTAGAGCTGGTCGACAGCTTCAGGTTCCCTGGCATCCACATCACCAGCTTCCTCAGCTGGTCCCTCCACACTGATGTGGTGATCAGGAAATCTGAGAAGATGAGAAGATTCGGTTTGTCCGGGATGATTCTCTCGAATACGTACAGATCAGCTTCAGGAAATATACTGATGTGTTACATCTCACACTGATATGGCACATGTTCTGCTCTGCACTTATGGACCTGCAGAAAGCGACAAAAACAGCCCAGACGGTCACAGGTTCGTAACATCCTTCCATCCAGTCCACCTTCACCCTGTGTTGCTTCAGGAAGGATGAGAATATCATCAAGGATGCCTGCCAGTCTGGCCATCCCCTTTCTCTCTTCTATCTTCCAAGAGAAGATACAGGAGCTTGAAACCGTCGACGTCCAGATTCGAGAACATTTTCCTTGCCCCTTCTGTCAGACGTCTGAACCAATCACCTCTCTCACATCCCCTTCCCGGTGGTGCTGCGACTTTCTCGGACACGTAATTCCATTTCTGCTGTTACTATCACTTCATAATTTCTTTTTGCACAGCTTCAGCTTGCACTAAGATCTTTACACCTTTCTTTTATATTGTGACCTTCGCTGAATTCATTTTCGTATTAATTATTACCGGGTTTGCTGTTTACTCTGTGACCTTTACGCAAGCAAGGAATTTCGTTGTAACCTGGTGGAAATGACGCTGCGCCACTCTGATATGATCTGATTTGATCGGTATAGTGGAGAGTGAAGCCGATTATCTGAGATTACGACAGGATCTAAATCAACCAGGGGATGGGTAATAAATGGCAGATCGAATTTCAGTCGGACAATTTTGATGTGCTGCATTTGGTTACGTTCAACCAGGGGAAGATTCCAGAGACCTGGGAAGTGTTGTAGGGCATAGAAGAGTACACGCGATTAGTTTATGTAAAGTGGCGTAATTGGTAGAAGTATCTCAAGAAGGCATTTGACACGCTGGCCTTCATCAGTCAGGGCAATGAGTACAAGAACTGGGACGTCATGTTACTTCTGTACAAGACGTTAGTGAGAGCGCGCTTGGAGTATTGGGTGAATTTCTGGTCACCGAGCTATAAGAAGGATGTCATTGAGTTGGAAAGGATGCCGAAGAGATTTGCAGGGAAGTTACCGGGACTGGAGGGCTTGACCTATCAGGAGACACTGGATGGGCTGGGGCTGTTGCAACGGAGCGCAGGAGGCCGAAAGTTGATATTACCGAGGTTTATAAAATAATGAGGGGTAGTGATAAGGTGAATGGTCACAGACGTTTTCCCAGATTCGTGGAATCAAGAACTGGAGGTCTTCCAGTGTCAGGCAATGTCTGGAAGGGACTGCTGCCGTCTGGCACATTACAGGGTGCTGGAGTACCTGCTGAAATACACGCTGAAGCTCGGTGCAGCCACCGCGAAGTCTCTGTGGGAATGAACACAGTCTCGGGTCGTGCTGACACTGGACACTGAAGGGCAGAGTCCTGTGTAACAGCCTCTCAAACACTTCACGTGCTCATTGTTTAAGGAAGGAACAGGAGTCGTGTTAATGCACCATGTACCGATTCAAGCCCTCAGGTCATCGAATTTCCAAGCGCACAGATGAAGACATTCAATCTGTGGCGTGTGCGCAAGGTGTTGAGTGATATTTGTAAATGGGTGTGACATGAAGACGTGGGATGGGCGGAATATATCGCGGAGTTATAGGATCACATTGAATGACAGAGAAGGCTCGCATGAATCTCAGGCCTTTCTCCCGCTGTCCTTTCCTTGCGTTGAGGTAGATACAGTTATTTCTCCTGGTGTTTAATTATTTAAATGCAGTTCACGTGTCCTGAATTGTATAATCTTGGTTGTGTGCAATAATTCCTTGATCTGACTGTTTAAACAGCCATGCTGACGTCTGCCATGACTATTTCCCAACCAGTGTTGTGAGCAGTTCTGGGCCCCATAACGAAGAAAGGAGGTGCCGACCTTGGAGAGGATATAGAGGAGATTTGTGAGAATGAATGCGGGATGGAATAATTAACGTATCAGGAACGTTTGATGGCTCTGGGCCTGTAGTTGCTGGATTTTAGAAGAATGGATGTTGGGGGATCTCATTGAAACCAACCGGATATTGAAAGTCCTTCAGAGAGTGGACGTGGAGAGGATGTTTCCACGAGTGGGAGAGTCTTGGACCAGAAGGCACATGCCTCAGAATAAAAGGAGGTACGTTGAGTACTGCGTGAGCTGGAATTTCTTCAGCCAGAAGGTGCAGGTTTCGTAGAAATCGTTGCCACAGACGCCTGTGGAGGACAAGTTATCTTTCAATCGGAGGTCGATAGGTTCTTGATCAATGTGCTTCAAAGATTCTGGGGACAATTCAGGAGAATGGGGTATAAGAGAAAAGGTAAGCCAGACATGATCGAATGGACCCAATGGTTTAGTTCTACTCCTACGTCTTATGGCCCTATGGTCCTACCGTTACCGTGGTCCTGTGAAAGGCACTGGATTGCCCTCAGCGGTAAGTGCTGTTCCAATACCACTGAACGTAAAGTAAGGTCACCCTAATAAGAGTCGATCAGGGAAACGCCCAGGAGATCAGGCGCTGGGATCAGTGTGATGGACTTTAATTATTTGCATGCCTCTAATTTTATTTCAGGTGTTTCCAATATAATCAATAATTTCGACAAATAGGACAGTAAGAATTTCATTAAATTGACTCAACCACAAACACAATCTGAACATCTCCACTCGTTTTTAGGGCAGGTTTCTGCAGAATGAAGTGTGAGACAAGAGGGAGTTCTGCAAGTGGATGTCTGCAATTTTCCATTTATTTCATGACGATAGAAAGCGCTGTGAAGGGATATTTCACTCCGTTGCTCAGCTCCTCCCTGAACTTCGCCTGGGTCGCGGCATAAATGAAAGTGTTGGTACAGCAGCTGAGGAGCTGCAGCATGAATCCAAGTTCCGTCACAATAAGTGACATTTCTCGATTATCGCTTAAGTCCAACAGAATAATTCGAGTTTGCAGAGTGGACACCAGGAAGGGAGACCACAGGAGGATGAAGTTGCCCGAGATCAGAAAGAGTATAGTGATGGATTTCCTTCTGCTCTTCGCTTCGTTGTCGTTCTGGCTCTCCCAGCCGATCGGGCCACGGAGTCGCTTGCGGATTCTGATGGTGACCAGAATGTGCCTAACGGTCAGTGCGTTGTGAGCCAGAATGAGAATGAACGGGATACACGGGGTGATGACATAATGGAGGAATTCAATCTCTGCCCAGACTCGGGAGAGCATGACACTGAGGGTAATAAAGCAGAACCAGGGCATTCTCAGAAGTGTGTAATCGTTTGTATACATGAAGTACAAGAACAGGTTCTTCGCACAGCACAAGACGGTAAGTGTCCCGATAACCATGGCTGCTCTCCTCTTGCTGCAGTGTTTAGTCTTCAGTTTCTCGCAACAAATGGCCACAAATCGATCGAAGGTGAAAGCTACGGTGAACCTGACAGAACAGTCCGTGGCGGCCTGGAGGAGGAAGGCGTGGATGTTGCACACAGGAATGTCCTGAACGTATCGAAATGATTGATGGAAGACAATGGGAATCTGCTTCAGGATCAGATCAAGGACAATGGCCAGCAGGTGCTCTGTTGCCATGGCCACCAGGTAATGCGTGACGCCCTTTCAGAGGCCGCACTTTCCCCGAGACAGGATCACAATGGTCACCAGGTTCACTGCGAGGGCGCCGAAAGCAGAGAAACATGATACATAAGTAATGGAGCAGAAATCTCACGTCGGTGGAGCATACGGGCAGTTTGGAGAGGCCACAGTGCCCAACAGCAATTTGCTGCAAATTACAACATTGCACCAATCGTCCGTGAATCCTTTCACGCCACTCTCCTTCTACTCTTTACACTGGCCAGCACCTCTCGACACGCTCAGTCCTCATGCAGGTTTTCGACCGGAAGTTCGCAATTCCTTTCCCTCTATAGATGCTGCTCGACCCGCTGAGTTCTTCCAGAAATCATTGGATGTTCCACATTCCAGCTTCTGCAGTCCCTCGTGTGACCAATTTACTCTGCCTCAACGAAATTTCGATAGACAGACATAGACACGTACAGCATAGAAACAGGCTCTTCGCCGGCAAAGTCGGTGCCGAACATCAAGCTCCCACTTACATTAATGTTTTAATCCATTTCATTTCACCACATTCCCATCAGTTCCGTCTGGATTCCACATACTAGGGTAATTTACAGTAATCAATTTATTTTCCAACCTGCATGTGTTTGGGATGAAACTGGAGCACCCGCAGGAATCCCACGCAGTCACAGGGAGAACGTGCAATCTCCACACACACGAATACAGCGCCCGAGTTTGGGATTGAATTCGTGCAGCCTGAGCTGAGAGGCATCGTCACAAACATATTTGAGATACATCTGATGCACGCCCAGGGCCACAATGAGCCGACCTTCTGAGAAGCATCAGTGCCGTTGATGTTCTGATTCCTCACATTCCCGCCATAGGAGAGGGTAGGCGGTAAAGATTAAAATAATGTCTTCAACCTGACAATATATTCGCCATCAGTCTCTTCTGTTTTCTCATTGCTCACAATACATTTGTGTCTCTCCGAGTTCTCCTAACCTGAGGAGCAAGCAGTCCCTTTAAGATTTTCAGGGCTTGCTTGCAATAAATCTTATTCCGGTTGATGGCACCAGCAGATGTGTTGTGCGTCTCTGTGACACAATGAGACATCAACCTTAAGATGTTTCCGACCCTTATACCGGTTACAGTGTTCCCTCGTTGTTTATCACAATGATTGCCTTTCTCTATGTCTTCTCCCGTGACCCCGACACTGTCATTTGCTCTCAGGAAAGTCTCCATGCCTGGGATCTCTCACCCTTCCGAAGCTCATCACATATGGTCTGCCGTCATCTCGAGAGCCGTCTTCTGTTGGTTACAAGCACGCAATTCTTCTCTGCCGCGTTGCATCCTCACACAGCAACATCCCATCCTCCTTACCAGTGTGGCATCCGGCAGGTTCCTTCATTTTTCAGCTCCTTAGGAAACATAACAAGGGCGGAACTTCAATTAGAAACACCTTTACTGAAGGCAGTCAGCACCCAGCTCACATCAGCGGCTGGCACAACAGCAGATCAAAAATCAATCCTCAGACTTAAGTCCCTCCACGTTGGTATCATCAGCGACCCCGCTATGAAATGGACTGCAGGGGATGACAACTAAGAGACGAAGCCGATATCTAGTTGCTTTCAACGTACAGAAGTACCCGAATGATTTAAGGTGGACGCAGATCACAGATGTACTGGTCTGTCTGAGTCGTCAACGGGAGAAATCCCACACAACACACAAAGCAGTGCGGCGGACGGTCTCTGAAATGGTGCGGATGCTGCAACAGACAACAAGATCACCCACCAGCCCAATTGTGTTGAATTTTACGGGGCAGTGTTAGTCTCGACCAGCTGCGTTCCGGCAGCAGATTAGTTTTTGCTCCAGATCCCAGCATCTGCAGTTCCTTGTGTGTCGGCGTTTGTTTGACCTGCTCCTTCTGTGAGTGGTGATCCTGGGAACGGGAAGAATTGAATCCGCGCGACCTCCTCATCTACTCCCCCCTCAACTGGAATTTCAGTCGCTTGGAATGATTTATTACTATGCAATTCCAATCATCCATTTTATCCCGAAGCCAAGAAGCATAATTCAAGCCGCGTCTTTATTAATTTTTGCATTCGCGTTCTTCGGAATCTCCACTTCTCCGCTTGAACTTGGGGCGAGACAGGGCCATTTCTCGACGATGCCGCCGGTAAACTCATTGAAGTACGTCCTGGCCGGGTATGCAAAGGACCTGCGACCCTTCTCGCCAACATTTTATTGCACCAATATTTAATATTTAATCTATAGATCGGAAAAGAAAAACTGAGCTGCAAATTGCAGGCGCGGCACCGTCAGCTGAGAGTGTAGGTAGCGCTCACTGTGAGCGGTTGGGGGAAAGAAATAGTCATCGATTAATACAGCACGGAATCAGGCTATTCGGCCCAACTCGTCCTTACCGACCAAGTTGCTCAACTGAGTTCGATTCATTTGCCGGCGTTTAGCCCATAGCCCTCTAAACCTCCGATCCACGCACCGTTCCTGATGTCTTTTAAACATTGTAATTGTATCTGCCTCTGCCATGTTCTCTGGCAGCTCGGTCTGCACATTCACCACCCTTTGTGTGAAATCGCCCAGGAATAGGTCAGAGCAGCAGATTTTCACCAACATAGACAGCGGAATATACTGAACATAATGTTTATTGCATGTGGCCACTTGCGGAGGGAAGGTCGTGTATAACTACCCATATTGGTAATGAATGCAGGACACGATGATCTACGATAAAAACGCCACGAAAATTCAATGTGATAGTTAGTTAGGAACATATCAAGAAAACACGAGATTCAATAAACAGACTCAGAGTCTCACCAGGAACGCCAACAACTGCGAGAACTGGGTAATAAATATCCTGCACATTCAGAATGACCTGAAGTGTCAGGTGCTCAACTGAATCTGCTCTATCCATCCTCTCAGCTGCTATCTGGTGCTTAGTCCTGGAGACCGCGGGCATCTGCGATTGGGCTGAAGTGAAGGTACTTATGTAACTCCGGAAACACCTCTGCTGGCATCATTGGTGTACCAGGAGACTTTGATTAATTGCAGTGACTGAAGGTTGTCTTCTGTTAATTGCTTTGCACAACCCGGTGTTGTAACAGCCCAGGTTATATTTAGCTAAGGATTGCACAATGGAAAGGATTGCTCCCAATCCCAAGGTAGATCTGGAGTTCGGCGCCATTGTGTGAAATTAAAAACATATTTATTTGAGGATTCCCATTTTATGTGTGATGTCTTGGGCTTCGACAACACCAAAGAATTCCTCTGCAATTCTCCAAGAGAACGTGAAACTCAGATCTTTAAAATTTAATGTATGCATTCATAATATTCATAGAATTAACAGTATGTACCGTCGGATACATCCTTCTCTGCGTTCATTGTGACATCAATTGGATGCATTCTCTTGCACTGCATCAACACCACTCCCGATACCTCCTGGAACAATGCACCCGAGAAGTTTTTGAGAGGCTGTTACACATTGCCCAACCCCTCAGTGTCCATGTTCAACAGAACCCTACGCTCTGCTTCTTTCCATGAAGCCTTTGCCGTGTGTGCACCAAACATCCCTCAGCACGTACTGCTGCAGTCTGGGAAGTGCCAGTCGGTAGAATTCCCTTACGGGCATCTCCTGACACTGGAAGACCAATCAGTGTTGGGCACCTCTCACTGCCAGCCCAGTGAGGTCTTGGTGATTGTTGGTGAGTTTTGGCCATAGGACATTCTGCCAAATGGTTTGTAAGTCCGCTAGGGGAACCACTCCAGAGGATCCACCGTGTCTTACTCCCACCGGCCCTGCAGGACGTTCCCTGCCGTGCACTGCCCGATGGGTGTGTCTGGCAGAAACATTTTCAATTAGGACAGGTAGTGCATCAAAGTCCATCTGAGTAGGACATTGCATGGCAACGAGTCGAGGCCCTTCCTTCCCAACCACGGGGACAGGGAGATCCTCAGCACGAAGTGATACTTGGTGTTTGCATTCCCTGGCTTTGCACACCCTGATGCAGCCACAAAGTGGATCATCAGGATGAAGGTGTTGTTGGATCCCCCATTCCCTTGTGACTTGTCCATAGTGACCATCAGAATCTCTCCACCTTGGATCCCCAGGTGAACCAGAAGATGGATCAGGTGAATACAACGGAAGAGGAGCGGGGAATGGGCCACATCTGTACCAGGTGCAGCAGCACCCAGAGCACCTCTCAACTGATGACCAGGTACTTGCCCAACATCGAGACAGAAGGTTGCTCCCACGTTCCTGTGTTTGTTTTACCCTGGCTATCCACTCCAGCTGATGATTGCACATCCAAGCTAGATTTCTAGCAACTTCAGGTAGTCGGGAGGGGGTGACGGTGAAAGAAATCGAAGATAGGTCGGACCATTTGCCAAAGAGCATGGCCTCTCTCCTTATGCGGTTGATACAGTCGCATGGTAGGCTGGTCCAGAGGTTGAGGTACATGGGGTCCAAGGCGAGCTAGTAAATTCCATCTCAGATTGACTGGATGAAATGAACCAGAGAGTGCCTGTAGACGAAGCACTTTTCTGATAGCCAGTCCCTGACAAGTGCTGTACTGCAGGGATCGGCGCTGGGACCTTTGTTGTTTGTGATATATGTTAACAATTTGGATGTGAAGTTCGGAGCTATGATTGGTAAGTTTTTAGATGACATTTAAATTGGTGGGGTTGCGGACAGCGAGGATTGTCTAAGGTTACAGCCGGATATAGATCACATTGAAAGTTGGGCGGAGCCCTGGCAGATGGAATTTAATCCAGAGAAGTGTGAGATGGTGCATTTTCGGAAGTCAAATATGGGGAGGATAAGCACAATAAATGGGAGATTGATGAACTGATTCCCTGAAAGTGGCAACACAGATCGATCGGGTGGTGGATAAGGAATGTGGCGTGCTTTCCTTCATAGGTAGGGGCATAAAATAGTTGGGATGTTACCTTGTTGCTTCACAAAACACTGATGAGTCCTGATTGGTTCAGTTCTGGTCACCACAATATAGAAAGGATGTAATTGCACTGGAGAGAGTGCAGAGGAGATCCACTGGGATGTTACCTGGACTGGAAGCATCTGGTTCTCGGGAGAGATTGGATAGGCAGTGCTTGCTTTCCCTCGGTTGGGCTGTCAAAACCCAGAGGGCTTACTTTTAAGATAAGAGGAAGAAGTTTTAAAGAGTATCTGACTGGTTGGTTTATCAAACAAAAGGCAGTGAATATCGGGAACGTGCTTCCAGGGAGGCAGCAGAGTCAGATACATTCGCTGTGTTTTAAAGGCATTTAGGACAGGCATTTGAACAGGCAAGGCGTAAAAGGGTATGACAGAGACGCAGGAGACTGCAGATGATGAAATCTTGAACCCGGAGTCCAGATTAAGGGTCTCGACCCGAAATGTCGACTGGTGATGCTTTGCAGGTTGATCTGAGAACTAAGAAGGGGATGATCATCTCCTTGAGATTGCACCTTTCGGCCCCCAAGTAGTTCTCGGGGATTCGGGGATTAGTGGAACAAATGAGCAGGGACATTCGGGAGAGTGGTAAAAATAGCAGGGGTGTCCTTGCAGGAGATTTTAATCTTCCCAACATTGACTGGAATTGCCGTAGAGTTAAAGGTTTAGATGGAGTGGGATTTATTAAGTGTGTTCAGGAAAGTTTCCTCAGGCAGTACATAGAGGGCCCTGCCAGGGAGGATGCAAAGCTTGATCTACTCATAGCAGATGGAGTTCAACCTGGAACCTGATGTGATACACATTGGAAGATCGTATTTGAAGGCAGAATACAAGGTCAATGGCAGGACTCTTAGCAGTGTGGAGGAACAGATGAATCTTGGGGTCCAGGCTCATAGATACCTCAAGGTTGCTGCGCAGTTAAATAGGGTTGTTAAGAAAGCGTATGTTGTGTTGGCCTTCATTAGTCGGGGTATTGAGTTCAAGAGCCACCAGGTAAAGTTCCAGATATGATAGAACTCTTGTTGGACCACACTTGAAGTATTGTGTTCATTTCTGGTTGCCTCATTATAGGAAGGATATGGAAGCTTTAGAAAGGGTGCAGAGGAGATTTACCAGGATGTTGCCTTAATTGGAGAGAATGTCTTATGAAGATAGTGTGAGTGAGTTATTGCTTGTTTTCTTTGGAGAGAAGGAGGATGAGAGGTGAAATGATAGAGGTCTACAAGATGACAGGAGGCATAGATCTAGTGGACATTCAGAGACTTTTTCCCAGGGTGAAAATGGTTCACACAAGGGGACATAATTTTAAGGTGATTGGAGGAAGGTAAAAGGGGGATGTCAGGCGTAAGTTTTTTGTACCCAGAGTGGTGGGCGTGTGGAAAGCACTGCCGGCCGAGGTGTGGGGACAGATACATTAGGGACATTTAAGAGACTCTCAGATAGAATGATATAAAAACAGAGGGCTATGTGGGAGGAAGGGTCCAATAGATCTTTGATCACGACAAAATGTCGCCACAACATCGTGGGCCGAAGGCCTGTACTGTGCTGTAATGTTCTATGTATTCCTGGGAAAAAAGGAAAGACAAGCGACTGAGCTCACGATAGGGGAGCACTTTAGACCAGTGACCGTAGTTCCATTAGTGTTAAAATAGTTATGGTAAGGGAAAGAACTGTCGGCCGGTTCATGTTTTGAATTGGGGCAAGTTATGTCAGAAGCAGGAAGCTGGGGTCAATGAAGGATGCTGGAATGTACTCAAGAAGGGAATTAGAAGGGCAAAGGGGGGATATAAGATGGCTTTGGCGGAGAATATTAAGAATAATCCTCGGAGATTTTAAGGGAAAAAGAATGATTAGGGAGAAAATGGGGTCCAAGACAGAAATCTATATGTGGAAGCACTAGAAATGGGCAGAGTATTTCTCCTCTGTTTTTACTATGGAGAAAGATGTGAAGGTTCGGAACATGGCAAAATTAATGGAGATCTTTTGGGAACAGTCCATAGGAGAGGTGTTGTATGTGTTTCGATGTATGAAGGTTGACACATCTCCAGGTCAGGACGAGGTATATCTAAGAACACTATGGGAAGCTAGAGAAGAAATTGCAGGAGCCCTAGCTGATTATTTGCAACATCGCTATCCTCTGGTGAGGTGCCATAAGATTGCAGGATGGTAGGATTGAAGAAGAATGGCTGACAATTACAGACCCCTCAGCCTCACATCCATAGCAGTTAAGATGCTGGCGAGCATTCTGAAGCATATGATGTACTTACATTTGGAAAGGCGTGGGTCGATTAGGGGTAGCCAGCATGGCTTTGTGTATGGGAGATGTTGTCTTAGGAATTTGATTAAGTTCTGTGATGATGAAAAAGTTTAACAAGGGGAGGGTGGTTGATGTAGTATATATGGATTTCAGTAAGGCTTTTAATAAGGTTCCGCACTTTAGGCTGCTCTGGAGGGTGAGATTGCAATGCACCCAAAGAGAGCTAGCAAACTAGATTCAAATTTGGCTGGATTGTGGGAAACAGAGGGTCATGATGGAAGGATGTTTCTCAGACTGGAGGTCTGTGACTTGTGGTGTATCCCAGGGGTCGGTGCTGGGCCCATTGTTAGTTGTCATCTATATTAATGTTTTGGATGAGAATATATGATGAATAGTTGGTAAGTTTGCGGATGGCACTAAAACAGGTGGTGTCACAGACAGTGAAGAGGAGTATGAAGAATTGCTGCAGGATCTTGATCGGCTGGGTGAGTGAGCTGAGGAATAGAAAATGGAATTTAACTTAGATAAGCGTGAGGTGTTGCATTTAGAAGGACAAATCAAGATAGAACATGTACATTGAATGGAACATCCCTGTGCACTGTTGTAGGACACAGGAGCCTTGAGTTACCTTAAAGTGGAGCAGTGCTCTTGTACATAGGGCAGTAAAGAATGCTTTTGGCACGCTGACCTTCATCAGTCAGAACACTGAATACAGAAGTTGGGAGGTTACATTGTGATTGTACATGACGTTGTTGAGGCTGCACATAGGAGTATTGTGTTCACTTTTGATCACCCTGTCGGAGGAAGGATGTGATTAAACTGGAAAGAGTGCAAAAAACATTTACAAGGATATTGCTAACCCTCAAGTGACTGAGTTCTAAGGAGAGGTTGAACAGGCTCGGCTTTTACTCTTTGGAGCATAGGAGACTGAGGTGTAATCTCATATAGCTATATAAAATCAAGAGGGGCATAGATATTGTGAAAAATCGTTTACCAGGGTTGGGGAATCGAAAACGAGCGGACAGAGCTTTAAGATTCGAGGTGAAAGGTTGAATAAGAACCTGAGCAACAACTTTATCACACAGAGGATGGTAGACATATGGAACCAGCTGCCAGTGGAAGTGGTGAGGCAGGTACATCAGATACATTGAACAGGTTTGTGGACATGTCTATGGATTTCAAGAGTGTAGATGGATATCGGCCAAGTGCTGGGAAAAGGGATTAGCTTGAATATACATCTTGGTCGGCATGGACACGGATGGGCCGACGGACCTTTTTCCGTGCTTTACAAATCTATGAATCTTTACTTGACCCCACTGTAGACAGCAGATCCAGATCCTGTAATTTGGATCATGCCTCTCCTCCCTCTGCTGGTGAAAGGGTGGGGTTGGGGATGGGCAACTGGGGGAAAGCCGCATTCCAATTACAATTAATTCATTTCCCTGAAGGGAAACTGTGGTTTCTATCTCTTTCATCCTTCCAACGAGCGTCGATATAGTTCCATATTCCCTTACGTCATGGAAAGAAGCCATTCCGTCCACGGAGTATATGCAGCCCATAGAACTGTCCTATTCTCCCTCCCGTCCCATCGATCCCCCACAGATTCTACTCCCCGCTCCGGGAAATTCACAGAGACTGGTTAACCTACCGATCCCGCACGTCGTTGCGATGTGGGAGGGAACCGGAGCACCCGGGATATCCCACGGAGAGAACGTAAAAACTCCACACAGACAGCACCGGAGGTCGGGATCGAACTCGGGACTCTGGATCTGTGAGGCAGCTGCGCCACTGAGCTGCACTGGGTGCAGAGTGTTTTGAGGAAGTGCTTCTGAGTGTCATCTCAACAGACAGGGTTGGGATGACCTTCCTGTCAACAGACATGCTGACAGCAGCCTTCTCCACAGAGATGCTGACAGCAGCCTTCTCCAGAGGCAACTCACGGGGGGAGGACCGCTGAATGATGCAATCCCTCGGGGCTATCCTGGATGTTCTGCGAACACCTACATGCAGATCTTGCTCGAAAGTCTGGTGAGAAGGGAATTGTCCCTCTTGTGAAACAGCTGTCACCCTGTGGCCTAAGAGGGGTAGCAGTGTGTGTCCCCAAATGACCCCGGGTTCCAGGGTGTTTCTTCTCAGGCCTCGGCACTAACTTGGCCCACCCCAACTGGTCCTACACCGTCCTGGGATGGTCCATTCAATAAAATTCTATCTGAAACGGGACCAAATCCACCATTCCCAGAGTGCAGATCAGAACTACTGTTGCATTTGGACGTCAGTATAGGATGGAGGGCCGAAGGGCCTGATTCCCTGCTGTCTGACAGTATGAAATCCCTTTCCAGGACACTGCAAGCCTTTTTGGGACCTGGGACTGACTTGTGTGCACCACCGCAGAAGGGTTATTTCTGGCAAATGCACACCGTGCCGTCCCACACTCAACAGAGTGGGTTCCTGCATGGATTGTTCCTGCCTGCTGTCAGCTTCTTCGGTCTCATCTCCCACCCACACATGCTGTGGCATTCTGAATCACCATCAGAAGGTGGGGGATTCCCCGGTGATGATCCATGAACGTGGGTATCCTTTGCACTGTGATCCAGGGTGGACAGCTTTGCACAGAGCTGTCTCAGACAGGTCCGCAGTCTCCCAACATTTCTGGGCGAGTCTGTGTCCCGTGTAAGCAGGATCTTGGGAAGTGGCAGGACCTCTTACACACCGTGGACAGCTGGTACAGGTGTCAGTGGTGTATGTATCCAAACAGAGGACCCAATTTTCCGCGCCGGTCCTGACCCTGGGCACGGTGACTATTCGCGGCTCCAGTCGGTGGATCATCGGGAGTTCCATCCCTGATAACCGCTTGCCCCGGTTCCCTGGAGAGAAAGTGCCCAGAGTCCAACAGTAATCATAGGTGTCCAGGATCCTAGGGGGAGTGGGGATGGGTGGGACGATCGGGTCCGTAGTGCCTCCTGTACACTGAGAACAAGTTTAAGTTGAGTTTGTCCTGTGTTGTATTTAAATAAAGACATGCTGAAGTATTGATAAAAAAAAGGAACTGGATTTGAAAGAGCAAATCTGTTTAGACTGTCCCGTCAAACAACCCCAGTGTTTTAATTTCAGTCAGTAATCTTTTGTGTGTGCATTTCCATACAACTGTGCATGGTGGTTGTGTATGAATTTGTGGACGAGTATACAGTTATGTGTGTGTGCACAAGTGTAAAGCTGGGATTTCGCATGTAGTGGTGTGTGTCTCTGCATGTTTGTCTTTCTAGATGTGTGCTCCTGCAAACACAGGTGCTTATGTTTTCTAGGTGCATGTGTCTCTCTACAGGCGTGTGCTTGACAATGAATCGAAGTATGCATGCATGAGTATTGTACACATGTGTGCACTGGTGTCTGTATGCCTGTGTGCATATTCACACAAGGTGGTAGATTATTTGATTCCACTGTAAACTTGGATACAAACAATGGAATGGTTGTACTGCAGGAAGATTTCAGCCACATATATACAGAAGTGCACAGGACGATATGTGTTGTCCCGTTGTCCACACAGACCAGTAACAAGGGACTAAGGTCACGCGCCCTCCAATCCTGTTCTCTCTGTAGCCCTGTGCAGTTCAACACCAAGAGTTTACCCAATGTGCCCAGATATTGAAATTTCTACTAATGGGAGCAGATCCCTCCTGCTCACCCTGCTCTATACTTTATACAATGTAATTAAATCTCCCCTTAACCTCTCTTTAGATTGTAGGGCTTGAGTTATCAGCAGAGATTGGATAGGCTGGGCTTTTTTCCCTTGGAGTGAAAGAGGCTGAAAGGTGTCAAAATAGATGCACAGGTATCTAAAGTAAAATTAAGGTAGGCATCTTCGAGGAGGTGACCAGGAAGATTAATGAGGGTCGTGTAGTAAATGTTGTCTACATGGAATTTAGTAAAACGTTTGACAAGGTTCCACATGGTAGACTTCTTCAGAATGTCAGAGGGCATTTCACCAGCTGAGGTTCACGTCCTCTCGGAGAACTGCACAGGAATTCTTTGGTATTATCGAAGCATAAGGAATCACACAAAAAATGGAATCCTTATTTAAATATATTTTTAATTTCACACAATAGTGACGAACTGTAGATCTGCCCTGGGGTTTGGGAAGTAGTCCTTTGCATTGTGCAATCCCTGGCTAAGTATAACCTGGGCTATTACAACACCGTGTTTTGCAAAGGAATTAACCAAAGATACCTCTTCAGTCACTGCAATTAATCAAAGACTTCTGAGGCACCAATGATGCCAGCAGAGATTTCTCCAGACTTACATAAGTACCTTCATTTCAACCCCAGCACCTGCTCTCAACGGTCTTCAGGAGTAAGCACCAGGCAGGACCTGAACGGATGAATGGAGGACGTTCAATAGAGAACCTGATAGATCGCATCATTATAGATATGCGGTAGATGTATTACCCGGTTCTCGCAGTTATTGGCGTTCCTGGTGAGGCTCTCTGTCTAGTTATTAAATCTATTGTGTTTTATTATATATGTTCCTAAATAACTACCACATATTTTCGGGGTGTTTTCATCGTGAATAATCGTGTCCAGAATTCATGACCTGAATAATTATTTGTACAGGGACGTCCCTCCGCAAGTGGCCACATTTAATAAACCTTACGTTCAGTATATTCGGTTGTCTGTGTATGCGCTCTCCACACTCTCAGCTGACGGCGCCGAGCCTGCCATTTGCAGCTCAGGTTTTCTCTCGCAATCTGGACATTAAATCTTGATCGAGCTGGTCGTTACAATAAAATGTGGGCGAGAAGGGTCTCACGTTCTTTACAGACCCGGCCAGGTCCTCCTTCACTAAGTTTGCCGGCGGAATAGTCGAGCAATGGCCCAGTCTCGCCCCAGTTTCAAGCGGAAAGGAGGCGAATCCAAAGAACGCGAATGGAAAAAAAATAAAAACACGGCTTGAATAATGCTCCATGACTTCTGGATAAAATGGATAATTGGAATTACACGATGATAAATCATTCCAAGAGACTTGAATTCCGATTGAGTGGGGGAGGGGGAGTGGATGAAGTGGCCGCGCCGATTCAATTCTTCAAGTTCCCAGGATCACCACTCACAGACGGAACAGGTAAGACGAACACCGACAAACAAGGGACTGCAGATTCTGGGATCTGCAGCAACAAACGATCTGCTGCCGGAACTCAGAGGACCGAGACTAACACCTCCCCGATAACAATTACCTTAAGCCGGGGATCGCGAAGCCATTTACAACATCCGCACCATTTCAGGGACAGTCTGCCAGTCTGTCTTGTGTTTTGGGAGGAATTCCTCCAGTTCACTACAAAGACAGACCAAAGCACTGGTGCACAGCGTCAACCATAACATTCGGGTACTTCGGCACGTTTAAAATAAACTGATAATCTTCTGCTGTCCGTTTCATGCCGGGGTCAGTGCTGATACCAGTGTGGGCCAAACTTGAATGTCTGTGGATTGATTTTTGATCGAATGTTTTTCCAGCCAGTGCTCTGAGCTGGGTGCTGGCTGCCTTCAACGACGTGCTTTCTTTTCAAAGTTCCGACACTGATAATTTTCCATACCAGCTGCAAAGTGAAGGAACCTGCCGTATGCCACACTGGCAACGAGGGTAGGATGTTGCTGCGTGAGGAAGGAAGGCGGCAGCACACACGAGGGTGCTGTATTCAACAGAAGGCCGCCTTCGAGATAAAGGCAGACCATATGTCGTGAGCTTCGGAAGTGTGAGAGATCTCAGGCATGCAGACTTTCCTGAGAGCAAATGAAACTGTCGTAGTCCCAGCAGAAGATACAGAGCAAGTTAGCCATTGTCACAAAAAAGAGGCAACACTGTAACTGGTAGAAGGGTCGGAGATATCTGAATGTTGGTGTCTCATCCCTGTCATAGTGATACACGACACATCTGCTGGCGCCATCAACCAGAACAAGAATTCTTACAAGCACGCCCTGGTAATCTTGGAGGGACTGTTTGCTCAACAGCTTGGGAAAACTCGGAGAGACATTAATTTAGAGTGCGCAATGAGGAATCAGAAGAGACTGTTGGCGAATATTTAGTCAGGTTAACGACATTATTTTCAGCATTTTCACCTCTCCACACCTATCGAGGGAATCTGAGGAATAGGTGCATCCACAGCACTGATGCTGAGTGAGTGCAAGGTTGGCTCGTTGTGGCCGTGAGCATGTATCGGCCATGCGTCATATACAATAGTGGCGCTGCCTCTCAGCTCCAGCGGCATGAGTTCAATCACAACCTCCGACGCTGTCTTCGTCTGTGTGGAAGTTGCACGTTCTCCATTTGACCACGTGGGTTTCCCCCGGGTGAACGCTTTCATTCCATAGACGTGCGGGTTGGAAAATTAATTGACAACTGTAAATTACACCCCCCCCCCAGTGTGTGGAATCTAGAGTGAGATGATGGGAAAGTGGGGATATGGAAATGTTTAAAGAATTAGTGGAAGTGGGTTCTTGATATTCGGCACGGACTTTGTTGGCGAAGGACCAGTTTCTATGCTGTATCTGTCTCTGAATCTGTATCGACATTTAGTTGAGGCAGAGGAAATCGGTCACAAAAGGGAGTGCAGATTATGGAACCCGGAGCAACAAACAATCTGCTGGAAGAACTCAGCGGGTCGATCAGCATCTATTGAAAGACAGGAATTGTCTGAATTACGGGTCGAAAACCAGCATCAGGACTGACAGCGGAGAGGTGTGACAGTCAGCAGAGAGAGGACAAGGGAAGGGGAGAGAAAGGATAGTGAGGGAACTGGTAGAATGTTGTAAATTACTGTAAATTGGTGTTGGGCACGCCTGCGGATGGCCTGTCCAAACAGCCCGAATAATACACCACAGTGAGAGTTCTGCTCCATTACTGAGGTATGATGTTTCTCTGCTTTCTTCGCCCTCGCAGTGAACCTGGTGACCATTGTGATCCTGTCTCGGGGAAAGTGCGGCCTCTGCAAGGGCGTCACGCGTTACCTGGTGCGCATGGCAACGGCGGACCTGCTGGTCATTGTCCTTGATCTGATCCTGAAGCAGATTCCTATTGTCTTCTATATGGCCTTTCGATACGTGCAGGACATTCATATGTGCAACATCCACGCCTTCCTCCTCTGCGTCGCTACGGACTGTTCTGTCTGGTTCGCCGTAGCTTTCACCTTCGACGGATTTGTGGACATTTGTTGCCAGAAACTGAAGACTAAACACTGCAGCGAGAGGACAGCAGCCATGGTTATCGGAACACTTACCGTCTTGTTCAGTGGGAAGAACCTGTTCCGGTACTTCATGTATACAAACAAATACGTACTTAGGAGACTGTCCTGGGTCTGCATTATGACCCTGAATGTCATGTTCTCTCCAGTCTGGGCAGCCGTTGAATTCTTCCATCATGTCTTCACCCCGTGCCTCCGGTTCATCCTCATTCTGGCGCTCAACGCACTGACCGTTAGAAATATTCTGGTCACGATCAGTAATCCGCAAGAGACTTCAGAGCCCGGTCGGCGGGAGGAGGCAGAACGACCACCAAACGAAGAGCTGAAGGAGATCCATCACTCTACTCTTTATGATCTCGCAAACCTCATCCTCCTGTGGTCTCCCTTCCTGGTGTCCACTCTGTACAATCAAATTATTCTGTTGGACTTCAACGATAATCGAAGCATGTCAGTCATCGTTGCGGAACTTGGAACCATGCTGCAGCTCCTCAGCTGCTGTACCAACACTTTCATTTATGTCGCGACCTAAAGGAAGTTCAGGGAGGAGCTGAGCAACCGGGTGAAATTTACCTGCAGCGCACTTTCTATCATCATGAAATAAATGGAAAATTGCAGATTTTCACTTGCAGAACTCCCTGTTGTCTCACACTTCATTATGCACAAACCTGCTCTGAAAACGAGCAGACATGTTCAGATTGTGTTTGTGTTTAAGGCACTTTAATGAAATTCTGATTGTACTTTGTGGGAAATTATTGACTATATTGGAAGCACCTGAAATAAAATTAAAGGGCCTGAATTGTGCTGTAGTTTTGCTATGTTTCTGTGCTGAGAAAAATAGAAGGCTGTGGGTAAGCCTAGTAATTTCTGAGGTAGGGACATGGCATTATGGGTGGTCGGGCCTGAATCGTGTGGCAGGTTTTCTATGTTTCTGAAGACATTCAGATAATTAAAATCCATCACACTGATCCCCACCGGCTGAGCTCCTGGCTTAGCCCTGATAGACGTTTATTAGGGTGATCTCACTTTACGTTCAGTGGTAAAGGAACTGCACTTACCGCTGAGGGCAATGCAGTTCCTTTCACAGGACAGCGGTACAGGTAGGACCACAGGGCCATAAGACATAGGAGAATAACTAAACCATTGGGCCCATTCGAACATGGCTGATTTCCCTTTTCTCTTAACCCCATTCTCCTGTATTGTCCCCGTAATTTTTGTAGTCTTTATTTATCAAGAACCTATCAACCTCCGATTGAAAGATAACTTGGCCTCCACAGGCGTCTGTGGCGGTGATTTCTACGGACCCTGCACCTTCTGGCTGGAAAAATTCCACCTCACGCAGTACTCAAGGGACGGCCTTTTATTCTGAGTCATGTGCCTTCTGGTGCAAGACTCTCCCACTCGGGAAAACAACCTCTCCACGTCCCCTCTTGTGCAGGCCTTTCAATATTCGGTTGGTTTCAATGAGGTAGCCCTTCCCCATTCTTCAAAAGTCCAACAAATACAAGCCCAGAGCCATCAAACGCTTCTGATACGTTAACCCATTCACCACCGGGATCATTCTCTTAAATCTCCTCTGGAGCTTCTCCAAGGTCAGCACATCCTTTATCAGATATGGGACTCAAAACTTCTCACAACAATGGGTGGCAAATAGTCAGGGCAGACGTCATCATGGCGGCTTAAACAATCAGATCGAGGAATTATTGCACACAACCAAGATTGTAAAATTCAAGACATGGGAACTGCATTTAAATAATTAAACACCAAGTGAAATAACTTGATCCACCTCAACGTAAGGAAAGGAACAGCGCGAGAAAGGCCTGGGATTCATGCGAGCCCTCTACGCCAATCATTATCATTGTGGCTGATCCCATAACTCCGTGATATATTCCAACCATCTCACGTCGTCATGTTACATCAGTTTTCAAAAATGAAAAAAAAATACAAGGATGTCTTCATCTGTGAGTTTGGAAACCCGATAACCTGAGGGCATGGATCGGTACATGGTGCATTAAAATCACTCCTGTTCCATCCTTAGACAATGAGTACAAGAAGAGTTTGAGAGGCTGTAACACAGGACTCGGGCCTTCAGTGTCCTCTGTCAGCAGGACCCGAGACTGTGCTCCTTCCCCACAGAGCCTTTGCGGTGGCTGCACCGAGCTTCAGTGCGTTCTTCAGCAGGTAGTCCAGCACCCCGGAATATTGCAGTGGCGGCATTCCCTTACAGACATTTGGTGACATTGGAAGACCTCCAGTACTTGATATCCCGACTCTGGGAAAACGTCTGTGACCATTCACCTTATCTATGCCCCTCATGATTTTATAAACCTCGGTAAGATCACCCGTCGGCCTCCTACGCTCCATTGTAACAGCCCCAGCCTATCTAGTCTCTCCTGATATCTCAAACCCTCCAGTCCAAGTAACATCCTTGCAAATCTCTTCGGCTTCCTTTCCAGCTTAATGACATCCTTCTCATAGATCGGTGACCAGAAATTCACACAATACTCCAAGTGCGCTCTCACTATCGTCTTGTACAGGAGTAAAATGACGTTTCGGCTCTTGTACTCATTAACTTGACAGATGAAGGCCAGTGTGCCAAATGCCTTCTTCAGCGCGGTCTACCAGTGATGGCACTTCACCTAAACTAATCACGAGTACTCCTCTGTGTTGTGCAACACCCTCCAGGCCCTGCTATTCCCTGTGTGAGTCCTCCTCTGCTTGAAATTAACAAAATGAAACACATCACAATTGTCCGAGTAAAATTACATCTACCATTCATTACCCATCCCCTGGTTGATCGAGATCCTGTCGTAAGCTCAGATAGTCTGCTTCACTCTCCACCATACAGATCAAATCAGATCATATCAAATTGGCGCAGCGTCATTTCCAGCAGCTTACAACTAAATGATTTGCTTGCAGGAAGGTCATAGTGTAAACATCATATATGAAAATAATTAATACAGAAATGAATTCAGCGAAGATCAATAAATAAATAAAAGGTGCAAAGATTGTAGTGCAATCTGAAGTCGTGCAAAAAGAAATGCTGAAGTGACAGTAACAGCAGAAGTAGAGTTCGAGAACGTCGCAGCACCACCGGGAAGGGGATGTGAGAGAGGGGATTGGTTCAGAAGTCTGACAGCAGTGGGGAGGAAGGTTTTCTTGAATCTGGACGTCGGCGGTTTCAAGTTCCTGTATCTTCGAATAGAGAAAGGGGATAGTCAGGGTGGCAGTTTTTCTTGACGATACTGCCATCCTTCCTGAAGCAACTCACGGTGAAGACGGACTAGATGGAAGGACGTGACGAGCCTGTGACGGACTGGGCAGTGTTTGGCGCTCTTCGTCATGGCGGAGCAGAGCAGGTGCCACAGCAGTCTGAGATGTAACACATCAGTTTACTTCCTAAAGCTGATCTGTACATAGTCGAGATTATCTTCCTGGCCATCCCTTATACTCCTCGAGGGATTTGCTTAATCCCAACCACCGATACCTGCCGTGCGTCCTTCGTATCCCACATCAGTGTCCCAATATCCCTCGACATCCAGGGTTTCCTAACTCTGCCAACCCCGCCCTTCACCCTAACAGGAACATGATAGCCCTGAACTCTCCCTATCTCACTTTTAGTAACGTCCCACCTGCAAGTCATTCCTTAACCTGGAAACAGCCTCTCCCAATCACCCTTCGCAAGTTCTTGTCTAATGTCATCAAAAGCAGACTTGCCCTGGTGTTGTAGATTGACATGTAGACCAGTCCTCTCTGTTTACATTCGATTTTAAAACCAAAACATTTATGTTCACTTGTCCAAAATTCTCCCCACCGATTCATCAGTCACATAATGGGCCTCATTGTCCAATGGAAGATCAACTGCCTCCGACAGCCAGCCAAACACTCCCGACTACCCCCAAACAACAGCATTCACCTGCCCGACCCCGATGTAGGGCCATCTAAATATTGCATGAGGAGGCTTGACTGGGCACATTCAACAGTTTCCAGTCCTTCGAAACACGATGACAGTCCCAGTCAATATTAGGGAAGTTAAAATCACAGACTATTGCAACCCCATTATCCTTACAGCAATCTGCGTCTTCCCGACATACTTGTTGCTATGTCCCGCTGACTTCTGGGGAGCCAAGAGCACAATCCCAACAAAGTGATCACTCCCTTCTCATTTCTAATTTTCATCCCTATAGCCTCATTGGACAAATACCGGAAATATCATCTCTAAGTAACGCAGTGATGTTCTCCCTCATGAAGAACGCAACTTCACTGCCACTATCACCTCCACCCTAATCAAGCCTATGGCAATTGTATTCTAGAACATTGAGATATCAGTTCTACCCATCCCTCAACTATGTTTCTGCAACAGCTGTAATAACCCAGTCCCTGTACCTATCCAAACCCTCAGTTCGTCGAATTTCCAAGCGCAGAGTTGAGGACATTCAACTGCGGCGTGTGTGTGAGGTGTTGAGTGATTTTCGTAAATGGGTGGAACCTGACGACGTTGGATGGGCGGAAAGTATCTGGGTTATGGGGTCAGCCACAATTACATTGAATGGCGACGCTGCCTCGGAGGTGGAACAAGTTACTTCACTTGGTGTTTAATGATTTAAATGCAGTTCACGTTTCCTGAATTTCTCAAACCTGGGTGTGCGCAATAATTCCTTCATCTGATTAGTTAACACGCCTTGCGGACGTCTGCCCTTATTATTACCAGAACATGATTGCGTGACGTTTAGGGCCCCATACATAAGGAAGGATGTGCTGACTTTTATGCCGGGGATGAAAGGTTTAACGGATGAGAAGCATTTGATAGATCTGAGCCTGTACTCGCTGGACTTTAGAAGAATGAGGGGGAGATGTCAATGAAACCAACCAAACATTGTAAGTCCTGTATGGAGCGGACTTGGATAGCATGTTTCCAAGAGTGGAAGAGTCCAGTATCAGAGGGCCCAGACTCAGAATAAACGGAAGTCCCTTGGGTACTGAGTGAAGTCCAATTTCGTCCTCCAGAAGGTGTGTAATATATTGAATGTATTGCCACAGACGGCTGCGGACGCCAAGACATTACGTATATTTCAAGCGGATATCAAGAGGTTCTTGATCAGTCAGTGCGTCAAAGATTACGGGGACAATGCAGGAGAATAGGGTTGGAAGGGAACTCGTGAAAGGAACCAGACTGAGATGAGCGATGAGAGCTGTTCCTTTATCACTATACGTAAAGCATGATCACGTTGATCAGAGTTTATCAGGGCAACGTCCAGGAGCTCAGGCGATGGAATTCAGTCTCATGGAGTTCAATTATAGGCATTAGTTTATTTCAAGTGCTTCGAATATAGTCAATGAAACCCCACGCAAGAGCGTTTTAGTAAATTGCCTTAAACACAAACTCATTCTGAACATATCAGCTCTTTTTAAGAGCACGTTTGTGCAGACTGAAGTGTGAGAAAAGAGGGAGTTCTGCAAGCGAAAATCTCCAGTTTTCCGCTTATTTCATGATGTTAGAAAGTGCGCTAAGGGGATATTTCACCCCATTGCTCAGCTCCTCCCAGAATGTCCTCTGGTACGCGACATAAATGAAAGTGTTGGTACAGCAGCTGAGGAGATGCAGTATGCATCCATGTTTCGTCACGATGAGTGACATTTCTTGATTATGGTCTCCGTCTATAATTCGAGTGTGCAACGAGGTCACAGGGAAGGGAGACCAGAGGAGGATGACTTTGCCCGAGATCAGAAAAAGTAGACTGACGGATTTCCTTCTGCTCTTTGCTTTGTGGTCGAACTGGCTCACCCAGTCGACCAGGACACGAAGTTACTTGCGGATTCTGATGGTGACTAGAATATGTCTGACGGTGCGTGCGTTGAGCACCAGAATGAGAATCAAAGGGATACACGGGGTGAAGACATACTGGAGGAATTCAACGTCTGTCCATTCTGGGGAGAACATGACACTGAAGGGAATAACGCAGGACCAGGGCATTCTCAGAAGTGCGTACTTGTTTGTATACATGAAGTACTAGAATAGGTTCTTCCCATTGAACAAGATGGTGAATGTTCCGAGAACCACTGTTACCGTCCTCTCGCTGCAGTGCTTAAACTTGAATTTCTGGCAACAAATGGCCACAAATCGGTCGAAGGTGAAAGCGACGGGGAAGCAGACAGAACAGTGACCTCGATTTACGTTCAGTGGTAACGCAACAGTGCTCACCGCTCAGCTCCACTGAGTTCCGTTCAGGAGTTCCCTCCGAACACCATTCTCCTGAATGGTCCCCGTAATCTTTGACGCACTTACTGATCAAGAACCTATCGATCTCCTCTTGAAATATACGCAATGTCTTGGCTTCCTCAGCCTTCTGTGGCAATAAATCCCACAGATTACCCACCCCCGGGCTGATGAAAGTCCACCTCACTCAGTACCCATGGGACGTCCGTTTATTCTGAGGCTGTGCCCTCTGATGCTGTACTCTCCCGCTCGTGGTAAAATCCTCTCCAAGTCCGTTCCATGCAGGACTTGGAATATTTCGTAGGTTTCAAAGGGATATCCCCCTCATTCTTATGAAGTCAAGCGAGTACAGGCTCAGATCCATCAAACTCTTCACGTCCGTTAAACCTTTAGTCACCTGGTTCCTTGTAACTCCCATCTTGATTCTCTCCAAGGTCAGCACATCCTTCCTTAGGTATGGGGCCCAAAGATTCTTACAATCATGTTCCGGAAATAGTAAGGGCACACGTCAATCATGTTCCGGAAATAGAAAGGGCCACGTCAGCGAGGTGAATTAACCAACCAGATCAAGTAATTATTGCACACATCCAAGTTCGTGAATTTCAGGACGCGTGAACTGGTTTTTAATTATTAAACACCAAGTGAAAGAACATGATCCACCTCAACATAAGAAAAGGAACAGCCGGAGTAAGGCGCCAGAGTCTTCCGAAGCAGCTTCGCCATTCAATGTTATTGTGCCTGATACCATAAATCCTGGATATGTTCCGCCCATCTAACGTCGTCAGGTCCCACCCGTTTCCAAAAATCACTCAACACCTCGCGCACACGCCACAGTTGAATGTCTTCATCTCTGCGCTTGCAAATTCGACGAACTGAGGGTTTGGATCGGTACGGGGACTGTGTTGTGACAGCTGTTGCAGAAACATAGTTGAGGGATGGGCAGGACTGGCATCTCAATGTTCTGGGATACAGTTTCCACGAGCGTGATAGGTATGGAGGTGCGAGTGGGTGGGAAGTTGCGTTTTTCATGAGGGAGAACATCACTGCGTTACTCAGAGATTATTGAATCGGCATTTGTCCAGTGAGGCTCTGTGGATGAAAATTGGAAATGAGAAGGGAGTGATCACTTTGTTGGGATTGTGCTCTTGATCCCGAGAGGTCAGTGGGACTTCTAGCAGCAAGTATGTCGGGAAGTCGCAGATTGCTGTAAGGATAATGGGGTTAAAATAGTCGGTGATTTCAACATCCCTAATATTGACTGGGACTGTCATCGTGTTTGGATGGACTGGAAACTGTCAAATATGCCCAGGGAAGTTTTCTAATCCAATATGTAGATAGCCCTACATCGTGGGAGGGGCGGGTGGGTGCTGTTGGAGGGGGTGGTTGGGAGTGGGTTGGAGGCAGGTTAAGTGACTGATGAATCAGTGGGGGATAATTTTGGACCAGTCACTATAATTCTTTTGGTTTTAAAATTGAATGTAAACAGATAGGACTGGTCTATATGTTAATCTACAACACCAGGGCAAGGCTAATTTTGATGGCATTAGATACGAACTTGCAAAGGGTGATTGGGAGAGGCTGTTTGCAGGTTAAGGAATGTCTGGCAAGTGGGACGCTACTAAAATTGAGAGAGGCAGAGTTCAAGGCTATCATGTTCCTGTGAGTGTGAAGGGCGGGGCTGGCAGTGTTAGGAAACCCTGGATGTCGAGGGTTATTGGTACTCTAATGTGGGACACGGAGGAGGCACTTCAGGTACGGACGGTTGGGATTATGGAAATCCCTGGAGGAGTATGAGAAATGTAGGATCACAGTTAAAACCAAAACAGGAGGGCAAGAAGAGAAGGTGAGTTAGATCTGGCAGATAATGAAGAATCCGAAGGGATTTGAGAAGGAAACTACGTGCAAAAGATTCACAAGGGAGTGACTGGGTCTCCTAAATTATCAGCGTGGTCATCGTATTGTGGAGCCACAGGAGGTTGGGAGTGGTGTGAAATGAGTATTCCTCATCTGCAGTTACCGTGGAGAAGGTCATAGAAGTTATGGAATTCAGGGAAGAGAATAAAATATCTGTACTGCGAAAGATGTAGTTCTGGCAGTTGTGAAGTGCATAAAGGTGGATAAATACCCTGGGCCTCACCAAGTGTATCCAAGAATATTGTGGAAAGCCAGGGATGATATTGCTGGGGCCCTTTCAGAACTACTTGTATGATGGTTAGCCTTGGTTTAGGTACCGGAAAACAGGACGGTAGTTAATGCTGTGCTTTTATTCAGCAAGGGCTTTATGGGCAAGCCGGAGAACTACAGGCCGGTGAGACTAACATTACGGGCAGGAAGGTTTCCTGACAGGATTCAGAGAGACACGATCCATCTGCATTTAGAAACACCAGGAATCATAGAACATAGAACTTAGAACATAGAACAATTACAGCACAATTCAGGCCCTTCGGCCCACAAAGCTGTACCAATCATGTTCTTATCCTAGAAATGACTAGGCTTACCCACAGCCCTCTATTTCACTCAGCTCCATATACCTATATAACAATCTCTTGAAGACCCTATCGTATCAGCCTCCATCACCGTTTCGGGCAGCCCATTCCACGCACTCACCACTCTCTGAGTAAAAAACGTACCACTGACATCTCTATATCTACTCCCTAGCGCCTTAAACCTATGTCCTCTTGTGGCCACCAATTCAGACCTGGGGAAAAGCCTCTGACTATATACCCTATCAATACCTCTCATCATCTTGTACACTTCTATCAGGTACCTCCTCATCCTCCATCTCTCCAAGGAGAAAAGGCCGATTTCCCTCAACCTGCTTTCATAAGACATGCTTCACAATCCAGGCAGCATCCTTGTAAATCTCCTCTGCATCCTCCCTATGGCTTCCACATCTTTCTGTAGTGAGGCGACCAGAACTGAGCACAATACTCCAAGTGGAGTCTGAGCAGGGACCTATAAATCTGCAACAATACCTCACGGTTCATAAGTTCAGTTCCCCGATTGATTAAAGACAATACATCATATGCCTTCTTAAGCACAGAGTCAACCAGCGCAGCCGCTTTGAGCGTCCGATGAACTCGGACCCCAAGATCTCTCTGATCCTCCACACTGCCAAGAGTCCTACAATTAATACTATATTCCGCCAACATATTTGAACTACCAAAATATCCACTTCACACTTATCTGGGTTGAACTGCATCTGACACTTCTCAGCCCAACTCTGCATCCTATCTATGTTCCTCTGTAACCTCTGACAGCCCTCCAAACTATCCACAACACCCCCGACCTTCATGTCATCCGCAAACTTACTAAACCACCCCTCCACTTCCTCATCCAGGTCGTTTATAAAACTCACAAATTGTAAGGATCCCAGTACAGATCCCTGAGGTACACTACTGGACACCGACTTCCACTCAGATTACGACCCTTAAACAACGACTTTTTGCCTTCTGTGGGCCAGCCAGTTCTGGATCCACACTGCAATGTCCGTTTGACCCCATGTCTCCTCACCTTCTCCATAAGCCTCGCATGGGGTACTTTATCAAACGCCTTGCTGAAATCAATATACACTACATCTATTGCTCTCCCTTCATCGATGTGTTTAGAAACATCTTCAAAAAGTTCAATCAGGCTTGTAAGGCAGGACCTGCCCTTACCAAAGCCATGCTGACTATTCCTAATCATATTATACCTCTCCAAATGTTCATAAATCCTGCCTCTCAGGATCTTCTCCATCAGCTTACCAACCAATGAGGTCAGACTCACCGGTCTATAATATCCTGGGCTAACCCCACTGCCCTTCTGGAATGAGGGAACAACATCTGCAACCCTCCAATCTTCCGGAACCTCTCCCGTCTCCATGATAAAAACACAAAGATCATCGTCAAAGGTTCTGCAATTTACTCCCTCTCCTCCCACAGCAACCTGGGATACATCTCACCCTGTCCAGGCGACTTATCTAATTGATGCATCCCAAAAGTTTCAGCACCGTCTCTTTTCTAATATACGCATGCTCAAGCTTTTCAGGCCGCTGCAAGTCCCCACTACAATCACCCAGATCTTTGTCCGTGGTGAATACTGACGTAAAGTATTCATTAGGTACCTCCGCTATTTCTTACGGATCCATACACTTACCCACTGCAGCAATTGACAGGCCCTGTCCGTTCGCGTCTCATCCTCTTACTCTTCACATACTTGTAGAACGCCTTGGGGTTTTCCTTAATCCTGCCCGCCAAGGCCTTCTCATGTCTCCTTCTGGCTCTCCTAATCTTTATTCCTTTTCGCCTTGTACTCCTCCAGATCTATAACATTGCCTAGCTACCTGTAGCTTTTGTATGTTTTTCTTTTCCTTTTGACGAGATTTATTATAGCCTTCGTACACCACGGTTCCTGTATCCTATCATTACTCCCCTGTCTCATCGGAACATGTCTGTACAGAGCTCCACACAAGTATTCCCTGAATATTTGCCACATATCTTCCGTACTTTTCCCAAAGGACATCTGTTCCCAATTTAATCTTCCAATTTCCTGCCTGAGAGCCTCATAATTCCTTTTATTCCAAGTAAACACCTTTCTAGCCTATCTGTTCCTATCCCTCTCTAGTGGTAACGTAAAGGAGATAGAATCATGATCACTATCACCAAAATGTTCATCCACTGAGAGATCTGATACCTGACCAGGTTCATTACCCAATATCAAATCAAGTACAGCCTCTCCTCTTGTAGGCATACTGTATCAAGAACCCTTCCTGAACACACCTAACAAACTCCATCCCATCTAATCCCCTCACTGTCTGGAGATGCCAATCGGTGTTTGGAAAATTAAAATTCCTCGTCGCAACAGCTCTGTTATTCTCATTCCTTTCGAGGATCTGCTTCCCTATCTGCTCCTCAATAACCCTGTCACTATTGGGCGGCCTATAAAAACACCCAGCACCGTCGACCCCTTCCTGTTCCGAACCTCCACCCACATACCTCCGTAGACAATCTCTCCACAACGTCCACCATTTGCGCTGCCGTGACACCATCTCTGATCAACAGTGCCACTCCCCCACTTCTCTTGCCTCCCTCCCTGTACTTCCTGAAACATCTAAAACCCGGCACTTGAATAAACCATTCTCACCCCGGAGCCATACAAGTCTCCATCATGGCCACCACATCATAGCTTCAAGTATCGATCCAAACTCTAAGCTCATCCGACTTCTTCACAACACTCCTTGCGTTAAAATAGACACATCTCAAGCCTGTCTGAACACGTCCCTTCTCTTTCACCTGCCTACTGTACTTACTACTAGCCTCTTCTATTCGAGAGCCAAAACAGCTCTTCCCCAGTCTCTTCAGTACGGATCCCAACCCCCAACAATTCTAGTTTAAACTCTCCCCAGTAGTCTTCGCAAACCTCCCCTTCAGTATGTTGGTCCCCCTGGGATTCAAGTGCAAACTGTCCTCTTTGAACAGGTCATACCTGCCCCAAAAGAGGCCCCAATGATCCAGAAAACGGAATCCCTGCTCCTTACTCCAATCCCTCAACCACGCATTTAACCTCCTCATTCTGTTCCTATACCCACTGTCGCTTAGCACAGGCAGTAAACCGGATGTTATTACCTTTGAGGTCCTGCTTCTCAACTCCCTTCCTAATTCTCTGTAGTGCCCTCTCAGGAACTCATTCCTTTCCCTTGCTATGTCTTTGGTACCAATATGTACCACGACTACTGGCTGTTCTCCCTCCCCCTTCAGGCTATCATGGACGCAATCAGAAACATCCCGGACACTGGCTCCTGGGAGGCAAACTACCTTCCGAGTTTCTTTCCTGCGTCCACAGAATCGTTTGTCTGCCCACCTAATTATAGAGTTCCCTATCACTGGTGCCCTCCTCACTCCTTCCCTACCCATCTGAGCCACAGGGCCGGACGGTCAACGGATGGTCAACATGACTTTGTGTGTGGGAAATTATTTCTCACAAATTTCAATTTTATGAAGAGGCAGCCATGACGTTTGACTAGGGCAGGGCGTTAGCAAGGCCTTTGATGTGGTCAGGCATGGCAGACTAGCCCGACAGAATTAAGAGGGTGGTAGTGGAGGGTTATGTTTCAGAAGGGATGCTGTGACAGGTTGGGTGCCGCAGGGGGCCGTATTCGTTCCTGTGTTGTTTCTCCTGTATATCATTGATCTGGATGAGAATGTAGGCGGCATGGTTAACGTATTTGCGGATGAAACCAAAATTGATGGTATAGCCAATGATATCACTGTTGTAAGCCAACTGAACAAACAATAATGTGATGTGTTAGGGGAAAGATATCAAAACTTCTGTGTCATGGTCTCAGAAAACATCGTAGCACTTAAAGACAACAAGGTAAAAATGTTGGTCGTTGACCAAAGGCAGTGTGTGGGGAGAGGTGATGGTGAACAGAACCCTGGCCTCGTCAACACTGCTGCTGTAGAGCTTGTCGACAGCTTCAGCTTCCTTGGCATTCACATCACCAGCATCCTCAGCTGGTCCCTCCACACTGATGCGGTGATCAGGAAATCTGAGAAGATGAGATGATTCGACTTGTCCAGGAAGATTCTCTCGAATATGCATAGATATTCTTTAGGAAGTATACTGACGTGTTAGATCTCTGCATGGTATGGCACATGCTCTGCTCTGCCCTGACGGATCCTGCAGAGAGCGGCAAACACTGCCCAATCCGTCACAGCTTCGTAATGTCCTGCCATATCGTCCGGCTTCACCGTTAATTGCTTCATGTAGGATGACAGTATCGTCAAGAATGTCTGTCACCCTGGTCATTCCCTTTCTCACTCCTACCTTCCAGGAGAAGATACAGGAGTTTGAAACCGCCGACGTCCAGATTCAAGAACAGCTTCCTCCCCACTACTGTCAGACTTCTGAACCAATCACCTCTTTCACATGCAGCTCCCGGTGGTGCTGCGAGGTTCTCGGATTCTTAATCTCCGTCTGCTGTTATTATCACTTCTGCATTTCTTTTTGCGTTACTTATGCTTGCAAGACAATCTTTGCACCTATCTTTAATTTTGTAATCTTCGCCGAATTCATTTTTGTATGAAATATTACCATGTGTGCTGTTTACTCTGTGACCTTCACGCAAGCAAGGAATTCCGTTGTAACCTGGTGGAAATGACGCTGCGCCAATTTGATATGATCTGATTTGATCTGTATAGTGGAGAGTGAAGCGGATTATCTGAGATTACGACAGTATCTAGATCAACCAGAGGGTGGGTAATGAATGACAGATGGTATTTCACTCGGACAATTATGATGTGCTGCATTTTCTTAAGTTTAAGCAGGGGAGATCTCATACAGGGAATGGCATATGCCTGGAAGGTGTTGTACACCACAGAGGAGTACTGACGATTAGTTAGGTTAGGTGGAGTCACTGGTAGACTGTGCTGAAGAACGCATTTGGCATTCTGGTCTTCGTCTGTCAGGACATTGAGTACAAGAGCTGGGACGTCATTTTAATTCAGTACAAGACGTTAGTGAGAGCGCACTTGGAGTATTGTGTGAATGTCTGGTCACCTTGTCGTAAGAAGAATGTCATTAAATTGGAAAGGATGCGAAGAGATTTGCAAAGATGTTACCGGGACTGGCGGGCTTGACCTCTCAGGAGAGACTGGATAGGCTGGGGTGTTGCAATGGAGAGTAGAAGGCCAACGGTTGATCTTACCGAGGTTTATAACATCACAGGGGCATATATAAGTTGAATGGTCACAGACGTGGTATCATGAACTGGGGTCTTCCAGTGTCAGGAAACGTCTGTAAGGAAATGCTGCAGACTGGCACATTCCAGAGTGCTGGTGTACCTGCTGAAGAACGCACTGAAGCTCGATACAGCCACCGAAAAGGCTCTGTGGGGAAGCGGCACAGTCTTGGGTCCTGCTGACAGTGGACACTGAAGGGCCGAGTCCTGTCGTAAGAGGCTCTCAAACACTTCATGTGCTCATTGTTTGAGGAGGGAACAGGAGTGGTGTTAATGCACCATGTTCAGATCCAAGCCCTCAGGTCGTCGAAATTCCAAGAGCTCAGATGAAGACATTCATCTGAATCTGGCGTGTGTGCGAGGTGCTGAGTGATTTTTGCAAACAGGTGTAACATGACGACGTGGGATGGACGGAATATATCGCGGAGTTATGGGGTCAGTCACAATCACATTTTATGGCGGAGAAGGCTCACATGAATCCCAGGCCTTTCTCCCGCTGTTCCTTTCCTTCCGTTGAGGTGGATCAAGTTATTTCACTTGGTGTTTAATTATCTAAATGCATTTCAAATGTCCTGAATTTTACAATCTTGGTTGTGTGCAATCTTGATCTGATTGTTTAAGCAGCCATGCTGACGTCTGCCCTGACTATTTTCCAGCCGTGGTTGTGAGCAGTTTCGGGCCCCATTCCAAAGGAAGGACGTTCCGACCTTGAAGATGATCCAGATGAGATTTACGAGAACGATCCCGGGGATGGAAGGGTTAACGTATCAGGAGCGTTTGATGGCTCGGTGCATGTATTTTCTGGACTTTAGAAGAAAAGAGGAAGGGGGATCTCATTGAAACCAATCGAATATTGAAAGTCCTGCAGAGAGTGGACGTGGAAAGTATGTTTCAAACGAATGGCAGAGACTGGACCAGAATGCACATGCCTCAGAATAAAAGGGCGTCCCTTGAGTACTGCGTGAGGTGGAATTTTTTTCAGCCAGAAGGTGCAGGGTCCGAAGAAATCATTGCCACAGACGCCTGCGGAGGCCAAGTTATCTTTCAATCGGAGGTTGATAGGTTCTTGATAAATAAGGCGTTCAAAAATTTCGGGAACAACTACAGGAGAATACGGTGAAGAGAAAAGGTAAATCAGCCATGATTGGGCTGAGTGGTTTTGTTCTGCTCCTATGTCTTATGGCCCTATCGTCTTACGTTTACCGCTGTTCTGTGAAAGGAACTGTATTGCCCTCAGCAGTGAGTACTGTTCGTTTACAACTGAACGTTAAGAGAGGTCACCCTAATAAGAGTCTATCAATGCAAGGCTCAGGAACTCACGCGCTGTGGAGCATTGTGATGGGCTTTAATTATCTGCATGTCTTTAGAAACATAGAAACATAGAAAAACTACAGCACACTTCAGACCCTTCGGCCCATAAAGCTGGACCGAACTTGTCCCTACCTTACAAATTACTAGACTTAACCATAACCCTCTATTTTTCTCAGCACAGAAACATAGAAAACCTACAGCACAATTCAGGCCCTTTAATTTTATTTCAGGTGCTTCCAATATCGTCAATAATCTCTCACACAGTTCGGTTAGAATTTCATTAAAATGCCTTCAGCACAAACACAATCTGAACATCTCAGTTTGTGTTCAGAACAGGTTTGTGCAGAGTGAAATGTGAGACAACATGGAGTTCTGTAAGATAAAATCTGCAATTTTCCACTTATTTCATGATGCCAGAAAGTCTGCTGAAGGAATATTTCACTCCGTTGCTCAGCTCCTCCCTGAACTTCGTCTGGGTCGCGGCATAAATGAAAGTGTTGGTACAGCAGCTGAGGATCTGCAGCATGGTTCCAAGTTCCGCAACGATGACTGACATTTCTCGATTATCGTTGAAGTCCAACAGAAAAATTCGATTGGCCAGCGTGGACACCAGGAAGGGAGACCACAGGAGGATGAGGTTACCCGAGATCACAAAGAGTAGAATGATGGATTTCCTTCTGCTCTTCGCTTCGGGGTCGTTCTGTCTCTCCTCGCCGACGGGGACCCTAAGTCTCTTGCGGATTTTGATGGTGACCAGAATGTGTCTGACGGTCAGTGCGTTCAGCGCCAGAATGACTATGAACGCGATACCCGGGGTGATGACATAATGGAGGAATTCAACGGCTGCCCAGACTGGAGAGTGCAGGACACTGAGGGACATAATGCAGAACCATGGCAGTCTCATAAGTACATATTTGTTTGTAAACATGAAGTACCAGAACAGGTTCTTCCCACTGAACAAGATGGTAAATGTCCCGATAACCATGGCTGCCGTCCTCTCGCTGCAATGTTTAGTCTTCAGTTTCTGGCAACAAATGGCCACAAATCGGTCGAAGGTGAAAGCGACGGTGAACCAGACAGAACAGTCCGTGGCGGCGTAGAGGAGGACGGCGTGGATGTTGCACACATGAAAATCCTGCACGTATCTGAAGGTTTTATAGAAGACAATAGGAATCTGCTTCAGGATCAGATCAAGGACAATAACCAGCAGGTCCGCCGTTGACATGGCCACCAGGTAAGGCGTGACGCACTTGGAGAGTCCGCACTTTCCCCGAGACAGGATCACAATGGTCACCAGGTTCGCTGCGAGGACGACAAAAGCAGAGAAACGTTATTCCTAAGCAATGGAGCAGAACTCTCTCTGTGGTGGATCATTCCTGCAGCTTGGAGAGACCATCCTCAGGCGTGCCCAACACCAATTTACAGCAATGTACAACATTCCACCAATATGCTGAAAATCCTTTTAAACCACTACCCTTCTCCTCTTCACACTGGACATCAGCCCTCTCCATTCTCAGTCCTGATGCAGGTTTGCGAATCTAAGGTTCGACAATTCTTTTCCTTCCATAGAGGCTGCTCAACGCGCTGAGTTCCTCCAGAAGGTCGTTTGTTGTGCCGGATTCCAGCTTCTGCACTCACTTGTGTGACGTAATTTCAGAACACCCGCTTCACTCTCCACTATACAGATCCAGTCAGATCAGATCAGATTCGTCCAATTAAAATGAAACTCATTGCTTACGTGAAGGTCACAGAGTAAACTGTACACATGGTAATAATTAATACAACAATGATTTCAGCGACGATCACAAATCAAAAGAGTGGAGCAAAGATTGTAGTGCCATCAGAAGCAGTGCCAAAATAAATGCTGAAGTGATAGAAAAAAAGAGGTGGAGTTCAGAGTCCGAGAACGTGGCAGAACCACCGGCAAGGTGATGTGAAAGAGGTGATTGGTTCAAAATTCTGTTAGCAGTGGGGAAGAATCTGTTCTTGTGTCTGGATGTCGGCGGTTTCAAGCTCCTGTATCTTCTCCTGGAAGGTAGAAGAGAGAAAACGCATGGCCAGAGTGGCAGCTCTCCATGACGATACTATAAGCCTTCCTGACGCAACGCGCAGTGAAGTAGGACTGGATGGAAGAAAGGGACGGGTCTGTGACGGACTGGGCAGTATTTACCGCTCTCTGCAGGTTCCGTCGATCCAGAGTAGAGCGGTTCCTGTACCAGGCTGAGATGGAACCCGCGAGGATACTTCCTACAGCATATTTGTCGAGGTGCGAGAAAATACGCGTGGAAAAGCAGGATCTTTTCATCTCCCACCCTCTGACTCCTACCAGCAAGGCGATTGTGTGTCCAATTGGTTCAATCGAGTGCTTCCAGCGGATTGTTTTGTTGTTCCGAATTCTAGCATCTGCAGTCCCTTGTGTGACTAATTTATTCATCCTAAACGGAATTCGGATAGAAAGTCACAGACAGATACAACATAGATATAAGGCCCTTTGGCCCACCAAGACCCTGCCCACCATCGAGCATCCATATACACTCATCCTGCCTCAATGCATTTCATTTAGAACATAGCACATAGAAAAACTACAGAACAAGTCAGGCCCTTCGGCCCACAAGTCTGTGCCGAACATGTACCTAGCCTAGAAATTACTAGGCTTACCCATAGCCCCCTATTTTACGCAGCTCCATCTGTTCTCTCTGGACTGGACATACCGGGGGTAATTTACAGTAATACTAGAGAAACCAAGGACTGCAGATGCTGGGATATACACATGAAAAACACTGTAATGCTGGAGGAACTCAGCAGGCCAGGCAGCATCCGTGGAGAAAAGCAGGCAGTCAATATTTCGGGCCGGGACCCTTCTTCAGGACTGAAGATAGGAAAAGGAGAAGCCCAATAAATATGAGGTAAAAGTTAACTTTTAGATGAACGAAAGAGGGCAGGAGGGATGGGCACATGGTGGTGATAGGCAGATGCAGGTAAGAGATAGTGATAGACATGTGTATGGGAGGAGGGAAAAGGGGTTTGTATAAAAAGAGAGAGAGACTCGGAAAGGGAAGGTAAGAAGGGGCATGGTTGGGAGTGCTTTGTGTGTGTTGTGGGGATTACTTAAAGTGGAATAATTTAATATTCGTGCCGTTTGGCTGCAAAGTTCCAAGACGGAAAATGAGGTGCTGTTCCTCCAGTTTGCTCTCGGAATTCTCCTCGCAGCGGAGAAGGCCGAGGACTGACATATGGATGTCAGGGGGAGTTGAAGTGATTGGCAATGGTTGGATGCAGATCACGGTTCGGGACAGAGTACAGGCATTCTGCCAAACTATCACCTGGTCTGTGTTTGGTCTCAACAGTGTAAAGGAGGGCACACTTGGAGCACTGAATGTAGTAGATGATATTAAGGGAGGTGCAAGTGGATCTCTCCCTTTCAGTCTCCCCTGAGAGAACTGTTTGGGTCCCTGGATGGAGGCGATGGGGTGGTGTAGGGACAGGTGTTGCACCTATGGAGGGGGCAGAGGAAAGTCACCAGGGTGGGAGCGGGATGGATTGGAGGTGAGGAGTGAACGAGGGATTCAAAGAGGGATTGGTCCCTGTGAAAGGCAGCAAGGGGTGGGGAGGAGAAGATATGTTTGGTGGTGGGGTCCCGTTGGTGATGGCGGAAATGGTGGAGAATGATGTGTCGTATCCGTAAGCTGGTGGGATGAAATGTGAGGACAAGGGGGACCCTATCCCTGTTGTGTCTGATAGGGGTTGGGTGAGAGCAGAAGTACGGAAATGGCAGAGATACAGGTGCGAACT
Organism: Pristis pectinata; assembly: GCF_009764475.1. Taxonomy (NCBI): domain Eukaryota; kingdom Metazoa; phylum Chordata; class Chondrichthyes; order Rhinopristiformes; family Pristidae; genus Pristis; species Pristis pectinata. The sequence continues at coordinate 3,107,055 of NC_067440.1, read as the reverse complement.
CTCTGGACCACAGTCGGGGGGAAGTGCTGGTTAGTAAAGAATTTGGACATCTCCAACGTCCTGGAGTGGAAAGCCTCAACATGGGAGCAGACGCGGCGGAGGCGGAGAAATTGAGAGAAGGGGATCGCGACCTTCCAATAGCCGAGGGGGAGGAGCTGTAATCGAGGCGTACTTGTAGAAATGTTGTTCTTCTTGATGACGCCACCACAGGTGTTGTGTTCTCTGTGATCCTATGAGACAACAACATTCAGATATCTCCGACTCTTCTACCGGTTGCAATGTTGCCTCGTTCGTTATCACAATGAATGCCTTGGTCTGTGTCTTCTCCCAGGACAGCGACGCTGTCATTTGCTCTCAGACCAGTCTCCATGCCTGAGATCTCTCATACTTTTGAAACTCAGCACATATGGTCTGACTTCATCTCGAAGGCGGCCTTCTGCTGGTTCCATCCACGCAATTGTTCACTATCCCGTTAACTCCTCACACAGCAACATCCCATCATCGTTGCCAGTGTGGCATCATGATGCCGACTGGTGAAGAATAGAATCAGCGAGACATCTTCATCCACTCACGCCTCAATCGTAACTTATTTCGCTTGGAATGATTTATCACCATGTAATACCAATCATCCATTTTATCCAGAAGATATTAAGCATCATTCAAGACTTGCCTTTATTTCCTTTTCCATCCGCGTTCTTCGTAATCGCCACCTCTCTGCTTGAACGCGGGGCGAGAGGGGACCAGTTCTCGACTATCGCGCTGGTAAACTCAGTGAATTCAGTCCTTTCCGGGTCTGTGAAGAAAGTGCGTCCATTCTCGACCACATTTTATTACATCGGCAACCTCGGTCAATACTTAACGTCCAGATCGTGAGGGGAAAACTTGAGCTGCAAATTTCAGGCGCTGCACCGTCAGCTGAGAGTCTAAATTGTGCATATCGTGAGATGTTCGGTAAAAGAAATGGCGACATGGCACGGAATCAGGACCTTCCTATCCATGTCCCTTTCTATGTAATTATATCGCTCTCTGCCATATCCTCTGGAAGCTCGTTCTACATATTCACCACCCTCCCTGTGAAATCGCCCAGGAATCGGTCAGAGCAGCAGATTTTGGCGGACACAGACAGCGGAATACTGAACATAATGTTTATTAAATGTGGCCTCTTGCGTAAGCGAGGCCGTGTTCAAATAACCATACTGGTATGAATGCAGTATATGATTATCTACAATGAAAGCGCCCTGAAAATACAATGTGATAGTTAGTTATGAACATATAAAAAACTTGAAGATTTAATAACCAGATACAGAGTCTCACCAGGAACGCCAACAACTGCGAGAGCCGGGTAATAAATGTCTTGCATATTCAGAATGATGGCAATGATTAGGAGCTCAACTGAATATGGTCCGTGCATCCTTTCAGCTCCTGCCTCGTGCTTACTCCAGGGGACCGTGGGCATCTGCGAATGGGCTGAAGTGAACGTACTTATGTAAGTCTGGAGAAATCTCTGCTGGCGTCATTAGTGTATCAGGAGACTTTGATTAATAGCAGTCACTGAAGAGATATCTTCGTTTAGTTCCTTTGCAGCAGCCAGTGTTATAAGAGCCCAGGTTATATTAAGCCATCGATTGCACAATGGGAAGGAATGCTTCCCAAACCCCAGGGCAAATCTGGATTTCGGCGCCATTGTGTGAAATTAAAAACATATTTATTTGAGGATTCCCATTTTTTGTGTGATGCCTCATGCTGCGACAATACCAGAGAATTCCTCTGCAATTCTTCAAGAGGACTTGAACCTCAGCTGGCGATATTTAGTTTATGACTTGACGTTATTCATAATATTTACAGTAAATATCGTTGGAAAGTCTTTTTCTGCGTTCATTGTGACATCAATTGGATGCATTCCCTTACAATGTATTAACACCACTCCTGTTCTCTCCTTAAACAATGAACTTGTGCGTCCCTCAGCATGTATTCCTGCACCCTGAGATGTGCCAATCGGCAACATTCCCTTACGGACATATCATGACACCGGAAGACCTCCAGTTCTTGATTACGCTACTCTGGGAAAGCGTCTGTGACCATTGACATATCTATGCCCCTCATGATTTTATCAACCTCGGTAAGATCAACCGTGGGTCTCCTACGATCCATGGAACATACACTGACGATCCAGTCTCTCCTGATATGTCAAGCCCTCTAGTACCGGTACGTCCCTGTAAATCGCTTCGGCATTTTTTCGCGAAGAAAGACATCCTTCTTATAGCTTGGAGACCAGAAATACACAATACTCCAAATGCGCTCTCACTAACGTCTTGTACAACAGTAACATGACGTAGCAGCTCTTGTACTCTATGCCCTGACAGAAGAAGGCCATCGTGCCAGATACCTTCTTCAGCACCCTCAGCGCCCTGTCTGCGCGTGATGCCACTTTAGCTAAATTCCATACGAGTACCCCTCCCTGTTCTACAACAATTTCCAAGTCTCTGCCATTCCCTGTGGGCCCTCGGCTGGTTGAACTTCCTAAAATTCTTCACGTCAGACTTGTGCGAGTGAAATTCCATCTGCCAGTCATGTCCCATCCCCTGATTGATCTAGATCCTGTCGTAATTTGAGATAACCTGCGTCACTCTCCACTATACAGATCCAGTCAGATCAGATCAGATTGGTTCAGTTACAATGAAACCATGCTTGCGTGAAGGTCACAGAGTAAACTGTATACATGGTAAGAATTCATACAACAATGATTTCAGCGAAGATCACAAAACAAAAGAGCGGAACAAAGATTGTAGTGCACGCTGAAGCAGTGCAGAAAGAAATGCTGAAGTGATAGTAACAGACGAGGTAGAGTTCAGAGTCCGAGAACGTGGCAGCGCCACCGGGAAGGGGATGTGAAAGAGGTGATTGGTTCAGGATTCTGTTAGCAGTGGGGAAGAAGCTGTGGCTTGAGTCTGGACTTCGGAGGTTTCAAGCGCCTGTATCTTATTCTAGGAGGCAGAAGAGAGAAAATGGATGGCCAGGGTGACAGGCATCCTTGACGATATCGCCAGCTTTCCTGAAGCAACGCACGGTGAAGTCGGACTGGATGGAAAACAAACGACGGGTCTGTGACGGACTGGACCGTGTTTACTGCTGTCTACAGGTTCCGTCGGTCCAGAGCAGAGCATTTCCTGTACCAGTCTGAGATAGAACCCGTTACGCTACCTCTGACAGCATATTTATCGAAGTGCCAGAGAATCTTCGGGTGCCAGCCGGATCTTCTCATCGGCCACCCTCTGACTCCGACCACCAGGTAATTTTGTTCCAATTAGCTAAATCGAGAGCATCCAGCAGATTGTTTGTTGCACCGGATTCCAACATCTGCAGTCCCTTTTGTGACCAATTTGTTTTGCCTCAACGGAATTCAGACAGAAAGTCACAGGAAGATACAACAGGCCCTTTGACCCAACATGAACATGCCGACCATCGAGCACACATGTACACTCATCCTGACTCAATGCAGTTCATTTCTCCACACTCCCATCAGCTCTCTCTAGATTCAACATACTGGGGTACTTTACAGTAATACTGGCGAAACCAAGGGCTGCTGATGCTGGAATATCCACATGAAAAACACTGTGATGCTGGAGGAACTCAGCAGACCAGGCATCATCCGTGGAGAAAAGCAGGCGGTCAACGTTTCCGGTCAGGACCCTTCTTCAGGACTGAAGATAGGAAAAAGGGAGGCCAAATATATAAGAGGGCAAATCAGAGCTTTTAGGTGAACTGGGGAGGAGAGGTTGTGTCGGCACAAGGTGGTGATAGGTAGATGCAGGTAAGAGACAGTGATAGGCTGTTGCAGGGGAGGAGGGGTGAGCAGATCCACTGGGGGTGGGCCAAGGTAAGGAGGGGAAAAGGGGTGGGAATAAAAAGGAATAGACTAGGAAATAGAAGAAAAGTGGGCAATGATTGGGGATGTCTTGGGTGGTTTGTGGGGATTACTTAAGTGGGAGAATTCAATGTTCATTCCCTTAGGCTGCAAAGTTCCATGACGGGTAATGAGGTGCTGTTACTCCAGTTTGCCCTTGGAATTCTACTGGCAGTGGAGGAAGCCGAGGACTGACATGTCAGAGATAGAATGGGAGGGGGAGTTGAAGTGACTGGCAACGGGGAGATGCAGATCACGGTTACGGACTGAGCGCAGGCGTTCTGCAAAACTGGCCCCTGGTCTGCGTTTGGCCTCAACAGTATACAGGAATCCACACGGAGCACTGAATGCATGAGATGATATTAATGGAGGTGCAAGTGAATCTAGGTCTCCCCTCAAAGGACTTTGGGTCCCTGGATGGAGGTGATGAATGTGGTGTAGGGCCAGGTATTGCACGTATGGCAGGGGCAGTGGAAAGTCCCCGGGGTGGGAGCGGGAAGGGTGGGTGTGGAGTGAACTCGGGAGTTGTGGAGAGAGAAGTCCCTCCGAAAGGCAGGAGGGATGGGGAGGGTTAGCTATGATTGGTAGTGGGATGACGTTAGAAATGGCGGAAGTGGCTGAGAATGATGTGTTGGATACGTAAGCTGGTGGGATGAAATGTGAGGACAAGAGGTTGCTATTCCTTTTGTATCTGAGAAGAATGGAGTGAGAGCAGATCTGCGGAAATAGAAGACATGCAGGTACGAGCTATATCTACCACAATCGGGAAGTCCTGGTGAGTGATGAACTTGGACATCTCGGATGTTCTGAAGTTTAAAACTTCATCATGGTATCAAATGCGGCGGAGACGTTGAAATTGAGAGAAAGGGATCGCGTCCTTGCAAGATACAGTATGGGAGGAGCTCTATTCGAGGTAGCTGTGGGCGTCAGTGGGGTTTTAGAAGATGTCGGTGGTTAAGGAATATCATGAGATGCAGATAGAAAGATCGTGGAAGGTGAGAGAGGTGTCAGAGATAGTCCAGGTGAATTGGAGAGCAGGGTGATAATTAGTGTCGAAATTTATGCCAAGAGGTGGCACAAATGCAGTCATCAACATAGCGGAGAAAGAGTCGGGGAATGGATCTAGAGTAGGCCAACGAAGAGGCAGACATAGCTGGGGCCCGTGTGAGTTCCCATAGCGATACCCTTGGGCTGTAGAAAGTGAGAGGAATCGAAAGTGAAGTTGTGTAGAATGAGGACAAGTTCAGCCAGGCGGAGGTGAGTATTCGTGGAAGGGGACGGCTTCTGTCTTTTATCAAGAAAGAAGCGGAGGGCGGTGAGGCCGTCATGGTGAAAAAATGGAAGTATATCAGGACTGGACATCCATGTTGAAGATGATGTTGTGCGTGTGGGAGAACGTACGTCTATGGAAGTGTTGGAGAGTGTGGGATGTGGAATGGACATAGGTGGGAAGGGATTAGACCAGGAGGGACAGGATAGTTTCTAGATACGCGGATACGAGCATCCGGAGACAATAGCTCATCCAGGACAGTCTTTCTTGTGGATTTTGGGAAGCGGGCAGGCCAAGTTTGCGGGACTATCATGTTGGTAGCTGTGGAGGGGAGATCTGCCGAGGTGATGCGGTCGGTGATGGTGCAGGAGATAACGTCCTGGTGGTCCTTGGTGGGCTCATGGGTCAGGGGTATGTTGGAGGAAGTGTCCAAGAGTTGGCGTCTGCCTTCTTCAAGGTAGAGGTTGATACGTCAGACAATCACGACACCACCTTTGTCGGCTGATTTGATGACAATGTCAGGGTTGGTGCGGAGGGAGTGGGGAGCAGAGCATTCAGAACGGTTGAGGTTGGAGTGGGTGAGAGAAGCAGAATAGTCACGGTGGCTGATGTCTCTCCGACAGTTGGCTCTGTATAGGTGCAGGGAAGGTGACAGGCCCGGTGGGGGAGTTCCGGTGGAAGAAGAGGGCTGGAGGCTGGAGAACGGTATTTCAGAAGGGGGAGAGGACTTCTTACCGAAGTCGAAGGAATAGAGGAGAAGTAGAGCTGGGCATGGTGCACGGCTGGAAACTCGTTGAGGTGAGTGTGTCGAGGTATGTGGGTTTTGCTGAGAACATACCGCTCAGCCTCAGAGGGGCGGGGTGTACGTGGAGTGTTGATGATAAAGACCCCGTGCAGTAATCAATTAATTTGCAAACATGCACGTAATTTGAATGAAACCGGAGCACCCGGAAAAACCGACGCGCTCACGGGGAGAACATGTAACTTCCACACGCGCAGATAGCGCCCGAGGTTTGATTGAGCTCTCGTGTCTTCTCCCGAGACGAGACTCCGTCGTTTCACTGAGGAAAGTCTCCATGCCTGAGATCTCTCACACTTCGGAAGCTCACCACATGTAGTCTGCTTTCGTCTCGAGGGAGGCCTTCTGTTCGTTCGCTGCAGCGTTACCTCCTAACACAGCAACATTCCATCCTCGTTGCCAGTGTGGCATCCGGAAAGTTCCTTCCTTTCACAGCTCTTTAGGAAAAATAACAAGGATGGAACTTGAAAGAGAAAACACTTTGTTGAAGGAGAAAGCACCCAGCTTACAGCAGCGGCTGGCGTAACGGTCGATCAAAAATCAATCCACAGTCTTCAAGGCCCACTCATACTGGTATCAGCACCGACCCCGGCATGAAATGGACTGCAGAGGGTTACAACTAAGAACAGAACCGATATCCAGTTACTTTCAACGTACAGAAATAACCGAATGATTTAGGGTGGACTAAGCTCACATGTGTGCTGGTCTGTCTCAGTGGTGAACGGGACAAATTGCTCCCAAAACACGGGCCCTGGAACTGTGCGGAAGGTGAAACTGGCGAAGCGATCTCCGGATTGGGGTGAGCGTTATCTGGGCGGTATTGGTCTCGACCCGTTGCGTTCAGGTAGCAGATGGTTGCTCCCGATCCCAGCGTCTGCAGTCCCTTGTGTGTCGGCGTTCGTCTGACCTGCCCCGTCTGTGAGTGGTGATCCCGGCAACGTGAAGAATTGAATCCGCGCAAACACTTCATCCACTCCCCCCTCAACTGAAATTTAAGTCGCTTGGAATGATTTATCAGCCTGTAATTCCAATCATCCATTTTATACAGAAGACATGAAGCATCATTCAAGCCCTTTCTTTATTTATTTTTCCATTCGAGTTTTGAGTAATCGCCACCTCTCTGATTGAATCTGGGGCGAAAGGGGGACATTCCTCGATTATTCATTCTGTAAGCTCAGTGAAGGAGGACCTGGCCTGATTCATAAAATACGTGCCATCCTTCTTGCCTGAATTTTATTGCAAACGACAACCTCAGTCAATATTTAATGTCCAGAGAGCACAAGTTAATTTCCAGCACCGGGACAAGGCCAATTTTGGAGGCATTACGCAAGAACGTGAAGAAATTGATTGGAAAAGGCTGTTAGTTACTAAAGGGATGACTGACAAGTAGGAGCCATTTAAAAGTGAGAGACAGAGAGAGTTCAGGGACAGCGTGTTCCCCTCAGTGTGAAGCGCAGGATTAGGGAGCCCTGGATGTATAGGAATATTGAGACTATGCTGTGGGATACGAAGGGAGCACGTCAGGTACAGACGGTTGGGATTCAGCAAATCGCTCGAGAAGTATAAGGGATGTAGGATCAGAGTTAAAGAAAATCAGGAGGTTAAGAATAGAACGTGAGTTATCTCTGGCAGATAATGAAGAATCTGAAGCGATTTGAGAAGAAAATTAAGTGCAAAGATTCACAAGGGAGTGAATAGGGAGTCCTAAACGATCAACGTGGTCATCCATTTGTAGAACCACAGAAGGTTGGAAGTGGTGTGAAATGAGTAATCCTCATCTGCAGTTACCGTGGAGAAAGTCATGGAAGCTAGGGAATTCAAGAAAGAGAATAGAATATTCCACTATGACAGAGGAAGTTCTGGCAGTAGTGAAGTGCATAAAAGTGGATGAATACCCTGGGACTCACCAAGTGTATCCAAGGATAATGTGGGAAGTCGGAGAAGATATTACTGGGGCCTTTTCAGAACTAATTATATGATGGTTAGCCTTGGATCAGGTACTGTAAAACAGGAGGGTAGTTAATGCTGTGCCTTTATTTAACAAGGGCTTTTTGGGCAAGCCGGATAAGGCGGATAAGCCTAACATTTCGGGAAGGAAGGTTACCTGACAGTATTCTGAGAGACAAGATCCTTGGTCATTCAGAAACACAAGGACTGATTATGGATGATCAACATGGTTTTGTATGTGGGTAACTGTGTCTCACAAAATTGATTGTATTTTTTGAAGAGGTGGCCATGATGGTTGACGAGGGCAGGGCGTAAGCAAGGCCTTTGAGATATCACGCATGGCAGACCAGCCCGGCAGGAGTCAGAGGGTGGTCGTGGAGAGTTGTGTTTCAGATGGGAGGCTTGTGACAGGTGGGATGCCGCCGGGAACGGTGTTCGTTCCTGTGTTGTTCATCATTTATATCAATGATCTGGATGAGAATGTAGGCGGCATGGTTAACGTATTTGCGGATGAAACCAAAATTGATGGTAGACCCGATGATATCACTGTTGTAGAACAACTCAAGAAAAATAAGGGGATGGGTTCGGGGTAAGTTATCAAAACTCCCGTGTCACGGTCTCAGAACAACATCCCAGCACAACGTCAGAAATGATAAAGAATATCTGTTCTTGACCAAAGTAAGTGAGTGGGGAAGTGTCGTGGTGAACACAACTCTGTCATCGTCAACACTGTTGCTGCAGAGCTGGTAGACAGCTTCAGGTTCCTTGGCATCCACATCACCAGCATCCTCAGATGGTCCCATCACAGTGAACCGGTGATCAGGAAATCTGAGAAGATGAGAAGATTCGGCTTGTCGAGGAAGATTCTCCGGGATATCTACAGATATGTTTCAAGAAGTATACTGATGTATCAGATCTCAGCTTTGTATGTAACCTGCTCTGCTCTACCCTGGCGGAACCTGCAGAGAGCGCCAACCGCTGCCCAGTCCGTAACTGGCACGTCACTTCCTTCCATCTCGTCCTCCTTCATCGTGAATTGCTTCAGGAAAGATGACGGTATCGTCAAGGATGCCTGAAACCCTGTCCAAGCACTTTCGTCCACCTTCCAAGAGGAGAAGAAACTGCCGATGCGCAAATTCAAGAAAACCTTCCTCCCCACTGCTGTCAGACTTGTGCACCAATCACCTCTTTCACATCCCCTTCCCGGTGATGCTGTGACGTTCTCGGACTCTTAACTATTACCTTCTGTTACTGTCTGTTCAGCATTTCTTTTTGCGCTCCATCAGATTCCACTACAATCTTTGCACCTTTCCTTTATTTTGTGATCTTCGCTGAATTCATTTTTGTACGGATTATTACCATTTATTCTGTTTCTTCTGTGACCTGCGCACAAGCAAGGAATTTTGTTGTGAACTGGTAGAAGTGGCGCTGCGCCAATCTGATATTATCTGAGTTGATCTATATAGTGGAGAGCAAAGCGGATTATCTGAGATGACGACAGGATCTGGATCAACCAGGGTGTGTGTAATTAATGGCAGATGGACTTTCACTCGGACAATTGTGATGTGCTGAATTTTGTTAAATTCAGCCAGGAGAGGACTCACATAGGGAATGGCAGAGGCCTTGAGAGTGTTGTACAACATGAAGGAGTACTCGCGATTTGTTTACGTAAACTGTCGTCATTCGTAGACGGGGCTCAAGAGGGCGTTTGGAACGCTGGCCTTCATTTGTCAGGGCATTGAGTACAAGACCTGGTACGTCATTTTACTTCTGTACAAGACGTTAGAGAGGTTGCACTTGGAGCATTGTGTGAATTTCTTGTCACCGAGCTATAAGAAGGATGTCATTAAGCTGGAAAGGATGCCGAAGCGATTTGCAAGGATGTTACCGGGACTGGTGGGCTTGACCTATCAGGAGAGACTGGAGAGGCTGAGGCTGTTGCAATGGAGCGTATAGGCTGACGGTTGATCTTACTGAGGTTTATAAAAACATCAGGGTAACAGATAAGGTGAATGGTCACAGGCTTTTTCCCAGAGTCGGGAAATCAAGAACTGGAGGTCTTTCAGTGTCAGGAAATATCTGTAAGGAAATGGTGCCGACGGGCACATCCAGGGTGCAGGACTACCTGCTGAAGGACGCACTGAAGCTCGGTGCAGCCATAGCAAAGGCTCTGTGGGAAAGGAGCACATTCTCGTGTCCTGCTGATACTGGACACTGAAGGGCCGAGTCCTGTGTAATAGACTATCAAACACTTCACGCGTTCATTGTATAAGGAGGGACAAGGAGTGGTGTTACTGCACCATGTACCGATCCAAGCCCTCAGGTCATCGAATTTCCAAGCGCTCAGATGCAGACATTCAATTTGTGGCGTGTGCGCGAGGTGTTGAGTGATTTTTGGAAACGGGTGTAACATGACGACGTGGGATGGGCGAAATATATCGGAGAGTTATGGGATCAGCGACAGTCACATTGAATGGCGGAGAAGGCTCTAATGAATCCCAGGCCTTTATCCCGCTGTTTATTTCCTTGTGTTGAGATGCATCAAGTTATTTCACTTGGTGTTTAATTATTTAAATGCAGTTCACGTGTCCTGAATTTTAAAATATTGGTTGTGTGCAATAATTCCATTATATGATTGTTCAAGCAGCCACGATGACGTCTGCCCTGATTATTTCCGAACTATTTTGGTGAGAAGCTTTGGGCCCCATACCTAAGGAAGGATGTCCTGACCTTGGAGAGGATCCAGAGGAGATTTACGAGAATGATCCCTGCGATGGAAGTGTTAACGTATCAGGAACTTTTCATGGCTCTGCGACTGTATTTGCTGGACTTTAGAAGAATGGGGGAAAGGGGATATCATTGAAACCAACCGAATATTGAAAGTCCTGCAGAGAGTGGACGTGGAGAGGATGTTTCCACGAGTGGGAGAGTCTTGGACAAGAAGGCACGTGCCTCATAATAAAAGGACGTCCCTTGAGTACTGAGTGAGGGGAAATGTCTTCATCCAGAAGGTGCAGGTTTCGTAGAAATCATTGCACCGACGGCTGTGGAGGCCAAGTTATCTTTCAAGCGGAGATTGATAGGTTCCTGATCAAAAAGGGCTTCAAAGATTACGGGGAAATACAGGAGAATGGGGTTAAGAGAAAAGGTAAATTAGCCATATCGAATGGGCCCAAAGGTTCGTTTAGCTCATACGTCTAATGGCCGTATGGACTTATCGTTACCGTTGTCCTGTGAAAGGAACAAGATTTCCCTCAGCGGTGAGTGCTGTTTATTTACCACTGAAAGTAAAATGAGATCACCCTAATTAGAGTCTATCAGGAAAACGCCCAGGATCTCACGCGCTGGTATCGGTGTGATGGACTTTAATTAGATGCAGATCTTCAATTTCATTTCAAGTGATTCCAATATTTTCAATAATTTTCCATACAGTACTGTCAGAATTTTATTAAATTGCCTTAAACAAAAACACAATCTGAACATCTCGTTTTCAGAGCGGGTTTCAGCAGAATGAAGTGTGAGACAACAGGGGGTTCTGCAAGTGGAAATCTTCCATTTTCCACTTAGTTCATGATTTGAGAAAGCGCCCTGAAGGGATATTTCACCCCTTTGCTCAGCTCCTCCCTGAACTTCGTCTGGGTCGCGGCATAAATGAAAGTGTTGGTACAGCAGCTGAGGAGCTGCAGCATGAATCCAAGTTCCGTCACGATAAGTGACATTTCTCGATTATCGCTTAAGTCCAACACAATAAATCGAGTGTGCAGAGTGGACAGCAGGAAGGGAGACCACAGGAGGATGAGGTTTCCCGAGATTAGAAAGAGTAGAGTGATGGATTTACTTCTGCTCTTTGCTTCGGGGTCGTTCTGGCTCTCCCCGCCCACCGTGCCCCGAAGTCTCTTGCGGATTCTGATGGTGACTAGAATGTGCCTGACGGTCAGATCGTTAAGCGCCAGAGTGAGAACGAACGGGATACACGGGGTGATGACATAATGGAGGAATTCAACGGTTGCCCAAACTGGGGAGCGCATGACACTGAGGGTAATCAAGCAGAACCAGGGCATTCTCATAAGTACGTACTTCTTTGTATACATGAAGTACCAGAACAGGTTCTTCCCACTGAACAAGACGGTAAGTGTCTCGATAACCACTACTGCTGTCCTCTTGCTGCAGTGTTTAGTCTTCAGTTTCTGGCAACAAATGGCCACAAATCGGTCGAAAGTGAAAGCGACGGTGAACCACACAGAACAGTCGGTGGCGGTGTAGAGGAGGACGGCGTGGATGTTGCACACATGAATGTCCCGCACGTATCGAAAGGCTTGAGGGAAGACAATAGGAATCTGTTTCAGGATCAGATCAAGGACAATGACCAGCAGGTCCGCCGTTGCCATGGCCACCAGGTAACGCGTGACGCCCCTGGAAAGGCCGCACTTTCCCCGAGACAGGATCACAATGGTCACCAGGTTCACTGCGATGGCGACGAAAGCAGAGAAACATCACACCTCAGTAATGGAGCAGAAATCTCACTGTGGTGGATGATTCGCGCAGCTTGGAGACACCATCCCGCAGGCGCGCCCAACACCAATTTACAGCAATTTACAACATTCCACCAATCTTCTGCGAATCCTTTCACGCCACTCCCCTTCTACTCTTTACAGTGGCCATCAGCCCTCTCCATTCTCAGTCCTGATGCAGGTTTGCCACCCGAAACTTGGACAATTCCTTTCCCTCCATAGATGCTTCTTGACCCGATAAGTTCTTCCAGAAGATTGTTTGCTCTTCAATATTCCAGCGTTTGCAGTCCCTTGTGTGACCAATTTACTCTGCCTCAACGAAATTTCGATAGACAGACAAAGACATTTACAGCAAAGAAAGAGGCTCTTCGCCTGCGAATTCCGTGCCGAACATCAACAACTAACATTAATTATTTAATCCATTTGATTTCCCCACATTCCCATCCGATCTCTCTCTCTCGATTCCACATACTGGGGTGTAATTTACAGTAATGAATTAATTACCAAACTGCACGCCTTTGGGTGCAGCACCTGGGGACATCCCACGCGGTCACAGGGAAACGTGCAAACTCCACACACACGACTGCGGCGCCTGAGTTTGGGATTGAATCCGTGCAGCTGGAGCAGAGACGCAACGCCACAAATATATATGAGGTAGGTCTGATACACGCCCACGGCCACAATAAGCCGACTTTCTGAGAAGCATCAGTGCCATTGATGTTCGTATTCCTCACATTTACGCCATAGGAGAGGGTAGGTGGCAAAGCTTAAAATAATGTCTTCAACGTGACATACATTCGGCAACAGTCTCTTCTCCTTTCTCATTCCTCACAATACATTTGTGTCTCTCCGAGTTCTCCTAAGCTGCCGAGCAAACAGTCCCTTCAAGATTTTTAGGGCTTGCTTGTAAGAAATCTTGTTCTGCTTGATGGCGACAACAGATGTGTTGTGTGCTCTATGACTCTATGAGACACCAACATTCGGATATCTACGACCCTTCTACCTGTTACAGTGTTGGCTCGTTCTTAATATCAATGAATGCCTTACTCCATGTCTTCTCCCGTGACCGTGACACTGTAATTTGCTCTCAGGGAAGTCTCCATGCCTGGGATATCTCATCCTACCGAAGCACACCATATATGGTTTGCCGTCATATCGACGGCGGCCTTCCGTTGGTTACAGCCACACAATTGTTCGCTGCCGCGTTACTTCCTCACACAACAACATCCCATCCTCGTTTACCAGTGTGGAATCCGGCAGGTTCCTTCACTTTGATGCTACTCTGGAAAAATAGCAAAGGCGACATTTCAAATAGAAACTACTTTGCTGAATGCAGGGAGCACCCAGCTCACAGCAGTAGTTGTTACAACAGTCGATCAAAAATCAATCCACATTCTTAATGGTCCGCCCACGCTGGTATCAGCACCGACCCCACCATGAAATGGACCGCAGAGGATTACAGCAAAGGGTCACAGCTGATATACAGTTACTTTCAACTTACAGAAGGACCCGAATGATATCAGGTTGACGCAGATCACAGTGTGCTGGTCTGCCGAAGGTATAAACAGGAGAAATTCCTTCCAACACACCAGGCAGATCGGAAGATGGTCCCTGAAATGGTGCGGATGTTGGAACGAGAGATGCGATCACCCACCAGCCCACTTGTGGTGAGTGTTATCGGGGCGATGTTAGTTTCGACCCGCTGCGTTCCTGCAGCAGATTGTTTTCTGCTCCAGATCCCAGCATCTGCAGTCCCGTGTGTGTCGGCGTTTGTCTGACCTGCCCCGTCTGTGAGTACTGATCCCGGGAACGGGAAGAATTGAATCCGCGCGCCCTTTTCATTCACTCCCCTATTAACTGGAACTTAAGTCTCTTGCAATGATTTATCACTATGTAATTCCAATCATCTATTTTGTCCCGAAGACATGAAACATCATTCAAGCCGTGTCTTTATTTCTTCTTGCGTTCACGTTCTTCAGAAGAGCCACCTCTCCGCTTGAACCTGGGGCGAGACTGGACATTCCTCGACGTTCCCGCCGGTAAATTCAGTAAAGTAGGTCCTGGCCGAGTCTGCATAGGACGTACGACACTTCTCGGCAGCATTTCATTGCACCGACAACCGCAGTCAATATTTAATCTCGGGAGTCTATTGTTGGCGGTAAATGGAGTTAATTTCGCTTTGATCCAGTCACTTTTTTAATCTTTAATTTACCACTCTTTAATGAGTCTTTTACAATATTGGCACGTTTAATTTTGATTCTTTAACTGTAGGAATGAACACTAGATCTAAAGCGTCAGCTTATGGGAAAAGTAATGGAGACCAACCTACTTTGGAAGCTATTTCTAATCTGGATAAACTTTCGACCGGAGATTTACCGAATTGAAAACCCTTTTAAAGGACTTTGAAGACAGACAAAATACACTTATCCAGGAAAACGCCAAACAAAAGCAATTAATTGCTGAACTCGACCGAGCTGGTAAAGAGAGAGATGCCAAACTCCACTCACTTGAAAAAGACTTAAGTATAACCAAGAAAAACCTGAAAAAGCAACAACAGAGGATCATCGACATGGGATGACGGAGCAGGAGAAGAAATTTAAGAATCGTCGGTTTACCAGAGAACACCGAGACTGGTAAACCTCCGGATTTTTTTTCTAAACTACTGGTCGATGTGTTTGGTTCTGAAATGTTTCCTGTTCAGTCTATTCTTGATAGAGCTCATCGAACAAAAAGATCGAAAGCTGCCCCGGACCAAAAACCTCGGCCAGTAATGCTGAGATTTCATTATGTCAAGCTCAAGGATCTCTTGATTCCTACTGCGAAAGACGTCGAATGATTCAGTTTTAAAAATGGAAATATTGAATAGTTGAAGATTACACCCCAGAGGTTATGAATGAAAAGCAGACCTGTCAAACAATTATGGCTCTTTGCACTTATCATCCTGCATTATTATTCCCAGCAAGGTTGAGAATTATATTACCTGATAAACCTCATAAATGGTTTAAATCCGTTCAAGAGGCTGAAGAATTTCTTATGAACTGGCTTTTAACTTTAGAAGCGAAGAAATGTAGAAGAGACAGTGCTTTTCCTTATTTTTATTACCTACTTGCTTTATTATGCAATTAATTTTTAGATTTAAACCTCTCCTTTTCTTTCCTTTAATATTTTTAATGTTTTGTTTTAATAATAATTAAGAATTTAGCAACATGACTGATCGTTTGCTTATTTTTAGAAATAAGTATAAAACCGTATTTTTTAAATGTCGACTGTTAACACCCTTTGGCTCGGTTTCAATCTCACAACTGTTGTTGTAAATTTGATATCTTTGGGTTGACTATGTCTACAGCCTGTTAAGAATAACCAAGGGTGGTTTACATTTTTTCTTTCAATTTGGACTTCTGCCACCAATAGAACTGGGGTTAGTTCAATTAGCCGTTAGCTTTCTGGCTGCCTATTGGCCAGTTTTCTGGCTGTTGGGTGTTGGGTGTGGGGCCGTTTTTAGATTTTTCTTCTGGACTGATGAAAGAAAAATATGTCTAAATTGCCGTCATATCCGCTTCCTCTTTGATTTTTTTTACGTCTTCCTGTCAGTGGGCCTTTTGAATAGCAAGATTAACCCTTTACATATCACATGTTTTTTTTTTGTTAATCTGTTAAAACGGATAAGACTATTAATTTTACCTCATGGAATATTAACGGCTGAAACAATCCGAACAAGCGCAAGAAGATATTTAATGTTTTTCACAGATTAAATGCCCAGATCATTTTTGCCCATAAGATTCATGTCAGGAGGAAAGATAATCAATGTTCTTTTCAGGTTTTGGCGAGGTCAACAGTTTAATTCAAATTCACAAGCAAATGTGAAAGGAGTCTCCATTTTTAATAGACTCCTCAATTTCGTTTGTCCATCATGAGACAATATCAGAACCAAATGGTAGATTTTTATTAATTACCGGTTTACTTCATAATAAAAAAGTTGATATGGTTAATGGTTATGCACCCAGTGTAGATCACCCTGAATTTTTTAAACATCTGTGTTCATTTTTTTCCTAATTTAAATGAATACACTTTGATTATGTGTGGAGATTTCAACTGCTGTTTAAATCCTTCAATGGATAGATCTGTGTCAACCCCTGCACCTGCACACAAATCAGCTGCCTTTATTAACTTCTTCTTATTTGAATCCGGAAGTACAGATGTTTGGAGATTTCTAAACCCATATAATAAAGAATTTTCATTCTTTTCTCATGTCTATCATAATTACTCGATGATTGATTATTTTTTATTGATGCGAGATTAGCTCCACATTATGGACTGTAAATACGATGCAATTGTCATTTCTGATCATGCGCCATTGAAATTATCAATAAAATTAGCAAATGTATCCTTTGACGTCAAACTGTGCTGATTTAACCCTTCTCTAGTACAAGCCTTAGATTTCGTCCAGTTTATTAAAGAACAGATTTCATTTTCCTTTTTAACCAATTTTAGTGAAGAAATCTCCAATGGGATAATAGGGGATACTTTTAAAGCATATATCCGTGGTCAAATTATTTCATATTCCACTGGATTGAAAAACGAACTAATAATGAAAAACATATTATCTGACAAGATTAGAGTCATCGATAACAAATATTCTGGTACTCCAAATCTGAAGCTTTATAAAAGAGAACGAAACTCCAATTAAGCATAGTTTATTATGAACATCTTCAATTGAAAATCTACTACTTAAAACCAGAAGTCAATTTTATATAAATGGTGACCAATTTGGTAAATTATTTGCCAAGCAATAAAAAGCTACTTTTTCTAAACGTCAGATTAATAAAATTCGTCAACCAGATGGTATCTACACGATAGATCATCTTCAAATTAATAATTCCTTTCAAGAATTTTATTCTTCTTTCTACCAATCAGAATACCCTGAGGACACTACATCAACGCATGAATTTCTAAGAGATTTGAAGATTCCACAATTATCGTTAAATGAACGTTCTATATTAGATACACCCATTTCGGAGGAAAAAATAAAGAAAGTAATATTTGCATTGAACTCGGGTAATGCAGCCGGTCCTGACAGATATGCAGCCGAACTGTGTAAATCATGTTCTGATATTCTTGTTCCCTGGTTAGCAAAAATCTTGAAAGATGACTTATCAGTGGGGAAACTACGACAATCCTTCTATGAAGCAACTATTTATTTAATTCTCAAAAAGGATAAAGACCCCACTGATTGTGCATCTTATAGACCTATTTCTTTATTTGAAGTAGATTCAAAATATTTTCTAAAATATTGGCCTTCAGATTGGAAAAGGTTCTTTCACGAATGATCTCTGAAGACCAGACAGGATTTATTCAGAATCCTTATTTACACTCGAATATTAGGAGGTTAATGAGTATTATATATACCCATTTATTCCAAATTCCAGAATGTGCTGTCTCACTCGATGCTGTAAAAGCGTTTGACATAGTCAAATGGGAATATCTGTTCAATACACTTCAAAAATTCAAATTTCGCCTTAAATTTATATCTGTTATCAAACTGATTTATCGTACACCTCTGGCTTCAATACTTACTAATAATCAAAGATCCTCTTTGTTTCGGCATTTTCGACGTACTAGACAAGGTTGCCCGTTAACTCCTTTATTATTTGATTTTGCTTTGGAACCCTTGGTATTGCACTCCGCGATTCTTCAAATATATGTGGTATTACTCGTGGACAGAACATACATAAGATATTTCTTCACGCAGATGACCTGTTACTTTATATTTGTAATCTATAGCAATCCATTCCTACAGATTAAATTTTAATAAGAGTGAACGTTTTCTATTAAATATGCAAACCCTAATTTACAGACAATTAGCTTTTAGATTAATAACTGACTATTTTATGTATGTAGGTGTTAACGTTACCAAGAAACACAAGGACTTATTTAAATTTAATTTATTGCCTTTAAATTGACCGTGTTAAACAATTATTTACGAAATGGTCCCCACTGTCTTTATCATTGGTAGGCCGAATTAATGCAGTTAAGATGAATATTTTACCAAAATGTTTATATTTATTTTAAGCGATTCCAACTTTTGTCCCGAAATCTTTTTTTGACCCTATTGATTCTAAAATTCTTTCATATATTTGGCAGAATAAAAACCCAAGGTTAAGTAAGAAATATTTACAAAAACTAAAATAGGATGGTGGTATGGCCTTGTTTAACTTTAGATTATACTATTGGGCAATTAATATCAGATATTTACTTTTTTGGAGACAAGATCCAGAGGTAATTTAATGTCCCAAATGGGGACACCTTGAGCATCAATCAGTACTTGGATTCTCATTAGTTTCTATTTTTGGAGCTTCACTCCCTTTTGCACTTGACAAATAAAGTAAACATATTACTAACCAAAAGTTAAACATACAATACGAATATGGTTTCAAATTCGTAAAATGTTTGGATTGAATAAATGTAACCTGTCAAGTCACATTCAATCTAAGTTTTTTTCTCAACCATCCAGAGTTGACTAAGCTTATCAATATGGAAAAGGAAGGGAATGATATGATTTCGTGATTTATTCATTGATAACTGTTTTTCACCTTTTGAACAACTGTCTAACAAATACAATTTGTCTAGCTCACACTTTTTTGATATATGCAGATTAGATTTTTAAAAAAGCTACCATACCCTCTTACCTGACACCATATAAAACTAAATTAACGGAAAACATTTCATGTCTTAATCCTTATAAGAAGCGCTTGATAGCAATAATATGTGATTTAATTATGAAAATACGGTCCAGAATCACTGGACAAAATTAATAGTGAATGGGAAAGTGAACTCCAGGCATCTTTACCTACGGAGACATGGAAGAAAATTCTTCATTTAGTTAATACATCTTCAATGTGTGCCAGACATTCTTTGATACAGTTTAAGGTAGTTCACAGGACCCATATTTCAAAAGATAATCTAGATCGATTTTATCACCATAGAAATCCTGTATGTGACAGATGTAATCGAATGTGGCTTCTCTGACACATAAGTTTTGGTCCTGTCCTCTTCTGGAAAAATATTGGGAAGACATTTTTAACATTATCTGAACTGTATTGAATATTGATTGACAACCTCACCCAATCACTGCAATTTTTGGATTACTAAAGATAGAGTCTGGCCACATAACCGCTTGCGCTTACCGTATGATTGCCTTTGTCACATTAATGGCCAAATGATCCATTTTGCTTAAATGGAAGGATCCAATAACCCCAAATAACTTTTCAATGGTTCTGTCAAACTATATCATCTTTCAACTTGGAAAAAATTAGGAGTGGTACTGTTGATCCGCTTAAATTTGAAGATATTTAGAGTCCATTTATTCAATATTTTCAGATGATATAGATCCCTTTTCAATAACTTTCCAATTTAGAGGAACTGAGTTGACGACATAATATTGCTCCGTTTCTATTTAGGAATTTCAGTCCACTTTTTTTTCTTTTTTTTGTCTTTTTTCTGATATTTTCTTTTCAGTTTGGTTTGGTGTATTATTTATATTTTTAATTCATTTATTTTTTCTTTTCTTTTTTATATACAATAAATCTTTTTCATTCCTTTCTTTTATATTACATTCATTTACTAAGAGATCGTGCGATATATAGATTTTTTTATATTTTATTATTCATTCTGATCATCTATGACATGATCGTTCTCTTGATCTCTTTGTATTACATGTACAAACATCGATGTTATATATTCATCGGTACTAATTTGGAAACTAATAAAAAAGATTGAAAAAGAAAGAACAATGTTTAATCTCCAGATCGTAAGAGAAAGAGTGAGCTGCAAATTGCAGGCCCGGCACCGTCAGCTGAGAGTGTAGTTCGCGCACACTGTGAGCAGTTGGGTGAAAGAAATAGTCATCGATTAATACCGCACGGAATCAGGCCATTCGGCCCAATTATTCCGTACCGACCAATTTAAGTTCGATTCATTTGCCGGCGTTTGACCCATAACCCTCTAAACTTCCGATCCATGCACCGTTCCTAATGTCTTTTCAAGACCGTAATTATGTCTGTCTCTGCCATGTTCTCTGGCAGCTCGGTCTGCACATTCACCACCCTCGGTGTGAAATCGCCCAGGAATAGGTCAGAGCAACAGAATTTCACGAACACAGACAGCGGAATATACAAAACATAATGTTTATTACATGTGGGCACTTGCGGAGGGAAGGTTATATCTTAATACCGATACTGGTAATGAACGCAGGACACGATGATCTGCAATGAAAACGCCACGAAAATTCAATGTGATAGTTAGTTCGGAAGATATCAAGAAAACACCAGATTTAATAACCAGATACAGAGTCTCACCAGGAACGCTCACAACTGCGATAACCGGGTAATAAATCTCCTGCATATTCAGAATGACCCGTAGTGTCAGGTGCTCAACTGAATGAGCTCTGTCCATCCTCTCAGCTCCTGTTTGGTGCTTACTCCTGAAGACCGCGGGCATCTGCGACTGGCGCTGAAGTGAAGGTACTTTTGCAACTCTGGAAAAATCTCTGCTGGCATCATTAGTGTATCACGAGGCTTTGATTAATTGCAGTGACCGAAGAGATATCTTCGGTAAAATCCTTTGCACAGCCCGGTGTTGTAACAGCCCTGGTTATATTTAGCCAGGGATTGCACAATGGAAAGTAATGCTTCCCAAACCCAGGGTAGATCTGGAGTTCGGCGCCTTTGTGTGAAATTAAAAACATATTTATTTGAGGATTCCCATTTGTTGTGTGATGCCTTGGGCTTCGACAATACCAAAGAATTCCTCTGCAATACTCCAAGAAGATGTAAACATCAGTTCGATACAATTTAATGTATGTATTTATAATATCATAATATTTACAGTAAATACCGTCGGGCACATCTATCTCTGCGTTCATTGTGATATCAATTGGATGCATTCTCTTACACTGCATCAATACCACTCCCGATCCCTCCTGGAACAATGCACCCGCTATGTGTTTGAGAGGCTGTTACACATTGCCTAACCCCTCAGTGTCCATTGTCAGCAGAACCCTACGCTGTGCTTCTTTCCATGAAGCCCTTGCGGTGTGTGCACCAAGTATCCCTCAGCATGTACTCCTGCAGCCTGGGAAGGGCCTGTTGGCAGCTTTCCCTTACGGGCATCTCCCGACACTGGAAGGCCAACCAGTTTTTGGCAACTCTCACTGCCAGCCCAGCGAGTACTTGGTGATTGTTGGTGAGCTTTAGAAATAGGACATTCTGCCAAATGGTTTGTACAGTCCGCTAGGGGAACCATCCGAGGATTCATAGTGTCATCCTCACACCGGCCCTGCAGGATGTTCGCTGCTGACAACTGCCCGATGGGTATGGCCGGGAGAAACATTTCCATTGAAGACAGGTAGTGCATCAAAGTCCATTTGAGTGGGACATTGCATGACGACGAGTCCAGGCCTGTCCTTCACAACCCCGGGGACATGGAGAACCTTAGCATGAAGTGACACTTGGTGTTTGCATTCTCTGGCTTTACACACCCTGATGCAGCCACAAATCGGATCATCAGGATAATGTTGCTGTTCGGTCCCCCATTCCCTGGTGACTTGTCTGTAGTGACCATCAGAACCTCTCCACCTTGGATCCCCATGGGAACCAGAAGATGGTTGAGGGGAATAACACGGAAGAGGAGCGGGGAATGGGCCACACCTGTACCAGGTGCAGCAACACCCAGAGCACCTCACAAATGATGACTAGGTTCTTGCCCAACATCGAGAGGGAAGGTTGCTCCCACGTTACTGTATTTGTTTTACCCTGGCTATCCACTCCAGCTGATGCTTGCATCTCCAAAACAGATCCCCAGCCCCTTCAGGTATTTGGGAGTTGGTTACAGTGAAAGGAGTAGAGGATCAGTCGGTGCATTTGCCAAAGTTCAGGGCCTCTCTCCTTATGCGGTTGATACAATCGCTTGGTAGGCTGGTCCAGAGGTTGAGGCACATGGCGTCCAAGGCGAGCTAGTAAATTCCATCTCAGATTGACTGGGTGAAAGGAAACAGAGGGTGTGTGTGGAGGGACACTTTTATGATAGGCAGTCCCCTACCAGTGCTGGACTGCAGGGATCGGTGTTGGGATCTTTGTTGTTTGTGATATATGTTAACAATTTGGATGTGAAGTTCGGAGCTATGAATGATAAGTTTGTAGATGACATTTCAATTGGTGGGTAGTGGACAGCGAGGATTTGTCTAAGGTTACAGCCGCATATAGATCACATGGAACGTTGGTCGGAGCCCTGGAAGATGGAATTTAATACAGACGTGTGAAATGATGCGCTTTCAGAAGTCAAATGTGGGTAGGACAAATAAAATTAATGGGAGACTGATGAACAGAGACACCTGTATCATGTCCATAGTTCCATGAAAGTGGCAACACAGATCGATGGGGTGGTGAATAAGGAATGTGGCCTGCCTGCCTTCATAGGTCGGGGCATAGAATAGTTGGGATGTTACCTTGTTGCTTCACAAAACACCTGATTAGTCCTGATTGGTACAGTTCTGGTCTCCACACTATATAAAGGATGTAATTGCAATGGAGTGAGTGCAGAGGAGATCCACTGGGATGTTGCCTGGAATGGAGGCATCTGGTTCTCGGGAGAGATTGGATAGGCAGTGCTTGCTTTCCCTCGGTTGGGCTGTTAAAACCCAGAGGGCTTAATTTTACGATAAGAGGAAGAAGTTTTAAAGGGTATCTGAGTGGTTGGTTTATCAAACAGAAGGCTGTGAATATCGGGAACGTGCTGCCAGAGGAGACGACAGAGTCAAATACAATCGCTGTGTTTAGAAGGCATTTAAGACAGGCATTTGAACAGGCAAGGAGTTAAAGGGTATGCAGAGACAAACGAGACTGCAGATATGGGAATCTTGAACCCGGAGTCCAGATGAAGGGTCTCGACCAAAATGTCGACTGATGAAGCTTTGCAGGTGGATCTGAGAACTAAGAAGGGGATGATCATCTTCTTGAGATTGCATCTTCGGCCCCCAAGTAGTTCTGGGGGATTAGTGGAACAAATGTTCAAGTAGATTAGGGAGAGTTGTAAAAATAATAAGATTGTCCTTTCAGGAGATTTTAATCTTCCCAACATTTACTGGGATTGCCGTAGAGTTAAAGGTCCAGATGGAGTGGGATTTATTCAGTGTGTTCAAGAAAGTTTCCTCAGGCAGTACATGGAGGGCCCTGCCAGGGAGGGTGCAAAGCTTGATCTACTCATAGGTGATAAGAGTTCAACCTGGAACAGTGTGATGTGATACACTTTGGAAGATCGTATTTGAATGCAGAATACAAGGTCAATTGCAGGACTCTTAGCAGTGTGGAGGAACAGATGAATCTTTGGGTCTACGCCCATGGATACCTCAAGGTTGCTGCGCAGTTCAATAGGGTTGTTAAGAAAGCTTATGTTGTGTTCGCCTTCATTAGTCGGGGTATTGAGTTCAAGAGCCACCAGGTAAAGATCCAGGTCTGATAGAACTCTTGTTGGACCACACTTGGAGTATTATGTTCATGCGGGAGGAAAGGGTTAGATAGTGTGAGTGTGGCTTGATGGACGGCACAGCATGGTGGGCCGAAGGGCCTGTTTTGTGCTGTATGGTTCTATGGTTCTATGCTACTTATGGTTGTTTAATTAGAGGAAAGATATGGAAGCTTTAGAAGGGGTGCAGAGGAGATTTACCAGGATGTTGCCTGAATTGGAGAGCATGTCTCATGAGGATAGTTTGAGTGAGTTAGGGCTTTTTTCTTTGGAGAGAAGGAGGATGAGAAGTGACATGATAAAGATCTACAAGATGCAAGGAGGCACAGATCGAGTGGACAGTCAGAGACTTTTTCCCACGAAGAAAATGGTTCACAGGAGGGGGCATAATTTTAAGGTGATTGGAGCAAGGTATAAGGGAGATGTCAGGGGTAAGTTCTTTGCACCGGGATTGGTTACGCGTGGAACGCACTGTCGGCCGACGTGGTGAGGGCAAATACATTAGGGACATTTAAGAGACTCTCAGACACATGAGTGACAGGAAAAATGGGGAGCTATGTGGGAGCAAGGGTCAGATAGATCTTAGATCAGGACAAAATTTCGCCACAACATCGTGGGCGGAAGGGCCTGTACTGTGCTGTAATGTTCTATGTTCCATGTATTCCTGGAAAAAAAAGAGGAAAGGCAAGTGACTGAGTTCACGATAGGGGAGAACTTTAGTCCAGTGACCGTAGTGCCATTGGTTAAAATAGTTATCGTAAGGGACAGAACTGTCGGTCGGTTCAAGTTCTGAATTGGGGCCAGTTATGAGACAGGATTTTGCAAAAGTTGATTGAGTTAGGTTGTTTGCAGATAGAGGGATGTCTGGTAAGTGGGAGGCTTTTAAAATTGAGATAGCAAGAGTTCAAGAACTAGACGTTCCTGTTAAAATAAAAGGCAAACCTGCTAGGAGTTGGGAACCCTGGTGGGCAAGGGATATCGTAACTCTGGTCAAGAAAAAGATGGAGGCGTGTGTCAGAAGCAGGAAGCTGGCGTCAAGTGAATCACTGGAGGATGCTGGAGTGTAGTCAAGAAGGAAATTAGGAGGACAAAGAGGGGACATGAGATGGCTTTGGCAGAGAATATTAAGAAGAATCCTAAGAGACTTAAAGGGAAAATGAATGATTAGGGAGAAAATCGGGTTCAAGACAGAAATCTATGTGTGCAACCACTGGAAATGGGCAGATTAGTTCTCCTCTGTTTCTACCTTGGAGAAGGATGTGATGGTTGGGAACGTGGCAAAGTTAATGGAGATCTTTTGGGAACAGTCCATAGAAGAGATGTTGTATGTGTTTTGATGTATGAAGGTTGACACATCTCCAAGTCAGGATGAGGTATACCTAAAACACTAGAGAAGTCTAGAGAAGAAATTGCAGGAGCCCTGGCTGAGGTATTTGCAACATCGCTATCCTCTGGTCAGATGCCAGAAGATTGGAGGATTGGAGGATTGAAGAAGAAGGGTTGTGAGGATAGACCTGGTTTTTACAGATCCTTAGCCTAACATCCATAGCAGGTAAGATGCTGGAAAGCATTCTGAGGCATAAGATGTACTTACGTTAGGAAAGGCGGGGGTTGATTATGAGTAGCCAGCATGGCTTTGTGTACGGGAGATGTTGTCTTATGAATCTGAGTAAGTTTTGTGATGATGAAAAAGGTCAACAAGGGGAGGGTGGTAGATGTAGTATATATGGATTTCAGTCAGGCTTTTAACAAGGTTCCGCACGGTGGTCTGCTCTGGAAGGTTGGGTCCTATGGCATCCAAAGAGAGCTAGCAAACTGGAGACAAAATTGGCTGGATGGTGGGAAACAGAGGGTCTTGATGGAAGGATGATTCTCAGACTGGAGGTCTGTGATTTCTGGTGTGCCCCAGGGGTCGGTGCTGGGCCCATTGTTAGTTGTCATCTATATGAATGACTTGGATGAGAATGTATGAGGAATAATTAGTAGGTTTGCAGATGGCACTTAAACAGGTGGTGTCACAGACAGTGAAGAGGAGTATGAAGAATTGCTGCAGGATCTTGATCGGCTGGGTAGGTGGGCTGAGGAACGGCAAATGGAATTTACTTCAGATAAGCGTGAGGTGTTGCATTTAGAAGGACAAGTCAAGGTAGAGTTTTAAATTGAATGGAAGAGCCCTGTACACTGTTGTAGAACAAGGAGCCTTGGAGAACAGGTGCATAGTTCCCTTAAAGTGGAACTGTGCTCTTATTGCCAGGTCAGTAAAGAAAGCTTTTGACACGCTGACCTCCTCAGTCAGAGCACTGAACATAGAAGTTGGGAGGTTACGTTTCAATTGTGCATGACGTTGGTGAGGCTGCACTTGGAGTGTTGTGTTTAGTTTTGGTCATCCTGTTGTCGGAAGGATGTGATTAAACTGGAAAAAGTGCAAAAATATTTACAAGGATATTGCCAGTCCTCAAGGGATTGAGTTATAGGGAGATGTTAGACAGGCTCGGTCTTTATTCCTTGGAGCATAGGAGACTGAGGTGAGATCTCATAGAGCTATATAAAGTCAAAAGCGGCATAGATAGGGTGAGAAATCGTATATCCAGGCTTGGGGAATTGAAAAAGAGAGGACAGAGGTTTCAGATTGGAGGTGAAAGGTTCAATAAGAACCTGAGGAGGGTGGTAGATATATGGAACCAGCTGCCAGAAGAAGTGGGTGAAGCAGGTAACTCAGAAACATTGAACAAGTTTGTGGACAGGTATATGGAGGCCAATAGTGCAGAGGGATATGGGCCAATTGTTGGGGAATTGGATTAGCTTGAATCTACATCTTAGTCAACATGGACAGGTATGGGCCGTAGGGTATTTTTACGTGCTTTACAACTCTATGACTCTATAACTGACCCCACAGGAGACAGCAGATCCAGATCCTGTAACTTAAGCAATGTTGCTCCTTCCTCTTCTGGTGAAGGGGTGGGGTTGGGTCGGGACTAGTGGGGGTAAGCCGCAGCCCAATTACAGTTCATTCTCCCGGGAGGGAAACTGTGGTTTCCATCCCTATCATCCTTCCAACGAGTTTCGATATGGTTCCATATTCCCTTACGCCATGGAAAGAAGCAATGCAGCCCACTTTGAGTCCATGCCAGCCCATAGTCTTATCCTATTCTCCCTCCATTCTTATCAATTTTCCCAAATTCTATCCCTCACACTGGATAATTTACAGCGACCGATTAACTCACTGACCTCGAACGTCGTTGGTATGTTGGAGGGAACCGGAGCACCCACGGGAAACCCATGGAGAGAACGTGCAAACCACAAGACAGCGCCGGAGGTCGGGATTGAACCTGGGGCTCGAGATCTGTGAGGCAGATGTGCCACTGAGCTGCCCAGGGTGCACAAGTTTTGAGGGAGGTACTTCGGAAGGTCATTCCCAACAGACAGATTTGGGATGACCTTCCTGTCAACAGACAGGGTTGAACTGACGCTCCACAGAGGAACTGATAGGAGACCTCTCCAGGAGCAACTCACTGGGGGAGGACAGTTGAATAATGCAGTCCCTCAGGGTTGTCCTTAGTGTTCTGGAGAGCATCTCCATGCAGATCTTGCTCGAATGTCTGCTGAGCATGAAAGTGTCCCTCTCATGAAACAGCAGGCACCCTGTGGCCTAAGAGGGGTAGTAGGCTGGTTCCCCAACTGACCACAGGTCCAGGTCTTTTTTTTACAGGCCTCGGCAGCTAATTGGCCCAACCTGACTGGTCCTCCTCCGTCCTGGTATGGTCCGTTCTATAAAACTCCGGGACCTAATCCATCATTCCCAGAGGCAAGATCCAACAGTACTTCTGTTGGACTTGGAGGTCAGTATGAACAATGTGGGCCGAAGGCCCTGATTCTATGCTGTCTGACTGTATGAAGTGCCATACCAGGACACTGCAAACCTTTCTGGGACCTGGGACTGATTTGTGTGCACCACTGCAAAATGAGTCATTCTGGCAAAAGCACGCCGTACTGTCCCAACTCTACACAGGGGTTCCTGAATGGATTGTTCCTGCCACCTCTCGGCTTCCTCGCCATCATCTCCCACCAGCAAAAGCTGTGGCAGGCTGAATCACCATCAGAAGGTGAAGGATTCCCTGGTGATGATCTCTGAACGTGGGTATCCTTTGCACTGTGATCCAAGGTGGAGAGCTTTGCACAGAGCTGTCTCATACAAGTCCACAGACTCCCAACGTTCCTGGGCGAGGCCGTGTCCCACTTACAGCAGGATCCCGGGAAGTGGCAGGACCTCTTACACACCGTGGACAGCTGGTACAATGGTCAGGGATGGTGTATGTACGGATAATCAGAGGACCCCGCGTCGCTCCTGAACCTACGCTCGGTGACCAAACGTGGCTCCCGTTGGTGGGTCGTTACGAGATCCAGCCCGAGTAACCGCTTGCCTTGGTTCCCTTGCCAGAGTCCACCGGTACTCAGAGTGTCCAGGATCCCAGGGGAAGTCAGGGTGATAGGAGAGGATGGGGGGCTGGACTGCATCCTGTACACTTGAGAAGAACATTTAAGTTTAGTTTGTCCTGTGTTGTATTTAAATAAAGGCATGTTGAGTTATTCATAAAAAGGAACTGGATTTGACATAGTAAAATTGTCCACACTGTTCCATCAAAGAACACCAGTGCTTTAATTGCATTCAGTCATCTTTTGTGTGTGCATTTCTATACAACTGTGCATGATGTGGGTGTATGACTTTGTGTACGAGGATACAGGTATGTGTGTGTGAACAGGGTTATAGCTGGGTATTTGCATGTAGAGGTGTGTCTCTATGCACGTTTGTCTGTATAGATGTGTGCTCCTGTCTGCAAGTGTGTCTGGTGTGCACATACAGGTGCGTATGTTTACAGGTGCATGTGTGTCCCTCTACAGGCGTGTGCCTGTCCATGTATCAAAGTATGCATGCATGAGTATTGTGCGCATGTGAGCACTGCTGTCTGTGTGCCTGTGTGAATATTCACACAAGGTGGTAGGTCATTTGGTTCCACTGTGAACTTAGATACAACCAATGAAATTGGATACAACCAGTTGCAGGAAGATCTGAGCCACAGCTTCACGGAAGTGCAGAGGACGAGATGTTTTGTCCCGTTGTCCACACCGGCCAGTAACAAGGAACTAAGGGCACACTCCCTCCAAACCTGCTTTCAGTCTGTAGCCCTGTAGGTTTCAACATGTCAAGCGTTCACCCAGTGTGAGCCTTTCTTCAGAGTGCTGAGGACTTCTGCCTGACTGACCTTCCCGACTGAGCTCTAGACTCCTATCACTCTCTGGTGAAAAGCCTCACTTGATTCCCATTGAATCTGTGCCCAAATATTGACCTCTCTGCTAATGGAAGCAGCTCCCACCTGTTCACCCTGCTCTATACTTTATACACTTCAATTCAATCTCCCCTTAGCCACTCTTTGGATTGGAGGGCTTGAGTTATCAGGACAGATTGGATAGGCTAGGCTTTTTGCCCAGGAGTGAAAGAGGCTGAGAGTGGTCATAATAGGTGCACAGGTACATAAAAGTATGAGGCATAGATAGAGTAAAAAGCATATGTCCATTGCCTATGGTAAGCGTGTCTTAAAACAAGAGGGCAAAGGTTTAAGTTGAAAAAAGGGGAGGTTTAAAAGGGATCTGAGGGGTAAATTTTTCACACGAAGGGTCGTCAGTATCTGGAATGAGCTGTGAGAGGAGGTGGTGGAGGCCGGAACAGTAACAACACTTGAGAGGCGTCTGGACAGGTACTTGAATAAGCAGGGCATAGGGGGAAGTGAAACTAAATCAGGCAAGTGGGATTAGAATAGGTAGGCATGATGGTTGGCATAGACACAATGGGGGAAGGGCCTGTTTTTATGCTGTATAAAAACTATGACTTTATGCCTTTTGAAGAAAAGCCTAGTGTGTCTTCCCTCAGAAATCCCCACTCCCGGTAAATCCTTGTGAAGCTTCTTCGTTGGAGATGTTGAATCATCCCATGGTGCGGTGATCAGAGGCACTGTCCTCTAAGCAGGGCATGAATCGTGCCTTACACATAGAACAGTACAGCAGAACAGGTGCTTCGGCCCACAATGTCTGTGCCGACCATATGCCAATTTAAACTAATCCTATCTGTCTGCACCCGGTATTTATCCCTCCTGCGTCTGCCTAAATGTTTCCTAAACATCACCGTCGTATATGCTTCCATCATCTTGGTGTTGCAGGCACCCACCACTCTCTGTGTAAATAACTTGCCCCATAGATCTGCTCCAAACCCCCTTCCCTCACAACTTACACCTATGCCCTTGAGTAGTGCACGGACTGTACAGGACCTCCCTGTCCTCGTGTCCCATGTCTTGATCAATAAAGAGAAGTTTCCACGTGTTCTTCTCAACCACCTTCAGGGATGTGCGGGTAAGTACGCCCTGAGTAACAACACTGTGGGACTGTGCTCAAATGCCCTCAGGGAGAAGTGTTTTTAATTTCTGATGAACCAACATCGACCAAAATTGATGAAAAATTCTATCCCAGCATACCTCAAGAAACTTTGAGACCTTTTTTATTTCAAAGGAACATCAACAAAACACAGTCTGTGAACTGAAGAATCTCCAGAAAAACTTGTTTCCTTTCGGAAATAGATTATCCCAAAGACACAATTTACGTTTACTCCATGGAGACTGTCCCTAGATAAAAGCACTCCAAGTGCTGTTAAACCCAAAGCTCTCCTTCATGGAACTTAGTACAGTGCAACACAGGAACAGGTCCTTCAGCCCACAATGTTGAGCCGAACTAATTAAATTAGTAATTAAAACATTTAACTAATCACGTCTGCCTGCACAAGGTCCATATCCATCTATTCTCTGCACATGTGCCTCTCTAAGAGCCTCTTAAATACCTCTTATCGTATCTGCCTCCACTACCAACGCTGGCAATGCATACCAGGCACCATCCACTCTCTCTGTAAAAAGATTGCCCCGCACATCTCCTTTGAACTTTCACCCATCTCATCTTAAATGCATGCCCTCTAGTATTAGACATTTTGACCCTGGGAAAAAGATATTGGCAGTCTACGCCCCTCATAATCTTATAAACCTCTATCAGGTCTCCCCTCAGCCTCCGCCGCTCCAGAGATGACAACCCAAGCAACCTCACAGAAACAATTTTGCAGTTCAGGACTAATTGCATTAACATGCATGGACTAAGAAGTAATGAACTGAGTACAGATTGGAGAATCAAACATCAAGTGTTACAGGTGTGATTCCTTTGGATAAAAAAGGGGTGAGCGGTGGTTCTGGACCAGGACCCTGGACTCAGGTTTGATCACCCTTTTTGGATGGACGACTTCACTGGATGACCAGGGTGCATTAGGTCCAGATTAGTGATTAAATACATGGGAACTGTTAGAATTAAGAGTTAAAAGCTGTGCTAAGATTGATAGAACACAAAGGGTGTGATCCTGCATGCTACTTCATGATGGTTTGTGGCATTTCCTCTCATCATCCTGTATCATTTAATTATTTTGTTATATTTATGTGTTTCATGGATTATAGTCAAAGGGCAATACAGCACAGATACAGGCCCTTCGGCCCAACCAGTCTATTCCGACCACGGTGCCGACCCAGCTAGTGCCAATTTCCTGCCTTCGGCCAATATCCCTACAAGACCCGCCTCTCCATCTTCCTATCCAAGTGTTTCTTAAATGATACTCTTGTCCCTGCCTCACCCACATCCTCTGGCAGCTCGTTCCATACACTCACCACTCTCTGCGTGAAGAAGTTACCCCTCAGGTCCCTTTTATAGCTTTTCCCTCTCACCCTAAAACTATGCCCTATAGTTTTGGACTCCCCTACCATGTGAAGAGACTGTTACCATCTGCCGTATCTATGCCTCTCATAATTTTAAACACTTCTAGGGTCGCCCCTCTTCCTCCTATGTTCCAAAGACTAAAGACCTAGCCAGACCAACCTCTCCTTATAACTCAGTCCCTCCAGTCCTGGAAACATCCTTGCAAATCTTCTCTGCACTCTTGCCAGGTGAACCACGTCTTTCCTATAACAAGGTGACCAAAACTGTACACAGTGCTCCAAGTGCGGCCTCACCAACGACTTATACAACTGCAACATACTGACCTAACGTATTGGTCAGTCATATTGTTACTTAGTTTCAATGATTTTTAAAGAGCTCTGGTAACCCCATTCCGCAAATAATTTCCCTGTCGGCTCCTCTCCCCACGTTCCGATATATTCCTCCAGATTCTACCGTTCACCAAACAGGAGGTGGTTCAGTGGCCAGTTAGCCCAGCGACACTGCACGCCGTTGGAATGTGGGAGGAAACTGGAGCAGCCGGGAGAAACCCTCAGGGTCACAGGGAGAACGTGCAAACTCCACACACTCATACAGCACCAGAGATCGGGATCAAACCGTGGTCACTGGAGCTTTGAGGCAGCAATGCTAATAACTGTGCCACTGTGCTTTCTGAGGGTTTATCTACAGTTTCCTAACAATTATCCTTGATGCCTTCTACGAATGCATTACCTCTCAACAGATTCTATTTCGCATTTTTATCCAGGTTAAATCTATTCATGACCAGCTTTCAACCTGTTGCATCAATATAAATGTTTGGACGTTATGTTGTAACTTTACAAAACACTGGTTGGACTGTACTTGGCGTATTGTGTGCATTTCTGGTTGCCACACAGTGGAATGTGGTTGCCGAAAGAGAACACAAAGGAGATCCACCAGAATGTTTCCGGATTGTAGGACGTTAGTTATGGGGAGAGATTGGACAGGCTGGAGTGAATGCAGCTGAGGAATGTCCTGATAGGGGAATACAAAACAATAAGAGACATATATAGGGTAGATAGAATCTTTTTCTCATTGTAGAATCAAAACAAGAAGTCACAGAAGTCAAAGAAGCTTTGATGGGGATCTGAGGGGTAAGTTGTTTTTACACAGAGAATGCTTGATATCTTGAACTCGCTGCTAGAGGACGTGGTGGAATCAAATCCAATCACAATGTCAAAGAAGCATTTTGACAGATACATAAATAGTCATGGTTTGGAATTTATGGACCTAATGTGGGCATGTGGGATGTGTAGGTGGGCAAACAGGGCGGCATAAATATGATGGGCTGAAGAGCCTGTTTATCTGCCTCTATGATTCGGTGAACAATGGTCTTCTTTACTTCATAGAAGACAGACATCAAGACGTTCAACAGGGTCAGTAGTTCCACTGGAGAGGATATTCAAAGGGGGATGCAAGAAATGTGGGCTAATCGCCATCAGTCCAAGCACGAATTCAGAAAAGGACTTTTACCCAGTTTTCAGGGGGAATGTGGATTTTCCTTGGGAAGGAGTTGCAGTCACATGAAGACATGTGAGGAAAGGCTGGATAAACATGCGGGACAAAGGGATATGTGGATGTAGTGGATGGAGTAAAGGTTAGAGAAGGCCAGTAAGAGCATGAACTGGCACCGTGCAACAGTAATGTCTCTTGTACATACAGCACAGGACAGTCCCTTTGTCCTATTAATTAAACCAATGACTCCTAATTAATCTAATCCTTCAACCCCTCACCTTGACCAAATCCCTTCTTACCCTGTATGTTCATGTACCTCCAATGCTGTCTGTCTTCAGCACCGCCCCTGGCAGTGCATTCCAGACACCCACCACTCTCTTGTGTCAAAAAGAACTTGTCTCGCACATCTCCTCTGTCCTCTCCCCCTCTCATATCCAAGGTGAAACACTCCAAGACTCTTCACGGGAGCAAAACCCGGCTAAGAGTGGCGTTTCAGCCATCGGGGCAGGTGCGCAACACTTATTGAGGTTTGGGGTTGCTGCGTATCAACAGGAGAGAGGGGCAGAGAGGCAGCGAGGCTTCCGGAGGGAATTCCAAGCTCTGCCCTCGGACACTAAGTAAATTCTGGGATGAGATGGATCCGTGAACTGTTTGAATACTGACATCTCCGAGAGTAGAAGAGAGGGGAGTGTTTTGAAAAGAAAGATGAGCACTTGAAAACTGAAGCATTCCTCTTCCAAATGCACAGTGTGGAATTGTCAGCTTCTGTGTAGACCTTTGCATTTAAATAGACCAGCCGGTGCCATTGACTGAGAAAGTATAGGGACACAATGTCGGAGCTACTGAATCTCACAATGGGCTTTATTGCCACATGACTTGATCGAGGTGTATAAGATGATAAGAGGCATAGATCGAGTGGACAGTCAGAGACTTTTCCCAGGGCGAGAATGGCTAACGCGAGGGGGCATAATTGTAAGGTATTAGGGGGATGTCAGAGGTAAGTTTTTTTTACACAGAGTGGTGGGTGCGTGGAAAGCACTGCCTGCAGACGTTGTGGGGGCAGATACATCAGGGATATTTAAGAGACTCTTAGATAGATACATGAATAATAGAGAAATGGAGGGCAATGTGGAAGGGTGAGATAGATCTTAGAACAGGATAAAATGTCGACACAACATCGCAGGCCGAAGGGACTGTGCTATGCTGCAATATTATATGTTCTATGTCGGCAGTTCCAGTGACTTGAATGAACCATTCCCAAAATATTTGCTCCTGGAAACGTAACCCATTCGGGAACTCAAAGCTTTCACCCGGTCGTCTCACCGTCCACAATTGTGGAATCACGACGGCTGCTGACCTGGAACTCCACCTCCCATGCACACAGCGCCAAAACATTGTAAAGATATCACTGGGTGCTTATCAGAGTGCATAATCAGGAGGAGATATCGGGCGGGGCAGCTCGGTTACTGAGAGAGAGTCGAAGCAGCATTTTAAACGAAAGGATTAAGGTTGGGGCAAGCTGACGAGCTTGGGTACCTTTAGTATCAGTCACATTTCATGCACCTGGGTTAAAAGAAAGACTCTTCCAGCTTGGTCTGTGTTACTTGACTCTCCATTCTCACTTTATCGTAGAGATTCCTGACATCGCCTGGTGGATCATCATTTATAATATATTTAGGGGGTGGGAGAACGTGGCATCAGCTGGCACTCAATGCCAACCTTCCCATTTGCCACAAGAATATGAACCCGTTCGTGCTCCCAGTGCCCCAAGGGATGGCTTTCCAACCAGTCCCGGCGACATCAAGTCAGGCCAGGGTAAGGAAGGTGAGGTCCCATCCCTACGGAGTTAGTTTTTCCCAAACCTAGCTTCAGTGATGTTTTGTTGGCCGAAGAAGATCGCCGTTCCCTTCCCATAGACTTCGGAAAGTTGCCCTTATCGTCAGTATCCGCATGCCCTTTGCTTTGACTTTAGAATTGGGAATATCTAATGGATTTGACCACAGGATCTTGGATTCCTCCCACACGGACCTTTGACCGAATGTTACTTATCGCCCAGTCAGACTTTGACATGATATAAATAATTAGGAGACATCGTTCTTGGAATAACGGAAGCTTGACTCAGCCGTGTTGTCTCAAAGTGGCAGCGGAGGTGCCTGCAGGACTTTTCTACTGGTGACCGAGGGGAAGAGCTTGGCGCCCAACAGGTCATTTTTACTGCAGCTCGGATATCACCATGCGAAGACATTTCTCCCTCGTGCTGTTGCCAAGGTTTGAGTTGAGGTTGTAGGCCATGATCCGAGCTCGGCCGTACTGCAAGGGCTTGATATCCCGATCCTGTATCAGACCGGCGTCTACTGGGTTTCTCCCTTCGAGGCAGAGGTCCATCAGCTTTTTCCATTTGTTCTGCAGGATCTGGACGTCCTTCCTCATTCTCTGCCGGCTGTATTGGTCCACCTTCTGCCAGAACGACTTGTTGACGTGCGAGTAGAGTCTCCAGTCCAGCGAGTTCCAAGCTTTGCCTCGATCAGCGACTTGATCGGACAGTTTCTTTACCGGGACATTGTTCCTTAAGTTCAGCTTGAAAGAAACAACGTCATCAAATTCCCAGCAAAGCGCGTCTTTCAATAAGACCATCGACTCGTCAAAGTACTCAGAGATGAGGATGAGATGGAAAGTGTTCCCGATCTCATTCAAAACTCGATCCACGTACTGCTTCGAGCCGTTCGCGTTGTGATCGAAGCCAAAGTCAAACCACATGAGGTTCCTGGCGTAGTGACTGCCTCGCTCCTTGGCGGAGTAGTACATCCAGGGCTCGCTCAGGAACTGCTCCAGCGACTCCACCTTCTTAAAGGTCATGCTCGACACTTCGTAATAGGTGAAGGACGACTCCACAAGGTCACCGGGTTATGCAAGATGGAGAAATAAAAGGTCCCCTTTGCCATAATCACCTCAACCTGGAACAACAAACAGACATGAAGTTAACGATCCACTTCCTCAAGCAGAGGACGATACAGAAGAAAATAAAACGTCCGGAACCATAAGCACACCCGTTAGCTTGTTGTCCTCTCCACCCTGTTTTCGTCATGTAGTTCTATGCAAGAACAAAGATGAACACACAGTAGATACTACAGATGCTGTAATAGGGAGCAACATACGCACAAAATGCTGGAGGAACTCAGCAGGTCAGGCAGCGTCTACGACAGGGAATGTGTGTGTGTTTTGTGTGTGTGTTTTTGCGTGTTTTTTTGTGTGAGAATGTGTACGTGTTTTGTGTGTGTGTTTGTGTTTTGTATGTGCATGTGTTGTGTGTGTGTATTCTGTGTGTTTTCATGCATGTGTGTGTTTTGTGTGTGCGCACATGTGTGTGTTTTGTTTGCACATCTGTATGTGTGTACGCATTTGTGCGCGCGCATGTGCACGAGTATGTGCATGCATGTGTGCGTGCGTGTGCACGTGTGCGCACATGTGTGTTTTGTGTGCATGTGTATGTGTGCATGCATGTATGTTTACGTGTGTGCACCTGTGTGCGTGTGTACACGTGTATGTGTGTATTATGGGTGTACAGATGCATGAACACAGGAGAATGAGATCCTGTGTAGCAGTGAAACAAAGAGGAACAAGAGTGTGAGGGGAGAGGAGAGGAAAAACGCGAGAAAACACAAAGGGAGATAACGACATGGTGGAACAGGCAAAAAGTAAGAGACAGAGCATCTCACAGTAGTTACAGCTCAGGCCATTTGTTCCATCGAATCTATACTGACTAGGTAAGACCAAGCCAGATCGTCCCATTCCCCGCCCTCTCCTCAACTCCTTCCCACACTCCTGTAAATTCCTTCCTTGCAGAACCTCGTCCAAATCCCTTTCAAACACTGCAGCTGAATCCACTTTCAGTTCCACCCCCCCTCCCCCCCCCCCCCGACAACTGTGCATCGCAGACCCCACTGTTGACCTGTCTCCTAGGGTCACCGTTGATGTTCACTTTCGTCCCCCTCCCCAACAAAAAGACGTCCTGATGTTCCGCTTTGAAATCGTTCACGCTTTTAAATATCTGCAGCTGACCCCATCACAACTTCTTATGTTCCCAGGAGAACCAAATCACCTTCTGCTAAACTCTCCACATAATAACTTAAGTCTCTCACCGCTGGCATCTCTTCAACATCTTCCCATCTTTCCTCAGATCCGGTCTCAGAACTGGACACAATCCTCCACTTGTGGCTGAAGCCGTGCTCTCCAACGCCCCATCGTCACTTCATTGCTTTTCGACACTGCCTGTACAAGGCCCAGGATTCTCTGCGCTTTCCCCATGACTTATGCAGCTTTTAACAAACTCTGCACTTTTAACCTACAATCTCTCTGCTCCAGCATTGCGTATACAATCGTACCCTCTAGCTCATCTTGCACTGACTAATTCTTCTGACCAAAATGTAATGATTTTCACTCATCAACATTAAACGTCGTCCATCCTCTTCCCCATCAGCCCACGCACACTTCACTCGGGTCTCTCACTATCCTTCCCACAGTTCACTATGCATGACGTTTTTCCGACCTGTACTGCAGCCTTCTCCTTTCTCTTTAAAGATAAGGCTGCAACAACAGGTCGGCAAAACAATAGCCAGACTGAAACGTTGACCCTGTATCCCTTTCCGCAGATGCAGCCTGACCTGCTGAGAATTTCCAACACTTCCTGTTTCTATTTATCCCTGAGGAAGGAACAGTGATGGGTGCGTGGAAAATGCTGCCGGCAGGAATGGTGGAACCAGATACCAAGATTCTGTTAGACAGACGTGCGAATACCCAGGGAATGGAGGGATATGGATTATGTGCAGGCAGATGGAATTAGTTTCATTTGGCATCAGACCAGGGGCGAAAGGGCCTGTTCTTATGCTGTACTGTTCTATGAGAAACAAAGATAGGGTGGACGATCAGAATCTTTTCCCCAGGGTAGAAATATCAAGTGAAAGAGGACGTGCATTTAAGGTGAAAAGGGTAAAGTTTAATGGAGATGTGTGAGGAAAGTATATTTTTCACACAGAGAGCAGTGGGTCCCTGGAACGGGCTGCAACGGGTGGTGGTGGAAGTAGATATACGTGGGGTTTAAGACACTGTTAGATAGACACTTGAATATAGGGGCAGGCACGGTTTTGCAGTAGTTTGTGTGACTCTATTTTAGCGCCATCACCTTGGGTTCAATTCTGGCCGTTGTCTTTAAGGAGCTGGTACGTTCTCCCCGTGTCTGCGTGGGTTTCCTCCGGGTGCTCCGGTTTCCTCCCACATTCCAAAGACGTACAGGTTAGGAAGTCGTGAGCTTGCTATGTTGGCGCCGGCAGAGTGGCGACAATTGCGGGCTGCCTACCCCCCACCCCCACCCCATCAGAACACTCCACGCTAAAAAGATGCATTTGACTGTGTGTATCGATGTACATGTGACTAACAAAGATATATGTTTTATATGCAGGGAATGGAGGGATATGGACCATCTGCAGGCAGAAGGGATTCAGGTTAATTCAGCACCATGTTCAGTACAGACATGGTGGGCCGCAGGGCCTGTTCCTGTGCTGTACTGCTCTATGTACGATGTTCCATGTCCATTCAGGGGTCTGCACCATATTAGAGAACCCGCGGTTGTTTCAGCCTTACCTGCAGCCGGTAGAATCTCATGTGGTTGCAAATGACGTGGTGTTCCTGTACCTTGAGGGGACTGTAAAATTTAATCTTCCTCGCACTGAAGAGGAGGGGGTATCCGAACTGGTAGGAGGTGGGCAACGCGAAGGTTAAGTTCCTCGCCTCACCGAAGTGGTACAGCATGTCCAGGGTAGTGCTGCCAGCGGTCCTGTGCGTCTTGAGGAACATCACGTGCGTCTTCGGCTGACAGGTGCCCTCCAGCGCCCTGACCTCGCAGCTGGTCACTGGTACAACCCGGGGCTTCTCCACGTCCTGGGTTTTTATCCTGGAGAAACAGGGAAAAGGTCGCAGTCGTTACTTTGGCCGCTTCTCCGCCTCGTTCTTCTTCTGGCCCTCACTCCCTCGCATGGCGATGGAATCGGCCTTCATCCCGTCACCTGATTCACATTCGCTGGGTTCACAGCGCACAGAGTGGTGAACCTCCAACACCTGGTCAGCACTCCCACGGCTCTGGAGACCCAGTTCGATCCGACCTCCGGCACTGTGTGTGTGTGTGTGTGCGCGCGCGCGCGCGCGCGCGTGTATGTGTGTGTGCGTTTATTCATGTGCATGAGTGTATGTATGTGTACGTGTGTGCATGTGCGTGCGTGTGTTTACCTATGTGTGTGCGCATGTGTGCGCGTGGTGTTTGCAACTTCTCTCTGCGACCGGGTGCTCCAGTTCCTTCCCACATCCCAACGACATGCGGTGTCGCTGTGTTAATCGGCCCCCAGTGTGTGGGTGAGGGGGAGAATATCGGGGGGGGGGGTGTGGGAGGTGGAGTTGAGAGGAATGTGGGGAGAATGAAATTTGCCAGGATAGGATTAGAGTAAAAATGGGTATTTGATGGTTCACATCAACAATGGACTGAATAGTCTGTGTCCGTGCTGTATTTCTCTGTGACTCTAATTCCCTCCCCTGTCCCTCCGAAGCATTTGAAAGCCTGCGCAGCAAATTGGACACCTGGTGTCCAACACAGTTGAGGGGGTTACTTTTCTCTTACTGGTGGGCAGTCATTGGCCAGCCCTTGAACGGGACCATTCCAGAGTTGGCCACGTTAGCTGGTTAGGGAGCATTACCACACCAGACCTCAAGGGAACCAAATTCCTGAGGCACACGAACAAAGCAAATGAACAAGTCTCACCTTTGTTGACAAAAAACTTAACTTAAAGTTGGACCGCTGGAATCTAGAAACCCCAGGTTCAAACATCAACCTCTGGAGCATCTCTCTGGCAGAGTCCTGTACCCCTGGAGCATGTCGTGGATGGAGGTGGGATACCTGTGCTGACGGACTTGGGCGATTTTGTTAGATTCTTCTCTAAATCCATCTACAAATTTGCAGGTGATACCACCGTAGTGGGCCGAATCTCAAATAACGATGAATCGGAGTACAGGAAGGAGAGAAAGAGCTAACTGACATGGTGTCATGACAACCTCTCCCTTAATGCAAGCAAAACAAGAGAGCTTGTAATTGACTTCAGGAAGGGAGAAGGGTACATGCTCCTGTTTAAATCAACGGTGCTGAGGTCGAGAGGGTTGAGAGTTTCAAGTTCCAAGGCGTGAGCATCACCAATAGACTGTCCTGGTCCAACCACGTAGGCACCACAGCCAAGAAAGCTCACCAGCATCTCTACTTCGTGAGGCTAAAGAAATACAACATGTCCCCTTTGACCTCACCAATTTTAATAGATGCACAATAAAAAAAAATCCTATCTGGATGCATCACGGCTTGGTACGGCAACTGCTCTGTCCGTGACTGCAAGAAACTGCAGAGTCATGGACACAGCTCAGCACATAACGGAAACCAACCTCCCCTCCATGGACTCTGTTTCTACCTCTTTCTGCATTGGTAAAGTAGCCGGCATAATCCAAGACCCC
Source organism: Pristis pectinata (assembly GCF_009764475.1). Classification (NCBI taxonomy): domain Eukaryota; kingdom Metazoa; phylum Chordata; class Chondrichthyes; order Rhinopristiformes; family Pristidae; genus Pristis; species Pristis pectinata. Next base: position 3,066,283 of record NC_067440.1, on the reverse strand, counting down.
TCTCACCCCAAATTCTCTCTTCTCCCCTCTCCCATCGGGCAGATGATACAAAAAAACTGAAAGCACACACCACCAGGCTCAAGGATAGCTTCTATCCTACTGTTGTAAGACTATTGAATGATTCCCTAGCACAATAAGTTAGACTCTTAACCACACAATCTACCTCAGGCTGGCCTTGCACATTATTGTCTTCCTGCACTGCACTTTCTCTATAACTGTGTTTTATTCTACACTCTGTTATTGATTTAATTTGTACTACCTCAATGCACTGTTGAAATGAATTGATCTGTACAAACGGTATGCAAGACAAGTTTTTTCACTGTACCTCAGCGCATGTGGCAATAATAAACCAAATTTCAAATTTGAGCGGGAAAGGCCAATTTATGAGAAAGCTTAGCACGGGGCAGGACAGGTGTGAGGAAGGTGTGATAGACTAGACTGTGAGTATAATTCTTTTAGTTTTCAAATAGTTATGGAAAAACATCCACAGGTTAAAATCCAAAATTGAGGCAAGGCTAATTTGGATGGCATTAGACAGGAACTTTCAAACGCTGATTGGGAAAGAGGCTTCCCACAGGTAATGGGACGTCTGGCAAATGGGAGGCTATTGAAGGTGAGATCAGGATAGCCTGTTCCCATTAGAGTGAAGGGCAAGGCTGGCAGGGTTAGGGAACCCGGGTTGACTCTGTATATTGGAGCTCTGGTCCGGAAAAAGAATGAGGCATATGTCGGGTATAGGCTGCTGGGATAAAGTGAGTCGCTTATGGAGTGTGAGAGATATTGGAGTATCCTTGGCAGATAAAATAAAGCAGAATCTTAAAAGATTCTGTATGTTTAACAAGAGCAAAAGAATAGCTAGGTAGAGGAAAGGTCCCATAAGGATCAGCGTGGTGTTAATATGTGGAGCCACAGGAGGTGGACAAAGTCTTAAATGAATATTTATCATCTGTATTTACAATGGAAAAGGTCATGGAAGCTGGGGAATTCAGGGAGGAGAACAGTGTTGTCCTGAAACATCTTGATACTACAAAGGAGGAGGTTTTGATGGTCTTGCGGAGGATAAGTCACTGGGGACTGACTATTTGATTTCTGGAATGTTGTGGGAAGCAAGGAAAGAAATTGCTGGAGCCCTGGCAGAGATTTTTGTTTCTTCCTTAGTCACGGGTGGGGTAACAGAAGACTAGAGAGCGATTAAAGCCTTTATTTAAGCAGGGCTGCAAGGACAAGCCAGGGAACTTCAGCCCAGTGAGCCAAACATCAGTGGTGGGAAAGTTACTGGAGGGAATTCTGAAAAACAGGGTAAACCTGCACTTTGGAAAGGCGAGGACTGATTAGGGCGAGTCAGCAATGCTTTGTGCGTCTGAGATAGCGTCTCACAAATGTGATTGAGGCTTTTCAAGAGGTGACCAAGAGGGTTGACAAGGGCAGGGTGGCAGATGTTGTCCACATGGACTTCAGCAAGGCTTTTGACAAGGTCCCGCATGGTAGGCTGGCCCGGAAGGTTTAGAACACGTGGTATATGGGTGAGCTAGCCAGTTGGATAAAAAAATTGGCCTGGTGGTAGGAGTCAGAGGGAGGTAGTGGAGAGGTGTTTTTCTGATTGCAGGCCTGTGACCAGTGGTGTGCCGCAGCTATCGGTGCTGGGTCCCCTGTTGTTTGTCATCTATGTTAATAATTTGGATGAGTATGAAGGTGGCATGATTTGTAAGTTTGCAGATGGCACCAAAGTTGGTGGTGTTGTGGCCCGTCTCAGGTTACAACAGGATATTGATCAACTGGGAAAGTGGGCCAGAGAATGTCAGCTGGAATTTAACTCAGACGAGAGTGAAGTGATGCATTTTGGGAAGTTAAACCTGGGCAGGACATACACAGTAAAATGACAGGGCCCTGGAGAGTGTTGTCGAACAGAGAACTAGGGGTCCAGGTTTTGGTTCTGGTTATTGGTTTATTATTGTCACTTGTACCGGGATACAGTGAAAAACTTCTCATGCATATCGTTCATACAAATCAATTCATTACACAGTGTATTGAGGTAGTACAGGGTAAAAACAATAACAGAATACAGAGTAAAGTCTCACAGCTACAGTGAAGTTCATTGCAGGTAGACAGTAAATTTCAAGGTCAAACACGTCCATCTCATCGTATAAGGGGAACGTACGTAGTACCCTGAAGGTGGTGACACAGGTAGACAGGCTGGTGAAGAAGGCGTCTGGCACGCTGGCCTTCATCAGTCAGAGCACTGAGTACAGCAGTTCGTACATAGTTTTACAGCAGTATAAGATGTTGGTGAGACCTCGCCTGGAGTATTGTGTGCAGTTCTGGTTGCCACAGTAGCGGGAGGACGTGATTAAACTAGAGGGGGTGCAGAAAAAAAATCACAAGGATGTTGCCGGGGCTGGAGGGTTTGAGTTATAAAGAGAGACTGGATAGGCCGGGACTGTTTCCCTGGAGCGAAGGAGGATGAGGGGTGACCTGACAGAGGTTTATAAAATCATCAGAGGCATAGGTAAGGTGATTGTTTACGGTCTTTTCCCCAGGGTCGGGGAGTCTAAAACTAAAGGACATAGGTCGAAGGTGAGAAGGGAAAGATTTAAAAGGGGCCTGAGGGGGCAACTTTTTCACACAGGAAGTGGCTGGGATATGGAAAAATCTGCCAGACGAAGTGGTAGAGGCGTGTACAATTAAAACATTTAAAAGTCACTTGGACAGGTACACGGACAGGAAAGATTTCAAGGGATTTGGGCAAATGGGACTAGCATGGATGGGGAACTTGGTTGCCATGGACGAGTTGGGCCCAAGCTTCTGTGCTGTATAACTCTGTAACTCTATGAAACTGCCAGCTCAGAACGGAGTGCTCGGACCCTGCTAGCCCAGCCAAAACCCCTCATCCAAAATCTCATGTCGTTACAGCCCTTGGGTCTGAGTCTGTATACTTCGTAGATTAGAAGCATGAGAGGTGGACTCATTGAAACACGGAAGATCCAAAGAGGGCGTGGCAAGGTCGACGTGGAGATTTTTTGAACGGTGGGAGAGTCCAAGAAAATTAATGTTGCAATAAACACAAGGAAACAGGAATAGGATCAGCCACTGGGTCCCTCATGCCTGCCTACCATTCTTGGCTGATCTATCCAAGGCATCATTTCTTCCGTCCCAGTTCCCCACAGCCCATATTTCAGAAAAGTATCCCCCTTCACTTTAAATTCTTCCAACGATCCAGCCTCCACAACCCTCTGGGGCAGAGAATTGGTATTGGTATTGGTTTATTCTTGTCACTTGTCCCGAGGTACAGTGAAAAACTTGTCTTGCGTACCAAGCGTACAGGTTAATTCATTCCACATTGAGTAGGTAGAGGGCATTGAGATAAAAACATACAGGTAAAAACAATAACAGTACAGAGTAAAGATTCACAGCTGCAGAGAAAGTGCAGTGCAACAACGTGCAAGGGATCGTGAGATCCTAGTCCATCTCATCATATCAGGGAACCGTTCTATAGTCTTATCACAGTGGGATAGAAGTTGTCCTTAAGTCTGGTGGTACGTGCACTCAGGCTCCTCTATCTTCTACCTGATGGAAAAGGAGAGAAGAGAGAATACCCAAGTGGGTGGGGTCTTTGATTATGCTGGCTGCTTCGCCAAAGCAGATAGAGGTAGAGATTCTAAGGAGGGGAGGCTGGAATTCCAGAGATTCACCAGCAGGTGAGAAGAACTTTCTAACGCCTCAGCTTTCAATCAGCAGGCCCTCATCCTGTAACCATGTCCCCTCCTTCGAGATCCTCCCCCTCGTGAAAATATCCCCAGTAAATCTTGGGTATTACAGAAGTGGGGTCACTCGTTTATAATGGTGGACTGAGGGGTGAGTGTTGGAGACAAGGGCACTGTGGAGAGTGGCCTCATGCTTCCAATAAAAGGATTCCCCAAATTGAATGAGGGAACAGCCACAGTATCTGTTAAAGATGTATAGGTGTTTCAGGAATGACATGGGGGGGGGGAGTGGTGCAAAAGTGGAGGGGGTGCTGATGAGGGAGGGCATTACGGCAATACTCAGGGAAGATATCCTGGAGGGATTGCCTAATGAGGCTACATGAGCAGAAGAAAGGAATAAGAAAATAATGATTACTTTGATGGGGTGATAAGATCGGCCTCCCTATAGGATGATACAGCACAGAAACAGGCCCTTCAACCCAACTGGTCCATGCCATCCAAGATGCCCATCCAAATTAGTCCCATATTCCCGTGTTTGGTATTGGTATTGGTTTATTATTGTCACTTCTACCGAGGTACAGTGAAAAACTTGTCTTACATACCGATCGTACAGGTCAATTCATTACACAGTGCAGTTACATTGAGTTAGTACAGAGTGCATTGATGTGGTACAGATAAAAGCAATAACAGTACAGAGTAAAGTGTCACTGCTATGTTTGACCCTCGAAATATCCCTCGAAACTTTTCCCATCCATCTACCTGTCCAAATGTCGTTTAAATGTTGTTAAGGTACCTGCCTCGAACACTTCCTCTGGCAGCTCGTTCCTTATACGGACCACCGTTTGGGTGAAAAAGTTGCCCCTGAGGTTCCTTTATTCAATCTCTTCCATCTCACCTTAAACCTATGCCCTCTAGTTTTAGATTCCCTTTCCCTGCGAAGAAGACTGTGTGCATTCCCCCCATCTATGACCCTGATGATGTTATTTTAATAGTAGTCAGGAATTAGGAGAACAGATAGTTCGGCCGATCGCAGAAGGGTGTAAAATCAATAGAGTCATAGTGTCTCAGAGCAACACAGCACGGATACAGGCCCTACGACCCAACCAGTCCATGCCGACCATGGTGCCCACCCAGTTAGTCCCAATTTCCTGCCTTCCGCCTATATCCCTCCAAGTCCCGCCCCTCCATGTACCTATCCAAGTGTTTCTTAAATGATACTGTTGTACCCGCTTCACCCACTTCCTCTGGCAGCTCGTTCCATACACTCACCAGCCTTTCCGTGGAAAAAGTTGCCTCTCAGCTCCCCTTTAAATTCTTTCCCCCTCACCCTAAACCCATGCCTGTTACCGTCGACCTTATCTATGCCCCTCGTAATTTTCAGCACTTATATAAGGTCGCCCCTCGTCTCCCACGTTCCAAGGAATAAAGACCCAGCCTTCCCCACCTCTCACTATAACTCAGGCCCTCTTGTCCTGGCAACATCCTCGTAAATCTTTTCTGTGCTCTTTCCAGTTTAACCACATCTTTCCTACTACAACATGTAACAATGGGGGATTTTAACTTCCCAATATTTACTGGGATTGGCTTAGTGCAAGAGGTTTAGATGGGGTTAAATTCGTAAAAGAATCCAAGAGGGTTTTATGAAGCAGTATGTCGAAAGTCCTAACCGGGAGGGGGCAGTGCTCCACCTTATCTTGTGAAAACGAGGATTGTCAAGTGATGGAATAGTTCGTGAAGAAACCCTTTGCGAACTGTAACCATTCAGCGAGCTTGAAAGTCGCAATGGACCACGGTAAGGATGGTCCTCGAGAGTGTAACCCAAAATGGGGTAAGGCAGGTTTCAATGGGCAGGACCTGGCAGAAGTAGATGAGCAGCTGCGGAAGGGGTAAACAACATCCGATAAGTGGGATGCATTTAAAAGTGAGATAGTAAGAGTTCAGAGTTAACATGTCCCTGTAAGGGTAAGAAGAAAAGATGGCAAGTTTAGGGAACATCTGTAAATAAAGGAAATTGATCAGGAAAAATGAAAGCTTGATCAGGGAAAAGAAGGAAGCATATGTCCTTCATGGGGAACTGGTATTTCAGAAGTCACTTGAGGTTTACAGGCGATATGAGAGACAAATTGGCAAGTAGGATGAAGGTGACACTTTACCTCTGTAGTGTACTGTTATTGTTTTTACCTGTACCACATCAATGGACTCTGTACTAACTCAACGTTACTGCACTGTGTAATTTATTGACCTGTACGATCGGTATGCAAGAAAAGCTTTTCACTGTACCTCGGTACAAGTGACAATAATAAACATATACCAATACCAAAATGCTAAAATCTTTTATAAGTGTGTTAGAAGCAAGAGGATAACTAAGGAAAGAGTCAGTGCCTTCAGGGACCAGAGGGGAGACAAGGGACATGAGTGAGGTCCGAAATGAACACTTCTCATCGGTATTCACTAGTGTGACGGATGGGATGGCAATTTAGCAGAGGAATACACTGATAGTCTGGAACATGTCTGTGTCAGGAAGGAGGATGTGTTGGAAATACTGGAGCACTTAGGGTGGATACATCCGTAGGATTTACTGGGATCTCTCCCAAGATGCTAACGGAAGCAAGGGAGGAGAATTCTGGTGCTCTGTAGGAGATTTTTGTGTCTTGGTAGCCACGGGTGATGTACCAGAAGGCTGGAGGATAGCCAATGTTGTTATTCAAATAGGGCAGTAGGGATAAGCCTGGGAACTACAGGACAGTGCCTCTTAATCAGTGGTAGAGAAGGTTGGAGAAGATTCTGCGGGACAGGATTTATATTTACTTGATTTTAAGTCAGCATGGTTTTGTGCAGGGAAGATTATGTCTCACAAATATGATTGAGTTCTTTGAGGTGGTAACTAAGAAAAGCTAGGAGTGAACATCACCAATAGTCTGTCCTGGTCCAACCATGTAGACATCACGGCTAAGAAAGCTAACCAGCGCCTCTACTTCTTCAGAAGGCTAAAGAAATACAACATGTCCCCATTGACACTCACCAATTTCTATCAATGAATCAGAGAAAGCATACTGTCCAGATGCATAACAGCTTGGTACAGCAACTGCTCTGCCCGTGACTGCAAGAAACAGCAGAGAGTTGTGGACACAGCCCAGCGCATCAGGGAAACCAACTTCCCCTCCATGGACTCTGTCTACACTCCTCGCTGCCTCAGTACACCAGCCAAAATAATCAAGGGCCCCTCCCACCCCGGACCCCTTATCTCCCCTCCCATCGGGAAGGAGATACAAAAGCCTGAAAGCACGTACCACCAGGCTCAATGACAGCTTCTATCCTACCGTTAAAGACTATTGAACAGTCCCCTAGTATGATAAGATAGACTATTGACCTCACAATCTACCTCGTTATGACCTGGCACCTTATTGTCTGCCTGCACTGCACTTTCTCTGTAGCTGTAACACTATATTCTGCATTCTGTTATTCTTTTCCTTTGTACTACCTCGACGCACTGTGTAATGAGCTGCTCTGCATGGATGGTATGCAAAACAAAGTTTTTCACTGTCCGACAGTACACGTGATAATAATAAACAAATTTACCAAGTTATTTACCAATTTGTGTGGAGTTTGCACCTTCTCCCTGTGACTGCGTGGGTCTCCCACGGCTGCTCCGGTTTCCTCCCACATCCCAATGACATGCGGGTCAGTAAGTAAAGCAGTTGTTGAATAAATTGTCCCTTTTATGTGGATGAGGGGTAGAATCTGGGGGGGGGGGGGGGGGGTGGTGGAGTTGATGGAAATATTGGGTGAATAGGTGACAGGGAAATAAGGTGTGGAATGGGACTACTGGGAGCAGGTGATGGGGCAGATAGTAGGAAATGGATGAATAGACCCTGTCAGCTGGATTTGAAGCAGAGGCTGTGACATGATGTCAGTTGGCCTTCTGTCCGAATGGAGTCAACCTCATCAGTTTGACAACAGTCACAGTAATTCTCCCAGTCAGCAGGACTGCAGTCGGAGGTACTGACACGGTCAGCCAGGCGTCAGAGGGGGTTTTGCACCACGACAGTTAAACTGTTGCTGGAGCAACTGACCTCTCAGTTGGACTGCAGTCAGGGGTACTCTTGCAGTCAGACGGCCTGTAGTCAGGGATACTTTTGCAGTCAGTCGGACTGCAATCAGAGGTACTGGTGCAGTCAGTCAGACTACCGTCGGAGGCACTGATGCAATCAGTCAGAATGCAATCACAGGCACTCGCGCAGAGGGCAGTCGGAGCTACTGGCACAGTCAGTTGGACTGCAATAACAGGAACTCTCCCACAGTCAGACTTCCAAGTTGGATGCTCTGACACAGTCAGTTGGATACTGACCAAGACAGTTGGCCGTCAGTTCTTGGAACTGACTCAGTCGTTGGACTACAAGCAGAGGAAATGTCAAACTTATTAGTCAAATTTAAGTAACTACATGAGCACGCACTGACTGTCTCAGGAACAGAACAGCTACAGCTGCATTAGCCGAATAATTTAAATGATTTGTAATTGTGGAGAAATTGTTGATATTGTGTAGGTGCAGGACTGAGCTTTTTAATGATGTAATTCTTATTCTGTGCCTTGTAAATTGGAAATTCGAACTTGTGTAAGGGGAAGAGTTATTGGGAACGTGAAATGATCCACCTTAGAACAGAAAATTGAAAGGCGGACCATTACGTAAATGGGGAGAGATCCGGAAATGTTGTGGGAGAGCGAGAACACACTATTGAGACAAAAGGATCAGCCGGGATCAGACTGATTAGTGGAGCAAGCACAAGGTTCCAAACTCTGCTAAATTTTCTGAAAGACAAGCTGACAGCGTTGGAGGTGATACATTGGAAAGGACAGTGGATCGGTTTACCAACGAAAAATAACTTGTCATTTTCGGATTGCAGCCTTACAACCATTTTACAATCTACATTAACAATGCAAATCCAAGGACCTTGTGCAACACACAAAAACACTGGAGGAACTCAGCGGTCAGGCAGCATCCGCGGAGGGAAATGGATAGTCGGCGTATCGGGTCGAGACCCTTCTCCTGGACTCAGCAATAACCCAGTGTGCTGTAGACCAAATTCCAGATGATGCTTCGAGAGAAATCAGACAGGGGGAGTAGGATAACCGTTCTATGTTCCATTTGATATGTGTCCTTTCACACAGAGGTCAGAGCACATCCGTCGGTTTATTCTGGTGAAGGGACTGCCACGCAACAGGACTGCAAGAGCAGACTAATCTTTTCTTGTCAGTCATGCCCAGGGTCTGGATGACAAGCCTGACAGCCATGAGGATAGTTACAACCATCCACAGGACGTGCATCGTGCACCATTGGAATATTCTCGGCTTCCTGCAGGGAAGAAACGCAGCGTGAGAAACCTCCAAAGCAGACCCAATGCCAGCGTCACTCCCGGCTGAAAAGAGGAAGCTCTATGTATCGATGTGTTCATTGACAAGGCCCAGCATTTCGAAACATAGAAACCCTACACCATAATACAGGCCCTTCGGCCCACAAAGCTGTGCCGAACACGTCCCTTACTTAAAAATTACGAGGCTTACCCAGAGCCCTCTATTTTTCTGAGCTCCATGTACCTATCCAAAAGTCTCTTAAAAGACCCCACCATATCCGCCTCCACCACCGTTGCCGGCTGCCCATTCCACGCACTCACTACTGAGTAAAATTCTTACCCCTGACATCTCCTCTGTACGTGCTCCTCAGCACCCGAAACCTGTGTCCTCTTGTGGCAACCATTTCAGTCCTGGGAAAAAGCCTCTGACTATCGACACGACCAATGCCTCTCATCATCTGATACACCTCTATCAGGTCACCTCTCATCCTCCGTCGCTCCAAGGAGAAAAGACCGAGTTCATTCAACCTGTTTTCATAACGTATGCTTCCCTATCAAGGCAACAACCTTGTAGATCTCTTCATCTCTTCTGCACCTTTTCTGTGTCTTCCACATGCTTCCTGTAGTGAGGTGACCAGAACTGAGCAGATACAGGGCAAAGGGCAGCAGATAACCTTTCTTTAAGGACAACAGTGAACCAGATGGGATTCCACTGCAGTAGAACAGCTAATAGGAGGAATGAGGCCATTCGGCCCCTCCAGCCCAGTCAGCCATTCAACAAGATCATGGCTGATCTTCCCCCTCAAGTCAATGCTCCACACAGATTATAAATAGCCACTCACTGTGGTCTTACATTGACTATGGCGATTTGTTTCAGTCAGCTTTCGGTACAATTCCTTTCACCTAAATTGTAATGCACACAAGGAAAATAGCTTCATGCCCACAATCATTCTGGGAAATTGGATCAAAACTCGAGGGCACAGGTTTCAAGTGAGAGGGGAAAGATTTAAAAAGGGAGCTGATTGGCAAGTTTCTCACACAGAGGGTGGTGAGTAAATGGAACGAGATGCCAGAGGAAGTGGTAGGTGCTGGATAATTACACCATTTAAAAGACATGTGGACAGGCACTAAGATATGAAAGATTTAGAGCGATACGTACCAAACATAGGTAAATTGGACGAGCTCAGTCAGGAACTTGATCAGAATGTGGAGCTGGCCGAAGGGCCTGTTTAACTGCTTTATTACTTTCCATGACTCTATGAACTCTCAATGCTTAAGTTTTTGGATGTGGGAGGATACTGGAGCACCTGGGGGAAATGCACACAGTCACAGGGAGAAGGTGCAAAGTCCACACAGACAACGCCGTTGGTCATAAACGAACCTGGATCGCTGGAACTGAAAGGCAGCACCTGCACCAGCTGCACCATTGTGCTCCCCTGAATTCGACACAGTGTTTGTCAACCCGACGTGATTTGAGCTCGCCACCATCAAGTACCCATCTGAACTTATCCCATTTGTCCAGCACATGGTCCGCAGCCTTCTATACCTTGGCGATTCAAATACTCGTTCATATGCCTTTCAAATGTTGCCTCTACCTTTCAAGATGCCTTTATAGTGGCTCTGCCTCCACCACCCACTCAAGCATTGTGTTCCAGATTCCAACCACCCTCTGGATGAAGAACATCCTCCTTCAGACCTCCTCTGAACCTTACCTTAAACCCATGACCTCTAGACTTCCAAACCTCAGCCCGCGAACAATGTTCTTACTGTCTAATCCAACTGTGCCTCTCATAATTCCCTATACTTCTCTCAGGTTTCCTCTGCCTCCTCGATCCAAAGAAATCAAACCTAGACTGTCCCGTTGTTGTAAGACAAGTTCGTAAGGGCAAGGTCTCTGGTACAGTCTTCAGAGTTAAAATGATTTATTTATAAAAGACAAACGCCGGACAGGATAACGGGGGCAATACACACACGCACACGGGTGAACGCGAACGTGGGGGGGGGGGGGGGGCGGGGAATCGCAACAAGTGTGATATGCACGCACACACACACAACAAACTGGGTATAAACAAATCAAGGAAGAAACAATACCGCACCTGCCACGCTCCTTGACTCAGTACAAACATCGGCACTACGTTAGAGGGATATTCTAACTAACTACTATTAAGCAGTGCACAGCTTACCTCAGCGTCCCTCGGAGACAACAAAAAGGGATAACCAAGCACATACCACACACTTTATAGTGCTGGAGGGCTGGGCGTTCCGGCCCAGGTCGTTCAAAAGGACAAATAGCCCGGTGACAGCAAGGACAAGGCTGCTTAAACGGGCCAATGATTCAGCTGTGCACTTGATGCGTGGGATTGGGACAAACCTTGATTGACAATGGCGTGCTTCCGAACAATTAGGCGCAGTGCTATCATCCGACAGGTGGGGGCAGTGTTGTTATGGCGTAGTGTTGTCACGTGACAGCCACGACCTCCACAATCAAGGGACAGCCACGACCCTTATAAAACAAACCACCCCTCGGAAATCACACCACCGGCCTATTAGTACATGGAAATAATTATTTCTAAGCCTAAAAATACATGTTAGTATATACAGTACCAGTTAAGGCAGACATGCTCTGAACAGCTTGGCAAGCACAACATAAAATACAGATGGCAATAACAATGAGGACGAAAGCAGTTGCCCCGTGATTTACAGTTGCCCACCATCCCCCCAGAGAGCCAAATATCCACCAGTTTCCCCATTAGGTATCGTGTTGGAGGATTTGGTCCCTTTCTTATTGAATTTTGGCCACCGAGTTCCCAATGTGAACAGAAAAGTGAGTGATGTTGCTGGACTCATCACGGATAAAGGTGCAGCACTCCTTACCAATCACTGCACAGTTACCACCATCTTCAGAAAGTAGGTAGTGCTGGGCCATTCGATTCTGTAGGGCGACCATCCTGACGGCCGTCATCTCGGTTGCCGTCCGTGTCAGGGCAGCTTCGATATGGTGCAGTGCCACTGCCGTGTCGTTGGCCAGCGTCTCGAGCACGCTGGTCATGCCGATGACTCCACGGGACAATCGGTCCCTGCCATACTTGGGAAAGGCTATCATCCGGTGGGTCCCGTTCAAAGTCCAGGGAGCCCCCAGCTTGGTGGCACCATCGGCAGTGGTCACTGAGGCACCCGGATACCAGTTTCACTCGCAGTTGATGTGGCCAACTGAAAGGGTGGAACCTTGTTCATTCGGGAGCCTGCACCAGCATTTTTTAGGCTTGCTCACCGGTTGTGGAACGACCCTGCGAGTCGGGACTCGGGTGGAAGCCAAAATGTATGAAAGGAAATACCAGTTCCTGAAACACCCACCCAATCGGGGATCGCTGGAAGAAATGTTATGTAGCGGTGAGGGGACTGCCACCTCCTCCCCCCCCCACCCCAACTAAGCAGATATACCAAACCCGACAGGTGCGGAAAGTCTATGTAAACAGTTCATTTGAAAGTCATCCAGCGGGATCGTTTTAAGCGGTAGAGCTTCACTGGCGTGTGATGGGGTTCGGACATAAATCCAGCCGTCGGATTTATTAATGGTGCTGGCAAATTCATACGCGACTCTGCACCCTTGGAGACACCTGCCTGGCAGGGAGCAAGTGCCAGTGCTCGTTACATAGCTTGCTTCGAAAGCATTCTGTTGTTCGGGTCCCCAGAAGAATGTGGCTTCCTTACGAGAGATCAACCTATGGCATATAGTAAGGCTATGAATATCTAAATCCACCCCTGCATGCCAAGTCCTGTCAGGGCGCCCCGCAATGTACTCCACTAAGGTTACTATTTCGGGCGGCAGCGAGTGGGGGCAGACCAGTTGAGGTGTCTGAAGTCAATCATCATACGCCACTTCCCATTATTTTTGCGAACTGGCCAAAAGGAACAGTTGAAGTGAGAGGCTGTAGGTCTAATGATGCCCTCTCGCAGAAGGGCTTGGACAGCCTCAGTGGTATCTCGGTGTCCCACCGGTCCTCTGAACTGTCGGCTACAGACGACCTTGGAGGGAGGGAGAACAAGAACTGGTTCCCATTTGACTGCCCCAACGACGAATGTAGCCCGCGCGATCCTGAACGTAGCTTGTACCAGTTAGTATGAAGGATCTGTCCCTAGGACTCACTCAGGCGAGGCTGCTATTAAAACCGTTACGGGTCGAGGAGGTTGGTTCCCGATGGGCATGCGGACTGTGACCTTCCTCGCGGGTAAAAAGGAGCTACCCTATCCCTTTATCTGCATATGTGCCCTGTCCACGCCGCGGTTTTTACCCGGGATGATGATGCGTTAGGCACCCGTGTCGATGAGTGCCATTCACCTCTGTATGTCCCTCCTTCCCCAATGTACAGCGACAGGTATATGTGGCCTCAGGTCTCCCGGGAAGGAGAAGGCGGTGGAACAAATGCGCCGGGACTCCTGGTCTTTATCCGGTGGCAGGGAGATGGGGGTCTGCCACTCCGCGGTTGAGGGTTCCTGCTGGCCGAGATGGGCTATTTCCTGTCTCGGCCGTTCCCGGAGCTCAGCCTTGAAGGCAGGAGAGACTGTTTTGAGTGTGGGAAGGACAGAGGTAGTGTCGGCGGGAGCAGCCCGCCTTTTCCGGAGGTTGGGGTCGCCTCCTGTGTCGGGCTTGATCCCAGCGTAGTTGTGAGTTTTTCCCTGGCCAGATGTCCCTCCGCAACGCTCTTTCACAGAGTAAGTAAATGGCGGAGGTCGGGATCCCATCCGTGCTGGCACGGTTCATCCCTGCGCGCAGCAAGTCCAAAAATAACCTTTTGCATGTAAAACGAGGGGTTGTTTCTCCAGCCCCCGTCTTTGCCCTACGGACCTATGTGGGCTTCCCCGCTGCAAGAAATCTAGCCCTTTCAGGAGGGTGATGGCGTACCGCAAAGTCTTCCCATCAGCCGGTCCTATGAGGGCAGGACCACGGGCCTCAAATCGGGGTGCGCAGTGGTGACCAGGGATTCCGTCAGCGCGCTGGTCACTCTGGTGTTTTCTAAAAGCTCGCGATCGCCGGGCCTCTCATAGATGCTTGTCACCAACGCCCATATCCTGACGACTCTGGTGCCCTCACTGACCGTGCTCCACTGCGGGCGGCCGTATAAATCCTATTCGAAGGTAGGATACAGGACCCTCGCTGCGGTCTCTACCCGATCCCACAAGGTAGTGTCGTTCCCAGTCCTTCCCGGTGGCGCCCGCAGGGCGTTGTTAACGCTATGTTGGTCAGACAAACTCCCTAAGCGCTCGCTTCCTGGTGATAGAGGCTCACGTTTGGAGTCCTCACATACCAGAGTCGGAGCAGCCATGTGGCCAGATGTTCGCCCCACAGCTGGCGGTACCTATCCGCCAGCTGGGTGAGTTCCTTGACAGAGAAATCCAGGGCGTCCGTAGTTTCGGAGGGCCCATGGGCACTTCTCCCTGTTGGGGGCCTCATCCTGAATCCTATCCCCTCCATGGCGGACCTGGGACCGCATGGTGATGGGTCGAGCATGCAGGTGTTCGGGTGGGTAGGGGTGCGGGCGGGAGTGATGGGGCCTCGGCTCGCAGGCACCCCCTCCTCGTCAGTATCCATCCATATATCCCAACACCAAGCCATGCGTCCAGCTTGACGCCGTGCCGGATCAGGACTCGAATTTTAATGGTCTGGCTACGAGCCAGACCGGCGGGCTGCCTACTCCACCTTTAGCTGAATCAGCCTGCAGGCGAACTCAGTACCTCTGGCCTTAAGTTTATTAGCTTGGGTCTAGGCAGACTGGACTGCCTCTTGCAGCGTGCAGCAGCCCTTCTGGAGACATGTATTCTCTATCTGGCGAGTCATCCTGACCTGGCGTCTGTGGAGGGATGCAAACAGCCAGAAGGCACCCCCTTTGACTCCCTTTGGCCCTGGGGAACCCCGACCTCTGGAGGAGCGCAACCACGTGGTGCCCCAGTTTCTCACCACAGGGGTCTAACTGCTTGGACCAGTCCACTGGCATAACGTAGTCTGCCAGCATGATGGCCGAGCTCCCAAATGCCTCACTCTCATCAGTCCACCCGGGGCTCCTATGCTCAAGTGCCTGTACTGGATTTCTTTCCCCTTTTCCGAAACATACTTCTCCGCTTCTCTGTCCAGCCAAGACCCCAAGACCCTACTCGCAGCGCCCAATGTTGTAAGACAAGTTCGTAATGTCTTAAATAGCATGGACTCTAGACACAGTGTTTGGAGTTAAAATGATTTATTCATAAAAGCCAAATGCGGGAGAGGATAACGGGGGCAATACACACACACACGCACACGGGTGACCGCGAACGTGTTTGGGGACACGGGGGAATCGCAACAAGGGTGAGATACACACACACACACACACACACACACACACACACACACACACACACACACACACACACACACACACACACACACACACACACACACACAACAAACAGAGTACAAACAAATCAAGGAAGAAAAATACGACACCTGCCACCCTCCTTGACAGTGCAAGCATCGGCTCTATGTTCGAGGGATATTCTAGCTGACTACTTTGAAGCAGTGCATAGGTTACCTCAGCGTCCCTCGAAGACAACAAAGAGGGAGAGCCAAGCACATGTGGTACTCTTTATAGTGCTGAAGGGCTGGGGGGTCTAGACCAGGTCGTTCAAAAAGTCCAATGGACCGGTGTCAACAAATACAAAGGTGTTTCAAAGGATCAATGGTTCAGGTGTGCATTTGATGGGCGGGATGGAGCCAAACCTTGATTGACAATGGGGCTTGAGCAGAAAACTCAGTGCCATCTTTAGTTTGTCCATAAAAGTCGATCGTGTAATATTGGGTCTCGTAACGGAGACAATTTTCTAACCGACACGTGAGGAGAATTCACTTCATTTATCGCCAAGTAAATGCAATCATCTAGTGAATTGAGTCCCAAGGTAACAGCATTAATTACAAACAGATCAGGACCAGCCTTCTATACATCATCACAGAATGGTGGGATTTTCATTCAGGTAATTATTTTCACAACACAACATATCTCCAACTCAATTGGATAACATCGAGGCTTCTAATTCTGCGAATTTCCACAGGTTCTGTCCAACCTATGTGTTTCCAGCAGATCAGGTTTTTTTTCAGGTTTGCATCAGCTCAGCACTTTCTGTTTGCTTGCCGGTTTTACCAACCGGTGTGTGACTATTTAATTTCGATTATTTCATTCTAATTGATACCACTAATTCGAAGTCGATTTTGATTTCTAACGTCGTTACGAGTTTATGGATAAGATATTGAAAAGGAGAAAAAGTTGTAAGCTTGGCTGGTTCGTTAACCATTCATTGAGATATTGGAATCTCTGCGGTGTTACCCTGCATTCATGTTGATTTGTTTGATACACCAGAGCTCACATTCAATAAGGTACGTCAGATTGTTACCCCGATGAAAACAACTAAAAATATGAGGGAATTCAGTTCATTTGATGTGTGTGTGTGGCATCATGGTTCAAGCGGCTTGGATCATGCGGTGAGAAAAGGTGGGAAGACGGTTAACATTGTGAGACCAACCATTCAGTACGGGAGGCTGTTTCAATATTAGCAAAGTAGGACACAGAGCGAAAGTCTGCAAAATCCCACAAAACGCAAAGGAAGCATGAGTTGCATTGCTTATAAATATCTGCAGGCTTGAATTTGGATCATGCAGCAGGTTCCAGCCCGTCTCCTGGCACTTCAGTAAATGGACAATTTCGGCGCATGCAACCAACTGCATTCACACAACAGCTTTGACAAGTGATGAGAATCCGGTCCCCGCTACATCACCTGTCAGTGTGATCTGGGGACTGGGAAACAACCTGCATTCATCATCTCCTGCAAAAAAAGAATAAAAATTATAGCTAACATTACAAAGATTTTCAATTATTTATTTTCAATAGTTGAAAGCATGATCATGCACTAAAGCAATTTCTAACCATTGAAGTAACTTCAAAAACAAGACAGACACTTACATTTTTCCCATACTGAGACGCAGAGCCATCCCAGATCCTGATAAATGTTTTTTCTTATGTGTAATTGATGTGGAATCAATATTGCGAAGACGAAGTTGTAAACCTAGGGCTTAAAATGAGTGGGAATTGTGAATCTGGGAAAGAAGATCTGACACTAAAAGCCCAAAGATCCAAAAGATCAGATTGCTCCAACCTTACCTGCCAACAACACAATGGTTTTCTGGGAACCTTCTAAATTTGACTCAATTTGAACAACTACCCATTGGTTACTGAGAAGGAATGAACCTTGGTTTTGGGTGAAATGCAAAGAGCTAATGATCATTGTAAGGAGGCCCTTAGCAAATCCCTTATTGTCCATCATGAACACAAAAGCACTGAGCCTTTCCCTTAGAGTCTCTAATTATGATATTGGAGTTGTCTGCACTCATGTTGTCCAGGTCACGGGTAACCTACAGTATTTGCTGCTCACTCGTTAATATCAAAAGCATAAGGAATAAGACACAAGAAACACAAGAACTACAGACGTTGCAATCTGAAGCAAATTCACTAGCTGCTGGAGGAACTCGGCGTGTCAGGCTGTATCTGTGGAGGGAAATAGGCATTCGATGTTTCGGGTCCAGGTCCTTCACATGGTGAAGTATAGAACGGAGAGAGCCAGTGTAAAGTGGTGATGTGAAGGGCCTGGGAAGGAACTGGGAGGCGAAAGTTGGAATTCGGTAATTGGAAGCTGGAGGAGGGATGGGTGGAAATAACGATAGAGGCTGGGAGGTGGCAGATGGAGGCAACAAAATCTGCAGATAATGGAATCTGATGGTAGGTAGAGCATTGGACCAAATAAGGGATGTGGGGAGGGCAGATGAGAATGGGGTGGGTAGAATTGACCAATGGGAGGAGGGTGTGGCTGATGGACTGATGGAGTGTGTGGAGGAGGGTAAAGAAAGTGAGTGATCATTGGTTGGGGGCGGTGTGCAGGAGGAACTGTGTAGAAGGAAGTAATCTTTTCCACATAGCGTCATCCAGACCACATCGACTTGCCGGGATTCTCCCTTGTTATGATCCTCACACTGATCGTCACACTTCAGAACAAAACCACCCGAGAGGTGCACTCTCGTCCTCGCAAATAAACAGCTCAGAGTGAATTCAGAAGGTGAAATCTTCATACGACAAGTTGTTGACAAGTTGTCCCAGAACAGATGAAGGAAAAATGTTGCTCAATAATATGTTTTCAAACGTTTTGTATACATCCAAACTGGGTGGTCCGAATTTGAAGCCCAGTTCACAGAGAACATCCTCAGCGGCTATATTAGGTTGGCGTGGTGGCGTAGCTGGGACTACAGCTGAAATACGGCGCCAGAGACCCGGGTTCCATCCTGACCTCCGGTGCTATCTGTGTGGAGTTTGCACTTTCTACCTGAGACAGTGTGTGTTTCCTTCCAGTGCCCCGGTTTTCTTCCACATCCCAAAGCCATGCGGGTCGGTGGGCTAAATGACCCTCAGGAATGATGAGTGTGAGAATCTGAAGTGAGCTTTGAAACATGTGGGGGGTTGGGAGTAGAAATGGGATGAGTGGAGAATCAGTGCAAATGAACGGATGGAGCTCAGCACAGACTCGGTGGACAGAAGGGACTGTTTCCCGACTGCAAGACACTCTGACTCTATCCGCAAGAAACATTCATCACCTACAAATCAAGTGTGGAGCCTGGGTGATTATTCACTCTGCTGACACATTCCAGAGCAAAATAAAACAAACATTTGGAGGACATCAGCGAGTCAGGCAGCATCAGTGGGATGCGGATGTATAGTTATAGTTCGTCAGTCTATTGGTGGCGCTTCATACAGTGAGACAAGCATTGTCTTTGCTCCATCTAACTATCATGTAACACCTTATAATAAGACTCTTATAATACTATTACAAGATTAATTTTGATTTTGACCCTCAACCTACTTTGGAAGCTATTTTTAAAATGGATAAAAAGCTGTATAAGAGATTTGCCGATTTGGAAACACTTTGAAAGGAGATTGAAGACAGACAAAATACATTCATCCAGGAAAACGCTAAACTGAAGTAATTAATTGCTGAGCTGGATCAAGCCGGTAAAAAGAGAGACTCCAGAGTGAATTCATTTGAAAAAGATTTTATTACGATCAAACAAAAGCTGGAACAGCAAACACAGAGGATTATTGATTTAGAGAGCCGTAGTAGGAGAAGGAATGCAAAAAAACATCGCATTTCCAGAGAATGCTGAAACAGGCAACACTATTGAATTATTTTCTAAACTTCTGGTCGATGTGTTTGGCTCTGAAGTGTTTTCTGCTGAGCCTATTCTTGATCGTGCTCATCGAGCAATAAGAACGAAGCCTCCGCCACAGCAAAAAACACGGCCACGGATACTGAGGTTTCACTTCGTGAGTATGAAAAAAAAATAATTCGAATTGCTCGTAGTCGTGGAATGATTCAATATAAACAGTGGAAGTTTCTTTTGAAGATTACACTCCAGAAGTTATGAAAGAAGGATTCAGTTACAAACCAGTTATGTCACTTCTTTATCAAAGCAATGATCATCCAGCATTATTATTTCCAACACGGTTGAGAATTACATTATCCGATAAATATCGTATATTGTTTAATTCTGTCAAGTATGCCGAAGATTTTCTAATGGACTAGCCTTCAGTTTTACATGGTTAAAAAATCGTTCTTCCTCGAATTAATACTTGTTTGTTTTGTTGAGTAATAATTAGTTTCAGATTTAACTCTTCCTAACTTTGGAGATTGTTTTCTCTCTTTGCTTAACGATCCGGTTTTGGAACATGGACACTTATGATAATTAATGATTCCTCTTTTCCTTTACCTATTATCTCTTTTAGTTGAATATTTTTAATTCTCTGTTTTAATTATAATCAAACTTGAAAAAGTGATCTTTTTTTCTTTGAAATAGTGATAAAACTGGATTTTTAAAAAAATGTAGATTGTTAATATCCTTTGCTTTTTTTTAACACCTTTGCTTCTAGTTGAATAAATTTGTTTTGGGTTTCACGATAATTTGTTTTGACTGAAAGGTGGTTTACATTCTTTTCAATATTGGAGTTTTGCCACCAATAGAGTTTGGGGTATTCAAATTAGTAGATAGCTTTCTGGCTGCCTATTAGCCTGTTTACTGGTTTTTGTGAGTGGGGGGTGGGCCTGATGAACTGAAAATATGTCTAAATTCTCATCAAATCCGGCTCCTCGTTGAACTCTTTTTCCTCTTCCTGTCAATGAGCCTCCTGTACAGTAAGATTAACCCTTTACATACCATCTGGTTTTGGTCTATTAAAATGGATAAGATGATTAATTTTGTTGCCTGGAATACATCGCTTTTAACAATCCAATTCAGTGCAACAAGGTCTTTAAAGTTTTTCATAGGCTGAATACTCAGATTATTTTTGTGCAGGAGACGCGTATGAGGAGAGAGGATAATCAACGTTATTTTAAAATTTTTTGTGGGGGTCAACAGTTCCATTCAAATGCACAAGCAAAGGTGAAAGGAGTCTCCATTTCCGCAGACTCCTCCATTTCATTTGTTCATCATGAGATAATTTCAGACACGAATTGTAGGTATTTATTAATTACTGGCTTGCTTCATAACAAACATTTGTTATGTTTAATGTCTATGCACCTAATGTTGATCATCCCGGATCTTTTAAACATTTATTTGCATCTTTTCCTAATTTAAACGTATATACTTTGAATATGGGTGGAAATTTCAACTACTGTTTAAACCCTCCGATGGATAGATCTGTGTCGAATCCTGCACTTCCGAATAAATCTGCTGTTTTTATTAATTCATTTTTCGTTGATTCCGGAATTTTAGATGTTTGGAGATTTCTACACCCATATGATAAATAATTTTGATTTTTCTCTCATGTTTATCGTAATTAATTGAGCATTTTTTAACTGATGCTAGATTAATTTTTTCTTTCATTTCTTTTATATTATATCATATCCATTCATTAAGATCGTTGGATCCACAGATTTTTTAATATAATGTATTGTTTTTTTATGATTATCCATGCCATGATTGTTATTCCGATCTCTTTGTATTATATGTACAAACAATGATGTTATATATTAATATGTATTAATTTGAAAACTAATAAAAAGATTTAAATCGAAAGAAAAAAAAAACTAATAATGAAATACGTATATAGGCTGATAAGATTTAAGAAATCGATAAAAAGTATTCTGATGCTCCAATTTGGAGCTTTATGAAAAGAGAACAGAATCAATTACAACATAGTTTACTATCAACATCTCCATTGCAAAATCAATTACTGAAAACAAGAAGTCAGTTTTATATACATGGTGACAAATCTGGTAGATTGCTTGCCAATCAACTGAAAACTGCTTCAACTAAACGTCAGATTATTAAAATTCGTAAATTAGGTAGTAACTACACGGTGGACAATGAACAAATTAACAAATCCTTCCAAGAATTTTATGCTTCTTTAAACCAATCAGAATCTCTTGAGTATTCTACATTATTGCATGAATTTTTAAGCGACCTGAAGATTACGAAATTATCATGCAATGAACGTTGAATATTAGATGCACCCATTTCCGAGGAAGAAATAAAGAAAGCAAATTTTTCAATGAATTCGGGTAACTACCCGGTCCTGATGGGTATTCAGTCGAATTTTGTAAATCCTTTCCTGATCTTCTTTCTCCCTGGTTAGGAAAAATTATTAAAGATGACCTATCAGCGGGTGAACTACCACAATCCTTTTATGAAGCTACTATATCTTTAATTGTTAAAAAGGATAGAGATCTCACTGAATGTGCATCTTAAAGAACCATTTCTTTATTAAATGAGGATTGCAAAATATTTTCGAAAATATTGACTTCGAGATCGGGAAAGGTTCTTAAAAGAATTATCTCTGATGACCAGACAGGATTTATCCAGAATCGTTATTTGCATTTTAACATTAGGAGGTTAATGAATATTATATATACCGACTCATCTAAAAATCCACAATGTATTAGCTCAGGAGATGTTGAAAAGGTGTTTGATGGAGTCGAATGGGAATATTTATTTAATACACATTAGAATTTAATTTTAGTCACAATTTTATATCTGCGATCAAATTGATTTATCCAATACCTATTAATAATCAGATATCCCCTCTGTTCAGGCTATCGAGGTACTAGACAGGGTTGCCTTCTAAGTGATTTATTATTTGATATTGCTTTGGAACATTTGGCAATTGCCCTTCGGGATTCTTTTAACATATCTGGTATCACTCGTGAACAGGGGATACATAAGGTATCTCAAGATGCAGATGACTTATTACTTCATATTTCTACCCGGAGGAATCCACCCCTGCAGTATTATCACTGCTTTCTCAGTTTGATGTTTTTTTCTGGTTATAGATTCAATCTGAATAAGAGTGAACTCTTTCCCTTAAACATGCAAACCCCAATTTATAGGCGATTCCGATTTAGATTAGTCATAGATCATTTTATGTATTTAGGCGTTAAAATTACGAAGAATGGTAAGGACCTATTTAAGGTTAACTTGTTGCCTTTAATTGATACCGTTAAACAATTATTTACGAAATGGTCCCCATTATCTCGAAGATTGATAGGCCTAATTAATGCCGTTAAGATGAGTATTTTACCAAAATTTGGTATCTATTTCAGGCGATTCCAACTTCAATCCCGAAATCTTTTTTTGACACTATTAATTCAAAAATTCTTTCTTATATATGGCAGAATAAAAACGTAAGGTTAAGTAAGAAATATTTACTAAAATGAAAAAAGGATGGTGGTATGACTTTGCCGATCATTGGATTATATTACTGGGCAATCAATATTAGATATTTAATTTTTCGGGCACAAGATTTAGATGTAGTTCATGGATTTTCATTAGTTTCTGTTTTAGGAGCCCTATTCCCTTTTGCACTGATTAAATCGAGTAAACATAAACATAGAATACGAATGTGGTTTCAGTTCTGTAAATTATTTGGATTGAATAGATTAAACTGATAAAGCCCCTTTAGATCTATTTTGTTTTCTTTCAACCATCCGGAATCGACTCAACTTTGTCTTTATGGAAAACTAAGGGAATAACATGTTTCCGTGATTTATTCATTGATATCTTTTTTATGGAAAACTAAGGGAATAACATGTTTCCGTGATTTATTCATTGATATCTTTCGAACAGTTGTTTAATAAATGCAGTTTGGCTAGATCACATTTTTTCGATATTTACAGATTAGAAACTTTTTAAAAGTTACTATGCCTTCTTTTACGCCTACATATAAAATCGAAATTACAGGAAAAAATAGGTTTTAATCCCTATCAGAAGGGCTTGATAGCAATAATGTATGAACTAATTATGAAAATATGTTCAGAGATATTTGATAAAAATTAAGAATGAATGCGAAAGAGAAATCCAGGTACTTTTCCACACAGAGATATGGAAGAAAATTCTTCAATTAGTTAATGCATCTTCAATGTGTGCCAGACACTCTTTGATACAATTTAAGGTGGTTCACAGGACCCACATGTCGAAGGATAAGTTACAGTTTTTATCACCTTATAAATCCTATATGTGATGGATGTAATTCGGAGGGGGATTCCCTGATACGTATGTTTTGGTTCTGTCCTCTTTTATAAAAAATATTGGAAAGACGTTTATAATATTATTTCAACTGTATTGAATACTGATTTACAACCTCACCTAATCACTGCAATTTTTGGGTTGCCATTGATGGAATCTGGACACTTATCTGCTGCTGCTTGTCGTATGATTTCCTTTGTTACATTAATGGCAAAGCGATCCATTTTATTTAAATGAAGATCCAATATTTCCCACTGCTTTTCAATGGTTCTCTCAAACTATATCATGTTTACACTTAGAAAAAATTAGAAGTGGCACTGTGAATTCTTCGCTTATATTTGAGGAAGTTTGGAGTCCAATCATTCAATATTTTCATCTGATGTAGATCCCTTTTCAATAATCTTTGAACTTGGAGGAGTGGAGTTGATGACATAATAATGCTCTTTGTTGATCGAGAAATGTCAGTCCTGTTTTTCTTTCTTCTGAAATTTATTTCCAGTTTGTTTCGTTTTGTTACTTATATTTTTCAATTTGTTTTTTTATATAATACATCTTTTTCTTTTTCGTTTTGATTTTTTCTAATATATGCGTTTACTAAGAAACCGTTGGACTTAGAATATCTCTTTTTTATTCTTTATGATTACATACGTCATGATTGTCCTCGCGATCTCTTTGAATAACGTGTATAATTAGCGATGTTATATGTATTATTCTGTATTAATTTGAAAACTAATAAAATGATTGAAAAAGAAAGAGTCCTCTTTCGGGCCGAGGCTCTGTATGAGGATTGCTATTGATAATGGGAAATAATCAATATAAATAGGAGAGAGTGTGAGGTGTAGCTGTAATTCAAACACGGCCTTGCCCAGTGAACAAGATACCAGACAAAATGAGAACAGAACACACAACAGTGACGTTAACTTACTTTTAATTTCGGACCGGGTAAGTTTAAAATGAAATACAACTCACACGAATTCTAACGGGGCCCAAAATTTTAAAAACATGTCCTAAATTGTTCGGTTGTCTCACGGAAATAGTTTGATGGCCAAAGTCAGGGGATATTTCAGTCCGTTCTTCAGTTCCTCTCTGAACTTCCTCTGGGTCACTGCATAAATGAAAGTGTTCGTGCAGCAGCTCAGGAGTTGAAGCATTAGTCCGATTTCTGAAACAAATGTGGGCAAGGGAACGGGGTAGCCCAGATAATCCAATCGCCGCAATATCGAGCAAACCATGAACACCGACCATAAGATGATGAAATTGCCCGATATTACGAAGAGTAATAGCATGGATTTTCTTCGAGTTTCCATTTCTTGGTCACAGGAAGCCGCACCGGTGTTGCCCCTCTGCAACCTTATGCGGGCTCTGCTGGCCACAAGAATGTGCCTGACAGTCAATGCATTCAGCAGGAGGATCAGGCAAAAAGGGACAAATGGCGTGAGAATGTAATGTACTAATTCAACCAGGGCCCAGGCTACCGAACGGGATACAACAGGTAAGACGTGGCAAAACCAGGGATTGTTCGATAACCAATACTTATAAGTATACAGGAAGTACCAGAAGATATTCTTCAGACAGCTCACCACTGTCACTGTTCCAATAACTATATCGGCCGTTCTTGCGGTGCAATACTTCAATTTCAGCTTCTGGCAACAGATGGCCACAAATCGATCGAAGGTGAAAGTGACCGTGAACCAGACCGAGCAGTCTGTGGCTGCATAAAGCACGATGGCGTGGATATTGCAGATGGGAATCAGCCGTACAAAGTTAAACTTTGTCTTATAAACAATGGGAATCTGTCTTAATATTAGATCTATAATCACGACCAGGAGGTCCGCTGCTGCCATAGCGACCAGGTAACGAGTGACACACTTGGAAAGGCCACATCTTCCCCGACATAGGATCATAATAGTCACCACATTAACTGTTCTCAGCAGAAAAAAACAAGGAAAAATGATCAAACAAACCTCAGCAAAAATACTAGATTCTAAAAGGACAAAATGTATATATGTACCTGAATGCCCGTAATGTCCAAAACAATGTCAGTGAACTTGTGGCACAAAGCAGTACAATTAGTTCTGACTTAGTGGCCATTACAGAAACGTAGTTGCAGTGTGGCGATGAGTGGGAATTAAATATCCAAGGGTATCAGGTAAAACGTAAGTACAGGCAGGAAGGTAAGGGCGGTGCATGCGGTCAGGGAAATAGTGAGAGACGATATAAATCTGAGAAACAGAGTGTTAAGTCCATCTGGTAGAGATTAGCAATAGTGAAGGGAAACAATCTCTGGTTGGAGCTACCCACGGGTCGCCGAATACTAACATCAGTGGCACAGGCAATAATCCAAGAAATATTTGATGCATGTAACAATGGAACAGCAGTTGTCATGGGGCCTTTAAGTTCCACATAGTTTGGGCGAATCAAATTGGTCGAGACACTCTTGAGGAGTAATTTATGGTGTGCATCCGTGATAGCTTTCTTGAATGCATGTCAGTGAACCTGCAAGGGAAAATGCTATCTTCGATCTGGTCCTGTGTAATGAGTCAGGTAAAATTAACGATCTCTTCTCTAGGGATCCTCTTGAACAGTGATCCGAGTATGGTTGAATTTCTCATACAAATGAAGAGGCCAATAGTTCAATACAAGGACAGTGTTATGTATCAACAAGGGAGACAACAACGGGTTAAGGTAGGAGCTGGCGAGGGTAGACTGGAAGCGTGGACTATATGGTGGGACAGTGCAAGTCTTTCAAAGAGATTTTTCACGGTGTCCAATAAAGGTATATTCTCGTTAAAAGCAAGGACAGTAAGGGTGGGGAGAGACAGCCTTGCAAAGCTAAGTCACTAAAAGAATGCTACAAGCTAAAAGCTCTTGCGTACAAAGTCGCCAAAAGTAGAAGGAACTGGAAGATTGGGAAAACTTTAAACAGCAACAAAGAATTAATGAGCAAACAATAAGGGAATAGAAGATAGATTATGAAAGTAAACTAGTACAAAATCTCAAAATTGATAGTGAATGTTTTTATAATTATACAAAGAGGAGAAGTTTGACTAAAGTGAAGGTAGGCCACTTGAAAGATGAGAAAGGGGAATTAATATCGAATAATGTGGAAATGACCGAGGCCTTGCACGAATATTTTGTTAGTCTTCACGGTGGAGGACAGGTCTCACATGCCAAGGAGACATGTTATGGATGCAGTGGGAGGTGAGCACCTCCATACATTCTGTCACTAACGAGGTAGTGATGAACAGAATAGTGGGTCAAAAAGTAGAAAAGTTCCCTGGTCCCGATGGCATGTATGCCAGGGGTCTGAAAGAAATGCGGAAGTTGCAGTCCAGGCGTTTATCAGAGTTTACCAAAGGTGTATGGATTCTGGGCAGGTCCCGGCAGACTGGAAGACAGCTATTGTCACGCCAGTGTTTAGAAAAGGATGTTGGCAAAAATCAGAAACTACAGGCCACTTACCTCAATGTCTGTAGTCAGGAAAATGCATGAATCTATCATAAAGTAAGAAATAGGGAGACATCTGGACAGAAGTGGTTCCGTTAGGCAGACACGGCATGAATTCTGGAAGGGCAGGTCCTGTTTCACAAACTTACTGGAGTTCTTTGAAGACATCATCAGTGTAGTGTATAGAGGGGAACAGGTGGCTGTTGTATACTTGCCTTTCCAGAAGTCATTCAATAAGGTGCCGCATAGAAGAATTGTCAATAAGATAAGGATACATGGAGTTGGGGTGAACATGGACAGAGAATTTGTTAACCAGTGGAAGGCAAAGTTGGGATAAACGGGTGTTTCTCCCGTTGGCAATTCGGGGTGAGCCGAGGGCCGCAGGATCGGTGCTGGGCTCGCAAGTGTTCACGGTATACATTAACAGTTTTGAAGAAGGGACTGAGTGTCGTCTTCCAAGTTTGCTGATGACAATAAATTGAGTGGAAAAGCAAATAGTGCAGAGGTTGCGGAGAGTCCACAGAGAGATATAGATAGGTTAAGTGAGTGGGCAAGGGTCTGCCAGGTAGAGTACAATGTTGGTTAATGCGAGGTCATCCAACTTGTAAGGAAAAATAGAAGATTAGATCATTTAATGGTGAAATATTGCAGCATTCTGTTGTGCAGAGAGGCATGGGAGTGTTTGTGCATGAATGGCAAAAGGCCGGTTTGCAGGTGAAACAGGTTTTCAAGAAAGCAAACGGAAGAAAGCAAATCTTCATTGCTGGAGGGATTGAATTTAAGAGCATTAAGGTTAGCCTGCAACTGTACAGGGTGCTGGGGAGGCCTCACCTTGAGTACCGCATGCAGTTCTGTTCTCCGTATTTGAGGAAAGATGTACTGGCTTTGGAGAAGTTGAATGGGAAGTTCCGCAGGTTGATTCTGGAGATGAGGGGTTCAGCCTATGAGGACTGATGGGAGCTTCCTCGGACTATACTCGCTGGAATTCAGAAGAATGACCAACGTATAAAATAAAGAAAGGATCGATAAGAGAGGCAGTAAGGTTGTTTCCACTGGTTGGTGAGACTAGAACTCGCGAACATGGCCTCAAGACTCTGGTAAATATATTTAGGACGGAGCTGAGGAGAAACTGCTTTTACCAGAATGGTGAATCTGTGGAATTCTCTGTCCGTAGAAGCAGTAGAGGCTGCCCCATTAAATTATTTAAGACAGATAGGTTTCTGCATTGTCGGGGAATTAAGGGTTATGAGGGAAAGGCAGGTCGGTGCATCAGAGTCCACGGCAGATCAGCCATAATATTGATCAGGCTCGACGGACCAATATGGTCTCCTTCTACTATTTCTTGTGGTCAAGTACAACACAATTAGGCCCTTCGACCCAGCATGTACGTCAAGTACCCATCTCTACTCATTGCATTAACCAGCACTTGATCGGTAGTGTTCTACATCATGGTGATTCAATTACTCATCCAGATGCCTCTTAATTATTGTGAGAGTCTCTGTCTGCACACCCCGTCAGGCAGTGTGTTCCATATTCAATGCACCCTGTGGGTGAAAATATCTCCTTCCGATCTCCTCTAAACCTTTCACTCCTCACCTAAAACGCATGTACGCCAGACTTGGACGCCACGGCTGGGGAAACGTTTCTTACTGTCTAATCCGTCTATGCCTTCCATAATGTTGTACATTGCTGTCAGATTCCCTCAGTCTCTCCTGCTACAATGAAATCAAACCCAGATTATCTGTGATTCTGGATTCAGCCCTCTTACCCTCCAGTTATGATGAAGGGTCTTGGTCCAAAAGGTCGATTGTTTATTTCCCTCCATAGATGATGCCTGACCTGCTGAGTTATTCCAACATTTTGTTTGCCTATCCCCAGACTATCCAGTTTCCCTTCAGAACTGAAACGTTCCACCGCAGGCAACATCCTGCTGAATCTCTTCTGCACCTTTTCCACTGCAATAACCTTCTTGCTATCGCGTGGCGACCAGACATACACACAATTTTCCAGCTGTCTCCAAACCAATGCTTATAACATGCAAACAAGACCGCTCTGCACTTACGTTCCATGCCCTGGCTAATGAAGGTAAGCATTCAGAATGCAGTTTCTCCCCTCTATCAACCTGCCCGCAATGTGAAGTCTTTATCATGGACAAGAGAATGGCTTCTGAACTCCAGGTAATTCCTTGCTGGAATTATTTTTCTCATGAAATAATCATTCTCAGATTATAAATTTGGTGACGATAATCTTTGCGCATTATGTTTGAAAGTTCACAAATGAGGCTCTTTATTTGCATAACGACCGCATTAAGAATTGCTTTAAAAATGGAAGAATGTTAATGTTCCCAAAGTAAAATAGAATTGCAAATAACGTGGCCGGCGGCTGCTTGTCTGTTATCATGTGGTCCTGATTTACGAATTTCTGGGTGACCACCGAGTTACTGTCAAACGGTGAAAAAAGCCTCTGACTGCCAGCAAAGAGACAACTGCAGCTTTGCCGACGGTCAAAAGATCAAGGAACTTGGTGTTCACGGAAACATTCCAAAATTAATGAAAAACAATGAATGTTTGGCAATATTTTAAACAGTATTAAGAATTGTAAATGACTTAAACAGTATCAACTCAAGTAATTCAATATAGTAAAGCAAGCTCCATTGACTAAAATAGTATTTTCTCTGTTTTCCCATACAACTACTCCTCACCATTCAAGGGTTTGAGTTTTTTTCAAATGTTCGGAAAATGTTAACTGCTGGAAGGTTTTAGTGCCACGGAATGCAGCCAGCCTACCATTGCATATCTGGGACATTCGACGTCAAAGTCCAGCTGCGGAACAGTGTCGGACAGGTTTGAGATTTGGATTTGTGCAGTCCCCCCCACCCCCTCCACACCATAGACGTTGAGATATAGAAACAGAAATAGCCATTCGGTCTATATTCTGCTCCACCATTCAATGATGGTTGATTTTTTAGCCCATTTTCCCACCTTCTCCCGGTTACCCTTAACCTCCTTACCAATGAAGAATCTCTCTCTGCCATTTTTGAACCCAATTACCTGGCCTCCACAGCCCTCCGTAACAACGAATTCTGCAGATCCATCAACCTCTGGTTGACGAAATTCCTGCTCATCTAGGTTGTCATGGGACTTACCTAGATTTTGAGACTGTTCCCTCTAATCCTTGATTTCTTAAAGGAACAAACGCCACCAATTCAGATTCTTTGCTTTCGTAATGCTTCCAGCTCCGTGATAATTTAATCGTATTCCAGTAGCATTAGTAGAATATTTGCAATTCATATAATGGATCAAACACAACTTCGTGTGTGCATATCACCTCAAACTATTAGCTTGCAATGATCGTGTATCACCATCAGAACCCATGAAGAGCAGCCCAGTTCTCAGGCACTGGACAACATGATCAATTCAAATAATTACCAGAAATAAACAGATGAAATGAACATGGAAACAACAAGAGGCAGCTTAAACGCCAATTCCTGACAGAACCTCTCTAACCAAACCCATTCTGGAACAAAGGAGATACCAAGCGAGTTATTTGACAAAGATTCACATCGTCACATTTGTATGACGAAGCGTCTGCGACCTGAAACACAACTGTCTCTCTATCTGCAGATACAATCTGAATTATTGAGTGTTTTCATCATTTTCTTTTTTCCATCCGCCTTTTATTCTTAAAATATTCACTGTCCTGAACAAATAACATGCGATCAGTATTTGGAGCAGAGGGAAACCAGTATACGATACGGATCCAGTAACAGTTACACTAACACTGGAGAAAGGAGGGAGATAGGGAGACAGATGGAGACGGTGAATGATATCTGGAGAGGGATGGGGAGAGGGAGAGAACGGGGAGACGGCGGAAATGAAAGGGGAGCAGAGGAACGAGTCGAAAAAGAGAAACAACTTCTTTTTCTCTTGTAAATATATTACATATGACATTGCAAAACAGATGTTCTTGAGGTATATTCACTGTTTCAGAATCACTTTTCGTTAACCTCAAAGAACTGAGGTGCCAGCTGGAGACAGTGACTTACCAGAGACGCCAACTGCAGCCAAGATGGGGTAATAAATAGTTTGTACATCGTACAGAACAAGTAGAATCTTGAGCCTGAGCAGGTAACTCAGAGCCATCTTTACTGTTCCGTGAAGACCGATGGTGTGATATTGCTTCAGGTACTGGGATCAATTCTCTGACTGACACGTGTGGAGTCTTCCCTTTACTTATAGCCAACAAAACCCAATCAAACAGAGAATGGAGTCCCATGGTAAATGGATTAACCACGATCACTGAACAAACATGTCACGACCAGCATCTTTTTCTTTATCTTAAAATTGTGGCATTTCTATTCAGGTAATGTCTTCAACAATTATTTTCACAACATTAATTGGTTCCAACTCAATTGAATGTCGTCAAAGCTTCCAATTCCGAAAAGATTCCACGGTTTCTGCCCGACCTGTGTGTTTCAGAAGCTCTGATTTTATTTCAGATTTGCATCTGCTCAGCATTTTCTATTTGATTCACCCTTTTACAAAGGAGAGTGTAACCATTTGATTTCGATAGCTTAATTCCAACTGTCACCAATTTTAAGTCAATTATGATTGCTGACGTCGTTTCGAATTTCTGGAGAAGGGCCTGAAATCAACAGCAGGAGAGAGAAGGCTACGGTTCCTGCAGGGTTGAATTTTATGAGGCTTTCTGTTCCAGAAAGCCTCATCTCAAGGACAGATGCAGCAGAAACGGAGAAACTGGGAGAAAGGGAAGACGTCCTTACAAGAGACAGGGTGGGAGGAGGTGTAGTCTTGCTAGCTGTGGGCATCAGTGGCATTATATTAAATGTATGTGGAGAGTTTGTCTCCTAAGACAAGATAAGATACAAGATACCTAGAGGGTTGAGAAAGCGACCATAAATAGCCCGTTAATTGAAAGCAAGTTCGAAGTTGATACAATTGATGTGCAGGATGCAGCACCAGTACAGTGGTCAATGTAGCAGAGAAAGAGTTAAGAGGTGGTGCCAGATTCGGTTTGGAACAAGGATAGTTGCAGGCAGCAAGCGGAATGTCTAACGTAGCTCGAGCCCGTGTGAGTGCCCGTGGTTACAAATATCATTTTTGGAAAGAGAGGAATCGAAATAAAAGTGTTCAGGGTAAGCAGATGTCCAGTAATGCAAGTGAGAGTGTTGCTTGAGGGCAGGTAAATGGATTTATACACCAGAAAGAAGCGGGTGTCCAAGATCTTCCTGATGGGGGAATAAAGGTGTAAAGGGATTTGTCGTCAATGATGTAAATGAGGCCCTGTATTTCTATTTCTATTAAATACCGGTGGATAATTTGTCTCCCGAGATGGAGACGGAGTTGGAAGTTGTAAAATGGTGGCGTTTATTCTAGCTGTGTTCAGATGGCGATATGGAAACTATAGGAGTCTTTGGTGGCGCTCGATGGAGTAAGTCACAACGTGGCTTTTCTCCAGTCACTTTTTCATCGTTCATATACCACCCTTTAATAAGTCTTTTAAAATACTGGCACGTTTAGTTTTGATTTTTAACTCTTGAAATGTACACCAGAACTACATCGTCAGTTAATGGCAAAGGTAATGGAGACCAACCTACTTTGGAAGCTATTTCTAATCTGAATAAAAAGTTTGACCGGAGATTTGCCGAACTGAAAGCCCTTTTAAAGGACTTTGAAGACAGACAAAATACACTTATCCAGGAAAACGGTAAACGCTGAACAAAAGCAATTAATTGCTGAACACGACCGAGCTGGTAAAGAAAGAGATGCCAAACTCCACTCACTTGAAAAAAGACTTAATTATGACCAAGGAAAACCTGGAAAAGCATCAACAGAGGATCATCGACCTGGAAGGCCGCAGCCGGAGAAGAAATGTAAGAATCATCGGTTTTCCAGAGATCACCAAGATTGGGTATTTTTTCTAAACTTCTGGTCGATGCTTTTGGTTCCGAAATGTTTCCTGTTAAGACTATTCTTGATAAAGCTCATCGAGCAACAAGATCCAAACCTTCTCCGGACCAAAAATCACGGCCAGTAATATAGAGATTTCATTATGTTAATATCAAGGAACTCTTGATTCTTACCGCTCGTGGACGTGGAATGATTCAATTTAAACAATGGAAGTTTCGAGGAGTTGAAGATTACACGCCAGAAGTTATGAAAGAAAGGCTGACCTACAAACCAATTCTGGCTCGTCTCTATCAAAGCAGTTATCATCCTGCATTACTATTCCCCGCAATGTTGAGAATTACACTACCTGAAAAACCTCGCAAATAAGTTAAATCCGTCAAAGATAATTTCTCATGAACTAGCTTTCAACTTTAGAAGCTTAAGAAGTGGAAGATACATAGTGTTCTTCCTCTAATTTACTACCTACTAGGTTTATTAACCAATTCATTTTTAGATCTAATCGTTTTCTTTTTATTTTTTATTATTTTTCATGTTTTGTTTTAGTGATTAAGAATTTAACAAAGTAATGGATCGTTTACATTCTTTTCGAAATAATTATAAAACTGTATTTTTTATATGTCGACTGTTAACGCCCTTTGGCTCCGTCAGGTGGAGGGAGATGTCACGGGGAGGTTTTTCACCCAGAGAGTGGTTGGTACATGAAATGCGCTGCCTGGGATGGTGGTGGAGGCTGATACGTTGCAGAAGTTCGAGAGATTGTTAGATAAGCATATGGAGGAATTTCAGATAGAACTATATGTGGGAGGAAAGGGTTAGATAGTCTCAGTTGTGGATTGAAGGGCGGCACAACATGGTGGGCCGAAGGGTCTGTATTGATGTTTATTTTTCCATGGTTCCATGATTCTTTGGTTCAATTTCAGAACTATTGTTGATAGTTTGGTAACATTGTTTCGAACACGTCGATAGCCTGTTTGGACTAACCAAGGCTGGCTTACATAACTTACCAACTTGGAGATCTGCCACCAGTAGAACTGGGGTTATTTCAATTAGAGGTTAGCTTTCTGGCTGCCTACTGGCCAGTTTTCTGGCTTTTGCGGGAGGGGTGGGGCTGTTTTTAGGTTTTTTTGTCTGAACTGGTCAACTGCAAATATGTCTATATTGCCGTCATACCCGCCTCCACTTTGAATTTTTTTTTACTTCTTCCTGCCAATGGGCCCCTTGGAGAGCAAAATTAACACTTTACACACCATGTGTTTTTCATCTGTTCAAATGGATAAGACTATAAATTTTATCTCATGGAATACGAACGGTTTAAACAATCCGATCAAACTCAAGAAGATCTTTAAAGTTTTTCACAGATTAAAAGCTCAGATAATTTTTGCACAAGAGATTCATATCAGGAGGAGAGATAATGAATGTTTTTTTAGATTTTGAAGTGGTCCACAGTTTCATTCAAATTCACAAGCAAATGTGAATGGAGTCTCTATTTTTATAGACTCCTCAATTTCGTTTGTTCATCATGAGACAATATCAGACCCAATTGGTAGATTTTTATTAATTACCGGTTTACTTCATAATAAAAAAGTTGTTATCGTTAGTGTTTATGCACCCAATGTAGATCACCCTGTATTTTTTAAAGATCTGTTTGCGATTTGTCCTAATTGAAATGAATACACTTTGATTGTGGGTGGAGATTTCAACTGCTGTTTAAACCCTGCGATGGATAGATCTGTGTCAAATCCTGCACTTCCAAACACATCCGCTGCCTTTATTCACTCCTTCCTGGTTGAATCAGGAATTTTAGATGTTTGGAGATTTCTACACCCACATGTCTACCATAATTACTCAAAGACTGATTATTTTTTTATTGATGCTAAACCAGCTCCAGTCATTATGGACTGTAAATACGACGCAACTGCCATTTCTGATCATGCACCATTGAAATTATTAATTAAATTAGCAGATGTATCGTTTGATGTCAGACAATGGCGATTTAACCCTTCTCTATGACAAGAATTAGATTTTGTCCAGTTTATTAAAGAATAGATTTCATTTTTCTTTTTACTAATGTTACTGAATAAATCTCCAGTGGGATAATATGGGATACTTTTAAAGCCAATATCCGTGGTCAAATTATGTCATCTTCCGCTGGATTGAAAAAAAAGTACTAATAATGATATACGTATATTGGCTGATAAGATTAAATCTGCATTAATTTGGAAATTAAGAAAAAGATTGAAAAATAAGAAAAAGGATTACTTGACAGACAGCAAAAAGAGTCGGAATAAATCTGCATTTTTTGGGTTGCAGCTGCTGTCTAAAGGGGTGTCACGTGGATTCATGGTTGGGACCCCAGTATTCACTACGTAAACAAGGATTTTGAAGGGAAAGTCAAATTTAACATTTCCTGAATACGGTATTAAGTGCTTCCTCGAGGGCAGTGGGGTATCGGTTAGAGATTTGAGCAGAATGCAAAGATGCTTCAGTGTGATTTAGACAAGTTGTATCTACAGGTAGTCGTGACACAACATGGACAAACGGGAGGTTATCCACTTGAGATTTAACATCAGAAAGTAAAGATATCAGGATGGTAAAAGATTGGGAAAAGTGAAGATGCGATGAGACCTATGGATCCTTGTACGCCGGTTGCTGCAAGAAAGTATTAGCAAACTGGCAAACAAAAAGCCAGTAAGGCAAATTCTATGTTGGCCTTCATTGTAAGAGGAACTGAGTACAGGAGCATGAATGTCTTGCTGCGGCTGTACAAGTCCTTGGTGAGACCACACTGAAATTGTGTATCCGGTTTTAGTCTCGTTATTCGAGGAGATATGTTCTTGGCATGGAGGAATGCGAGAAGGAATTACCGGAGTGATTGCTGGGATGGCGGGATTGAGGTATGACCAGAGGTTGTGTCGGTCTGGCTAATATTCATAGAATGTAGAAGAATCAGAATGGATCTGACAGAAACTTATACAGTTCTAAGAGCACTGGATGGACATGATACAA
The DNA here is from genome assembly GCF_009764475.1 of Pristis pectinata. Lineage (NCBI taxonomy): Eukaryota > Metazoa > Chordata > Chondrichthyes > Rhinopristiformes > Pristidae > Pristis > Pristis pectinata. Next base: position 3,030,266 of record NC_067440.1, on the reverse strand, counting down.
GGAGGATATTGCCAGTGGCTGGAGACTCCACAACCAGGGGACACAGCCACGATCAGGAGAACTTCCTTCACCCACAGGATGGTGAACCTATAGAGTTCCCCGCTACATGGCGGCGGGATCCTGTCATTAACTACATTCAAGGAAGAGGTAAATACATACATTTAAGTGTGGAGGTGGTCAAAGGATATGGGGAGACGGCGGGAACAGGAGGGTGAATTGGATGATTCGCCACGATACTGTCTAATGGTGCAGCACGGTCGAAGGGCTGAATGGCTGATTCCTTCTGCAATATTCCATGTATTCATAAAATTAATGCAAGACCTCGCAACTCGTCAATTCAAAATCTTCAGCTAAACGAAAGCCTGCCTAATTGTTTGCTGTACCTACAGGTCAACTTTATGTGATAATTGTGGAAGAGCGCTTTATTCCACCCTCTGGACACCTTTCAGTCTCAACTCGATTGGAACTGTCCCGGTCCGCGTGGTTCCCGCCGCCTTACAGTGCTGAGCGACTGCTGGATTCCATCTGTTGCACCCCCGCCGATCCCCTGCTGGCTGAAGGAGGTGGGGGTGGGGGGCAGGGGGGCTAATGGTGGATGTAGTAGTGATGGAATTGGGGTTAAGGCGTTCGGGGGGCTCCTTCATTTCGTCAATTTACGATATTAACTGCAAAATGTGAAATTTGTTTCTGCAGCTGGTCGAGATCTGTGTTCTTCATTATGTCACGTTTGTCGAGGAGGCTTGACCCAAACGCAGAGCAGCGAGATGGCTTTAAAAAATCCACAGAATCACAAGCCACAAGGGGCCCCCAAAAGAGCAGAGAATAGAAACGAATCACAGCAGGCAACAAGGCGACCTTTTGGCCGGCTGTTTCCATAAGTGAACAAGGACTGAATAAGAACTGGGGTTAAATAGGCTGCAGTGATCAGTCTCGAACGAGCGGCAGGTGAATCCTATGAGCTTGGTGTTGGCTGGGAGATATCTGTTATGCAGGCTGGGATGTATCAGTGGGAGTAGGCCTGACACATTCATATTTTGCTGCATTTTTCTCTGGTAATTTACTTCTCAATTTACAGCCAAACATCTTCAGCGATGGAAACAGGAAATCCTTGAGGGTCTGCAGACACTTGGGTACAAAACGGGCTCAGAAAGAGTTGACAGGGTGTGCAAAACATCATAAAGGTATTTCAGAAATAGCAGGCAAGCTCAATTTCATAACCTACTCAAATTAGATAAACTAATGTTCATCTTGGAGATGTGTAATTGACAATGTTAGAATTTCATCAGGATATCTGACGAGGGACTTTGAGCTCCTGGTATGACATTCCATTTAGAACCATTGACCACACAGGTGCTGTCTTCGGTGACCCTCTGACATCATCAATGCCAAATGATGGCCGTGACCGGATTATAGAACCATAAAACCAGAGAACAATACAGCACAATATCGGCCCTTCGGCCCACCATGTTGTGCCGCCCTTCAAACCACACCTAACACTATCTAACCATATCCTCCCACATATCTCTCTATCTTAAATTCCTCCATATGCTTATCTAAAAATCTCTTGTCTGGGTGAAAACCTCCCTCCGACATCTCCCTTGAACTTCCCAACCATTATCTTAAAGCCATGTCCTCTTGTTTTGAGCATTGGTGCCCTGGGAAAGAGGTGCTGGCTGTCCACTCTATCTATTCCTCTTAATATCTTGTATACCTCTATCATGTATCCCCTCAACCTCCTTCTCTCCAATGAGTAAAGCCCTAGCTCCTTTAGTCTCTCCTCATACCATGCTCTCTAATCCAGGCAGCAGACTGGCAAATCTCCTCTGCACCCTTTCCAACGTCCTCACATCCTAACTATAATAAGGCGACCAGAACTGGACACAGTACTCTGTGTCCAAATTCATTTTGAGCTTATCATTGCATTGGTCGGACAGTTCGGTAAGTCGTTTCACCCGCTTGTTATTTAACAGCGTTTACTGCTTGAACTATTGCAGCCGTTGCTTCGAATCAGGAGAGTGAAACATTATCCAGGATGTTGAAGACGTAAAATGGTGGTCCCACCAGCAACAAGTTGCAACGCACACAGATTTCCAGCTTCTGCAGTCTCTCGTCTCTCTGTTTATCTAAAGGTGTCTGTTTTATCGTGATTTTGCATATGGTACATTTAGTTGATATAGGTCAGTAATTTCAAGCGATGTCTGTTGTCGGAGGCAGAGGACTCCCGTGGAAAGGAAGGAGATTGATGCTGAAAAGGGAGATTAAGCATTTGGAGTGGCTCAGAATGTGGCGCAATGAACAGTCCTCGAGGAACTCAGAGATTTTACCTCTGATAGAAAGGATGTTTTCGGCGAAGACAAATGCTCACCTTGAAAAAGCTACCACGAAAATCCAGAATTATCATCGGACTGTACGTGAGATACCTGCTGACGTTTTTTGGATTATCTCTCGGGCAAGAATATAAATTTTAGGAAAGTTCCTCGGAGTCCGTCTTTTGTTCGGATCGGGGTGACCGATGATCCGGATACCTGATTGAAAACCATGGGATACTGGGACATTTTGGGAAAAAAATGCAGATGCTGGAAATATACGATGTGAAAATAAGTAAAACGTTGGAAGTACTGAGCATGTAAGCCCGCATCCGTGGGAGGAGAAACACCGGTGGTGATTCAGGTCGAAGAAGTTCTGAGGAAGTTCCAGGGAAGAATCTTCGACCTGGTACGTCAGTTCTGTTTCTGCTCCCACAAACGTGGCTCCATCTGCTGAGTATTTCCAGATTTTTCTGTTTTTAAATGCGATTAAATTTCTCATGTCCGCAGGTCAGTTTTAAGGAGACGAGGAGAAGGAGCAGGTGAAGGACATACGGCCGCTCGAGCCTGCTCCACCAGCCAATCAGACGAAGGCTGATCTTCCTCAGATCTGCCCCACATACATCCCTTGATTCCTCCAATAGCCAGAAATGTAGCACTCCCAGCTTTCCATGAAATCAAAGGCAATGCCTGCACTGTCCTTGGGGTTAAGAATGTCTAGAGATGCCCACTCTTCTATTAAAGGAATACTCCTCATTCCTTCTCCCATAAATATACTTTATTCATAATATATACAGGAAATACAATCACTAAACAGCTTTTTCTATATTCATTTTACCACCAATCTTGCAAAGCATCAACATTGTTTCAAGAAGAAACTTCCGTTTGCTCCATTAACAATACAGCCGTTTGAGAGACTGTTACACAGGCCACACCCCTCAGTGTCCAGTGGCTGCAGGATCCTAGACGGCGGTCCTTCCTCACGGAGCCTTTGCATTGGCTGCGCGAGCTTCAGTGCGTCCCTAAGTACGTAATCCAACAGACTAGAATGTGTCGGTCGGCAGCATTACCTTACGGACATCTCCTTCCACTGGAAGACGTCTACAAAGGCATATCAAAGTGCACCATTTACTGAGTGGCTGGCCTCCGAGCAGTAGTCGATGTCTGCCTCGGTGTGGTGTTGTCTGGTAACAGCCCGTAGATGGGAGAGTCCTCTGTTACGCAGCTGCTCGGGATTAACTTCGACAAGGACTTTTGTATTCTTCTCTCGAACTTCTCTGCAAATCCACAGACCACAATGAGGAGACCGACCGTTTCACAGAGCGCCCACTCCCCCAGCACCCCAACCCAGCAGTCCCGAGCGCAGCTTGCGTTGGGTGTGAGACTCCGACCGTACAGGAAAACTCTGCTGGGAGGGACCCTCCAAGTTCCAGCCCCGTGATGTCTTGGTGCTTGTTGGTGAGTTCTGACCATAGGCATCCTGCCAGATGGTTTGGATAGTCTGCTTGGGGAACCACCCCACAGGATTCACAGTGTCTTTCTCCAACAGGGCCTGCAGGGCGTCCCGTACTGACCAGCGCCCGGTGGACTTGTGGCTAAAGATGCTTTTCTACTGAAACTTTTCCATGGTTAGAGTGGTAACTTCCAACTGAATGGAACATTCTACGGTCCTGAGGCCAGGCCCATCCTTCACAACACCGGGGACAGGTAGCCTCAGCGCGCAGTGACACTTGGTGTTTGTGTACTCATTATTACGCACAACTCGATGTAGCTGGACACAAAGTTGGTCATAAGAGCGAGTGCTATGGAGGATATGTCTCGTCCAACCCGTGTATGGGCAACACCTGTGCTACTTACAGCAACAGCGAGACCACTTCCCACTTGATGACCAGATTCAAAAACTTTAATGTTCGTTTCCGCACAGGGAGTTCAGTGGAGATAGTCGTTCCAGGCAGGGAAGGTGCGGACTGTCATTTTGGATCAACCACTATGTGGTGACTATGGCCGCAGCAGATCGACTGGCCGTTTTCAACGAGCTATACATTGACATTTTACTGCAGTTTGCACGCTCATGCCTCACACTGAACCATGCATCCTCCAGAATGTGTTGGTCTTGGCGTCCTTCGAATGATCTGTCTGGTTAACAGGCACTTTCACGTTTGAACGCTTTGTAGCCATGTGTTTCCAAAATTTTAAAATCAGGTACTGCGCGGTTAGAACTGCCAGGTTGGCGATCGGAACAGTGCATGTGCAGAGTTTATGAAGGAACGTCCCCAGTGCTGTGTTATTGAATCTTATGAATCTTGCGTGCCTATTGGTTGTACTGAAAAGGTAGCATATTATTCCCTGCCTGGAAGGGTTGCATTCGATGGGCTTCACAACATGAGCAACCGCAGCGCCATCCTCAGCCTGCCCCCTCAGCTCCAACACCAATGGCAGCACCACGCAGAGCCTGCGCCTCCAAGAACAACCGCAACCCCACACACAACCTCCCCCACTAACGTCAGCCCCATCACAGCCTGTCCCCACAAGGTCATGGGCAGCCCAACACACAGCCTGCCCACGAATACCAAAGGCAGCCCAACACACACCCTGCACCCCAACGCCAAGGGCAGCCCCACGCACAGTCTGCCCCCAAAACCAACCGCAGAACCATGCACAGCTTTCCCCCCAGACCAACGACAGCCCTACACACAGCCTGCCCCCAAGATCAATCGCAGCCCCACGTACAGCCTGCACCCCCTAAGACTATGGGCAGCCCCACACACAGTCTCTCCCCCAAGACAAAGGAAGCCCCACACACGGCCGGACCCCCCAAAATCAAGGGGAGCCACACGCACAGCCTGAACCCCAACACCAAGGGCAGCCTCACGCACAGCTTGCCCGCCCACCCCAAGGCTAGCAGCACGCTCAGCCTGCCCCCACAAGACCAGACGCAGCCCCACACCACAGCCGAACCCCCAAACACCAAGTGCAGCACCACGGTCATCCTGCCCCCAAGACCAACCGCAGCCCCATACACAGCCTGCACCCCAAGACCAAAGGCAGCTTCACGCATGCCTGCCGCCCAAAACCAAGGGCAGCCGCACGCACACTCTGCCCCAAAGCGCAACCGCAGCCCCACGCACAGCCTGCACCCCGCAAGACCAACTGCAGCCCTACGAACAGCCTGCTCCCCCAAGACCAATGGCAGCCCAAGCACAGCCTGCCCCCCAAGACCAACCGCAGCCCCACACACAGCCTGCCTCCCCAAGACCAAAGGTAGCCCCACGCACAGCCTGCCTCCCCAAGACCAAAGTAGCCCCACGGAAAGCCTGACTTCTAAGATCAAGGACCGCCCCAAACACAGCCTGCCCCCAAAGACCAAGGGAAGCACCACTCACAGCCTTCCCACCAACACCAAGCGCAGACCCACGCACAGACAGCACCCCGAACACAAAGAGCAGTCCCACACACAGTCTACCCCCACGTGAACAAACGCAGCCCCACCCACAGCATAACCCACAAGACAGAGGGCAGCACACACATAGCGTGGCCCCCAAAGACTAACTGCAGCCCCACTCCCAGCCAGCCCCCAAGACCAACCACAGCACCGCCCGCAGACGGCCTCCAAGGGCAGCCCCACGCAAAGCCTGCCCCCGCAAGACAAACCGCAGCCCCACGCACAACCTGCTACCCCAAGGCCAAGGGCAGCCCCACGCACTCACTGCCTGCCCCCCAAGACGAAGGGCAGCCCCACACACAGCCTGCCCCCCAAGAACAACCGCAGCACCACGCACATCCCAGCCCCCCAACCAGCTGCAGCCCCACGCTCAGCCTTCTCCCCCAAGACCAAGGGCAGACCCACACACAGCCTGCCCCCCAAAGACCAACCACAGCCCCTTGGAGAAGCCTTCCTCCAAGACCAAGAGCAGCCCCACACATAGCCTGCCCCCCAAGATCAAGTGCAGCACCACACACAGCCTGCCCCCCTAGACCAAGGGCAGCCCCACACACAGGCTGACCCCTAGACCAAGGGCAGCCCCACACACAGGCTGCCCCCAAGACCAAGGGCAGCCCCACACACAGGCTGCCCTCGAGACCAAGGGCAGCCCCACACGCAGCCTGCCCCCACACCAATGGCAGCCGCTAATACAACCAGCACCCCACGACCAACTGTAGCCACACACACAGCCTGACCACCCGAGACCAAGGGCAGATCCAAGCACAGCCTGAACCCAAAGACAATGGGCAGCCCAACGCCACAGTCTGCCCCCTCAAGACCATGGGCATCCCCACGCCACAGCCTGCCCCGTAAGACCAAGGGCAGCCCCAAACACAGCCTGTCCCCCAACGCCAAGTGCAGCACCACGCACAGCCTACACCCTCAAGACCAATCACAGCCCCACACACAGCCTGCCCGCCACTCCAAGGGCAACCCCACACACAGCCTGCAGCCCCAAGACCAAGGGCATCCCCACACACAGCCTGCCCCCACAAGAACAAGGGCAGCCCTACACACAGCCTGCCCCCCAAGAACAAGGGAAGCCCCACAAACAGCCTGCCCCCCATGACCAAGGACAGCCCCACACATACCCTGCCCCCACAAGACCAAGGGCAGCACCACACACAGCTTGTCCACCAAGACCAAGGGCAGCCCCACACACAGCCCGACCCCCCACCCACAAGACCAAGGGCATCCCCACGCACAGCCTGCCCCCAAGACAAGGGCATCGCCACGCATAGTCTTCCCCCAAGACAAGGGAAGCCCCACGCACAGCCTGCCCCCACAAGACCAAGGTCTTCTCCACGCACAGCCTGCCCCCACCGTCCAAGGGCTGCCCCACGCAGAGCCTGCCCCTGCAAGACAAGCTGCTGCCCCACGAACAGCCTGCCCCGCCAAGCCAAGCCGCAGCCCACTCACAGCCTGCACCCCCAAGGCGATCCGCAGCCCCAGGCAGAGCCTGCACCTCCAAGACCAGCCGCAGCCTCACGCACAGACTGATACCCCAAGACCAACGGCAGCCACAAGTACAGGTTGTCTGCCAACGAAGAAGGACTGCTCCACCCAGAGCCATCCCCCCGGACCAATGGCAGCCCAACGCACAGCCTGCCCCCCACCACAAGACCAAAGGCTGTCCTACGCACAACCTGACCCCCAAGACCAAGGGCAGCCCCAGCACAGCCTGCCCACCCGTCGAAGGGCAGCCACAATCACAGACTGCCCCCCCAAGATAAAGGGCAGCCCCACACACAGCCTGACCCCCAACCCCGAGGTAAGCCCCACGCGCAGCGTTCCCCTCAAGACCAAAAGCAGCCCCACGCACAACCTGACCCCCAAGACCAAGGGCAGCCCCAGCACAGCCTGCCCACACAAGTCGAAGGCAACCCCAATCACAGACTGCGCCCCCCCCCAAGATAAGGAAAAGCCCCACACACAGCCTGACCCCCAACCCCAAGGTAAGCCCCACGCAAAGCCTGACCCCAACACCAAGAGCGGACCCACGCGCTGCCTGACCGCCCCACACCAAGGGCAGCCTCACGCACAGGTTGACCTCAAAAACCAAGGGCAGCCCCACGCACTGCCTGAGACCCACACACCAAGGGCAGCATCACGCACAGCATGATCCCCCGCCTCCCAACACCAAGGGCATCCTCATACACAGCCTGCCCCCATGACCCAGGGCAGCACCAAACGCGGCCTGCCCCCAAAAGACCAACTGCAGCCCCACGCACAGCCTGACCCCAACACCAAGGGCAAGCCCCACGCACACTATGACACCTCCACACCAAAGGCAGCACTACGCACAGCCTGCCCCAACCAAGTCCAATGGCTTCCCCACGTAGAACCTGCCCCCGCAAGACAAGCAGCAGCCCCAAGAACAGCCTGCCCCGCCGATACCAGCAGCAGCCCCAATCACAACCTGCACCCCCCAAGCTAGCCGCAGCCCCAGGCAGAACCTGCACCCTGAAGACCAGCCGCAGCCCCACGCAGCCAGCCAGCACCTCAAGACCAAGAGCAGCCCCACGCACACCCGGCCCCCCCCCCAAGAGCAAGGGCTGCCCCACAAATAGCCTGCCCACACAAGACCCACCGCAGCTGCACACACAGCCTGCCCCCCTTCCAACCTTAGCCCCACACACAGCTTGTCCCGCGAAGACCAAGGGCAGCCCCACACACAACCTGCCCCCCAAGACAAAGGGCATCCCCACAGTCAGACTGCCACTGACAAGACCCACCGCAACCCACACACAGCCTGACCTCCCAAGTACCTCCACAGCTCAACGCTCAGCCTGCTTCCCCAAGACTCACACACTGCCTGGCTCCCAAGCGAAGCCGCAGCCCCACGCAAAGCCTGCACCCCCAAGGCCAACCCAGCCACATACTCAAACTGCCCCCTAAGAACATGGGTAGCCCCAAGCCACAGCCTGCCACTCCAAGACAAAGGCAGCCGCACACACAGACTGACCGCCAAGACCAAGGTCAGCCGCTCACCCAGCCTGCCTCCAAGTCCAAGGTCTGCCCCACGCAGGGCCTGCCCCCGCAAGACAAGCAGCAGTTCCACGAACAGCCTGTCCTGCCAAGACCAGCGGCAGCCCCACTCACAGCCTGCACCCACCAAGGCTATATGCAGCCCCAGGCAGAGCCTGCACCCCCCAAGACCAGCCGCAGCCAGACGCACAGCCTGCGCCCCCAACCTTAGCCCCACGCACAGCCTGATCCCCCAGTACCAAGGGTAGCCACACGCACAGCCTGCCTCCCCACGAAGAAGGACTGCCCCACGCAGACACTGCCCCCCCCAGAACCAAGGGCAGCCCCACTCACAGCCTGCCCCCCAATACCCAAGGGCAGCCATAGCACAGCCTGCCCACCCAAGACGAAGGGAAGCCCCAAGCACAGACTGCCAGCAAGACCAAGGGCAGCCCCACGCACACACTGTCCCCCCACTCGGTGCAGCCCCACGCGCTGCCTGCCCCCACACACCTAGGACAGCCCCAAGAACAGCCTAAACCTCAAGACCATGGGCATCCCCACGCCACAGCCTGCACCCCCAATCCCCCCACACACAGCCTGCCCGCCACTCCAAGGGCAACACCACTCGCAGCCTGCGAGCCAAGGGCAGCCCCACACACAGCCTGCCCCCCAAGACCAAGGACAGACCCACAAATAGCCTGACCCCAAGTCCAAGGGCAGACACACCACAGCCTGACCCCAAAGTCAGCCCCACTCACAGCCCACGCCCCAAGACCAAGGGCATCCCCACAAACAGCCCGCCACCCCAAGACCAAGGGCAGCCCCACTCAGAGCCTGCCCCCACACAACAAGGGCAGCCCCACTCACAGCCTGACCCCCAGCACCAAGGGCAGCGCCATGCGCAGCCTGCTCCCCTACACCAAGGGGAGCCTCACGCACAGCCTGACCCCCCCACGGCTTGCAGCCTCACGCACAGCCTGATCCCCCCCACACCAAGGGCAGCCACACGCACAGCTTGACCCCCACACCGTGCAGCCTCACACACAGCCTGACCCCCTCACCAAGGGCAGCCTCACGCACAGCCTGACCCTCTCACACCAAAGACAGCCTCATGCACAGCCTGACCCCCCCCCCCCCCACACCAAGGGAAGCCTCACGCACAGCCTTCCCCCCTAATGACCCAGGGCAGCCCCACGCGAGGCCTTCACCCACAAGATCAGCCTCAGCCTGACTCCCAACACCAAGGGCAGCCCCACGCACAGCCTGCCCCCCCACACCAAGGGCAGCCTCACGCACAGCCTGCCCCCCCCAAGACGCAGGGTAGTCCCACACGAGTCCTGCACCCACAAGACCAGCCGCAGCCCCACCACGCACAGCCTAACCCCCAGCACCAAGGGCAGCCTCACACTCAGCCTGACCCCTCACACCAAAAGGCAGCCTCAGCACAGACTGATCCCCCCACACCAAGGGCAGCGTCATGCACAACTTGACCGGCCCAACACCAAGGACAGCCTCACGCACAGCCTGCCCCCCATGACACAGGGCAGCCCCACACGAGGCCTACCCCCACAAGACCAGCAGCAGACCCACGAACAGCTTGACACCCAACTCCAAGGGAAGCCTCACGCAGAGCCTGTCGCCCCCAGACCAAGGGCAGCCTCACGCACAGCCTGCCCCCTCCCGAAGACACAGGGCAGCCCCACACGAGTCCTGCCCCCACAAGATCAGCCGCAGCCCCACGCACAGCCTGCCCCCCACAACAGGACAGCCCCACGCACAGCCTGTTGCAATGAGGAGGCCTAAATAATGGTTTAATTGGTGTCACGGGACTGCAATAATGCAGTGTGTTTGCAAGAGCAAGAATTGATTCGAACAGTTTATAGTTTTTTCTGGACTTGACCGCTGCATCCGCCTGAATAAATGATCGCACGTCTCCCATGTAGACCAGCTTGAGACGAGATTCCATATCCGTCAAATAAAGCCATCAGGATTTTGATGTGTTCTCTCATAATCATTTATCTTGTTTGCATGTGCATTGAATTGCAATGTGTTTGCATGTGACGTGTTTACTGAAAAGCTACATGGAGCAGACAATACTTTGTGATTTTAGGAGAGTCACACGGCACGGAAACAGCTCCCCCCAGCTCCGCGTACAACAGTGCTTATGTCTGCCATCGCTGTCAATCTATTTCCTGCGCCAACGTCGTTTCGACCATAAACTGCCCGCGAGTGTATAAATGCGATGCATGATCTATCCATCACATTCGTGAATGTTTCTGGGTGAACGCCGCTGGCTTCAGTCATCGGGGTTCCGGAGTCACCAACGTTGACATTGCATCAACTTCAAAATTCACAGAGATAAGGGAGAATATCGGGTTTTTGCTTGGGCTCTCCTTCCCCATGCCCAACCATCTTTTCTTAACGTGTCCCCCTTTTGTAGTGAATTAATAGTTCCTCGCCAACTCTCTCTCCCTTCCCATTCTCTCTCTCCGTCTGTCTCTCCTCCTCTCTAAAAGTGTAAGGAAACGTGCGGTTGCTGAAAATCTTAAATAAAGACACGCAATGCTGAAAATACTTCGCAGATCGGGCAACAAATGCAGAGAGAGGAGCATTACTGAGATAAAATAAGATAAGATGTCAGTCACATGTGCATTGCAACACAGAGTGAAATGCATCTTTTGCGTTGAGTGTTGTGGAGGCAGTCCACAATTGTCGCCACGCTTCCGGCGCCAAAATAGTATACCCACAACTTCCTAACCCGTAGTCTTTGGAATGTGGGAGGAAACCGGAGCACACAGAGGAAGCCCACGCAAGCACGGGGAGAACATACAAACCCCTTGCAGACAGCGGCCGGAACTGAACGCGGGTCCCAGGCGCTGTAATAGCCTCATGCTAACCGCTACACTACATTTCATCAGAAATTTGTGAGGCAAGTAAATTTCATTTGTAGAGATACGAGAGAGTAGAGATACCAGGGACAAGCCAACTGATACAGAAGCTGTCAGAGAGGATCCGAAATGCTTGATAATCATAGCTGATCTATCTGGAGGATGTGTGAATGCAAGGAAGTTAATGGCGGCCCCTTACCCCGGTAAATATCCCATGCGTATGTTCGCCCTCCTTCCAATTCCTGAAATCGGCGATCAGCTGTTTAGTTTTGCCGACGTTGAGCAAGAGGTTGTTGTTGCGGCAGCACTCAGCCAGGTGTCTTACCTCGCTCCTGCACGCTGTTCCAGGCCAGTCTTGACAACGACACTGAGCTGCCTGGAATGCACCATTTTAAAGATTTTGCAGACCTGAATCCCCATCTGCTGTGCTCGTACCCTGGGCCAGTCCAGAGATGACTGCTTTCGGGATGACAATTAACCCACAGTCAGCTGACGGACGGTGGCCTGGATGTTGTGTTCAGCTCACCGCTGACCTCAAATTCAAAACAAACTTGAAGGAAGAGTCCAGAAAGAGCATCTGGGAGAAATATCCTCCCTCCCAAGCCCCACATCCCCCCGAACAAAGCAGACAAAGCAAAGCCAACCTTCTACACCGATACCCAGGTATTTATTTTGGAATGAATTCTGACAACACTAGAATGGGAGAGGTACGCCGATTCTCTGGATTGCCGTTGGGACTAGTGTTCCCTTACACAGGACTACATTGAGTTACCAGGGTGTTACATGAAACAGTAAAAGGACGTTGTGAGGGTTGGAGCAGACTGATTTATCGTGATTTTTATTAACTTTTCGTGATTTTTATTAATGACAGATGAGGAGGTAGAAGCGTGGATTGGCAAGTTTGTAGACGATACAAAGGTTGGTGGTCTTGTGGACAGTGTAGCGAAATGTCGCAGAGGGACATTGATAGGATGCAGAGCTAGTCTGAGAAGTGGCAGATGGAGTTCAATTCGGAGAAGCGTGAGGTGGTACACTTTGGAAGGACAAACTCCAAGGCGGAGTAGAAAGATAATGGCAGCATTCTGAGTAGTGTGGTGGAGCAGAGGGATCTGGGGGTTCGTATCCTCGCGGAAAGTTGCCTCACAGATGGATAGGGCGGTTTAGAATGCTTATGGGATGTTAGAATTCATGTCATGGGATCGAGTTTAAGAGCCGCGAGGTAATGATGCAGCTCTACAAAACTCTGGTTGGACCACACATGGAGTACTGTGTCCAGTTCTGGTCGCCTCATTATAGGAAGGATATGGAAGCATTGGAAAGGATGCAGAGGGGGTTTACCAGGATTCTACCTGGTTTAGAGAGTGTGCATTTCGAGGAGCGACTAAGGGAGCTAGGGCTTTACTCTTTGGAGACAAGGAGGATGAGAGGAGACATGATAGAGGCGTACAAAATATTAAGGGGAATAGATGGAGTAGACAGCCAGCGCCTCTTTTCAGGGCACCAATGCTCAATACAACAGGTCATGGCTTTAACGTAATGGGTGGGTAGTTCAAGGGAGATTTCAGAGGAAGATTTTCACCCAGAGAATGGTTGGGGCGTGGAACGCGCTGCCGTGGTTGGTGATGGAGGCAAGTACATTGGTCAAATTCAAGAGATTGCTAGATAAGCAAATGGAGGAATTTAACATAGAAGGATATGTGGTAGGAAGGGCTTAGATAGTCTTAGGCGAGGTTTATAGGTCGACACAACATTGTGGGCCGAAGGGCCAGTATTGTGCTGTACTGTTCTATGATTCTATGACTGGCGCAAATTGATCCAAGGCAAGTTAACGCAAACGGTAAGACAAGGGAAGTAACAGATCTTGGGATATAGTCAGAGAATCATGGAGAATCATGTAAATGTACAGCATAGGCACTGTCACTTGAGACGCTCCTCGTCCATTCTGACCGTGATCCCTCTCTACGCTCTCCCATTTGACTGCATTCGGCCCATATATCTCTCTTCCTGCCCTATCCAAATGTATTTTAAACGTTGCAATTGTATGTGCCTCCACCACCTCGTCTGGCAGCTCGGTCCAGATAACCACCACCATCTGTGTGAAAAACTGAACCCGTCAGGTCTCCTTTATTTACCTTCCATGTCACCTTCAACCTGCGGCCCCTAGTTCTGGACTTCCCTGCCTTGGGAAAATGACTCTATCTGTCCAATCTATGCCCATAATAATTTTGTGAAGCTCAATCTTAGTTTTTTAAGATCAAGTGAGAAGAAACCAAATCTGTGCAATCGCTACTTATAACTTGAGCCCTCCTGTCTACACAACATCCTGGTGAATCTCTGTACTCTCCCTATTGCTACCACATCTTTTCCCAGGTGTGAGGTCCAGAACTGTACAGAATGTTTAAATTGCGGTTTTGTACAGCTGCAACATGACGTCCCAGCTGTTATACTCAATAACTCGGCCGAAGAAGTCCAACATACCAGTCCTGATGAAGGGTCTTGGCCCGAAATTTCGACTGTTTGTTTCCGCCCATGGATGCTGCCTGACCCGCTGAGTTCCTACAGCTCTTTTTCTGTATTGCTCCTGAAGCTTACCAATTGCCTTCTTCACTACTCTCTCCACCTGTGTCACCTTACCAGGGAATTATGGATGCACCCGAACGCCTCTTTGTTCTTCTAGTCCCTTCTGACTAATGGGAGGGAAATAGAATGACCCCTCAAGGTGATCACCCCTGTTTTATTCTTGAATTCTATCCATATACCATTATTTGTCGATCCCTCCAAGATATCCTCCCCGACTAATACCGTAATGGTCTCTCTTATCAGCAGTAACTGACCCCCTTCCCTTTTGCACCCCCGTGTCATGTCTGAAGCCGCCATAAACCGGGACAGTGAGCTACCAGTCCTGTTGTGTCCTCAACCACATTTTCTTCGTTGCAACAACATCATAATCCACTCTCTCAGCTCATCTACCTTACTAGTGCAACTCCGTGCATTAAAGTAAATGCAGTTAAGCCTACACACCCACTCATGCGTGCTCCTGGTGTGACACCTGCACTTCCCATTGGACCTACTGTTCTTTTCCCTGTGTATGATTCAGCTTCCCCTGCTGCTGCACTGTCACTCTGTGTCCCAAACTCCCGCCTCATTAGCTGAAACAAATTTTTCACATCATTCCTTAAAGCTGATTCTCGAGATCAATGCGTCTGTTCACAGGAGCTGATGTGGTCTCTCATTTCGCTGGAAACAACTGGAATCCAGGCCTTGTTGAGGAATTCATTGGCTGTGACCACAGACATCGAGAGATGTCACAGAACGTTCGGGTGCCTCCTGTAAATTAATCCTCCAATGGCACAAGACCAGAAGTTACTCACTCCCTGCTTTATAGTTGGCGTAATGCCACATTGATCAGTTTATCAAGGGCCTAACCCAAACAGCAGTGCCGCACATTAGCTGGTGAAGAAGAGGTAATGAAACTCAGCAGAACGAATTTCCAATTGAAAACTCACAGTGAGTGCCGATGTTGCAGATCCCCGGTTATGATTCTGAGCAGTAAAGATGCATGTGTGTGAATCATTCCAACTCACGTAGCCGTTGCTCACCAGCGACCACACAGACTTGGCCGAGAGAGGGCTTGAACTGGTGGTAAAAGGGAGTCAAAGGCGACTGATGTCTATTGCAGGAAGATCAGATTTCACGCGTGCGTAGACAGGGACACAAACACACTTGTGGCCACAACAGAATAAGTACACACCGGCACAGGTGGCGTCATGAATAGGAAACCTTGTCTGCTTCTTGATCCTTGCCCCCATCACTTTATCTCCGACTCACGCAACCCACCATCTGAACCATTCACCCCGAATCAGAGTTCTTTCGTTTGCCCTGAATCAAAGCTCCGTGGCAAGGAACAAAATGTGTCTACTATGCAGGGATAGGTAATAAGAGATGGAATGGCATAAATTACAGGAGACAAACAGATATCTTCTCCACTTCCATCAAATATTGAGCCGTGTGGATGACAGAAAATAGCTCATCGTTAACACTGGAAAGGCCACACTTCCGTGAAAGAGGTACTTCCATTGTCTGAACTTGGGTGGCTGGATTCAGGGTGCTCACTGCTTTGTGGAAGCCATCTGACGTTCCTGCAGGCTTCTCCCCGAAGCAAATATATTTAGCACTGGAACTTCGTGAAAAATGAAGAAGAAATCATTCATGATACGCCGTTCTGGCTTGTCACAGATTCGCATTCGTGAATAAATCATCAACAATCTGCAAATTGTGAAATATCAAGACATCATTCCGTACAATCTAATCGATGGCGAGCAATATACATTATATTTGACTGCAAAACAATGAATTCTGTAAGATAACCGCTTGGCACTTCCATCGATCCACATCTATCTTGTTCAGATGCCAGATAATTACTTACTGCCTTGATAATACGATGAACAATAGCATGTTGCATTGGGAGCCGTTGAATTAAAGTCACTGCTCAGGACTGATTGCAGTGTGAAGCCTCAACATATGTAATAATGGTGACACAGGCCTAGGGATATGTACTGCACATTCACAGACGGCACCCAAATTGACATCCACAATTAGAAGGTTGGGTGCTCAATATATGTTTTGGTATTAACATGCTCTGTCTTTCTTAGTGATTGGTGGTTGGTTTGTTGTTGTCACATGTACCAAGATACGATGAGAAACCTTTGTCTTGCATGCCATCCATACATAGAACATAGTGCAGCACTGGAAAGGCCACTCGGCCCAAGATGTTGTGTCGATATTGATGTAGTTTTATACCAAAAGTCCTCCTATTGTTTATCATCCATATCCCTCCATTCCCTTCACATTCATGTGTCTATCTAAAAGCCACTGATACACTTGCTTCCACCACTCTCCCTGAAAGCCCATCCCAGGAACTTACAACTCTCTGCGTAAAAACACCCCTCACATAGTCTTTAAACTGTCCCTCTCTAACCTGAATAGCATGTCCACTGGTGTTTGACATGTCTACCCTGAGAAACAGATTCTGACTATTCACCCTATCTCCGCCTCTCATACTTTAGATACTTCTATCAGCTCTCCCTTCAATCTCCGACGCTATGAGGAGAAAAATCGGTTTGTCCAACCTGTCCTATAGCTCATACCCTCTAATCCAGGCAGCATCCTGGTAAAACTCTTTTGCACCTTTTCCACAGTCTCCACACCCTTCCTATAATGGGGCGACCAGAACTGCAGAAAATGCTCCAAGTGCAGTCTGACAAAGTTTTATACAGCTGCAGTATGACTTCCTTCCTCTTATACTCCACATCCCTACAAATGAAGGCAAGTATTCCATACGTCTTCTTCACCAACTTATCCACTTGCGTAGCCCCTAACAGTGAATTATGGACTTGGACCTCAAGATCCATCTGTACCTCAGTGCTCTTTATAGGCATACCACCAACTGTATACTTTTTTATTCCATTGGACCTTCCAAAGAGCAACACCTCACACTTGCCCGCATTAAACTCCATCTGCCACTTCTCTGCCCATATATGATCGATATCCCGCCGTATCTTTGACAGTCCACTGTCCATAGCTCCAACAATCTTGGTGTCATCCGCAAACTTACCAATCCACCATCTACATGTTCAGCCAAATCATTGACATATATCACAACAACAGAGGTCCCAGGTCCTTGTCCTTGCAGAACTACTCCGTGGGAATAGAGATCATTCCGAAACATTAGTACATTGAGGTAGCACAAAGGGAAAGACAATAACAGCATGTGTTGAACTGAAAATGGAATTGTTGTGGCAAAGAACAGGAGCATTTCACCCGCCCAATCAGTCCAGCTGCTCTTAAAGTACGTTCTACTTTCGAGCTAACCGCCAAAGAACAACACTCTCCCTACGTAACCTCTCTTTAATCAGCCCTGACGTTCGCATTCCCCACCCTATCATACTCTTCTCCACATTGTTGCTTCCGGGAAGCTTGAGCTTCAGGTTCCTTTGCGTCCACATCACCAGCATCCTCAGCTGGTCCCTCTACACTGATGCGGTGATCAATAAATCTGAGAAGATGAGGATAATTAGCTTGTCCACTTAGATTACCTCTAACTTCTACAGATATGCTGTGGAACATATCCTGACAGGTTGTATCTCAGCCCGGTACGGGTATTGCTCTTCTCTGGACGGACTGCACCTGCAGGGAGCGGAAAACACTGCCCAGTCCGTCAAAGGCCCGTCACCTATTTCCGCCCAGTCCGTCTTCATAGTGCGTTTCTTCAGGAAGGCTGACAGTATCGTCAAGGATGCCTGTCACCCTGACCATTCCCTTTTCTCTCTTCTGCCCTCTAGCAGAAGATACGGGAGCTTGAAAGCCACGTCTTCCAGGCAGAAGAACAGCTCCCCCCCCCCGCTGCTCTGAGTCACCTCTCTCACATCCCCTTCCCGGTGGTGCTGCCACGTTCTCGGACACTTAAATCTACCTCTTCGGTTGCTGTTCATTCACCATTTCTGTTTCCACAACTCGGATTGAACTTCAGTCTTTCCCCATGTTGTTGCTGTGTGAGCATCGCTGAGTTCACTGTTGTATACTGGTATACTCTTCACACAGCTAGGAATTTCATTGTAATCTGGTGTATATGACACTGGAATAATCTGATCTGATCTGACTTGATCTATATAGTGCATATTCAATCGGGTTATCCAAGATTAATACAGGATATAGATCAACCAGGGGTTGAGAAAAGAGTGGAAGATGGAATTTCACTCAGACTAGTTTGACGTGATGCACTTTGGTCAGTTCAACCACGGGAGGAGGACTTACACAGGGAATGGCAGAGCCCTGGAAATGTTTTACAAATGAGAGGGGTACACATAATGAATTGACGTGAAGTGGCGTCACGGGTCGACAGGGACCTAGCTATAAGAAGGTTGTCATTAAGCTGGTTGGGGTGCTGTTGTGAGAAAGGTTCTTTTGGCATCTGAAAGATAAAGGTCTGGACACACAGCCTTTGTAATTTAAAAATGGCTTATTAACAAAGACAAACAAGGGGACAGAATGAATGAGAACAGATGCACACTCACACACTCTCAAGCAGGAGATCACGAATGTGGAGGGAAATCATGACAGAGTGTGAGGTGCACAAACACACACACACACACACACACACACACACACACACACACACACACACACACACACACACACTAACTGGATAAAAATGATCAAGGAATAAACAGTACAATGTTTGGACACCCTGATTCTGGACAAACATTGGCTCTTTAGTCTCGGGAGTCCTTAACTAACTGCCCTGAAGCAGTGCACAGCTTACCTCAACATCCTCGGAGACAGAAAGAAAAAGAAAACCAAACATGCAGCAGTTTTATGCTGCTGGGGGGCTGGGTAGCCCAACAAGGACAAAGGTGTTTTAAACGGGCCAATAGTAGGTGTCCCCACGAACAAAGGTGCGCGCACAGACCAATCCGAGGGGTCCAGCAAGACAAAGGTGTTTACCTAATGGGGTGGAACCAAACCTTGATTGACAATGGTGTAGCTTCCGAACTAATAGGCAATGCTATCATCCGACCATGATGGTCAGTAGCGTTGTCACTGTCACCTGACCACTGGCCTTACATACTACAGGTACAGAACAGATTCACAATGATGACAGCGGGACTGGAAGGCAGGGCTGATGAGGAGAGCCGGGATATGCTGGGTCTGTTTCCATGAAGCATAGGAGGCCGACGGGGCATCTGACCGAACTTCATAAAATCATGAGGGGAATAGATGAGATAGAAGGCCACAAAAGTGTTTCCAGAGCAGGGACATCATTAAACAGAGGCCATCTTTTGCCAAGAGATGTCTGTAAAATAATGCTGCCGACTGACACATTCCAGAGTGCAGGAGGACAAGCTGAGGGACGCACTGAAGATAAGTACAGTCACCCTAAACTCTGTGGGGAAGTAGCACAGTCTCGGGCCCTGTTGACACTCGAAACTGAAGGGCTGAGTCCTGCGTAACAGCCTCTCATTGTTTAAGGATGAAACAGGAGAGGTGTTAATTAATTGTCATAGAGTACATCCAATTGGTGTTACAATGAACGCAGAGAAATGAATAGATAGATAGGCAGATAGATAGATAGATATCTTTATTAGTCACATGTACGTCAAAACACACAGTGAAATACATCTTTTGCGTGGAATGTACTGGGGACAGGCCGCAAGTGTCGCCACTCTTCCGGCGCCAACATAGCATTCCCAAAACTTCATCACCTGTACATCTTTGGAATGTGGGAGGAAACCGGAACACCTGGAGGAAACCTACTCAGACACGGGGAGAACGTACAAACAGCTTACAGACATGGGCCGGAATTGAACGCCGGTCTCTGACGCTGTAATACCGTTATGCCAAGCACTACAGAACCGTGCGTGGGAAGACGTACCCGATGTACGCGAAGATATTCACTGCAAACATTAAGAATAATTAAAAGATCTGAACTAAATTTCACCAGATGAGTTTCACGTCCTCTCGGAGAACTGCACAGTAATTCTTTGGTACTATTGAAGCATGAGGTATCACACAAAAAATGGAATCCCTTTTAGAAATATGTTTCTAATTTCACACAATGGCGCCGAACTGCGATCTGCCATGGGGTTTGGTCAGAAGTTCTTTCCATTGTGCAATTCATGGCTAAATATAACCCGGGCTGTTACAACACCGGGATGTGCAAAGGAATTAACCGAAGATATCTCTTCAGTCACTGTGATTTATCAAAGACACCTGAGACACCAATGATGCCAGCAGAGATTTCTCCATACGTACGTAAGTAGCTTCATTTCAACCCCAGTAGCAGGTGTTTACGGTGTTCAGTAGTAAGCACCAGACAGGAGCTGAAAGGATGGATGGAGGACGTTCGGTGGAGAATCTAATAGTTAGCACCATTTTCGATATGCAGCAGGTTTATGACCCGGTTCTCGCAGATATTGGAGATCCTGGTGAGGCTCAACATATAGTTATTAAATCTAGTGTTTTTTAAGATGTTCCTAATTAACTATCGCAATTTATTTTCGGGGCTTGTGGTCTCCCTTCTTGTTGTCTACTCTACACACTCGATTTATCCTGTTGGACGGAGACGATAATAGAGAAATGTCACATAGTGACGGAACTTGGATTCATGCTGCAGCTCCTCAGCTGCTGTACCAACACTTTCATTTATGCCGCGTTACAGACGACCTTCAGGGAAGAGCTGAGCAACGGGGTGAAATATCCCTTCAGCGCGCTGTCCAACATCATGAAATAAGTGGAAAACTGGAGTTTATCACTTGCAGAACTCCCTCTTGTCTCACATTTCATTCTGCACAAACTTGCTCTGTAAACGAGTTGAGATGTTCAAACTGTTTGTGTTGAAGACAAGTAAATAAAATTCTCACTCTCCTGTGTGGGGAATCATTGACTATATTCGAAGCTCTTGAAATAAACTAATGCCGATAATTAAACTTCATGAGACTGATTCCCAGCGCGTGAGCTCCTGGGAGTTGCCCTGATGGACTCTGATTAGATTGATCTTGCTTCAAATATAGTGGTAAAGGAAAAACCCTCATCGCTCAGCTCCGACGAGTTCCATTCACGAGTTCTCTCCCAAACCCATTCTCCTGCATTTTCCCCGTTAACTTTGACGCACTTACTGATCGATAACTTTTCGATCTCTGGTCGAAATATACGCAATGCCTTGGCCTCCTCAGCCGTCTGTGGCTACAAGTTCCACATATTACTCACCCTCTGGCTGAAGAAGGTCCCCCTCACTCAGTACCCAAGGGATGTCCGTTTATTATGAGGCTGTGCCTATTGATTTTGGACTCTCCCACTTGTGGAAACATCTTCTCCAAATCTACTCCAGGCAGGACTTTGAATATTTGGTAGCTTTCAATGATCTATCCCCCTCATTCTTCTAAAATCCAGCGGGTAAGGGCTCAGATCCATCAAACGCTCCTCATGCGTTAAACCTTCCATCCCCGGGATCGTTGTAAATGTTTATGGATCCTCCCCACGGTCAGCACATCCTCCCTTAAGTACTGGGCCCAAACCTTCTCACAGTCATGGTCCGGAACTTAATAAGGGCAGACCTCAGCAAGGAAGATGAACAATCAGATCAAGGAATTATTGCACACACCCACGTTTGTGAAATTCAGGAAACGTGAACTGCATTTCATTCATTAAATACCAAGTGAAATAACTTGATCCACCTCAACATAAGAAAAAGAATATCCGCAGAAAGATGCCGGAATCTTCCGATGCAGTCTTCGCCATTGAATGTTATTGTGGCTGATCCCATGAATCCGGGATACCTTCCACCTCTGCAAAGTTGTCAGGTTCCACCCATTTACAAAAATCACTCAACACCTCGCACACACCAACAGTGGAATGTCTTCATCTCTGCGCTGGGAAATTCGACGAACTAAGGGTTTGGATCGCTACGGGGACTGGGTTATTACAGCTGTTACAGCAGCATAGTTGAGCGATGGGCAGGATTGATATATCAATGTTCTGTGATACAGTTGCCACAGGCGTGATAAGGGTGCAGGTGAGAGTGGAAGGAATGTTGCGTTTTTCATGAGGGAGAACATCACTGTGTTACTTAGAGATGATACTTCCGGCATTTGTCAAGTGAGGCTCTGTGGATGAAAATTAGAAATGAGAAGGGAGTGCTCACTTTGTTGGGATTGTGCTCGTGGCTTCCGAGAAGTCAGTGGGACTTATAGCAACAAGTATGTCGGTAAGTCGCATGATTGCTGTAAGGAAAATGTGGTTGCAATAGTCGGTGATTTTAACGTCCCTGATATTGACTGGGACTGTCATCGTGTTTGGATGGACTTCAAACTGTTAAATACGCCCAGGGAGTTTCCTCATGCAATATGCATATGGCCCTACATCAGGGGAGGGGCGGGTGGGTGGTGTTGATTGGGCGTGGTAGGGAGTGGGGTTTGAGGCAGCCGGAGGCAGTTAATCTTCCATTAGGAAATGAGCACGGTTTGGTGACTAATGAATCAGTGGATGAGAATTTTGGACCAGTGACGATAATTCCTTTGGTTTTCAAATCAAATGTAAACAGATAGGGCTGGTCCACATGTTAAGCTCCAACACCAGGGCAAGGTTAGTTTTGATGGCATTAGACAAGAACTTGCAAAAGGTGATTGGGAGATGCGGTTTGCAGGTTAAGGGATGTCTGGCAAGTGGGACGTTAAAAAAGTGAGATAGGGAGATTTCAGGGATATTATGTTCCTGTTAGGGTGAAGGGCGGGGCTGGCGGTGTTACAAAACCCTGGATGTCGAGGGAAACTGGGATTCTAATGTAGGATACGAAGGAGGCACTTCAGGTGCGGATGGTTGGGATGATAGAAATCTCTGGAGGAGTATGAGAAATGTCGGATCACAGTTAAAAGCAAATCAGGAGGGAATAGAATGTGTGTTAGCTCTGGCAGATAATGAAGCATCTGAAGGGATATGAGAAGGAAATTACATGCAAACGATTCACAACCAGGTGAATAGATCTCCTAAATTATCAACCTGATCATTTATTTGTGGAGCCACAGGAGGTTGAGTTTGGTGTGAAATGAGTATTCCTCATCTGCTGTTACCGTGCAGAAGGTCATGGAAGCTAGGGCATTCAGGGAAGAGAGTAATATGTCTGCA
The DNA here is from genome assembly GCF_009764475.1 of Pristis pectinata. Classification (NCBI taxonomy): domain Eukaryota; kingdom Metazoa; phylum Chordata; class Chondrichthyes; order Rhinopristiformes; family Pristidae; genus Pristis; species Pristis pectinata. Next base: position 3,006,939 of record NC_067440.1, on the reverse strand, counting down.
CTCCGAAAGAGGAAGTTCTGGCAGTTGAGAAGTGCATAAAAGTGTATAAATACTCAGGGCCTCACTGTGTATCCAATAATACTGTGAGAAGGCAGAGAAGATATTGTTGGGGCCCTTTTAGAACTAATTGTATGAGATTTACCCTCGAATTAGGTACCGGAAAACAGAAGTGTAGTTAATGCTGTGCCTTTATTTAACAAGGGCTTTATGGGAAAGCCGGAGAACTACAGGCCGGTGAGCCTAACATTAAGGGCAAGAAGGTTTCCTGACAGGATTATGAGAGACAAGATCCATGTGCATTTGGAAACACAAGCACTAATTATGCATGATCAACATTTTTTGAAGACGTGGCTATTACGTTTGACGAGGGCAGGGCGTCAGTAAGGCCTTCGATGAGAACAGGCATGACAGTCCAGCCCAGCAGGAGTCAAAGGGTGGTAGTGGGGCGTTGTGTTTCAGAAGGGAGGTCTATGACAGGTAGGGTGCCGGCGGGAGCAGTATTCGTTCTCATGGTCTCAGCAAAACGTCCTGGCATTTAACGTCAGAAATGATAAAAATGTTGGCTGTTGACCAAAGGAAGTGTGTGGGGAGGGGTGGTGGTGAACACAACCTGTCTTCTTCAAAGCTGCTGCTGTAGAGCTGGTCGACAGCTTCAGGCTTCTTGGCGTCCACATCACCAGCATCCTCAGCTGATCCCTTCACACTGATGCGGTGATCAGGGAATCTGAGAAGATGAGAAGATTCGGCTTATCCAGGAAGATTGTCTCGAATATATGTACAGCTATGCTTTAAGAAGTATACTGATGTGTTATATCTCAGCCTTGTATGTCACCTGCTCTGCTCTGCCCTGACGGAACCTGCAGAGAGCGGCAAACACTGCTCAGTCCGTCACTGACACGTCACCTCCATCTAGACGCCTTCATGGTGTGTTGCTTAAGGAAGTATGAGAGTATCGTCGAGGATGCCTGTCACCTTGGCCATCCACTTTCTCTCTTCTACCTTCCAGGAGAAGATAGAGGAGCTTATAACCGCCGACGTCCAGATTCAAGAAAAGATTCCTCCCCATTGCTGTCAGACATCTGAACCAATCACCTCTCTCGTCTCCCCTACCCGGTGGTGTTGGGACGTTCTCGGACTCTTAAATCTACCTCTGCTGTTACTGTCCCTTCAGCATTTCTTTTTGCACTCCTTCAGATTCCACTACAATCTTTGCACCTTTCTTTTAACTTGCGATCTCCGCTGAATTCATTTTTGACAACTATTAAGAGGTATACTGATTACTCTGTGAACCTCACGGAAGCAAGGAATTTCGTTCTAACAGGGTGGAAATGGCGCTGCGCCAATCTGATATGATCTGATTTGATCTGTATGGTGGAGAGTGAAGCGCATTGTCTGACATGACGACAGGATCTGGATCAACCAGGGGGTGGGTAATGAATGGCAGATAGAATTTCACTCGGACAATTGTGATGTGTTGCATTTTGTTAAGTTCAACCAGGAGAGGACTCACACAGGGAATGGCAGAGGCCTGGACAGTTTTGTACAAAATAGAGGTGTACTCGTGATTAGTTCAGGTAAAGTGGCGTCATTGGCAGACGGCGCTCAAGAAGGCGTTTGGAGGCTCTCCTTCATCTGTCAGGGCACTGAGTACAAGACCTGGGACGTCATTTTACTTCTGTAAAAGACGTTAGTGAGACCACCCTTGAGGTATTGTGTGAATTTCTTGTCACCTAGCTATAAGAAAGATGTCATTAAGCTGGAACGGATGCCGAAGAGATTTGCAAGGATGTTAGCGGGTTTGGATGGCTTGACCTATCAGGAGACACTGGATAGGCTGGGGCTGTTGAATGGAGCGCAGGAGGCCGGAACTTGTTCTTACCGAGGTTTATAAAATCATGAGAGACAGAGATAAGGTGATTCGTCACAGACGTTTTCCCAGATTCGGGGAATCAAGAAATGATGGTCTTCCAGTGTCAGGCGATATCTGGAAGGGACTGCTGCCGTCTGCCACATTGCACGGTGCTGTAGTACCTGCTGAAATACAAGCTGAATCTCGGTCCAGCCACCAGAAAGGCTCTGTGGGAATGAGCACAGTCTCGGGTCCTGCTGACACTTCACGTGCTCATTGTTTAAGTTGGGAACAGGAGTGGTGGTACTGCACCATGTATCGATCCAAACTCTCAGGTCATGGAATTTTCAAGCGCACAAATGAAGACATTCAATCTGTGGCGTGCCCACGACGTGGTAACTGATTTCTGTAAACGGGTGTAACGTGACGACGTGGGATGGGCGGAATATATCGCGGAGTTATGGGATCAGCCGCAATCACATTGAATGACGGAGAAGGCTCGCATGAATCCCAGGCCGTTCTCCCACTGTTCCTTTCCTCGCGTTGGGGTGGATCAAGTTATTTCACTTGGTGTTTAATTATATAAATGCAGTTCACGTGTCCTGAATTTTACAATCTTGGTTGTGTATAATAATTCTTTGATCTGCTTGTTTAAGCAGCCATACCTAAGTCTGCCCTGACTATTTCCTAACCATTGTTGTGAGTAGTTTTGGGACCCATATCGAAGGACGGATGTGCCGCTCTTGGAGAGGATCCATAGGAAACTTACGAGAATGATACCGGGGATGGAAGGGTTAACGTATCAGGAGTGTTTGATGGCTCTGGGCCTGTAGTTGCTGGACTTTATAAGAATGGTGGAAGGTGGGTGGGTGTTGCACTGAAACCAACCGAATATTGAAAGTTCTGCACAGTGTGGACGTGGAGAGGATGTTTCCACGAGGTGGAGAGTCTTGTAACAGAGGGATAATGCCTCAAAATCAAAGGACGTCTGTTGAGGACTGCGTGAGGTGGAATCTTTTCAGCCTGCACGTGCAGGGTCCGTAGGAATCATTGCCTCAGACGTCTGTGGAGGTCTAGTTATCTTTCCATCGGAGGTTGACAAGTTCTTGATAAATAGGGCTTCAAAGATTAGAGGGACAATACAGGAGAATGGGGTTCAGGAAAAAAGTAAATCAGCCATGATCAAATGGACCGAATCGTTTTGTTCTGCTCGTACGTCTTATGGCCCTATGGTCTTACCGTTACCGCTGTCCTGTGAAAGAGACTGGATTGAGCTCAGCGATGAGTGCTGTTCCTTTACCACTGAATGGAAAGTGAGGTCACCCTAATAATAGTCTATCAAGGAAACGCCCAGGAGCTCAGGCGCTGTGATCAGTGTGATGGACTTTAATTACATGCAGGTCTTTAATTTTGTTTCAGGTGATTCCAATATAGTCAATAATTTCCCACACACTACAGGCCGTATTTTATTAAAATGCCTTAAACACAAACACAATCTGAACGTCTAGGCTCGTTTTCAGAGCAGGTTTCTGCAAAATGAAGTGTGAGACAAGAGGGCGTTATGCGAGTGAAAATCTGGAATTTCCCACTTATATCCTGACGATAGAAAGCACCCTGAAGGGATATTTCACCCCGTTAATCATCTCCTCCCTGAACTTCGTCTGGGTCGCGGCATAAATGAAAGTGTTGGTACAGCAGCTGAGGAGCTGCAACATGAATCCAAGTTCCGTCACGATGAGTGAAATTTCTCGATTATCGTGGACGTCCAAAAGAATAATTCGGGTGTGCAGAGTGGACACCAGGAAGGGAGACCACAGGAGGATGAGGTTTCCCGAGATCATAAAGAGTAGCGTGATGGATTTCCTTCTGCTCTTTGCCTCGGGGTCGTCCTGGCTCTCACCGCCAACCGGGCCCCGAAGTCTCTTCCGGATTCTGATGGTGACCAGAATGTGTCTGACGGTGAGTGCGTTGAGCGTCAGAATGAGAATGAACGGGATACACGGGGTGAAGACATAATGGAACAACTCAACGGCTGCCCAGACTGAGGAGAACAGGGCACTGCGGGTCATAAAGCAGAACCAGGGCATTCTCATAAGCGTGTACTCGTTTGTATACAGGAAGTACCAGAACAGGTTCTTCCCACTGAACAAGACGGTAAGTGTCCCGATAACCATGGCTGCCGTCCTCTCGCTGCAGTGTTTAGTCTTCAGTTTCTGACAACAAATGGCAACAAATCGATCGAAGGTGAAAGCGACGGTGAACCAGACAGAACAGTCAGTGGCGGCGTGGAGGAGGACGGCGTGGATGTTGCACACATGAATGTCCTTTAGGTATCGAAAGGCATTATAGAAGACAATAGGAATCTGCTTCAGGATCAGATCAAGGACAATGACCAGAAGGTCTGCCATTGCCATGGCCACCAGGTAACGCGTGACGCCCTTTGAGAGGCCGCACTTTCCCCGAAACAGGATCACAATTGTCACCAGGTTCACTGCAAGGGCGAAGAAATCAGAGAAACGTTATACCTTAGCAATGGAGTAGAACTGTCTCTGTGGTAGATCATTCGGGCAGATTGGAGATACCATCCCGCAGGCGTCCCCAACGCGATTTTACAGCAATTTTTAACATTCCAACAATCGGCAGAGAATGCTTTCACGCCACTCCCCTTCTCCTCTTTAAACTGGCTGTGAGCCCTCTCCATTCTCAGTCCTAATGCAGGTTTTCGTCCCGAAACGTCTACAATACCTTTCCCTTCATAGATGCTGCTCGACCCGCTGAGTTCATCCAGCAGATTGTTTTTTGTCCGGATTCAGGCATCTGCAGTCCCTTGTGTGACCAATTTACTCTGCCTCAAGGAAATTTCGGTAGACAGACATAGATATTCATAGCATAGAAAGAGGCTCTTCGCCGACAAATTCCGTGCCGAACATCAAGCACCGACTTACATGCATACTTTAATCAATTCCATTTCGCCAGATTCCCATCAGCTCTCTCTAGGTTACACATTCTGTGGTGTAATTTACAGTAATAAATTAATTTTCCAACCCGCACGCCTTTAGGATGAAACTGGATCAGTTGGGGGAATCCAACGCGGTCACATGGAGAACGTGCAAACTCCACACCCTCGAAGACAGCGCCATAGGTTGGGATTGACTTCGTGCAAATGGAGCTGAGAGGCAGCGTCACAATTTTTTTTGATGTATGTCTGATACAAGCCCAGGGCGACAACAAGCCGATCATCTATTTATTCTGAGCAGCATCAGTGCCGTGGATGCACTCATTCCTCATATTCCCTCCATAGGAGAGGAAAGTTGGCAAAGCTTAAAATAATGTCTTCAACCTGCCAATATATTCGCCAACAGTCTCTTCTGCTTCCTCATTGCTCACAAAAGATCTGTGTCTCTCCGAGTTCCTCCTAATCTGCTGAGCAAACAGTCCCTTTAAGATTTTCAGGGCTTGCTTCAAAGAGATCTTGTTCTGGTTGATGAAGCCATCAGATGTGTTGTGTGTCTCTATGACACGATGAGACACCAACCTTTAGATGTCTCAGAGACTTCTATCGGTTACAGTGCTCCCTCGTTCTTCATCACAATGAGTACCTTGCCCTATGGATTCTCCCGGGACTGCCACACTGCATTTGCTCTCAGGAGATTCTCCATGTCTGGGACCTCTCACATTTCCAAAACTCACCGCATATGGTCTGCCTTCACCTCGAGGGAGGCTTGCTGTTGGTTACAAACATGCAATTGTTCGCGGCCGCGTTACCTCCTCACACAGCAACATCCCATCCTCATTACCAGTGTGGCATCCGGCAGGTTTCTTAACTTTGATGCTCCTTAGGAAAATAACAGGGTCTGAACTTCACAGAGAAACCACTTTGCTGAAGGCAGTCAGCACCCAGCACACAGTAGCGGCTGGCACAACTGTCCATCAAAAATTAATCCACAGTCTTAAAGACCCGCCCACGCTGGGATCAGCATCAACCCCGCCATGAAATGGACTGTTGAGGATTACAACTAAGAGTCAGAACCGATATCCAGTTACTTTCAACGTGGAAAAGTACTCGAATGGTTTGAGGTGGACGCAGAACACAGATGTAGTGGTCTGTGTCAGTTGTAAACGGAGGAAATTCCCTCCAACACACAAAGCAGAGCGGTGGACGGTCTCTGAAATGGTTGGGATGTTGCAAATGGCAACCCGATCACCCACCATCCCACTTGTGTTATCGGGGCGCTGGTAGTCTCGACCAGCTGCGTTCCGGCAGCAGATAATTTATTGTTCCAGATCCCATAATATGCAGTGCCTTGTGTGTCAGCGTTGGTCTGACCTGACCCGTCTGTGAGTGGTGATCCCGGGACGGGAAGAATTGAATCCGCGCGAGATCTTCATCCACTGCCTCCTCAACTGTAATTTAAGTCGCTTTGAATGATGTATCACTGTGTAATTCCAATCATCCATTTTATCGCGAAGACATAAAGCATCGTTCAAGCCGTGTCTTTAATGTTTTTTGCGTTCGCGTTCTTTGGAATCTCCACCTCTCGGCTTGAACCTGCGGCGAGACGGGGTCATTCCTCGACGATTCTGCCGGTAAACTCAGTGAAGTAGGGCCGGGTCTTCAAAGGACGTGCGACCCGTCTCGCCAACATTTTATTAAACCGACGCCCTTAGTCAATATTTAATTCCCAGAGCGTCAGAGAAAAAGTAAGCGACAAAATTGCAGGCGAGGCACCGGCAGCTGAGTGTGTAGGCAGCGCACACTGTGAGTGTTTGGGTGAAAGAAATAATCGTCGATTAACACCGCACGGCATCAGGCCATTCGGCCCAACTCGTCCGTTCCAACCAAGTTGCATAACTGAGTTCGATCCATTTGCCGGCGTTTGGCACATAGCCCTGGAAACCTACGATCCATGCACCGTTCCTAATGTCTTTTAAACATTGCAGTTGTGTCTGCCTCTGCCATGTTCTCTGGCAGCTCGGACTGCACATTCAGTACCCACGGTATGAAATCGCCCAGGAATCGGTCATAGCATCAGATGTTCACGAACACAGAGAGCGGAATGTACTGTACATAATGTTTATTACATGTGGCCACTTGTGGAAGCAAGGCCATGTTTCAATACCCATACTGGCAATGAATGCAGGACACGATGATCTAGGATCAAAACGCCACGAAAATTCAATGTGATAACTAGTTCGGAACATACCAAGAAAACACCAGATTTAATAATAAGATACAGTCTCACCAGGAACGCCAACAACTGCGAGAGCCGGATAATAAATGTCCTGCATGTTCAGAATGAACTGAACTGTCAGGTGCTCAACTGAATGCGCTCTGTCCATCCCCTCAGCTCCTGTCTGGTGCTTAATCCTGGAGACCGCCGGCATCTGCGACTGGGGATGAAGTGAAGGTACTTATGTAACTCTGGAAAAATCTCTGGTGGCATTATTAGTGTCTAAGGAGACTTTTATTAATTGAAGTGAATGAAGAGATGTCTTCGATTAATTCCTTTGCACAACCCGGTGTTGTAAGAGCCCAGGTTATATTTAGCCAGGGATTGCACAATGAAATGAATGTTTCCCAAAGCCCAGGGCAGATCTGGAGTTCGGCGCCGTTGTGTTAAATTAAAAAAATATTTATTTGAGGATTACGTTTTTTTGTATGATGCCTTGGGTTCCGACAATACCAAAACATTCGTTTGCAATTCTCCAAGAGGACGTGAATCTCAGGTGGTGAAATTTAGTTCATGTTTTTAAGTTACTCATAATATTTACAGATACAACATGGATACAGTCACTTTGGTCAATTAATACCCAGCCGAACATCGAACATCAATACACACTCATCCTGCTACAATGCATTTCATTTCTCCACACTCTCATGAGTTATGTCTGCACTGGACATACTGGGGGTAATTTACAGTAATACTAGACAAATCAATGACTGCAGATACTGGGATATCCATATGTAAAACACTGTGATGCTGGAGGAACTCAGCAGGCCAGGCAGCATCGGTGAAGAAAAGCAGGCGGTCAACATTTCGGGCCGGGAACCCTCTTTAAGGACTGACGATAGGAAAAGGAGAGGACCAGTATATATGAGGGAAAAACAGAGCTTTTATGTGAACGAAAGAGAGGAGTCGGGATGGGCGCAATGTGGTGATAGGCAGATGCAGGTAAGAGATATGCAGGTGCAGAGGAGAAGGGAAGAGCGTATCCACTGGGGGTGCGTCAACGGCAAGGAGGGGAAAAGGTGTGTTAGGAAAGAGAGAGATAGACTAGGAAATGGAAGAAATGAAGTGGCATGGTTGGGAGTGTTTTGTGTGTGTTGTGGGTATTAGTTAAAGTGGAAGAATTCAATGTTCGTGCCGTTAGGTTGCAAAGTTCCAAGATGTAAAGTGACGTGCTGTTCCTCCATTTTGCGTCTGGAAATCTCCTTGCAGTGGAGGAGGCCGAGGACTGACATATGGATGTCAGGGGGAGTTGAAGTGACTGGCAATAGTAAGATGCAGATCCCGGGACGGACGGAGCGCAGGGGTCTGCAAATGTCGCCCCTGGTCTGCGTTTGGTCTCATCAGTATTAAGAACGCCATACTTGGAGCAGCAAACGCAGTAGATGATATTAAGGAAGGTGAAATCAGTATCTCTCCTGAAAGGACTATACGTGTCCCTGGATGGAGCACCTGTGGGTGCTGTAGGGGCAGGCGTTGCATCTATTACGGGGGCAGTGAGAAGAGTTCGGGGTGGCAGCGGGATGGGTGGGGGGAAGAGGAGTGAACTAGGGATTCACGGAAAGTTCGGTCCCTGTGAAAGCAGCAAGGGGTGGGGAAGGGAAGATATGCTTGGTTTTGTGGTCCCGTTGGAGATGGCGCGTGGCGTAGAATGATGTGTTTGATGTGTAGGTTGGTGGGATCAACTGTGATAGGGTCATCTCTATTGGGGATGGGAGGGGTGGAGATGAGAGCAGTGTTACTGGAAATGGCGGAGATGCAGGTGCGAGCTCTCTCGTCCACAGTCGGGGGAAGTCCTGGTGAATAAAAAACTTGGACATCTCCGATGTCCTGGAATGGAAAGCCTCAGCATGGGATCAGATGCGGCGGAGGCGGAGAAATTGAGAAAAAGAGATCTCTTCTTTGCAAGACACTGGGTGGGAGGAGCTGTAATCGAGGTTGCTGAAGGCGTCAGTGGCTTTCTAGAAGATGTGTGGATAAGGAATCTCTTCAGATGGAGATGGAATGATCGAGCAAGGCGAGAGAGGTATTAAAGATAGCCTATGTTAATTAGAGAGCAGGGTGAAAAATTGTGATGGAATATATTGTACTGTCGAGTTCTGCACGGGTACAAGACGAAAAATATAGTCGTCGATGGAGCGGAGAAAGAGCAGAGGAATAGGGCCGGAGTAGGTTTGCAACAGAGACTGTTCAACGCAGACAACGAAGAGGAAGAAACAGCTGGGGCCCATGCGAGTGCCCATAGCTACGTCATTAGTCTGTAGAAAGTGAGAGGAATGGAAAGTGAAGTTCTTTGGAGTCAGAACAAGTTTATCCAGGCGGAGGAGCGTGTTAGTGTGAGGGGACTGGTTTTTTCTCCGGTCAAGAAAGAAGCGGAGGGCGGAGAGTGCGTCATGATGGGGAATGGAGGTATATCAGGACTGGACATCCATGGTGAAGATGAGGTTGTGCGTGTGGGAGAACTTACAGCTATGGAAGAGTTGGAGAGCGTGGGATGAGTCATGGATGTAGTTGGGAAGGGATTGGACCGGGGGGACAAGATAGTGTCCAGGTATGAGGATACGTGCTCCGTGGGGCAAGAGCATACAAAAACAATAGGTCTGCCAGGGCAGTCCTTCTTGTGGACTTTGGGCAGGAGATGGTAGCCGGCAGTCCAAAGTTGCGTGACTATCATGTTGGTGGCTACTAGGGAGTGGGGAGATCTCCCAAGGTGATGAGGTCATTGGTGGTGCAGAAGATAATTTTCTGTTGGTCCTTGGTGTGATCATGATTCAGGGCTATGTAGGAGGCAGTGTCCGAGAGTTGGCGTTTGCCCTCTGCATGGTAGAGGTCAGTACGCCAGAGTACCACGGCACCACCTTTGTCGGCTGCTTTGATAACCATCTCAGGATTCGTGCGGAGTGAGTGGGGAGCAGAGCGTTCAGATGGGGTGGTTGGAGTGGGTGCGGGCAGCAGAAAAGTGGATATATGAAGGCTGATGTCGCACCGACAGTTGGCTATGAATAGATCCAGGGAAGATAGCAGGCCGGGTGGTGGAGTTCAGGTGGAAGAAGAGGGCTGGAGGCTGGAGAAAGGGTCATAAGAAGGGGGAGAGGAATTCTTGTGGACTAAGAAAGCACGGAGGCGGACTAGAGCTTTTCATGGTGCGGGGCTGGGAATTCGTTGAGGTAGGGGTGGAGAGGTACGAAGGTGAGGCCTTTCCTGAGAGCAGACTGCTCAGCCTCAGAGGGAGAGGAGGACAGGGGGATGATGAAGACCCGGTACAGTAAACAATTAACTTTCCAACACGCACGTCTTTGGGATGAAGAAGGAGCACCCGGGGGAAACTCATACGGTCACGGGGAAAGTATGTAAACTCCACACACGCAAACAGCGCCCGTGGTTTGATTGATCTCTTGTGTCTTCTATGCAGAGAGGACTTTGTATTTTCCCCATGCCTGAGATCTCACATCGTTCCGAAGCTCAGCACATATGATCTGACTCCATCTCGAGGGCGGCCTTCTGTTGGTTACAGCCACGCAATTGTTCGCAGCCGCGTTACCTCCTCACACAGCAACATCACATCATCGTTGCCACTGCGGCATCCGGCAGGTTCCTTCACTTTGGAGCTCTTCCGGAAAATTAACAAGGACGGAACTTCAAAAAGGAGTGCATTCTTTTAAGGCAGCCACCACCCGGCTCGCAGCAGCGGCTGGCTCAACAGTCGATCAAAAATCCCTCCACAGTCTTCAAGGTCCGCCCAAACTGGTATCAGCACCGAACCTGCCATGAAATGGACTGCAGAGGATTACAACTCAGAGTCAGAGCCCATATAAAGTGACTTTCAACATATAGAAGGACCCGAAAGACTTAAGGTGGACGGAGATCACAGGTGTGCAGGTCGGTATAATTAGTGAACGGTTGAAATTCCTCCCAAAACACAAGGCAGAGCGGCGGACGGTTACTGGTATGGTGCGGATGTTGTAACTGGCGACGCGATCTCCGGCTTGGAGTGAGTGTTATCGGGGCGGTGTTGGTCTCGTTCCGCTGCGTTCCTGCAGCAGATTGTTTGTTGCTCCAGATCCCAGCATCTGCAGTTCACTGAGTGTCTGCGTTCTTCTGACCTGTCCCATCTGTTAGTGATGATCCCGGCAACGTGAAAAATTGAATCCGCGCGACCTCTTCATCCACTCCCTCTTAACTGGAAGTGGGCGAGACGGAGCCGTTACCCCATCTATCTCAGCTGTAAACTCGGTGAAGGAGGAGCTGCCCGGGTATGTGAAGGACGTTTTACCCCTCTCGATGATATTTTATTGCACCGACAAATTTGGTCAATATTTAATGTCCAGATAGTGAAAAAAAAGCGGAGTTGCAAATTGCAGGCGCTGCGCCGTCAGCTGAGAGAGTAGATAGCGCACACTGTGAGCCGTTCGGTAAAACAATTAGTCACAGAGGGAAACCGCACTGAAGCAGGCCCTTCGGTCCAACTCGCCCGTGCTGACCAAGCTAGACCGATTTGCTCGCGTTTGGCCCATAGACCTCTGAAAATTCCCCACCCATGTCCCTGCCCAAATATCCTTTAACCATTGTAATTGTATCCGCCTCTGGAAGGTCGGTCCACATATTCACCAGCCTCTGAGTGAAATCGCTCATGAATCGTTCAGAACAGCACATTTTTCCTGTCACATTTCCATTCAGGACAGGTAGTGCAGCAAAGTCCAGCTGAGTGTTACTTAGCATGGCAACGAGATCAGACCCGCCCTTCACAACATCGGGTACAGGGAGAACCTCAGTACGAAGTGACACTCGGTGTTTGCATTCTCTGTATTTACACATCCTGATGTAGCCACAAATAATGAAGGCGTTGTTGGGTCCCTCATTCCCTGGTGACTTGCCATAGTGACCATCAGACGCTCTCCACTTTGGATCCCCAAGTGAACCTGAAGATGGATCAGGTGACTGCCACAGAGGAGGAGCGGGGAATGGGCCATACCTGAACCAGATGAAGCAGCACCCAGAGGACCTCTAACCTGATGAGCAGGTACTTGCCCAACATCGAGAAGAAAGTTTGATCCCACGTTTCTGTATTTCTTTGAACCCGGCTATCCACTCCAGCTGATGCTTGCATCTCCAAAACACATTCAGGTTGTCGGGGGCGGGGAGTGGGTGGGGGTGGCGACGCTGAAAGGAGATGAGGAACAGTCGAGCCATTTTCAAAATTGCACGGCTTCTCCCTGCTTGCATTTGATACAATCGCTTGGTAGGCTGGTCCATCCAGAGGTTGAGGCACATGAGTCCAAGGCTAGCTAGTACATTCGATCGCAATTTGGCTGAGGGAAATGAACCAGAGGGTGTATGTGAAGGAATACTTTTCTGATGGGCGGTCCCCGAACATTGTTGTACTGCAGGGATCGGTGCTGGGACATCTGTTGTTTGTGATATATGTTAACAATTTGGATGTGAAGGTCGGAGGTATGATTGGTAATTTTGTGGATGACATGGAAATTGGTGGATTTGTGGACAGCGAGGATTGTCCATGGTTACAGCTGGATATAGATCACATGGAAAGTTGGCCGGAGACCTGGCAGATGGAATTTCATCTAGACAAGTGTGAGATGCTGCATACTCAGAAGTCAAATACAGGTAGGAGAAATACAGTAAATGGGAGGATGATGAACAGGGACCTTATTTCAAGTCCTAGTTCCATGATAGAGGAAACCCAGATCGACAGGTTGGTGAAGAAGGCACATGGCGTGTTTGATTATACAGGTCGGGGAATCGAATAGTTTCTACGTGATGTTGCTGCTTCACAAAACACTTATTAGGCCTTATTGGTGAAGTTTTGATCACCACAATATAGAAAAGATGTGATTGCACTGGAGACAGTGTAGAGGAGATTCACGAGTATGTTGCCTGGACTGGACGAATCTAGTTACAGGGAGAGATTGGATAGGCTGTGCTTGCTTTCCCTCGGTTGTGCTGTCAAACCCAAGAGGGCTGAGTTTTAAAATAAGAGGGAGAAGTTTTAAAGGGATCTGATTGGATGGTTTATCACACAGAAGACAGTCAATATCTGGAACGTGTGCCAGAGGAGGTGACAGATTCAGATACAATCGCTGTGTTGAAAAGGCATTTCAGACAGGCATTGGAACAGGAACCGCATAAAAGGGTGTGATAGAGACAGAGACTGCAGATGCTGGAATCTTGAACAAGAAACTGGAGTCCAGATGAAGGGCCTCGACCCAAATTATCGACTGGTGAGGCTTCATGTGTGGATCTGAGATCTAAGAAGGGGATTATCATCTTATTGGGATTGTACTATCGGCCCCCAAGTAGTTATCGGGATTTAGAGGAACAAAAGTGCAGGCAGATTCGGGAGAGTTGTAAAAATAATAGGGTTGTCCTTGTTGGAGATTTTAGCTTTCCTAACTTTGACTGGGGTTGTCATAGAGTTAAAGGACTAGATGGGGTGGGATTTATTCAGTGTGTTCAGGAAAGTTTCCTCAGGCAGTACATAGAGGGCTCTACCAGGGCGGTGGCAAAACTTGATCTACTCATAGCAGATGGAGTTCAACCTGGAACAGCGTGATGTGATGCACATTGGAAGATCGAATTTGAAGATAGAATGCAAGGTCAATAGCAGGAATCTTAACAGTGTGGAGGAATAGAGGGATCTTGGGGCCCACGTCCATAGATATCTCAAGGTTGCCGCGCAGTTCCATAGGGTTGTTAAGAAGGCGGATGTTGTGTTGTCCTTCATTAATCGGGGTATTGAGTTCAAGATACACCAGTTAATGTTCCAGCTCTAACACAACTCTTGTTGGACAACACTTGCAATATTGTGTTTATTTCTGGTTGCCTCATTGCAGGAAGGATATAGAAGCGTTAGAGAGGGTGCAGTGGAGATTTATCAGGATGTTGCTGGATTGGAGAGCATGTCTTAAGAGGATAGTTTGAGTGAGTTATGGCTTTTCTCTTTGTAAAGAAGAAGAATGAGAGGTGACTTGATAGAGGTCTGCAAGATGATATGAGGCATAGACCTAGTAAACAGTCAAAGACTTTTTACCGGGGCGAAATGGTTCACAAGACTGGGCATAATTTTAAGGTGAACGGAGAAGTTATAAGTGAGATGTCAGAGGTAAGTATTTTATACAGAGTGTGGTAGGTGCGTGGAACGCACTGCCGGCCGAGGTTGTGGGGGCAGATACATTAGGTACATATAAGAGACTCTCAGATAAACACATATATGATAGAAAAATAAGGGGCTATGTTGGAGGGAAGGGTTAGAAAGATCTTCGAGCAGGATAAAATGTCGGAACATCTTGAGCTGAAGGGACTGTATTGTGCTGTAGTGTTCTGTGCCGTATGTTCTAAGTACTCCTGGGTAATAATAAAAGGCAAGCGACTGAGGTCACGATAGGGGAGCACTTTGAATCAGTGACCATGGTGCTATTCGTTTTTAAATAGTTATGGAAAGGGACAGAACTGTCCACAGGTTCAAGTTCTGAATTGGTGAGCTTGCACAGGTTGATTGAGTTAGGTTGTTTGCAGGTAGAGGGACGTCTGGTAAGTCGGAAGCTTTAAAAGTGAGATAGAAAGAGCTCAAGGACTTCATGTTCCTGTTAAAACAAAAGGCAAAGCTGCTGGGAGTTGGGAACGCTGGATGTCAAGGGATATTGTAACTCTGGTGAAGAAAAAAAGAGGCTTGTGTCAGATACTGGCAGCTGCGATCACGTGATTCACTGGAGGATGTTGAAGTGCACCCAAGAAAGGAATTAGGAGGGCACAGAGGGGATATGAGATGGCTTTGGCAGAGAATATTAAGAAGAATGTTAAGATATTTTAATGGAAAAAGAATGATAATGGAGAAAATCGGGCCCCTCAGAGACCAAGACAGATATCTATGTGTGGAGCCGCTGGACATGGGCAGATTATTTCATTCCGTTTCTACCACGGAGAAAGATGTGAAGGTTGTGAAGCTGGCAAAATTAATGGAGATAATTTGCGAACAGTCCATGGAGGAGGTGTTGTATGTGTTAAGATCTATGAACCATAGAACCCTAGAACCATACAGCACAAAACAGGCCCTTCGGCCCACTGTGTCGTGCCGTCCATCAGACCACCCTCACACTACCTAACCCCTTCCTCCCGCATATCCCTCTATCTCACGTTCCTTCATATGCCTATCCAACAAGCTCTTGAACCTGTTCAATGTATCTGCCTCCACCACCACCCCAGGCAGTGCATTCCATGCACCAACCACTCTTTGGGTGAAAAACCTCCCTTTGACATCTCCCCTGAACCTCCCACCCATAACCTTAAAGCCATGACCTCTCGTCTTGAGCATTGGTGCCCTGGGAAGGGGGCGCTGACTGTCTACTCTATCTATTCCTCTCAATATTTTATATACCTATATCATGTCTTCTCTTGTCCTCCTCCTTTCCAGTGAATAAAGCCCTAGCACCTTAAGCCTCTCCTCATATTCAATACTCTCCAATCCAGGCAGCATCCTGGTAAATCTCCTCTGCACCCTCTACAACGCCTCCACATCCTTCCTATAATGAGGCGACCAGAACTGAACACAGTACTCTAAGTGTGGCCTAACTAGAGTTTTGTAAAGCTGCATCATCACCTCGCGGCTCTTAAACTCAATCCCGCGATTTATGAAAGCCAACATCCCATTGGCCTTCTTAACTGCTCTTTCCACCTGTGAGGCAACTTTCAATGAACTGTGAATATGAACCCCCAGATCACTCTGCTCCTCCACACTGCCAAGCACCCTGCCGTTTACCCTGTACTCTGCCCTGGAGTTTGTCCTTCCAAAGTGTACCACCTCACACTTCTCCGGATTGAACTCCATCTGCCAATTGTCAGCCCAGCTCTGCATCCTATCAATATCCCTCTGTAAGCTCTGACAGCCCTCCACACTATCCACAACACCGCCTATCTTAGTGTCGTCCGCAAACTTACTAACCCAGCCCTCCACCCCCTCATCTAAGTCATCTATAAATATCACAAAAAGTAGAGGTCCCAGAACCGATCCCTGCGGGACACCACTAGTCACTGCCTTCCAATCCGAGGGCACTCCTTCCACCACAACCCTCTGCTTTCTACATGCAAGCCAATTCCTAATCCACACAGCCAAGCTTCCTTGGATCCCTTGGCCTCTGACCTTCTGAAGAAGCCTACCATGAGGAACCTTATCAAATGCCTTACTAAAATTCATGTAAACCACATCCACCACACTGCCCTCATCAATCTTCCTGGTCACCTCCTCAAAGAACTCTATCAGGCTTCTGAGGCAAGATCTTCCCTTCACAAAGCCTTGCTGGCTGTCCCTAATCAGTCCATGATTCTCAAGGTGTTCATAAATCCTATCCCTTAGAATCCTTTCTAACAGCTTACCCACCACAGACGTGAGACTCAGCGGTCTATAATTCCCGGCCTATCCCTATTACCTTTTTTGAACAAGGGGACCACATTCGCAACCCTCCAATCCTCCGGCACCACCCCCGTAAACAACGAGGACTCAAAGATCCTTACCAGCGGTTCAGTAACCTCCTCCCTAGCCTCTCGAAGCAGCCTGGGGAAAAATCCCGTCAGGCCCCGGAGATTTGTCTGTCTTAATATTATTTAACAACTTCAACACATCCCCTCTCTTGATATCAACAACCTCGAGAACATTACCCCTACCAGCACTCCCTTCCGCATCATCAAGACCCCTCTCTCTGGTGAATACCGAAGAGAAGTACTCATTCAGAACTTCTCCCACTTCTGCCGCCTACAGGCAAATTCTCCCACCTTTGTCCTTAATCGGACCTACCTTCACCCTCGCCATCCTCCTACCCTTCACGTACTTGAAAAAGGCCTTGGGATTATCCTTAACCCTACTAGCCAAATCCTTTTCATGTCCCCTTCTTGCTCTCCACAGCCCTTTCTTAAGTTCCTTCCTCGCTACCCTATATTCCTCACGGGCCCTGTCTGAACCGTGCTGCTTATACCTCACGTATGCTACCTTCTTCTCCCTAACAGGTTGCTTCACCTTGTGAGTGATGTGGGAAGGAATCCGAGCACCCGGGAGACACCCACGTGGAGAAGGTGCACACTCCACACAGACAGCGCCTAAAGTCGGTATCGAACCCGGGACTCTGGGCATGTGAGGCAGCTGCACCGCTGAGCTGTCCAGGGTTCACAGATTTTTGAGGGAGGTGCTTCGGAAGGTCATCTCAAAGGACAGGGTTGGGATGAGCTTCCAGTCAACAGACAGCGTTGGACTGGCACACCACAGAGGTGCTGAAAGGAGTCTTCGCCAGGGAGAACTCACTAGGGATGTACCGCTAAAAGTTGCATTCCCTCGGGGCTGTCCTGAGCGTTTTAGAGAGCACCATCATGCAGATCTTGCTCGAAAGTCTGCTGAGCAGGGAAGTGTCCCTCTCATGAAACAGTGGTCACTCTGTTACTTAGGAGGGGTAGTAGGCTGGGTCCCCAACTGGTTCCAGAGTTTTTGTCCCGGGTCTCGGCACCAAACTGGCCCACCATGACTGGTCCTACACCGTCCTGGAATGGTCCATTCAATAAAATTCCATCCGAGCCAGGACCTAATCCACAATTCCCAGAGGGTAGATCACAACTACCGTTGCAATTGGAGTTCAGTATGAGCATGGTGGGACCCAGTGCCTGACTCTGTACTGCAGACTCTACGAAATCTCTTTCCAGGACATTGAAATCATTTCTGGGACCTGTGACTGACATGTGTGCTCCGCTGAAGCATGAGTCATTTCTGGCAAATGCACTCCGTGCCGTGCCACACTCTGCACACGGGGTTCCTGCATGGATTGTTCCTGCCAACTCTCGGTTTCCTCCACATCATCTCCCACCCACACAGCCTGTGGAAGGCAGGCTGAATCACCATTAGAAGGTGAGAGATTCCCCAGTGAAGATCTCTGAACGTGGGTATCCTTTGTACAGAACGGTCTCAGATAGGTCCACGGACTCCCAACGTTCCTGCGCGAGTCTGTGTCCCATGTTCAGCAGGATCCCGGAGTGGCAGAACTTCTTAAACACCGTGGCCAGCCGGTATAGGATCACAAGTGGTATATATGTACGGCCAATCAGAGGACCCCTTTATCCTCACCGGTCCTGACCCAAGGCTCGGTGACCATTCGTTGCTACCGTCAGTGGGTCGTCGGGAGTTCCACCCCTGATAACCACTTGTCCCGGTTCCCTGCCCAGAGTCCACCGGTACTCAGGTGTCCAGGACCCAAGGGGGGTAGGGGTGAGGGGAGGATCGGGGCTGGAGTGCATCCTGTACACTGAAAACAACATTTGAGTTCAGATTGTCCTGTGTTGTATTTAAAAAAAGACATGTTGAATTATTAATAAAAAAGGAACTGGATTTGACATAGTAAACTTGTCCGCACTGTGCCATCAAAGAACCACAGTGCTTTAATTGCCGTCAGTCATCTTTTGTGTGTGTTTTTCCATACAACTGTGTATGATGTGAGTGTATGAATTTGTGTACGAGTATACAGGTAAGTCTGTGTGCACAGGTGTATAGCTGGCTATTTTCATGTAGAGGTGTGTGTCTCTGCATGTTTGTCTGTATAAATGTGTGCTCCTGTATGCAGGTGTGTCTGGTGTGCACACATAGGTGCGTATGTTGACAGGTGCATGTGTGTCTCTCAACAGGTCTGTGCATGTCCATATATCTAAGTACGCATGCATGACTATTGTTCGCATATGTGCACTGCTGTCTGTGTGCCTGTGTGCATATTCACAAAAACTGTTTGGTCATTTGGTTCCACTGAGAACTTAGACACAACCAATGGAATGGTCGTATTGCAGGAATATCTCAGCTACGGCTTCACAGAAGTCCACAGAACGAGATGTTTTGTCCCGTTGTCCACACCGGCCAGTAACAAGGAAATAAGGTAACAACCCTCCAACCCTGCTTTCAGTCTGTAGCCCTGTCGGTTTCAACATGTCAAGCGTTCACCCAATGTGAACCTTTCTTTTGTGTGCTGAGGGCTTTTGCGTGACTGACCTTACCGACTGAGTTCCAGACTCCTCTCACCCTCTGGTGAAAAGCGTCACTTGATCCCATTGAAGCTATGCTCAGATATTGACCTCTCTGCTAATTGGAGCAGCTCCCGCCTGCTCTCCCTGTTCGATAATTTACATATTTTAATTAAATCTCCCTTTAGCCTCTCTTTGGATTGAGGGCTTGAGTTATCAGGAGAGATTGGATAGGCTGGGCTTTATTCCCCTACAGTGAAAGAGGCTGAGAAATGTCATAGCCGATTCACACGTATTTAAAATCATGAGACATAGATAGAGTAAAAAGCAAATGTCCATTGCCCATGGTCGGGATGTCTTAATACAAGAGGGCATAGATTTAAGGAGAAAGCAGGTGGGGGAGTTGGGGAGAATTTTGGACCAGTGACCATAATTCCTTTGGTTTTAAAATCGGATGTAAACAGATAGAACTGGTCTACATGTTAATCTCGAAAAGTTGGGAAAGGCTAATTTTGATGGCACCAGACACGAACTTTCAAAGGGTAATTAGGAGAGGCTGTTCGCAGGTTAAAGAATGTCTGCCAAGTGGGACGCTTTTATAGGTGAGATAGGGAGAGTTCAGTGCTAATATGTTCATGTTCGGGTGAAGCGCGGGGCTGGCACGGTTCGGGGACACTGGATATCGAGGGATATTGAGAATCTGATGTAGGATACCAAGGAGGCATGTCAGGTACAGACGGTTGGGATTAAGCAAATCCCTCGAGGAGTATAAAGGATTTTGGATTACAGGTAAAAGCAAATCAGGAGGGAAAGAATAGAACGCGAGTTAACTCTGGCAGATAAAGAAGAATTGGAAGCGATTTAAGAAGGAAATTCAGTGCAATAGATTCACACGGGAGTGCATAGCTCTCCTACATGATAAACGTGGTCATCTATTTGTGGAGTCACAGGAAGTTGGGAGTGGTGTGAAATGAGTATTCTTCATCTGCAGTGACCGTGGGGAAGGTCGTGGAAGCCAGGGAATTCAGGGAAGAGAATAAAAATATCTGCACTGCGAAAGATGAAGTTCTGGCAGTAGTGAATGGTAAAAAGGTGGATAAATACCGGGGCCTCAACAAGTGTAATGAAGGCCATTTTGGGAAGCCAGGGAAGATATTGCTGGGACCCTATAACAACGAATTGTATGATCGTTAGACTTCGATTAGGTACCTGAAATAGGAGAGACGTCAATGATGCTCCCTTTTTTAACGAGGGCTTTATTGGCAAGACGGAGAACTACAGGCAGCTGAGCCGAATATTACGGGCACGCAGTTTTCCTGACAGGCTTCTGAGAGACAAGATGCATCTGCATTTAGAAAGACAAGGACTGATTATCGATGATCAACATGGTTTTGTGTGTGGGAAATTATGTCTCACAAATTTGATTGAATTTTTTGAAGAGGTGGCCATCACGTTTGACGACGGCAGGGCGTTAGCAAGGCCTTTGATGAGATCACGCATGTCAGAGCAGCCTGTCAGGAGTCAGAGGGTGGTAGTGAAGGGTTATGTTGCAGAAGGGAGGCATGTAACTGGTGGGGTATCGCAGGGAGCGGTATTCGTTCCTGTGTTGTTTCTCATTTATATCAATGATCTGGATGAGAATGTAGGCGGTATGGTTAACGTATTTGCGGAAGAAACCAAAACAGATGTTACAGCCGTTGATATCGCTGTTGTAGGCCAACTCAACAAAAGTACTGATATTTGTTAGAGGAAAGATATCAAAACTCCTTTGTCACGGTCTCAGAACAACATCCGAACACTTAACGCCAGAAATGATAAAAATGTTGGTTGTTGACCAAAGGAAATGTGTGGGGAGAGTTGGTGGTGAACACAACTCTGGCCTCTTCAACACTGCTGCTGTAGAGCTGGTCGACAGCTTCAGGTTCCCTGGCATCCACATTACCAGCTTCCTCAGCTGGTCCCTCCACACTGATGTGGTGATCAGGAAATCTGAGAAGATGAGAAGATTCTGTTTGTCCAGGATGACTCTCTTCAAGACCTACAGATCAGATTCAGGAAGTGTACTGATGTGTTACATCTAACCCTGATATGGCACATGTTCTGCTCTGCACTTATGGAACCTGCAGAAAGCGGCAAAATCAGCCCAGACGGTCACAGGTTCGTAACATCCTTCCATCCAGTCCACCTTCACCCTGTGTTTCTTCAGGAAGGATGAGAATATCATCAAGGATGCCTGCCAGTCTGGCCATCCCCTTTCTCTCTTCTACCTTCCAGGAGAAGATACAGGAGCTTGAAACCGCCGACGTCCAGATTCTAGAACATTTTCCTTGCCCCTTCTGTCAGACGTCTGAACCAATCACCTCTCTCACATCCCCTTCCCGCTGGTGTTGCGACTTTCTCGGACACGTAATTCCACTTCTGCTGTTACTATCATGTCAGAATTTCATTTTGTCACAAATCAGCAACAAAAGAAACACACTGAGCATGATTCAGCGTTAAAAACTATTTTATTAATCACTACTTATGATAATACGTAAAATAAAAGTAAAAATGTTAGTATGTTAGAATTCAAAAATGTTAAACCTTGAACGTTAACCCCAAAACTAAACTCGTCGTGTGTGTGTGTGACAAAGTCCAAAACTCCCAATTCCGGAATGGTTCTTAAAGTTCAGTTCCGCAAGCCATAAGGTGAAACATGAGCAAGGGCTTCTTCAACAACCACCGTTGTCTGAAGATAAGATGTAGATGTAGAAAAACATAGAGAGAGTACATGCGAAATCCAAATGTTCCACGATGGAACCCAAACGACACTCCAGTGTTTACTCGGTAGTGACTTCCTCACCCCGAAAGCATCCGAACCGTGGTCGTCCACACACAAATACCTGTTTCCTTCTACAGGTCAGCAACAAAGTGAACTCCACCGGATTACTTCCAACTTCCATACATGGATTTCAGTGGCAAACACAGTTATTGTTTCTCATCCATCGATAGAGAAAACAAGCAGGCTGGTGTCTCTCTACCTTCTCTCTCTCTCTCTCCTTCTCTTCTTCTAACCTCTTCAACAACGTCATTACGTCCTTTATCTTCTATTGACGTAAGCACGCCCCACACACACATACACACACACTCTCTATCTGAAAGGGACTTTCACTGAGTCCGCAACATTTTTTACAGCTTCAGCTTGCAATAAGATCTATACACCTTTCTTTTATATTGTGACATTCGCTGAATTCATTTTCGTATTAATTATTATAATGTTTGCTGTTTACTTAGTTGCTTCACGCAAGCAAGGAATTTCGTTGTAACCTGGTGGAAATGACGCTGTGCCACTCTGATATGATCTGATTTGATCGGTATAGTGGAGAGTGAAGCCGATTATCTGAGATTACGACAGGATCTAGATCAACCAGGTGATGGGTAATAAATGGCAGATGGAATTTCAGTCGGACAATTTTGATGTGCTGCATTTGGTTAAGTTCAACCAGGGGAAGATTCCAGAGACCTGGGAAGTGTTGTAGGGCATAGAAGTGTACATGCGATTAGTTTATGTAAAGTGACGTAATTGGTAGAAGGATCTCAAGAAGGCATTTGACACGCTGGTCTTAATCAGTCAGGGCAATGAGTACAAGAGCTGGGACGTCATGTTACTTCTGTACAAGACGTTAGTGAGAGCGCGCTTGGAGTATTGTGTGAATTTCTGGTCACCGAGCTATAAGAAGGATGTCATTGAGTTGGAAAGGATGCCGAAGAGATTTGCAAGGATGTTACTAGAACTGGAGGGCTTGACCTATCAGGAGACACTGGATGGGCTGGTGCTGTTGCAATGGAGCGCAGGAGGCCGAAAGTTGATATTACCGAGGTTTATAAAATCATGAGGGGTAGTGATAAGGTGAATGGTCACAGACGTTTTCCCAGATTCGTGGAACCAAGAACTGGAGGTCTTCCAGTGTCAGGCAATGTCTGGAAGGGCCTGCTGCCGTCTGGCACATTACAGGGTGCTGGACTACCTGCTGAAATACACGCTGAAGCTCGGTGCAGACACCGCGAAGTCTATGTGGGAATGAGCACAGTCTCGGGTCGTGCTGACACTGGACACTGAAGGGCAGAGTCCTGTGTAACAGCCTCTCAGACACTTCACGTGCTTATTGTTTAAGGAGGGAACAGGAGTCGTGTTAATGCACCATGTACCGATCCAAGCCCTCAGGTCATCGAATTTCCAAGCGCACAGATGAAGACATTCAATCTGTGGCGTGTGCGCAAGGTGTTGAGTGATTTTTGTAAATGGGTGTGACATGAAGACGTGGGACGGGCGGAATATATCGCGGAGTTATAGGATCACATTGAAGGGCAGAGAAGGCTCGCATGAATCTCAGGCCTTTCTCCCGCTGTCCTTTCCTTTCGTTGAGGTGGATACAGTTATTTCTCTAGGTGTTTAATTATTTATACGCATTTCACGTGTCCAAAATTTTTTTACCTGGTTGTGTGCAATAATTCGTTGACCTGATTGTTTAAACAGCCATGCTGACGTCTTCCATGACTCTTTCCCAACCATTGTTGTGAGAAGTTCTGGGCCCCATAACGAAGAAAGGATATGCCGACATTGGAGAGGATCCAGAGGAGATTTATGAGAATGATCCCAGGATGGAAGAAGTAACGTATCAGGAGCGTTTGATGGCTCTGGGCTTGTAGTTGATGGATTTTAGAAGACTGGATGAAGGGGGATCTCATTGCAACCAACTGGATATTGAAAGTCCTTCAGAGAGTGGACGTGGAGAGGATGTTTCCACGAGTGGGGGTGTCTTGGACAAGAAGGCACATGCCTCAGAATAAAAGGATGTACGTTGAGTACTGTGTAAGCTGGAATTTCTTCAGCCAGAAGGTGCAGGGTTCGGAGAAGTCGTCGCCACAGACGCCTGTGGAAGCCAAGTTATCTTTCAATCGGAGGTTGATAGGTTCTTGATCAATAAGAGCTTCAAAGATTCCGGGGACAATTCAGGAGAATGAGGTATAAGAGAAAAGGTATATCATCCATAATCGAATGGGCCCAATGGTTTAGTTCTACTGCTACGACTTATGGCCCTATGGTCCTACAGTTACAGCTGTCCTGTGAAAGGAACTGGATTGCCCTCAGCGGTAAGTGCTGTTCCAATACCACTGAACGTAAAGTAAGGTCACTCTAAAAATAATCGATCAGGGAAGACCCAGGAGATCAGGCGCTGTGATCAGTGTGATGGACTTTAATTATCTGCGTGCCTTTAATTTCATTTCAGGTGTTTCCAATATAGTCAATAATTTCGACAAATACGACAGTAAGAATTTTATTAAATTGCCTCAACCACAAACAAAATCTGACCATCTCTGCTCGTTTTCAGAGCAGGTTTCTGCAGAATGAAGTGTGAGACAAGAGGGAGTTCTGCAAGTGGATGTCTGCAATTTTCCACTTATTTCATGACGATAGAAAGCGCTGTGAAGGGATATTTCACTCCCTTGATCAGCTGCTCCCTGAACTTCGTCTGGGTCGCGGCATAAATGAAAGTGTTGGTACAGCAGCTGAGGAGCTGCAGCATGAATCCAAGTTCAGTCACAATAAGTGACATTTCTCGATTATCGCTTAAGTCCAACAGAATAATTCGAGTGTGCAGAGTGGACGCCAGGAAGGGAGACCAAAGGAGGATGAAGTTGCCCGATATCAGAAAGAGTAGAGTGATGGATTTCCTTCTGCTCTTCGCTTCGGGGTCGTTCAGGCTCTCCCCGCCTACCGGGCCCCGGAGTCTTTTGCGGATTCTGATGGTGACCAGAATATGTCTGACTGTTAGTGCGTTGAGCGCCAGAATGAGAATGAACGGGATACACGGGGTGATGATATAATGGAGGAATTCAACGGTTGCCCAGACTCGGGAGAGCATGACACTGAGGGTAATAAAGCAGAACCAGGGCATTCTCATAAGTGTGTACTCGTTTGTATACATGAAGTACCAGAACAGGTTCTTCCCACTGCACAATACGGTAAATGTCCCGATAACCATGGCTGCAGTCCTCTCGCTGCAGTGTTTAGTCTTCAGTTTCTGGCAACAAATGGCTACAAATCGGTCGAAGGTGAAAGCGACGGTGAACCAGACAGAGCAGTCCGTGGCGGCGTAGAGGAGCACGGCGTGGATGTTGCACACAGGAATGTCCTTCACATCTCGAAAGGCCATGTAGAAGACAATAGGAATCTGCTTCAGGATCAGATCAAGGACAATGACCAGCAGGTCCGCCGTTGCCATGGCCACCAGGTAACGCGTGACGCCCTTGGAGAGGCCGCACTTTCCCCGAGACAGGATCACAATGGTCACCAGGTTCACTGCGAGGGCGAAGCAAGCAGAGAAACATCATACCTCAGCAATGGAGCAGAAATCTCACGTCCGCGGTGCATACGGGCAGTTTGGAGAGGCCACAGTACCCAACAGCAATTTGCTGCAAATAAAAACATTCCGCCAATCGGCTGGGAATCCTTTCACGCCACTCCCCTTCTCCTCTTTATACTGGCCATCACCTCTCGACACGGCTCAGTCCTCATGCAGGTTTTGGACCGGAAATTCGCAATTCCATTCCCTCTATAAATGCTGTTAGACCCGCTGAGTTCTTCCAGAAATCGTTGGATGTTACAGATTCCAGCTTCTGCAGTTCCTCGTGTGAACACTTTACTCTGTCTCAACGAAATTTCGATAGACAGACATAGGCAAGTACAGCATAGAAACAGGCTCTTCGCCTGCAAATTCTGTGCCTAACATCAAGCTCCCACTTACATTAATGTTTTAATCCATTTCATTTCCCCACATTCCCATCAGTTCCGTCTGGATTCCACACACTCGGGTAATGTACAGTAATGAATTGATTTTACAACCCGCATGTGTTTGGGATGAAACTGGAGCACCCGCAGGAATCCCACGCAGTCACAGGGAGAACGTGAAATCTCCACACACACGTCAACAGCGCCTGAGTTTGGGATTGAATTTGTGCAGCCTGAGCTGAGAGGCATCGTCACAAATATATTTGAGGTACATCTGATACACGCCCAGGGCCACAATGAGAAGAGCTTCTGAGAAGTATCAGTGCCGTTGCTGTTCTGATTCCTGACATTCCCGCCATAGGAGAGGGTAGGTGGTAAAGCTTAAAATATTGTCTTCAACCTGACAATATATTCTCCAACAATCTCTTCTGTTTTCTCATTGCTTACAATACATTTGTGTCTCTCCGAGTTCTCCTAAACTGCGGAGCAAGCAGTCCCTTCAAGATTTTCAGGGCTTGCTTGCAATAAATCTTATTCCGGTTGATGGCACCAGCAGATGTGTTGTGCGTCTCTGTGACACAATGAGACACCAACCTTTAGATGTTTCCGACCCTGATACCGGTTGCAGTGTTCCCTCGTTGTTTATTACAATGAATGCCTTTCTCTATGTCTTCTCCCGTGACCCTGACACTGTCATTTGCTCTCAGGAAAGTCTCCATGCCTGGGATCTCTCACCCTTCCGAAGCTCATCACATATGGTCTGCCGTCATCTCGAGGGCCGTCTTCTGTTGGTTACAAGCACGCAATTCTTCTCTGCCGCGTTGCCTCTTCACACAGCAACATCCCATCCTCCTTACCAGTGTGGCATCCGGCAGGTTCCTTCACTTTGTTGCTCCTTAGGAAACATAACAAGGGCGGAACTTCAATTAGAAACACCTTGACTGAAGGCAGTCAGCACCCAGCTCACATCAGCGGCTGGCACAACAGTCGATCAAAAATCAATCCTCAGACTTAAGTCCGCCCACGTTGGTATCATCAGCGACCCTGATATGAAATGGACTGCAGAGGATTACAACTAAGAGTCGAAGCCGATATCTAGTTGCTTTCGACGTACAGAAGTACCCGAATGATTTAAGGTGGACGCAGATCACAGATGTACTGGTCTGTCTGAGTCGTCAACGGGAGAAATCCCACACAACACACAAAACAGAGCGGCGGACTGTCTCTGGAATGGCGCGGATGTTGCAACAGACAACAGGATCACCCACCAGCCCAATTGCGTTGAACGTTAAGGGGCAGTGTTATTCTCGACCAGCTGCGTTCCGGCAGCAGATTAGTTTTTGCTCCAGATCCCAGCATCTGCAGTTCCTTGTGTGTCGGCGTTTGTCTGACCTGCTCCTTCTGTGAGGGGTGATCCCGGGAACAGGAAGAATTGAATCCGCGCGACCTCCTCATCCACTCCCTCTCAACTGGAATTTCAGTCGCTTGGAATGATTTATCACTATGCAATTCCAATCATCCATTTTATCCCGAAGCCAAGAAGCATCATTCAAGCCGCGTCTTTATTTATTTTTGCATTGTCTTTCTTCGGAATCTCCACCTCTCCGCTTGAACCTGGGGCGAGACTGGGCCATTACTCGACGATCCCGCCGGTAAACTTAGTGAAGTAGGTCCTGGCCGGGTCTGCAAAGGACCTGCGACCCTTCTCGCCCACATGTTATTGCACCGACACCCTCAGTCAATATTTAATCTCCAGATCGGAAGAGAAAAACGGAGCTGCAAATTGCAGGCGCGGCACCGTCAGCTGAGAGTGTAGGTCGCGCTCACTGTGCGCAGTTGGGGGAAAGAAATAGTCATCGATTAATACAGCACGGAATCAGGCTATTCGGCCCAACTCGTCCTTACCGACCAAGTTGCTCAACTGAGTTCGATTCATTTGCTGGCGTTTGACCCATAGACCTCTAAACCTCCGATCCATGCACCGTTCCTGATGTCTTTTAAACATTGTAATTTTATCTGCCTCTGCCATGTTCCCTGGCAGCTCGGCTTCCACATTCACCACCCTCTGTGTGAAATCGCCCAGGAATCTGTCAGAGCATCGGATTTTCACGAACACAGACAGCGGAATATACTGAACATAATGTTTATTACATGTGACCACTTGCGGAAGGAACGTCGTGTATAAATACCCATACTGGTAATGAATGCAGCACAAGATGATCTACGATGAAGACGCCACGAAAATTCAATGTGATAGTTAGTTAGGAACATATCAAGAAAACACTAGATTTAATAAACAGACACAGAGTCTCACCAGGAACGCCAACAACTGCCAGAACTGGGTAATAAATATCCTGCACTTTCAGAATGACTTGAAGTGTCAGGTGCTCAACTGAATCTGCTCTATCCATCCTCTCAGCTCCTGTCTGGTGCTTACTCCTGGAGACCGCGGGCATCTGCGATTGGGCTGAAGTGAAGGTACTTATGTAACTCCGGAAACACCTCTGCTGGCATCATTGGTGTACCAGGAGACTTTGATTAATTGCAGTGACTGAAGATTGTCTTCGGTTAATTGCTTTGCACAACCCGGTGTTGTAACAGCCCAGGTTATATTTAGCTAAGGATTGCACAATGGAAAGGATTGCTCCCAATCCCAGGGTAGAGCTGGAGTTCGGCGCCATTGTGTGAAATTAAAAACATATTTATTTGAGGATTCCCATTTTATGTGTGATGTCTTTGGCTTCGACAATACCAAAGAATTCCTCTGCAATTCTCCAAGAGGACGGGAACCTCACTTCTTTAAAATTTAATGTATGCATTTTTAATGTTCATAGAATTTACGGTATGTACCGTCGGATACATCCTTCTCTGCGTTCATTGTGACATCAATTGGATGCATTCTCTTGCACTGCATCAACACCACTCCCGATACCTCCTGGAACAATGCACCCGAGAAGTTTTTGAGAGGCTGTTACACATTGCCCAACCCCTCAGTGTCCATTTTCAGCAGAACCCTACGCTCTGCTTCTTTCCATGAAGCCTTTATCGTGTGTGCACCCAGCATCCCTCAGCATGTACTGATGCAGTCTGGGAAGTGCCAGTCGGAAGCATTCCCTTACGGGCATCTCCTGACACTGGAAGACCAACCAGTTTTGGCCACCTCTGACTGCCAGCCCAGTGAGGTCTTGGTGATTGTTGGTGAGTTTTGGCCATGGGGCATTCTGCGAAATGGTGTGTAATTCCGCGAGAGGAACCACTCCACAGGATCCACCGTGCCCTCCTCCCACCGGCCCTGCAGAACGTTCCCTACCGAGCACTGGCCGATGGGTGTGGCTGGCAGAAACATTTTCAATCAGGACAGGTAGTGCATCAAAGTACATCTGAGTGGGACATTGCATGGCAAAGAGTCCAGGCCCGTCCTTCACAGACCCGGGGACAGGGAGAACCTCAGCACGAAGTGATACTTGGTGTTTGCATTCTATGGCTTTGCACACCTTAATGCAGCCACAAAGCGGATCATCAGGATGAAGGTGTTGTTGGGTGCCCCATTCCCTGGTGACTTGTCCATAGTGACCATCAGAATCTCTCCACCTTGGATCCCCAGGTGAACCAGAAGATGGATCAGGTGAATACAACGGAAGATGAGCGGGGAATGGGCCACATCTGTACCAGGTGCAGCAGCACCCAGAGCACCTCTCAACTGATGACCAAGTATTTGCCAACATCGAGAGAGAAGGTTGCTCCCACGATCCTGTGTTTGTTTAACCTGGCTATCCACTACAGCTGATGCTTGCACATCCAAGATAGATCCCTAGCACCTTCAGGTAGTCGGTAGGGGGTGACGGTGAAAGAAATCGAAGATAGGTCGGACCATTTGCCAAAGAGAATGGTCTCTCTCCTAATGCGGTTGATACAGTCGCATGGTAGGCTGGTCCAGAGGTTGAGGTACATGGGGTCCAAGGCGAGATAGTAAATTCCATCTCAGATTGACTGGGTGAAAGGAACCAGAGGGTGCCTGTGGACGAAGCACTTTTCTGATAGGAAGTCCCTGACAAGTGCTGTACTGCAGGGATCGGCGCTGGGACCTTTGTTGTTTGTGATATGTGTTAACAATTTGGATGTGAAGTTCGGAGCTATGATTGGTAAGTTTGTAGATGACATTTAAATTGGTGGGGTTGCGGACAGCGAGGATTGTCTAAGGTTACAGCCGGATATAGATCACATTGAAAGTTGGGCGGAGCTCCTGGCAGATGGAATTTAATCCAGAGAAGTGTGAGAAGGTGCATTTTCAGAAGTCAAATATAGGGAGGATAAGCACAATAAATGGGAGATTGATGAACAGAGACACCAATAGCAAGTCCATAGGTCCCTGAAAGTGGCAACACAGATCGATAGGGTGGTGAATAAGGAATGTGGCGTGCTTTCCTTCATATGTCGGGGCATAAAATAGTTGGGATGTTACCTTGCTGCTTCACAAAACACTGATGAGTCCTGATTGGTTCAGTTCTGGTCACCACAATATAATAAAAGGATGTAATTGCACTGGAGACAGTGCAGAGGAGATCCACTGGGATGTTGCCTGTACTGGAAGCATCTGGCTCTCGGGAGAGATTGGATAGGCAGTGCTTGCTTTCCCTCGGTTGGGCTGTCAAATCCCAGAGGGCTTACTTTTAAGATAAGAGGAAGAAGTTTTCAAGAGTATCTGACTGGTTGGTTTATCAAACAAAAGGGAGTGAATATCGGGAACGTGCTGCCAGGGAGGCAGCAGAGTCAGATACAATCGTTGTGTTTTAAAGGCATTTAAGACAGGCATTTGAACAGGCAAGGCGGAAAAGGGTATGACGGAGACACAGGAGACTGCAGATAATGGAGCCTTGAACCCAGAGTCCAGATTGAGGGTCTCGACCCGAAATGTCAACTGGTGAGGCTTTGCAGGTTGATCTGAGAACTAAGAAGGGGATGATCATCTCCTTGAAGTTGCACCTTTCGGCCCCCAAGTAGTTCTCGAGGAATAGTGGAACAAATGAGCAGGGATATTCGGGAGAGTTGTAAAAATAGCAGGGTTAACCTTGCAGGAGATTTTAATTTTCCCAACATTGACTGAGATTGCCATAGAGTTAAAGGTCTAGATGGAGTGGGATTTATTCAGTGTGTTCAGGAAAGTTTCCTCAGGAAGTACATAGAGGGCCCTGCCAGGGAGGGTGCAAAGCTTGATCTACTCATAGCAGATGGAGTTCAACCTGGAACAGTGTGATGTGATACACTTTGGAAGATCGTATTTGAAGGCAGAATACAAGGTCAATGGCAGAACTCTTAGCAGTGTGGAGGAACAGATGAATCTTGGGGTCCATGCCCATAGATACTTCAAGGTTGATGCGCAGTTCAATAGGGATTTTAAGAAAGCGTATGTTGTGTTGGCCTTCATTAGTCGGGGTATTGAGTTCAAGAGCCACCAGGTAAAGTTCCAGCTCTGATAGAACTTTTGTTGGACCACACTTGAAGTATTGTGTTCATTTATGGTTGCCTCATTATAGGAAGGACATGGAAGCTTTAGAAAGGGTGCAGAGGA
The DNA here is from genome assembly GCF_009764475.1 of Pristis pectinata. Classification (NCBI taxonomy): domain Eukaryota; kingdom Metazoa; phylum Chordata; class Chondrichthyes; order Rhinopristiformes; family Pristidae; genus Pristis; species Pristis pectinata. Next base: position 2,975,527 of record NC_067440.1, on the reverse strand, counting down.
GATTTACCAGGATGTCGCCTTAATTGGAGAGCATGTCTTATGAAGATAGTGTGAGTGAGTTATTGTTCGTTTTCTTTGGAGAGAAGGAGGATGAGATGTGAAATGATAGAGGTCTACAAGATCAAAGGAGGCATAGATCGAGTGGACATTCAGAGACTTTTTCCCAGGGTGAAAATGGTTCACACAAGGGGACATAATTTTAAAGTGATTGGAGGAAGGTAAAAGGTGCATGTCAGGGGTAAGTTTTTTGTACCGATAGTGGTGGGCGCATGGAACGCACTGCCGGCCGAGGTGTGGGGGCAGATACATTAGGGATATTGAAGAGACTCTTTGATAGAATGATATAAAAACAGAGGGCTATGTGGGAGGAAGGGTCCGATAGATCTTTGATCACGACAAAATGTCGCCACAACATCGTGGGCCGAAGGCCTGTGCTGTGCTGTAATGTTCTATGTTCTATGTATTCCTGGGAAAAAAGGAAAGGCAAGCGACTGCGTTCACGATAGGGGCTCACTTTAGACCAGTGACCGTAGTGTCATTAGTGTTAAAATAGTTATGGTAAGGGAAAGAACTGTCGGCCGGTTCAAGTTCTGAATTGGGGCAAGTAATGAGACAGGAGCTTGCAAAAGTTGATTGAGTTAGGTTGTTTGCAGATAGAGGGATGTCTGGTAAGTGGGAGGCTTCTAAAATTGAGATAGCAAGAGTTCAAGAACTGCAGGTTCCTGTTAAAATAAAAGGCAAACCTGCTAGGAGTTGGGAACCCTGGTTGCCAAGGGATATTGTAACTCTAGTCAAGAAAAACAAGGAGGCCTGTGTCAGAAGCAGGAATCTGGGGTCAATGAAGGATGCTGGAATGTACTCAAGAAGGGAATTAGGAGGGCAAAGAGGGGATATAAGATGGCTTTGGCGGAGAATATTAAGAAGAATCCTCGGAGATTTTAAGGGGAAAAGAATGATTAGGGAGAAAATGGGGTCCAAGACAGAAATCTATGCGTGGAAGCACGAGAACTGGGCAGATTATTTCTCCTCTGTTTTTACTATGGAGAAAGATGTGAAGGTTCGGAAAGTGGCAAAATTAATGGAGATCTTTTGGGAACAGTCCATAGAAGAGGTGTTGTATGTGTTTCGATGTATGAAGGTTGACACATCTCCAGGTCAGGACGAGGTATATCTAAGAACACTATGGGAAGCGAGAGAAGAAATTGCAGGAACCCTGGCTGATTATTTGCAACATCGCTATCCTCTGGTGAGGTGCCATAAGATTGCAGGATGGTAGGATTGAAGAAGAAGGGCTGACAATTACAGACCCCTCAGCCTCACATCCATAGCAGGTAAGATGCTGGCGAGCATACTGAGGCATATGATGAACTTACATTTTTAAAGGCGGGGGTCGATTAGGGGTAGCCAGCATGGCTTTGTAGATGGGAGATGTTGTCTTAAGAATTTGATTAAGTTCTGTGATGATGAAAAAGTTTAACAAGGGAAGGGTGGTAGATGTAGTAGATACGGATTTCAGTAAGGCTTTTAATAAGGTTCCGCACTTTAGGCTGCTCTGGAGGGTGGGATCACAATGCATCCAAAGAGAGCTAGCAAACTATATACAAATTTGGCTGGATAGTGGGAAACAGAGGGTCATGATGGAAGGATGTTTCTCAGACTGGAGGTCTGTGACTTGTGGTGTATCCCAGGGGTCGGTGCTGGGCCCATTGTTAGTTGTCATCTATATTAATGTTTTGGAGGAGAACATATGATGAATAGTTGGTAAGTTTGCGGATGGCACTAAAACAGGTGGTGTCACAGACAGTGAAGAGGAGTATGAAGAATCGCTGCAGGATCTTGATCGGCTGGGTGAGTGGGCTGAGGAATAGAAAATGGAATTTAATTTAGATAAGCGTGAGGTGTTGCATTTAGAAGGACAAATCAAGATAGAACATTTACATTGAATGGAACAGCCCTGTGCACTGTTGTAGAACAGAGGAGCCTTGAGTTGCCTTAAAGTGGATTAGTGCTCTTGTACATAGGGCAGTAAAGAAGGCTTTTGGCACGCTGACCTTCATCAGTCAGATCACTGAATATAGAAGTTGGGAGGTTACATTGTGAATGTACATGACGTTGTTGAGGCTGCACTTGGGAGTATTGTGTTCACTTTTGATCACCCTGTCGGAGGAAGGATGTGATTAAACTGGAAAGAGTGCAAAAAACATTTACAAGGATATTGCCAACCCTCAAGTGACTGAGTTCTAAGGAGAGGTTGAACAGGCTCGGCTTTTACTCTTTGGAGCATAGGAGACTGAGGTGTAATCTCATATAGCTATATAAAATCAAGAGGGGCATAGGTATTGTGAGAAATCGTTTACCAGGGTTGGGGAATCGAAAACGAGCGGACAGAGTTTTAAGATTCAAGGTGAAAGGTTGAATAAGAACCTGAGTAACAACTTTATCACACAGAGGGTGGTAGACATATGGAACCAGCTGCCAGAGGAAGTGGGTGAGACAGGTACACCAGATACATTGAACAGGTTTGTAGACATGTCTATGGATGTCAAGAGTGTAGACGGATATCGGCCAAGTGATGGGAAATGGGATTAGCTTGAATATACATCTTGGTCGGCATGGACACGGATGGGCCGACGGACCTTTTTCCGTGCTTTACAAATCTATGACTCGTTAATTGACCCCACAGTAGACAGCAGATCCAGATCCTGTAATTTGAACCATGCCTCTCCTCCTTCTGCTGGTGAAGGGGTGGGGTTGGGGAATGGCCAACTGGGGGAAAGCCGCATTCCAATTACAATTAATTCATTTCCCTGAAGGGAAACTGTGGTTTCTATCTCTTTCATCCTTCCAACGAGCGCCGATATAGTTCCATATTCCCTTACGCCATGGAAAGAAGCCATTCCGTCCACGGAGTATATGCAGCCCATAGAACTGTCCTATTCTCCCTCCCGTCCCATCGATCCCCCACAGATTCTAACCCCCACTCCGGACAATTCACAGAGACTGGTTATCCTACCGATCCCGCACGTCGTTGCGATGTGGGAGGGAACGGGAGCACCCGGGGGAAACCCACGGAGAGAACGTAAAAACTCCACACAGACAGCGCCGGAGGTCGGTATCGAACTAGGGACTCTGGATCTGTGAGGCAGCTGCGCCACCGAGCTGCACTGGGTGCAAAGTGTTTTGAGGAAGTGCTTCTGAGTGTCATCTCAACAGACAGGGTTGGGATGACCTCCCTGTCAACAGACATGGTGGGACTGGCGCTCCACAGAGATGCTGACAGCAGCCTTCTCCAGGGGAAACTCACGGGGGGAGGACAGCTGAATGATGCAATCCCTCGGGGCTGTCCTGCATGTTCTGCAAACACCTACATGCAGATCTTTCTCGAAAGTCTGGTGAGCAGGGAATTGTCCCTCTTGTGAAACAGCTGTCACCCTGTGGCCTAAGATGGGTAGCAGTGTGTGTCCCCAAATGACCCCGGGTTCCAGGGTGTTTCTTCTCAGGCCTCGGCACTAACTTGGCCCGCCCCGACTCGTCCTACACCGTCCTGGGATGGTCCATTCAATAAAATTCTATCTGAGCCAGTACCTGATCCACCATTCCCAGAGTGCAGATCAGAACTACGATTGCATGTGGACATCAGTATAGGATGGAGGGCCGAAGGGCCTGATTATGTGCTGTCTGACAGTATTATATCCCTTTACAGGACACCGCAAGCCTTTTTGGGACCTGGGACTGACTTGTGTGTACCACTGCAGAAGGGTTATTTCTGGCAATTGCACTCCGTGCCGTCCCACACTCAACACAGTAGGTTCCTGCATGGATTGTTACTGCTTGCTGTCAGCTTCTTCGGTCTCATCTCCCACCCACACATGCTGTGGCAGTCTGAATCGCCATCAGAAGGTGGGGGATTCCCCGGTGATGATCCATGAACGTGACTATCCTTTGCACTGTGATCCAGGGTGGAGAGCTTTGCACAGAGAGGTCTCAGACAGGTCCGCAGTCTCCCAATATTCCTGGGCGAGTCTGTGTCCCGAGTAAGCAGGATCCTGGGAAGTGGCAGGACCTCTTACACACCGTGAACAGCTGGTACAGGTGTCAGGGGTGGTGTATGTATGACCAAACAGAGGACCCAACTTTCCTCGCCGGTCCTGAGCCTGGGCACGTTGACCATTCGCGGCTCCAGTCGGTGGGTCATCGGGAGTTCCATCCCTGATAACCGCTTGCCCCGGTTCCCTGGAGAAAAAGTGCCCAGAGTCCAACAGTACTCAGAGGTGTCCAGGATCCTACGGGGAGTGGGGATGGGGGGACGATCGGGTCCGTAGTGCCTCCTGTACACTGGGAACAAGTTTAAGTTGAGTTTGTCCTGTGTTGTATTTAAATAAAGACATGCTGAAGTATTGATAAAAAAAAGGAACTGGATTTGAAAGAGCAAATCTGTTTAGACTGTCCCGTCAAACAACCCCAGTGTTTTAATTTCAGTCAGTAATCTTTTGTGTGGGCATTTCCATGCAACTGTGCATGGTGGTGCTTGTGTATGAATTTGCGGACGAGTATACAGTTATGTGTGTGCGCACAAGTGTAAAGCTGGGTTTTCGCATGTAGAGGTGTGTGTCTCTGCAGGTTTGTCTTTCTTGATGTGTTCTCCTGCAAACACAGGTGCTTATGTTTACTAGGTGCATGTGTGTCTCTCTACAGGCGTGTGCGTGCCAATGTATGCATGCATGAGTATTGTGCACATGTGTGCACTGGTGTCTGTATGCCTGTGTGCATATTCACACAAGGTGGTAGAGCATTTGATTCCACTGTAAACTTGGATACAAGCAATGGAATGGTCGTACTGCAGGAAGATTTCAGCCACATATATACAGAAGTGCACAGGACGATATGTGTTGTCCCGTTGTCCACACAGACCAGTAACAAGGGACTAAGGTCACGCCCCCTCCAATCCTGATCTCTGTCTGTAGCCCTGTGCAGTTCAACACCAAGCGTTCACCCAATGTGCCCAGATACTGAAATTTCTACTAATGGGAGCAGATCCCTCCTGCTCACCCTGCTCTATACTTTATACAATGTAATTAAATCTCCCCTTAACCTCTCTTTAGATTGTAGGGCTTGAGTCATCAGCAGAGATTGGATAGGCTGGGCTTTTTTTCCCTTGGAGTGAAAGGGGCTGAAAGGTGTCATAATAGATGCACAGGTATCTAAAATAAAACTAAGGTAGGGATCTTCGAGGAGGTGACCAGGAAGATTAATGTGGGTAGTGGAGTAAATGTTGTCTACGTGGAATTTAGTAAAACGTTTGACAAGGTTCCACATGGTAGGCTTCTTCAGAATGTCAGAGGGCATTTCACCAGCTGAGGTTCACTTCCTCTCGGATAACTGCACAGGAATTCTTTGGTATTATCGAAGCATAAGGAATCACACAAAAATGGAATCCTTATTTAAATATGTTTTTAATTTAACACAATAGTGCCGAACTGTAGATCTGCTCTGGGGTTTGGGAAGCAGTCCTTTGCATTGTGCAATCTCTGGCTAAGTATAACCTGGGCTATTACAACACAGGGTTTTGCAAAGGAATTAACCAAAGATATCTCTTCAGTCACTGCAATTAATCAAAGCCTCCTGAGGCACCAATGATGCCAGCAGAGATTTCTCCAGACTTACATCAGTACCTTCATTTCAACCCCAGCACCTGGTGTCAACGGTCTCCAGGAGTTAGCACCAGGCAGGAGCTGAACGGATGAATGGAGGACGTTCAGTAGAGAACCTGATAGATCGCATCATTATAGATATGCGGTAGATGTATTACCCGGTTCTCGCAGTTATTGGCGTTCCTGGTGAGGCTCTCCCTCTAGTTATTAAATCTATTGTGTTTTATTAAATATGTTACTAAATAACTACCACATATTTTCGGGGCGTTTTCATCGTGAATAATCGTGTCCAGCATTCATGACCTGACTAATTATTTATACACAGACTTCCCTCCGCAAGTGGCCACATTTAATAAACCTAATGTTCAGTATATTCGGTTGTCTGTGTATGCGTTCTCCACACTCTCAGCTGACGGTGCCGAGCCTGCCATTTGCAGCTCAGGTTTTCTCTCGCAATCTGGACATTAAATCTTGATCGAGGTGGTCGTTACAATAAATTGTGGGCGAGAAGGGTCGCACGTTCTTTACAGACCCGGCCAGGTCCTCCTTCACTAAGTTTGCCGGCGGAATAGTCGAGCAATGGCGCAGTCTCGCCCCAGTTTCAAGCGGAAAGGAGGCGAATCCAAAGAACGCGAATGGAAAAAAAATAAAAACACGGCTTGAATAATGCTCCATGACTTCTGGATAAAATGGATGATTGGAATTACACGATGATAAATCATTCCAAGAGACTTGAATTCCGATTGAGTGGGGGAGGGGGAGTGGATGAAGAGGTCGCGCTTATTCAATTCTTCAAGTTCCCGGGGTCACCACTCACATACGGAACAGGTCAGACGAACACCGACGCACAAGGGGCTGCAGATTCTGGGATCTGCAGCAACAAACGATCTGCTGCCGGAACTCAGAGGACAGAGACTAACACCTCCCCGATAACAATCACCTTAAACCGGGGATCGCGTCGCTATTTACAACATCCACATCATTTCAGGGACAGTCCGCCATTATTTCTTGTGTTTTGGGAGGAATTTTTCCTGTTCACTGCAAAGACAGACCAAAGCACCGGTGCACAGCGTCAAACATAACATTCGGGTACTTCGGCACGTTTAAAATAATTTGATAATCCTCTGCTGTCCGTTTCACGCCGGGGTCAGTGCTGATACCAGTGTGGGCCAAACTTGAAAAACAGTGGATTGATTTTTGATCGAATGTTGTTCCAGACGGTGCTCTGAGCTGGGTGCTCGCTGCCTTCAACGAAGTGCTTTCTTTTTAAAGTTCCGTTACTGTTAATTTTCCAAACCAGATGTAAAGTGAAGGAACCTGCCGTATGCCACACTGGCAACGAGGGTGGGATGTTGCTGTGTGAGGAGGGAACGCGGCAGCACACACGAGGGTGCTGTATTCAATAGAAGGCCGCCTTCGAGATAAAGGCAGACCATATGTAGTGAGCTTCGGAAGTGTGAGAGATCTCAGGCATGCAGACTTTCCTGAGAGCAAATTACACTGTCGTGGTCCCAGCAGAAGATACAGAGCAAGTCAGCCATCGTCACAAAAAGAACGAGGCAACACTGTAACTGGTAGAAGGGTCGGCGATATCTGAATGGGGTATCATCAAGTCATAGGGATACACGACACATCTGCTGGCGCCATCAACCAGAACAAGAATTCTTACAAGCACGCCCTGGTAATCTTGGAGGGACTGTTTTTACAACAGCTTGGGAGAACTCGGAGAGACACAAAATTAGACTGTGCAATGAGGAATCAGAAGAGACTGTTGGCGAATATTTTGTCAGGTTAACGACATTATTTTCAGCATTCGCACCTCCCCACTCCTATCGAGGGAATCTTAGGAATAGGAGCATCCACAGCACTGATGCTGAGTGAGTACAAGTTCGGCTCGTTATGGCCGTGAGCATGGATCGGTCATGGCTCATATTCAATAGTGGCGCTGCCTCTCAGCTCCAGCGGCATGAGTTCAATCACAACCTCCGGCGCTGTCTTCGTGTGTGTGGAAGTTGCACGTTCTCCCTTTGACGACGTGGGTGTCCCCTGGTGCTCCGGTTTCATTCCACAGACGTGCGGGTTGGAAAATTAATTGACAACTGTAAATTACGCCCCCCCCCAAGTATGTGGAATCTAGAGTGAGCTGATGGGAAAGTGAGGATATGAAAAGGCTTAAAGAATTGGTGATAGTGGGTTCTTGATATTCTGCACGGACTTTGTTGGCGAAGGACCAGTTTCTATGCTGTATCTGTCTCTGAATCTGTATCGACATTTAGTTGAGGCAGAGGAAATTGGTCACACAAGGGAGTGCAGATTCTGGAACCCGGAGCAACAATCTGCTGGAAGAACTCAGCGGGTCGATCAGCATCTATGGACAGACAGGAATTGTCTGAGCTTCGGGTCGAAAACCAGCATCAGGACTGACAACGGAGCGGTGTGAAGGTCAGTAGAGAGAGGAAAATGGAAGGGGAGAGAAAGGATAGTGAGGGGACTGGTGGAATGTTGTAAACTACTGTAAATTGGTGTTGGACACGCCTGCGGATGGCCTGTCCAAACTGCACGAATAATACACCACATTGAGAGTTCTGCTCCATGCTGAGGTATGATGTTTCTCTGCTTTCTTCGCCTTCGCAGTGAACCTGGTGACCATTGTGATCCTGTCTCGGGGTAAGTGCGGCCTCTGCAAGGGCGTCACGCGTTACTCAGTGGCCATGGCAACGGCGGACCTGCTGATAATTGTCCTTGATTTTTTCCTGAAGGTTTCCTATTGTCTTCTATATGGACTTTCGATACGTGCGGGACATTCATGTGTGCAACATCCACGCCGTCCTCCTCTGCATCGCCACCGACTGTTCTGTCTGGTTCACCGTCGTTTTCACCTTCGACCGATTTGTAGCCATTTGTTGACAGAAACTGAAGACTAAACACTGCTGCGAGAGGATGGCAGCCATGGTTACCTGGACACTTACCGTCTTGTTCAGTGGGAAGAACCTGTTCTGGTACTTCATGTATACAAACAATTACGTACTTAAGAGAATGTCCTGGTACTGCTTTATGACCCTGAATGTCATGTTCTCTACAGTCTGGGCAGCCGTTGAATTCCTCCAATATGTCTTCACCCCGTGTCTCCGGTTCATTCTCATTCTGGCGCTCAACGCACTGACCGTTAGAAACATTCTGGTCACGATCAGAATCCACAAGAGACTTCGGAGCCCGGTCGGCGGGTGGAGGCAGAACGACCCCGAAGCGAAGAGCTGAAGGAGATCCATCACTCTACTCTTTATGATCTCTGGAAACCTCATCCTCCTGTGGACTCCCTTCCTGGTGTCCACTCTGTACAATCTAATTATTCTGTTGGACTTCAACGATAATCGAAGCATGTCATTCATCGTTGCGGAACTCGGATCCATGCAGCAGCTCCTCAGCTGCTGTACCAACACTTTCATTTATGTCGCGACCTAAACGAAGTTCAGGGAGGAGCTGAGCAACCGGGTGAAATATCCCTTCAGCGCACTTTCTATCATCATGAAATAAGTGGAAAATTTCAGATTTTCACTTGAAGTACTCGCTGTTGTCTCACAGTTCATTATGCACAAACCTGCTCTGAAAACGAGCAGACATGTTCAGATTGTGTTTGTGTTTAAGGAACTTTAATGAAATTCTGATTGTACTGTGTGGGAAATTATTGACTATATTGGAGGCACCTGAAATAAAATTAAAGGGCCTGAATTGTGCTGTAGTTTTACTATGTTTCTGTGCTGAAATAAATAGAAGGCTGTGGGTAAGCCTCGTAATTTCTGAGGTAGGGACATGTTTGGCACAGCATTGTGGGTGGTCGGGTCTGAATCTTGCGGCAGGTTTTCTATGTTTCTGAAAACATGCACATAATTAAAATCCATCACACTGATCCCCAGCGCCTGAGATCCTACTGTTGCCCTGATAGACGCTTATTAAGGTGATCTCACTTTACGTTCAGTGGTAAAGGAACAGCACTTACCGCTGAGGGCAATGCAGTTCCTTTCACAAAACAGCGGTACCGGTAGGACCACAGAGCCATTAAGCATAGGAGAAGAACTAAACCATTGGGCCCATTTGATCATGGCTGATTTACCTTTTCACTTAACCCCATTCTCCTGTATTCTCCCCGTAATTTTTGAAGTCTTTATTTATCAAGATCCTATCAACCTCCGACTGAAAGATAATTTGGCCTCCACAGGCCTCTGTGGCAATGATTTCTACGGACCCTGCCCCTTCTGGCTGGAAAAATTCCACCTCACTCAGTACTCAAGGGACGCCTTTTCATTCTGAGTCATGTGCCTTCTGGTGCAAGACTCTCCAACTCGGGGAAACATCCTCTCCACGTCCCCTCTTGTGCAGGCCTTTCAATATTCGGTTGGTTTCAGTGAGGTACCCCTTCCCCCATTCTTCAAATGTCCAAAAAATACAGGCCCAGAACCATCAAACGCTTCTGATACGTTAACCATTTCATCACCGGGATCATTCTCTTAAATCTACTCTGGATCCTCTCCAAAGTCAGCACATCCTTCCTCAGATGTGGGGCTCAAAATTTCTCACAACAATGGGTGGGAAATAGTCAGGGCAGACGTCATCATGACGGCTTAAACAATCAGATCAAGGAATTATTGCACACAACCAAGATTGTAAAATTCAAGACACATGAACTGCATTTAACTAATTAAACACCAAGTGAAATAACTTGATCCACCTCAACGTAAGGAAAGGAACAGCGGGAGAAAGGCCTGGGATTCATGCGAGCCCTCTCCGCCATTCAATATCATTGTGGCTGATCCCATAACTCCGCGATATATTCCACCCATCTCACGTCGTCATGTTACATCAGTTCTCTAAAATGAAAATAAAAATACAAGAATGTCTTCATCTGTGCGCTTGGAAACCCAATAACCTGAGGGCATGGATCGGTACATGGTGCATTAACACCACTCCTGTTCCCTCCTTAACAATGAGCACGTGAGCTGTTTGAGAGGCTGTTACACAGGACTCGGCCCTTCAGTACCTGTGTCAGCAGGACCCGAGACTGTGCTCCTACCCACAGAGCCTTTGCGGTGGCTGCACCGAGCTTCAGTGCGTTCTTCAGCAGGTACTCCCGCACCCCGGAATATGCCAGTCGGCAGCATTCCCTTATAGACATTTTCTGACACTGGAAGACCTCCAGTATTTGATTCCCCGACTCTGGGAAAATGTCTGTGACCATTCACCTTATCTATGCCCCTCATGATTTTATAAACCTCAGTAAAATCACCCGTCGGCCTCCTACGCTCCATTGCAACAGCCACAGCCTCTCTAGTCTCTCCTGATATCTCAAACCGTCCAGTCCCGGTAACATCCTTGCAAATCTCTTCGGCTTCCTTTCCAGCTTAATGACATCCTTCTTATAGCTCGGTGACCAGAAATTCACACAATACTCCAAGTGCGCTCTCACTATCGTCTTGTATGGAAATAAAATGACGTTTCAGCTCTTGTACTCATTAACTTGACATATGAAGGCCAGAGTGCCAAATGCCTTCTTCAGCGCGGTCTACCAGTGATGGCACTTCACCTAAACTAATCGCGAGTACTGCTCTATGTTGTGCAACACGCTCCAGGCCCTGCTATTCCCTGTGTGAGTCCTCCCCTGCTTAAACTTAATAAAATGTAGCACATCACAATTGTCCGCATAAAATTCCATTTACTATTCATTATCCACCCCCTGGTTGATCTAGATCCTGTCGTAATCTCAGGTAATCCGCTTCACTCTCCACTATACAGATCAAATCAGATCATATCAGATTGGCACAGCGTCATTTCCACCAGGTTACAACTAAATTACTTGCTTGCACGAAGGTCATAGTGTAAACAGCATATCTGACAATAATTAATACAAAAATGAATTCAGCGAAGATCAATAAATAAACAAAAGGTGCAAAGGTTGTAGTGCAAGCTGAAGTCGTGCAAAAAGAAATGCTGAAGTGACAGTAACAGCAGAAATAGAGTTAAGAGTCCAAGAACGTTGCAGCACCACCGGGAAGGGGATGTGAGAGAGGGGATTGGTTCAGAAGTCTGACAGCAGTGAGGAGGAAGGTTTTCTTGAATCTGGACGTCGGCGGTTTCAAGCTCCTGTATCTTCCAAGAGAGAAAGGGGCTGGTCAGGGTGGCAGTTTTTCTTGACGATACTGTCATCCTTCCTGAAGCAACTCACGGTGAAGACGGACGAGATGGAAGGACGTGAGGAGCCTGTGACGGGCTCGGCAGTGTTTGGCGCTCTTGGTCATGGCGGAGCAGAGCAGGTGCTACAGCAGGATGATATGTAACACATCAGTTTACTTCCTAAAGCTGATCTGTACATAGTCGAGATTATCTTCCTGGTCATCCCTTATGCTCCTCGAGGGATTTGCTTAATCCCAACCACCGGTATCTGACGTGCGTCCTTTGTATCTCACATCAGTGTCCCAATATCCCTTGACATCCAGGGCTTCCTAACTCTGCCAACACCGCCCTTCACCCTAACAGGAACATGATAGCCCTGAACTCTCCCTATCTCACTTTTAGTAACTTCCAACTTGCAATTCATTCCTTAACCTGCAAACAGCCTCTCCCAATCACCCTTCGCAAGTTCTTGTCTAATGCCATCAAAAGCAGACTTGCCTTGGTGTTGGAGATTCACATGTGGACCAGTCCTCTGTGTTTACATTCGATTTTAAAACCAAAAGATTTATGGTCACTTTTCCAAACTTTTCCCCACCGATTCATTAGTCACATAACCGGCCTCATTGTCCAATGGAAGATCAACTGTCTCCGACAGCCTGCCAACCACTCCCGACTACCCCCAAACAACAGCATTCACCTGCCCGACCCCGAATTAGGGCCATCTAAATATTGCATGAGGAAGCTTTACTGGGCACATTAAACAGTTGCCATTCCTTCGAAACACGATGACATTCCCAGTTAATTTCAGGGAAGTTAAAATCACCGACTATTGAAACCCCATTATACTTACAGCAATCTGCGACCTACCGACATACTTGTTGCTATAAGTCCCGCTGACTTCTCGGGAGCCAAGAGCACAATCCCAACAAAGTGATCACTCCCTTCTCATTTCTAATTTTCATCCATATAGCCTCATTGGACAAATACCGGAAATATCATCTCTAAGTAACGCAGTGATGTTCTCCCTCATGAAGAACGCAACTTCACTGCCACTCTCATCTCCACCCTAATCAAGCCTATGGCAATTGTATTCTAGAACATTGAGATATCGATCCTTCCCATCCCTCAACTATGTTTCTGCAACAGCTGTAATAACCCAGTCCCTGTACCTATCCAAACCCTCAGTTCGTCGAATTTCCAGGCGCAGAGTTGAGGACATTCAACTGCGGCGTGTGTGCGAGGTGTTGAGTGATTTTCGTAAATGGGTGGAACCTGACGACGTTGGATGGGCAGAAAGTATCTGGGCTATGGGGTCAGCCACAATTACATTGAATAGCGACGCTGCCTCGGAGGTGGAACAAGTTATTTCACTTGGTGTTTAATGATTTAAATGCTGTTCACGTTTCCTGAATTTCTCAAACCTGGGTGTGCGCAATAATTCCTTCATCTGATTAGTTAATACGCCTTTCTGACGTCTGCCCTTATTATTACTAGAACATGATTGCGTGAAGTTTATGGCCCCATACATAAGGAAGGATGTGCTGACTTTTATGCCGGGGATGAAAGGTTTAACGGATGAGAAGCATTTGATAGATCTGAGCCTGTACTCGCTGGACTTTAGAAGAATGAGGGGGAGATGTCAATGAAACCTACCAAATATTGAAAGTACTGTATGGAGCGGACTTGGATAGCATGTTTCCACGAGTGGAAGAGTTCAGTATCAGAAGGCCCAGGCTCAGAACAAACGGACGTCCCTTGGGTACTGAGTAAAGTCCAATTTAGTCCTCCAGGTGGTGTGTAATCTGTTGAATTTATTGCCACAGACGGCTGCGGAGGCCAAGACATTTCGTATCTTTCAAGCGGATATCAAGAGGTTCTTGATCAGTCAGTGCGTCAACAATTGCGGGGACAATGCAGGAGAATGGGGTTAGAAGTGAACTCGTGACAGGAACGCGGCTGAGATGAGCGATGAGGGCTGTTCCTCTATCACTGTACGTAAAGCAAGATCACGTTAATCAGAGTCTATCAAGGCAACGTCCAGGAGCTCAGGCGCTGGAATTCAGTCTCATTGAGTATAATTATCGGCATTAGTTTATTTCAAGTGCTTCGAATATAGTCAATGAAACCCCACGCAAGAGAGTTTTATTAAATTGCCTTAAACGCAAGCTCAATCTGAACATCTCAGCTCTTTTCAAGAGCACGTTTGTGCAGACTGAAGTGTGAGACAAGAGGGAGTTCTGCAAGTGCAAATCTCCAATGTTTCACTTATTTCATGATGTTATAAAGTGCGCTAAGACGATATTTCACCCCGTTGCTCAGCTCCTCCCTGAATGTCGTCTGGTACGCGATATAATTGACAGTGTTGGTACAGCAGCTGAGGAGATGCAGTATGCGTCCATGTTCCGTCACGATGAGTGACATTTCTTGATTATGGTCTCCGTCAATAATTAGAGTGTGCAACGTGGTCACAGGGAAGGGAGACGAGAGGAGGATGAAGTTGCCCGAGATCAGAAAAAGTAGACTGACGGATTTTCTTCTGCTCTTTGCTTTGTGGTCGAACTGGCTCTCCCAGTCGACCAGGACACGGAGTTTCTTGCGGATTCTGATGGTGACTAGAATGTGTGTGACTGTCAGTGCGTTGAGCACCAGAATGAGAATCAAAGGGATACACGGGGTGAAGACATACTGGAGGAATTCAACGTCTGTCCATTCTGGGGAGAAAATGACACTGAAGGGAATAACGCAGGACCAGGGCATTCTCAGAAGTGCGTACTTGTTTGTATACATGAAGTACTAGAATAGGTTCTTCCCATTGAACAAGATGGCGAATGTTCCGGTAACCACTGCTACCGTCCTCTAGCTGCAGTGTTAAAACTTGAGTTTCTGGCAACAAATGGCCATAAATCGGTCGAAGGTGAAAGCGACGGGGAAGCAGACAGAACAGTGACCTCGGTTTACGTTAATTGGTAACGGAACAGTACTCACCGCTCAGCTCCACCGAGTTCCTTTCACGAGTTCCCTCCCAACACCATTCTCCTGAATGGTCCCCGTAATCTATGACGCACTTACTGATCAAGAACCTATCGATCTCCTCTTGAAATATACGCAATGTCTTGGCTTCCTCAGCCTTCGGTGGCAATATATTCCACAGATTACCCACCCCCGGGCTGATGAAAGTCCACCTCACTCAGTACCCATGGGACGTCCGTTTATTCTGAGGCTGTGCCCTCTGATGCTGTATTCTCCCGCTCGTGGAAAAATCCTCTCCAAGTCCGCTCCATGCAGGACTTGGAATATTTCGTAGGTTTCAAAGGGATATCCCCCTCATTCTTATGAAGTCAAGCGAGTACAGGTTCAGATCCATCAAACGTTTCACGTCCGTTAAACCTTTCGTCCCCTGGTTCCTTGTAACTCCCATATTGATTCTCTCCAAGGTCAGCACATCCTTCCTTAGGTATGGGGCCCACAAATTCTCACAATCATGTTCCGGAAATAGTAAGGGCACACGTCAATCATGTTCCGGAAATAGAAAGGGCCACGTCAGCGAGGGGAATTAGCCAACCAGATCAAGAAATTATTGCACACATCCAAGTTCGTGAATTGCAGGACGTGAACTGCATTTTAATTATTAAACACCAAGTGAAAGAACTTGATCCACCTCAACATAAGAAAAGGAACAGCGAGAGTAAGGCGCCAGAGTCTTCCGAAGCAGCTTCGCCATTCAATATTATTGTGCCTGATACCATAAATCCCGGATATTTTCAGCCCATCTAACGTCGTCATTCCCACCCGTTTACAAATTCACTCAACACCACGCGCACACGCCACAGTTGAATGTCTTCATCTCTGCGCTTGCAAATTCGACGAACTGAGGGTTTGGATCGTTAAGGGGACTGGGTTGTGACAGCTGTTGCAGAAACATAGTTGAGGGATGGGCAGGACTGGCATCTCAATGTTATGGGATACAGTTTCCACGGGAGTGATAGGTATGGAGGTGCGAGTGAGTGGGAAGTTGCGTTTTTCATGCCGGAGAATATCACTGCGTTACTGAGAGATTATTGAATCGACATTTGTCCAGTGAGGCTTTGTGGATGAAAATCAGAAATGAGAAGGGAGTGATCACTTTGTTAGTATTGTGCTCTTGATCACGAGAGGTCAGCGGGACTGTCATCGTGTTTGGATGGACTGGAAACTGTTGAATATGCCCAGGAGAGTTTTCTAATCCAATATGTAGATAGCCCTACATCGTGGGAGGGGCGGGTGGGTGCTGTTGGTTGGGGGTGGTAGGGAGTGGGTTGGAGGCCGGTTAGGTGACTGATTAATCAGTGGAGGAGAATTTTGGACCAGTCACTATAATTCTTTTGGTTTTAAAATTGAATGTAAACAGATAGGACTGGTCTACCTGTTAATATCCAACACCAGGGCAAGGTTAATTTTGATTGCATTAGACAGGAACTTGCAAAGGGTGATTGGGAGAGGCTTTTTGCAGGTGAAGGAATGTCTGGCAAGTGGGACTCTACTGAAATGGAGAGAGGCAGAGTTCAAGGTTATCATGTTCCTGTGAGAGTGAAGGGCGGGGCTGGCAGTGTTAGGAAACCCTGGATGTCGAGGGATGTTGGGATTCTAATGTGGGACACGAAGGAGGCACTTCAGGTACGGACGGTTGGGATTATGGAAATCCCTGGAGGAGTATGAGAAATGTATGATCACAGTTAAATGCAAAACAGGTGGGCAAGAGGAGAAGGTGAGTTAGGTCTGGCAGATACTGAAGAATCTGAAGGGATTTCAGAAGGAAATTACGTGCAAAAGATTCACAAGGGAGTGACTCGGTCTCCTAAATTATCTGCGTGTTCATCTATTTGTGGGGCCATAGAAGGCTGGGAGTGGTGTGAAATGCGTATTCCTCATCTGCTGTTACCATGGAGAAGGTCATGGAAGTTAGGGAATTCAGGGAAGAGAATAAAATATCTGCACTGCAAAAGATGAAGTTCTGGCAGTGGTGAAGTGCATAAAGGTGGATAAATACCCTGGGCTACACTAAGTGTATCCAAGAACATTGTGGAAAGCCAAGAAAGATATTGATGGGGCCCTTTCAGAACCATGGTTAGCCTTGGGTTAGGTACCGGAGAACAGGAGGGTAGTTAATGCTGTGCTTTTATTCAGCAAGGGCTTTATGGGCAAGCCGGAGAACGACAGGCTCGTGAGACTAACATTACGGGCAGTAAGGTTTCCCGACCGGATTCTGAGAGACAAGATCCATCTGCATTTAGAAACACAAGGAATCATAGAACATAGAACATAGAACAATTACAGCATAATTCAGGCCCTTCAGCCCACAAAGCTGTGCCGAACATGTTCCTCCCCTAGAAATTACTAGTCTTACCCATAGCCCTCTGTTTTACTCAGCTCCATATACCTATAGAACAGTCTCTTGAAGACCCGATTGTCTCAGCCTCCATCACCGTTTCCGGCAGCCCATTCCACGCACTCACCACTTTCTGAGTAAAAAACGAACCACTGACATCTCTATATCTACTCTCTAGCACCTTAAACCTATGTCCTCTTGTGGCCACCAATTCAGACCTGGCGAAAAGCGTCTGACTGTCGACTCTATCAATACCTCTCATCATCTTATACACTTCCATCAGGTCCACCCTCATTCTCCATCTCTCCAAGGAGAAATAGCAGATTTCCCTCAACCTGCTTTCATAAGGCATGCTTCACAATCCAGGCAGCATCCTTGCAAATCTCCTCTGCATCCTCCCTATAGCTTCCACATCTTTCCTGTAGTGAGGCGACCAGAGCTGAACACAATACTCCAAGTGGAGTCTGAGCAGGGACCTATAAAGCTGCAACAATACACCACGGCTCCTAAATTCAATTTCCCGATTGATTAAGGACAATACATCATATGCCTTCTTAAGCACAGATTCAACCAGCGCAGCCGCTTTGAGCGTCCGATGAACTCGGACCCCAAGATCTCTCTGATCCTTCACACTGCCAAGAGTCCTGCAATGAATACTTTCTTCCGCCAACATATTTGAACTACCAAAATGAATCACTTCACACTTATCTGGGTTGAACTGCATCTGACACTTCTCAGCCCAACTCTGCATCCTATCTCTGTTTCTCTGTAACCTCCGACAGCCCTCCAAACTATCCACAACACCCCCAACCTTCGTGTCATATGCAAACTTACTAACCCACCCCTCCACTTCCTCATCCAGGTCGTTTATAAAACTCACAAATTGTAAGGATCCCAGTACAGATCCCTGAGGTACACTACTGGACACCGACCTCCACTCAGAATACGACCCTTCAACAACGACTCTTTGCCTTCTGTGGGCCAGCCAGTTCTGGATCCACACTACAATGTCCCCTCGGATCCCATGTCTCCTCATCTTCTCGATAAGCCTCGCATGGGGTACCTTATCAAACGCCTTGCTGAAATCAATATATACTACATCTATTGCTCTCCCTTCATCGATATGTTTAGACACATCTTCAAAAAGTTCAATCAGGCTTGTAAGGCAGGACCTGCCATTTCCAAAGCCATGCTGACTATTCCTAATCATATTATACCTCTCCAAATATTCAGAAATCCTGCCTCTCAGGATCTTCTCCATCAGCCTACCAACCACTGATGTCAGACTCACCGGTCTATAATATACTGGGCTCTCCCCACTTCCCTTCTCGAATAAGGTAACAACATCTGCAACCCTCCAATCTTCCGGAACCTCTCCTGTCTCTATGATAAATACACAAAGATCATCGTCAAAGCTTCTGTAATCTCCTCCTCCCACAGCAACCTGGGATACATTTCATCCTGTCTAGGCGACTTATCTAATTGATGCTTCCTAAAAGTTTCAGCACCGCCTCATTTCTAATATCTACATGTTCAAGCTTTTCAGGCCGCTGCAAGTCCCCCGTACAATCACCCAGATCTTTGTCCGTGGTGAATACTGACGTAAAGTATTCATTAAGTACCTCCGCTATTTCTTACGGATCCATACACTTTTCCACTGCAGCAATTGACAGGCCCTGTCCTTTCGCATCTCATCCTCTTACTCTTCACATACTTGTAGAACGCCTTGGGGTTTTCCTTAATCCTGCCCGCCAAGGCCTTCTCATGTCCCCTTCTGGCTCTCCAAATCTCTTTCTTAAGTTTCTTCCTTTTAGCCTTGTACTCCAGATCTATAACATTGCTTAAGCTACCTGTAGCTTTTGTATGTTTTTCTTTTCCTTTTGACGAGATTTATTATAGCCTTCGTACACCACGGTTTCTGTATCGTATCATTACTCCCCTGTCTCATCGGAACATGTCTGTACAGAGCTCCACACAAGTATCCCCGGAATATTTGCCACATATCTTCCGTACTTTTCCCAGAGGACATCTGTTCCCAATTTTATCTGTCAATTTCCTGCCTGAGAGCCTCATAATTCGTTTTATTCCAAGTAAACACCTTTCTAGCCTGTCTGTTCCTATCCCTCTCTAGTGCTAACGTAAAGGAGATAGATTCATGATCACCAAAATGTTCACCCACTGAGAGATCTGACACCTGACCAGGTTGATTACCCAATATCAAATCAAGCACAGCCTCTCCTCTTGTAGGCCTATCTACATATTGTATCAAGTACCCTTCCTGAACACACCTAACAAAAATCCACCCCATCTAATCCCCTCACTGTCTGGAGGTGCCAATCTGTGTTTGGAAAATTAAAATTCCTCTTCGCAACAGCTCTGTTATTCTCATTCCTTTTGAGGATCTGCTTCCTTATCTGCTCCTCAATAACCCTGTCACTATTGGGTGACCGATAAAAACACCCAGCACCGTTGTCGACCCCTTCCTTTTCCTAACCTCCACCCGCATACCTCCGTAGACAATCTCTCCACAACGTCCACCATTTGCGCAGCCGTGACACCATCTCTGATCAACAGTGCCACTCCCCCACTTCTCTTGCCTCCCTCCCTGTACTTCCTGAAACATCTAAAACCCGGCACTTGAATCAACCATTCCAGCCAAGGAGCCATCCAAGTCTCCATCATGGCCACCACATCATAGTTCCAAGTATCGATCCAAGCTCTAAGCTCATTCGACTTCTTCACAACACTCCTTGCGTTAAAATAGACACATCTCAAGCCTGTCTGAACACGTCCCTTCTCTTTCACCTACCTATTGTACTTACTACTAGGGCAATCTGTCCTCTTTGAACAGGTCATACCTGCCCCAAAAGAGGCCCAAATAAAACAGAAAACGGAATCCCTGCTCCTTACTCCAATCCCTCAACCACGCATTTAACCTCCTCCTCATTCTGTTCCTATACCCACTGTCGCTTAGCACAGGCAGTAATCCGGATATTACTACCTTTGAGGTCCTACTTCTCAACTTCCTTCCTAATTCTCTGTAGTGTCCTCTCAGAACCTCATTCCTTTCCCTTGTCATGTCGTTGGTACCAATATGTACCACGACCTCTGGATGTTCTCCCTCCCCCTTCAGAATATCTTGGACGCAGTCAGAAAAATCCCGGACCCTGGCACCCGGGAGGCAAACGTCCTTCCGAGTTTCTTTCCTGCGTCCACAGAATCGTTTGTCTGCCCACCTAATTATAGAGTCCCCTATCGCTAGTGCCCTCCTTACTCCTTCCCTACCCATCTGAGCCACAGGGCCGGACGGTCAACGGATGGTCAACATGACTTTGTGTGTGGGAAATTATTTCTCACAAATTTCAATTTTATGAAGAGGCAGCCATGACGTTTGACTAGGGCAGGGCGTTAGCAAGGCCTTTGTTGTTGTCATGCATGGCAGACTAGCTCGACAGGATTAAGAGGGTGGTAGTGGAGGTTTGTGTTTCAGGAGGGAAGCTGTGACAGGTTGGGTGCCGCAGGGAGCGGTATTCGTTCCTGTGTTGTTTCTCATTTATATCAATGAGAATGTAGGCGGCATGGTTAACGTATTTGCGGATGAAACCAAAACTTATGGTATAGCCGATGATATCACTGTTGTAAGCCAACTGAACAAAAAATAATGTGATGTGTTAGGGGAAAGATATCAAAACTCCCGTGTCATGGTCTCAGAAAACATCGTAGCACTTAAAGACAGCAAGGTAAAAATGTTGGTCGTTGACCAAAGGCAGTGTGTGGGGAGAGGTGATGGTGAACAGAACCCTGGCCTCGTCAACACTGCTGCTGTAGAGCTGGACGACAGCTTCAAGTTCCTTGGCATCCACATCACCAGCATCCTCAGCTGGTCCCTCCACACTGATGCGGTGATCAGAAAATCTGAGAAGATGAGATGATTCGACTTGTCCAGGAAGATTCTCTCGAATATGCACAGATATTCTTTAGGAAGAATACTGACGTGTTAGATCTCTGAATGGTATGGCACCTGCTCTGCTCTGCCCTGACGTAACCTGCAGAGAGCGGCAAACACTGTCTAATCCGTCACAGGTTCGTAACGTCCTGCCATATCGTCCGGCTTCACCGTTAATTGCTTCATGTCGGATGACAGAATCGTCAAGAATGTCTGTCACCCTGGTCATTCCCTTTCTCACTCCTACCTTCCAGGAGAAGATACAGGATTTTGAAACCGCCGACGTCCAGATTCAAGAACAGCTTCCTCCCCACTGCTGTCAGACTTCTGAACCAATCACCTCTTTCACATGCAGTTCCCGGTGGTGCTGCGACGTTCTCGGACTCTTAATCTACGTCTGCTGTTATTATCGCTTCAGCAGTTCTTTTCGCGTTACTTCTGCTTGCACGACAATCTTTGCACCTTTCTATAATTTTGTAATCTGCGCCGAATTCATTTTTGTATGAATTATTACCATGTGGGCTGTTTACTCTGTGACCTTCACGCAAGCAATGAATTTCATTTTAACCTGGTGGAAATAACGCTGCGCCAATCTGATATGATCTGATTTGATCTGTATAGTGGAGAGTGAAGCGGATTAACTGAGATTACAACAGGATCTAGATCAACCAGAGGGTGGGTAATGAATGACAGATGGAATTTCACTCGGTCAATTGAGATGTACTGCATTTTGTTAAGTTCAAGCAGGGGAGATCTCATACAGGGAATGGCAGATGCCTGGAAGGTGTTGTACACCACAGAGGAGTACTGGCGATTAGTTTAGGTTAAGTAGCGTCACTCGTAGACGGCGCTGAAGAACGCATTTGACACTCTGGTCTTCGTCTGTCAGGGCATTGATTACCAGAGCTGGGACGTCATTTTACTTCAGTACAAGACGTTAGTGAGAGCGCACTTGGAGTATTGTGTGAATGTCTGGTCACCTTGCTTTGAGAAGAATGTCATTAAATTGGAAAGGATGCCGAAGAGATTTGCAAAGATGTTACCGGGACTGGCGGGCTTGACCTATCAGGAGAGACTGGATAGGCTGGGGTGTTGCAATGGAGAGTAGCAGGCCGACGGTTGATCTTACTGAGGTTTATAAAATCACAGGGCCATATATAAGTTGAATGGTCAAAGACGTGGTATCAAGAACTGGGGTCTTCCAGTGTCAGGAAACGTCTTTAAGGGAATGCTGCAGACTGGCACATTCCAGGGTGCTGGAGTACCTGCTGAAGAACGCACTGAAGCTCGATACAGCCACCGAAAAGGCTCTGTGGGGAAGCGGCACAGTCTCGGGTCCTGCTGACAGTGGACACTGAAGGGCCGAGTCCTGTGTAAGAGGCTCTCAAACACTTCACGTGCTCATTGTTTGAGGAGGGAACAGGAGTGGTGTTAATGCACCATGTTCAGATCCAAGCCCTCAGGTCGTCGAATTTCCAAGAGCTCAGATGAAGACATTCATCTGAATCTGGCGTGTGTGCGAGGTGCTGAGTGATTTTTGTAAACAGGTGTAACATGACGACGTGGGATGGACGGAATATATCGCGGAGTTATGGGGACAGTCACAATCACATTTTATGGCGGAGAAGGCTCACATGAATCCCAGGCCTTTCTCCCGCTGTTCCTTTCCTTCCGTTGAGGTGGATCAAGTTATTTCACTTGGTGTTTAATTATCTAAATGCATTTCAAATGTCCTGAATTTTACAATCTTGGTTGTGTGCAATCTTGATCTGATTGTTTAAGCAGCCATGCTGACGTCTGTCCTGACTATTTTCCAACCGTTGTTGTGAGCAGCTTCGGGCCCCATTCCTAAGGAAGGACGTTCCGACCTTGAAGAGGATCCAGAGGAGATTTACGAGAACGATCCCGGGGATGGAAGGGTTAACGTATCAGGAGCGTTTGATGGCTCGGTGCATGTATTTTCTGGACTTTAGAAGAATAGAGGAAGGGGGATCTCATTGAAACCAACCGAATATTGAAAGTCCTGCAGTGAGTGGACGTGGAAAGGATGTTTCCACGAATGGCAGAGACTGGACCAGAATGCACATGCCTCAGAATAAAAGGACGTCCCCTGAGTACTGCGTGAGGTGGAATTTTTTTCAGCCAGAAGGTGCAGGGTCCGAAGAAATCCTTGCCACAGACGCCTGCGGAGGCCGTTATCTTTCAATCGGAGGTTGATAGGTTCTTGATAAATAAGGCGTTCAAAAATTTCGGGTACAACTACAGGAGAATACGGTTAAGAGAAAAGGTAAATCAGCCATGATCGAATGGGCTGAGTGGTTTTGTTCTGCTCTTATGTCTTATGGCCCTATCGTCTTACACTTACCGCTGTCATGTGAAAGGAACTGTATTGCCCTCAGCAGTGAGTACTGTTCCTTTGCAACTGAACGTTAAGAGAGGTCACCCTAATAAGAGTCTATCAATGCAAGGCTCAGGAACTCACGCGCTGTGGAGCATTGTGATGGGCTTTAATTATCTGCAAGTCTTTAGAAACATAGAAACATAGAAAAACTACAGCACACTTCAGGCCCTTCGGCCCATAAAGCTGGACCGAACTTGTCCCTACCTTACAAATTACTAGACTTAACCATAACCCTCTATTTTTCTCCGCACAGAAACATAGAAAACCTACAGCACAATTCAGGCCCTTTAATTTTATTTCAGGTGCATCCAATATCGTCAATAATTTCTCACACAGTTCGGTCAGAATTTCATTAAAATGCCTTAAGCACAAACAGAATCTGAACATCTCTGTTTGTGTTCAGAACAGGTTTGTGCAGAGTGAAATGTGAGACAACATGGAGTTCTGTAAGATAAAATCTGCAATTTTCCACTTATTTCATGATGCCAGAAAGTCTGCTGAAGGAATATTTCACTCCGTTGCTCAGCTCCTCCCTGAACTTCGTCTGGGTCGCGGCATAAATGAAAGTGTTGGTACAGCAGCTGAGGATCTGCAGCATGGTTCCAAGTTCCGCAACGATGACTGACAGTTCTCGATTATCGTTGAAGTCCAACAGAAAAATTCGATTGGCCAGCGTGGACACCAGGAATGGAGACCACAGGAGGATGAGGTTACCCGAGATCACAAAGAGTAGAGTGATGGATTTCCTTCTGCTCTTCGCTTCGGGGTCGTTCTGTCTCTCCCCGCCGACGGGGCGCCGAAGTCTCTTGCGGATTTTGATGGTGACCAGAATGTGTCTGACGGTCAATGCGTTCAGCGCCAAAATGACAATGAACGCGATACCCGGGGTGATGACATAATGGAGGAATTCAACGGCTGCCCAGACTGGGGAGTGCAGGACACTGAGGGTCATAATGCAGAACCAGGGCAGTCTCATAAGTACATATTTGTTTGTAAACATGAAGTACCAGAACAGGTTCTTCCCACTGAACAAGGTGGTAAGTGTCCCGATAACCATGGCTGCCGTCCTCTCGCTGCAATGTTTAGTCTTCATTTTATGGCAACAAATGGCCACAAATCGGTCGAAGGTGAAAGCGACGGTGAACCAGACAGAACAGTCCGTGGCGGCGTAGAGGAGCACGGCGTGGATGTTGCACATATGAAAGTCCTGCACGTATCGGAAGGTTTTATAGAAGACAATAGGAATCTGCTTCAGGATCAGATCAAGGATAATAACCAGCAGATCCGCCATTGACATGGCCACCAGGTAACGCTTGACGCAGTTGGAGAGTCCGCACTTTCCCCGAGACAGGATCACAATGGTCACCAGGTTCACTGCGAGGACGACAAAAGCAGAGAAACGTTATTCCTCAGCAATGGAACAGAAGTCTCACTGTGGTGGATCATTCCTGCAGCTTGGAGAGACCATCCTCAGGCGTGCCCAACACCAATTTACAGCAATTTACAACATTCCACCAATCTGCTGAAAATCCTTTTAAACCACTACCCTTCTCCTCTTCACACTGCCTCTCCATTCTCAATCCTGATTCAGGCTTGCGACCCCAAGCGTCGACAATTCTTTTCCTTCCATAGAGGCTGCTCAACGCGCTGAGTTCCTCCAGAAGGTCGTTTGTTGTGCCGAATTCCAGCTTCTGCACTCACTTGTGTGACAGATTTACTCTGTCTCAACTAAATGTCGATAAATAGACATGGACAGATACAGCATAGAAACGTGCTCTTCGCCAACGAAGTCCGTGCTGAACATCAACATCCACTTACATTAATTCTTTAATCCATTTCATTTCCCCACATTCCTATCAGCTCACTCTCGATTCCACATACTGGGGGGGGGGGGGGGTGGGTTAATTAACAGTGATCAATTAATTTTCCAACCCGCACGCCTTTGGGATGAAACTGGGACACCCGCGGGAATCCCTCGCGGTCACAAGGAGAATGGACCAAATCCACACACACGAAGACAGCGCCCGAGGTTGGGATTGAATTCGTGCAGCTGAAGCTGAGAGGCATCACTGCAAATATACTTGAGGTATATCTGATACATGCCCAGCGCCACATTGAGCCGACTTTCTACCCATTCTGAGCAGCATCAGTGCCTTTGATGCTCTTATTCCTCACATTCCCTCCATATGAGAGGGCAGCTGGCAAAGCTTAAAATAATGTCTTCAATATGACAATATACTCGCTAACAGTGTATTCTACTTCCTCATTGCACACTATACGTTTGTGTCTCTACGAGTTCTCCAAGCAGCTGAGGAACCAGTCCCTTGGAGATTATCAGGTCTTGCTTTAAGAATTCTTTATCTGCTTGATGGTGCCAGCAGATGTGTTTTGTGTCTCTATGACACAATGAGACACCAACTTTCAGATATCTCCAACCCTTCTACAGGTTACAGTGTTGCCTCGTTCTTTGTCACAATGAATGCCTTGCTTTGTGTCTTATCCCGAGACCGTGACACTGCCATTCGCTCTCAGGAAAGTCTCCATGCCTGGGATATCTCGCCCTTCCGAAGCTCACCACATATGGTCTGCCGTCACCTCGAGGGCGGCCTTCTGCTGTTTACAGCCACGCAATTCCTCGCTGACTCATTACCTCCTTACACAGCAACATCCGATCCTCCTGACCAGTGTGGAATCGTCAGGTTCCTTCAATTTGCAGCTGCTTCGGGAAAATAACAAGGGCGGAACTTCAGTTAGAATCTCCTTTTCTGAAGGCAGTCAGCACCCAGCTCACAGCAGTGGCTGCCACAACAGCCGACCAAAACGCAATCCATATTCTTACATGTCCTACCACGTGATATCAGCACTGACGCCGCCATTGAATAGACTGCAGAGGATTACAGCTCAGAGTCAGAGCCGATATCCAGTTACTTTCAACGTGCAGAATGACCCGAATGATTTGTGTACTTGTCTGTCTGAGTAGTGATCGGGAGAAATTCCTCCCAACACACAAGGCAGAGCAGCGGACCGTCTCTGAAATGGTGCCGATGTTATAACTGGCGATGGGATCACCAACCATCCAACTTGTGTTGAGTGTTATCGGGGCGGTGTTAGTCTCGACCAACTGCACTCTGGCAACAGATTATTTGTTGCTCCAGATCCCAGAAACTGCAGTCCCCTGTGTGTCGGCGTTTGTCTGATCTGCCCCGTCTGTGAGCGGTGATCCCGGGAACGGGAAGAATTGAATACGCTCGACCTCTTCATCCACTCCCCACTCAACTGAAATTGAAGTCTCTTGGAATGCTTTATCACTATGTAATTCCAATCTTCCATTTTATCCTGAAGACATGAAGCATTGTTCAAGCCGTGTCTTTATTTCCTTTGCATTCGCGTTATTCGGAATCCCCACCTCTCCACTTGAACCTGCGGCGAGACTGGGCTATTCCTCGACGATCCCGCCGGTAAACTCAGTGAAGTAGGTCCTGGCCAGGTCTGCAAATGACGTGCGACCCGTCTGGCCAACATTTTATTGCACCGACAACCTCAGTCAATATTTAATCTCCAGATCATGAGAAAAACTGAGCTGCAGTTTTTCAGGCGCCACACCTTCAGCTGAGAGTGTAAGTAGTGCACTCTGTGAGCGGTTGGGTGAAAGAAATAGTCATCGATTAATACCGCAGGAAATCAGGCCACTCGACCCAACTCGTCCCTCCCGGCCAAGTTGCTTAATTGAGTTCGGTCCATTTGCCGGCTTTGCCCCATAGCCCTATAAACCTCCGATCCATGCACCGTTCCTAATGTCTTTTAAACATTGTAATTGTATCTGTCTCTGCCATGTTCTCTGGCAGCTCGGTCTGCACATTCACCACCCTCGGTGTGAAATCGCCCAGGAATCGGTCAGAGCAGCAGGTTTTCACGAACACAGACGGCGGAATATACGAAACATAATGTTTATTACATGTGGCCACTTGCGGAGGGAAGGCCATGTATAAATACCCATACTGGTAATGAATGCAGGGCACGATGATCTACGATGAAAACGCCACGAAAATTGAATGTGATAGCTACGTAGGAAAATATGAGGAAAACACCAGCTTAAATAACCAGATACAGAATCTCACCAGGAACGCCAACAACTGCGAGAGCCGGGTAATGTGTCCTGCATGTTCAGAATGAATTGAATAATCAGGTGCTCAACAGAATGTGCTCTATCCATCCTCTTAGCTCCTGTCTGGTGCTTACTCCTGAAGACCGCGGACATCTGCGACTGGAGCTGAAGTGAAGGTGCTAATGCAACTCTGCAAAAATCTATGCTGGCATTATTAGTGTATCGGGAGACTTCGAATAATTGCAGTGACTGACGAGATGTCTTCGGTTAATTCCTTCGCAGAAGCCGGTGTTGTAACAGCCCAGGATATATTTAGCTAGGGATTGCACAATGGAAACGATTGCTTCCCAAACCCCAGGGGAGATCTGGAGTTCGGAATTTTGCAGGAATCTGCCATTCCCTTTGTGAGCCCTCCGCTGGTTGAACGTACCATCACACTTGTCCGAGTGAAACTCCATCTGCCATTCATTTCCCATCCGCTGGTTGATCTGTATCCTGTAGTAATTTGAGATCACTGCTTCACTATCCACTGTACAGATCCAGTCAGATCACATCAGATTGGTCCAGTTACAATGAAACTCCTGGCTTACGTGAAGGTCACAGAGTAAACTGCACATATGGTAATAATTAATACATCAATGATTTCAGCGACGATCACAAAACAAAAGAGTGGGGCAAAAATTGTAGTGCAATCTGAAGTAGTGCAGAAAGAAATGCTGAAGTGATCGCAATAGAAGAGGTAGAGTTCAGAGTCCGAGAACGTGTCAGCACCACTGGGAGGGGATGTGAAAGAGGTGATTGGTTCAGGATTCTGTTAGCAGTGGGGAAGAAGCTCTTATTGTGTCCGGACTTCGGCGCTTTCAAGCTCCTGTATTTTCTCCTGGAAGATAGCAGAGAGAAAACGGATGGCCAGAGTGGCAGCTCTCCATGACGATACTGTCAGCCTTCCTGAAGCAACGCACGGTGAAGACGGACTGGATGGAAGAGAAGGACTGGTCTGTGACGGATTGTAGCGGTGATTATCTTTTTCTCTGCAGGTTCCGTCGGTCCAGAGCAGAGCAGTTCCTGTACCAGGCTGAGATGGAACCCGTTACGATAATTCCTGCAGCATATTTGTCGAAGTGCGAGAGAATCTTTGTGGACAAGCCGGATCTTCTCATCTACCACACACTGACTCCTACCACCAAGGCTATTATGTGTCCAATTGGCTCAATCGAGTGCTTCAAGCGGATTGTCTGTTGCTCTGAATTCCAGCATCTACAGTCCCTTGTGTGACCAATTTATTCTGCCTCAATGGAATTCGGATAGAAAGTCACGGAGAGATACAACATAGATACAGTCACTTTGGCCCATCAAAACCCAGACGAACATCGCGTATCCATATGCACTCAACAGGCCTCAATGCATTTAATTTCTCCACACTCCCATCTGTTCTTTCTGGACCGGACAGACTGGGTGTAATCTACAGTAATACTAGAGAAACCAAGGACTGTAGTTGCTGAGATATCCATATGCAAAACACTGTGATGCTGGAGGAAGTCAGCAGGCCAGGCAGAATGCGTGGAGAAAAGCAGGCCGTCAACATTTTGGACAAGGATCTTGTTCAGGACTGATATAGGATAAGGAGAAGGCCAATACATCCGAGGGAAAAGCAGAGCTTTTAGGTGAACGAAAGAGGGGAGGTGGGATGGGCACAAGGTGGTGATAGGCAGATGCTGGCAAGAGATATTGATGGACATGTGTAGGGGAGGAGGGTAAAGGGGGTGGTACAAAAAGAAAGGTAGACTCGGTAAGCGAAGAAATGAAGGGGCATGGTTGGGAGTGGTTTGTGTGTGTTGTGGGGAATAATTAAAGTGGAAGAATTCAATGTTCGTGCCGTTTGGCTGCAAAGTTCCAAGACGGAAAATGAGGAGCTTTTCCTCCAGTTTGCGCTTGGAATTCTCCTCCCAGTAGAGAAGGCCGAGGACTGACATATGGATGTCAGGGGGTGGTGAAATGACTGGCAATGGAAGGATGTCGATCACGATTCGGGACGGAGTACAGACATTCTGCTAAACAGTCACCTGGTCTGCGTTTGGTCTCAACAGTGTAGAGGAGGCCACAATTGGAGCACTGAATGCAGTAGATGATATTAAGGGAGGTGCAGGTGAATCTCTCCCTTTCAGTCTCCTCTGAGAGGACTGTTTGGGTCCCCGGATGGAGGCGATGGGGTGGTGTAGGGACAGGTGTTGCACCTATGGAGGTGGCAGTGGAACGTCACCGGGGTGGGCGCGGGATGGGTAGGGGGGGAGAGGAGTGAACTAGGGATTCGGGGAGAGATTGGTCCCTGTGAAAGGCCGCAGGCGGTGCGGAGGGGAAAATATGTTTGGTGGTGGGGTCCCGTTGGAGATGCCGGAAATGGTGGAGAATTATGTGTCAATACGTAAACTAGTGGGATGAAATGTGAGGACAAGGGGGACCCTATCCCTGTTGTGTATGATAGGGGCTGGGTGAGAGCAGGAGGACGGGAATGGCAGAGATACAGGTGCTAGCTCTCTCGACAACAGTCGGGGAGAAGTGCTGGTTAGTAAAGAACTTGGACATCGAGGACGTCCTGGAGTGGAAAGCCTCAACATGGGAGCAGACGCGGCCAGGCGGAGAAATTGAGAGAAGGCGATCGCGTTCTTGCAAGAGACGGGGGGGGGGGGGGGGAGGTGGGGGTGGGGGTGGGTGGGTGGTGGTAGGGGGAGGAGCAGTAATCGAGGCGTGGTTGTAGAAATGTTGTTCTGCTTGACGCCATCACAGTTGTTGTGTGCTCTATGACACTATGTGACACCAACATTCAGATATCTCCGACTCTTCTACCGGTTACAATGTTGCCTCGTTCGTTATCACAATGAATGCCTTGGTCTGTGTCTCCTCCCAGGACGGCGACACTGTCATTTGCTCTCAGGACAGTCTACATTGCTGAGATCTCTCATACTTTCGAAGCTCAGCACATATGGTCTGCCTTCACCTCGAAGGCGGCCTTCGGTTGGCTACATCCACGCAATTATTCAGTGCCACGTTAACTCCTCACACAGCAACCTCCCATCATCGTTGCCAGTGTGGAATCATGATGCCGGTACGTGAAGAATAGAATCAGCGAGCCCTCTTCATCCACTCCCCCCTCAATTCTAATTTAAGTCGTTTGGAATGATATATCACCATGTAATTCCAATCATCCATTTTATCCAGAAGGCATGAAATATCATTCAAGACTTGTCTTCATTTCCTTTTTTCCATCTGCGTTCTTCGTAATCGCCACCTTTCTGCTTGAACGCGGGGCGAGACGGGGCCATTTCTCGACTATCCCGCTGGTAAACTCAGTGAAGTCCGTCCTGGCCGGGTCTGTAAAGAAAGTGCTACCATTCTCGCCCACATTTTATTTCATGGGCAACCTCGGTCAATAATTAATGTCCGGATCATGAGAGAAAAACTGAGCTACAAATTGCAGGCGCGGCACCGTAAACTGAGAGTTTAGATTGCGCACAACGTGAGCTGTTCGGTAAAAGAAATAGAGACATGGCACGGAATCAGGACCTTCCTATCCATGTCCCGTTCCATGTAATTATATCGCTCTCTGCCATATCCTCTGGCAGCACGTTCTACATGTTTACCAGCCCCCGTGTGAAATCGCCCAGCAATCGGTCAGAGCAGCAGATTTTCACGAACATAGAGAGCGGAATATACGGAACATAATGTTTATTGAATGTGGCCACTTGCGTATCGAAGGCCGTGCGTAAATAACCACACTGGTATGAATGCAGGACATGATTATCTACGATGAAACCGCCCCTTAAATACAATGTGATAGTTAGTTATGAACATATAAAAAAACCTCAAGATTTAATAACCAGATACAGAGTCTCACCAGGAACGCCAATAACTGCGAGAGCCGGGTAATAAATGTCCTGCATATCCAGAATGCTGAAAATAATCAGGAGCTCAACTGAATGTGCTCCGTCAATCTTTTCAGCTCCTGCTTCTTGATTACTCCAGGCGACCGCGGACATCTGCGACTGGGGCTGAAGTGAACGTACTTATGTAACTCTGGAGAAATCTCTGCTGGCATCTTTAGTGTATCAGGAGACGTTGATTAATTGCAGTGACTGAAGAGATATCCTCGGTTAATTCCTTTGCACAACCCGGTGTTGCAAGAGCCCTGGTTATATTTAGCCAGGAATTGCACAATATAAAGGAATGCTCCCCAAATCCCAGGGTAGATCTGGAGTTCGGCGTCATTATGTGAAACTAAAAACATATTTAGTTGAGGATTCCAATTTTTTGTGTGGTGCCTTAGGCTTCGACAATACCAAAGAATTTCTGTGAAATTCTTCAAGAGGACGTGAACCTCAGTTCCCGATATTCCGTTTATGTCTTTACGTTATTCATAATATTGACAGTAAATATCGTTGGAAAGTTTTTCTCTGTGTTCATTGTGACATCAATTGGATGAAATGCCTTACAATGCCTTCACACCACTCCTGTTCGCTCCTTAAGAAATGAACCTTGAGAGGCTCTTAGCCAGTACTCTGCCCTTCAGTGTCCAGTGTCAGCAGGGCCGGAGATCGTTCTACTTCCCGCAGAGACTTTGCAGTGGCTGCACCGAGCTTCAGTACTTCGGTCAGCACATACCCCTGCACCCTGGGATGTGCCAGTCGACAGCGTTCCCTTACGGAAGCATCCTGACACCGGAACACCTCTAGTTCTTGAAAACCCTACTTGGGAAAACGTCTGTGACCATTCATCTTATCTGTGCACTTCATGATTTTATAAACCTCGGTAAGATCAACCGTCGGCCTCCAACGATGCATGGAACAGACCCAGCCTATTCAGTCTCTCCTGATATGTTAAGCGCTAGGTTCCTGGTTACATCCCTGTAAATCTCTTCAGCATTCTTTTCAGCAGAGAGACATCCTTCTTCTGGCCAGGAGACCAGTTGTTCACACAGTACTCCAGATGCGCTCTCACTAATCTTGTACAAAAGTAACATGACGTCCCTGCTCTTGTACTCGATGCCCTGACAGATAAAGGCCCGTGTGCCAGGTGCCTACTTCAGCGCCCTCAGCGTCCTGTCTACGCGTGACGCCACTTTAGCTCGATTCATTACGAGCGCCCCGCTCTGCTCTGAAACAATTTCCAAGGCTCTGTCATTGACTGTGAGACCTCCCCTGGTTGAACTTCCTAAAATTATACACGTCACACTCGTCCGAGTGAAATTCCATCTGCCATTCATTTCCTATCCCCTGGTTGATCTGGATCCTGCCGTAACTTCAGAGAACACGCTTCACTCTCCACTCTCCAGATCCAGTCAGATCAGATCATATTGGTCCAGTTGCAATGAAACTCCTTGCTTGAGTGAAGGTCATAGAGTAAACTGTATACATGGCAATAATTAATACAACAAAGATTTCAGCGACGATCACAAAACAAAAGAATGGGGCAAAGATTCTAGTGTAATCTGAAGTAGTGCAAAAGAGATGCTGAAGTGAGAGCAACAGAAGAGGTAGAGTTCAGAGTCCGAGAACGTGGCAGCACCTCGGGGAAGGGGATGTGAAAGAGGTGATAGGTTCAGGATTCGGTTCGGAGTGGGGAAGCAGCTGTTCTTGAGTCTGGACGTCGGCCGTTTCTCCTGAAAGTGATAAGAGAGAAAACAGATGGCCAGTATGACAGGCATCATTGACGATGCTGTCAGCCTTCCTGAAGCAAAGCACTGTGAAGACGGACTGGATGGAAGAGAGGGATGGGTCTGTGACGGACTGGGGCAGTGTTTACCGTGTTTTGCAGATTCCGTCGGTCCAGAGCAGAGCCGTTCCTCTACCAGGCCGAGATGGAACTCGTTAAGATACTTCCGACAACATATTTCTCCAAGTGAGAGAGAAAGTTCGAGGACCAGCCGGATCTTCTCATCTACCACCCTGGGACACCTACCACCAAAGAAAATTATGTCCAATTGGATCAATCGAGTGCTTCAAGCAAATTGTTTGTTGCACCGGATTCCAGCATCTGCAGTCCCTTGTGTGACCAATTTGCTCTGCCTCTGCGGAGTTCAGATAGAAAGTCACAGATAAATACAACATAGAACCAGGCCCTTTGGCCTACTAAGACCATGCCGACCATTGAGAACAATGTACACTCATCCTGCCTCAATGCAGTTCATTTCTCCACTCTCCCATCAGCTCTCGGTAGATGGGACATACCGGGGGATAATTTGCAGTAATACTAGAGAAACAAAGGAATGCAGATGCTGGAATATCCACATGAAAAACACTGTGATGCTGGAGAAACTCAGCAGGCCAGGCAACATCCGTGGAGAAAAGCAGGAGGTGAACGTTTCGGATCGGGACCGTTTTTCAGGAACGTAAAGAGGCCAAGGGGAAGCCCAAGATATAAGAGGGAAAAGCAGAGGTTTTAGGTGAACGAAAGAAGGGAAGGGAGGTAGGTACAAGGTGGTGATAGGTAAATGCAGGTAAGAGGTAGTGATAGGCAGGTGTAGGGGAGGAGGGGAGAGCAGATCCATTGGGTTACGTCACAGGTATGGAGAGAAAAGGGGTGGTAGAAAAAAGAGAGATACACTCGGAGAGGGAAGAAAGGAACGGGAATGGTTGCGAGTGTTTTGTGTGTGTTGTTGGGATTACTTAAAGTGGGTGAATACAAAGTTAATGCCGTTAGGCTGCAGGGTTCCAAGATGGAAAATGAGATGTTGTTCCTTTAGTTTGCGCTTGGAATTCTCCCAGCAGAGAGGAGGCTGTGGACTAAAATATCAGTGATGGAGAGGCGGGGGAGTTGAAATGACTGTAAATGGGGAGATGCAGGTCGCAGTTGCGGACTGAGCGTCGGCGTTCTGCAAAACTGTGACCTTGTCTGCGTTTGGTCTCACCAGTGCAGAGGAGGCCACACTTGGAGCACCGAATGAAGTGCATGATATTAAGGGATGCGCAGCTGAATTTCTGTCTCTCCTGAAGGAGTGTTTGCGTTCCTGGATAGAGGTGATGAAGGTGGTGTGGGGGCAGGTGTTGTCCCTGTGGCGGGGGCAATGGAAAGTCCCCGGCGTGGGAGAGGGATGGGTGGGGGAGATGAGTGAACTTGCAGTCACGGAGTGGTTGGTCTCTGTGAAAGGCAGAAAGAGGTGGGGAGGGGAAAATATGCTTGGTGGTGGCGTCCCATTGCAGATGATGTAAATGGTGGAGAATGATGTGCTGGATACGTAGGCTGGTGGGACTTAATGTGAGGACAATGGGGACCCGATCCCAGTTGGGTCTGGGAGGGATGTAGTGAGAGCACAGGTACTGGAAATTGTAGAGGTACGGGTGCGAGCTGTCTCGACAACAGTCGGGTTTGGTGGGGAGGTTCTGGTTAGTTAAGAGCTTGGACATCTCGGATGTCCTGGATTGGAAAGCCTCATCGTGGGAGCAGATGCGGTGGAGGCAGAGCAGTTGAGAAAAAGGGATCACGTCCTTCACGTCCTTGAAAGAGACAGGGTAGGAGGCAATATCATGAAGGTATGTGTGGGCTTTAGTGGGTTTGTAGAAAATGTCGGCGGATAAGGAACATCCTGAGATGGAGATAGAAAGATAGAATATAGAACATAGGGAAACTACAGCGCAATTCAGGCCTTTAGTCCCACAAAGCTGTGCCGAACATGTCCCTACCCTAGAAATTACGAGGCTTACCCGTAGCCCTCTATTTTACTCAGCTCCACGTACCTATCTTACAGTCTCTTGAAAGACACACTTCAATGTCCCCTTGGATCCCATCTCTCCTCACCTTCTCCATAAGCATCGCATGGAGTACTTTATCAAACACATTTCTGAAATCCATATACACTATATCTACTGCTCTCCTTTCATCGATGTGCTTAGTCACATCCTCAAACAATTCAATCAGGCTCGTAAGACAGGACCTGCCCTTGACAAAGCCGAGCTGACTATTCTTAATCATATGATACCTCTCCAAATGTTCATAAATCCCGCCTCTCTGGATCTTCTCCATCAGCTTACAAACCACTGAGTTAAGACTCACTGGTCTATAATGCCCTGGGCTATCCCTACTCCCCTTGTTGAAAAAGGGAACAACATCCATAACCCTCCAATCTTCCGGAACCTCTCCCGTCTCCATCGACATCATCGTCAGAGGCTCCGCAATCGCCTCCCACAGCAACCTGGGCTACATATCATCCGGTCCTGGCGACTTACCTAACTTGATGCTTTTCAAAAGTTTCAGTACCACCTCTTTTCTAATATCTATATGCTCAAGCTTCTCAGGCAGCTGCGAGTCCCCACTACAATCCCCTAGATCTTTTCCCGTGGTGAATACTGACGTAAAGTATTCATTAAATACCTCCGCTATTTCTTCCAGATCCATGCACACTTTCCCACTGCTGCACTTGACTGCTGTACATCTCATCCTCTTACTCTTCACATACTTGCAGAACGCCTTGTTTTTTTCCCTTAATCCTGCCCGCCAAGGCCTTCTCATGTCCCAGTCTGGCTCTCGCAATCACTTTCTTAAGTTCCTTCCTTTTAGCCTTATACTCCTCCAGATCTCTAACATTACCTAGCTCTCTGCACCTTTTGTATGTTTTTCTTTTCCTTTTGACTAGAATTATTATAGCCTTCGTGCACAACGGTTCCTGTATTCTATCATGACTCCCCTGTCTCATCGGAACATGTCTGTACAGAGTTCCACAGAAGTATCCCCTGAATATTTGCCACATATCTTCCGTACTTTTCCCAGAAAACATCTGTTCCCAATTTAATCTTCCAAAATACCTGCCTGAGAGCCTCATAATTTCCTTTACTCCAAGTAAACAACTTTCTAGTCTGTCTGTTCCTATCCTTCTCTCGTGCTAACGTAAAGGAGATAGAATTATGATCACTATCACCAAAATGTTCACCCACTGTGAGATCTGACACCTGACCAGGTTAATTTCCCAATATCAAATCAAGCACAGCCTCTCCTCGTGTAGGTCTAACTACATACTGTGTAAAGAACCCTTCCTAAACATACCTAACAAACTCCTCCCCATCTAAACCCCTCACTGTCTGGAGATGCCAATCGATGTTTGGGAAATTAAAATACTCCATCGCAACAGCTCTGTTATTCTCACACCTTTCTAGGATCTGCTTCCCTATCTGCTCCTCAATAACCCTGTCACTATTGGGCGGCCTGTAAAAACCACCCAGCAAAGTTATTGACCCCCTTCCTGTTCCTAACCTCCACCCACAGAGACTCCTTAGACAAATCCACTACAAGGTTCTCCTTTTCCGCAGCCGTGACACTATCTCTGATCAACAGTGCACTCACCCACCTCTTTTGCCGCCCTCCCTGTTCTTCCTGGCACATCTAAAACCCAGCTCTTGAATCAACTATTCCAGCCCCGGAGCCATCCAAGCCTCCGTAATGGCCACCACATCATCGCTTCAAGTATCGATCCAAGTTCTAAGCTCATCCGCCATATTCACAACACTCCTTGCGTTAAAATAGTCACATCTCAAGCCTGTCTGAACACGTCTATTCTCTCTTTCTTTACAATATTTTTATTAAATCCATGAAAAAAATACAGAGTACCTGCATCAACAAAGAAAGTAAAAACAGTACTGAATACATTGTATTAAGTCGTATTTAGGATTACAATACTCTAAATCAATAATCACATGTAGTAGTTAGTTAATAAGGAAAGAAAAAACTGAAATATTTTATTACAAAAATAATTCTACCCCAACTACCAATACCCGAAGCTGTTAAATGGAAGAAACAACAAGGAAAAAATCTTAAA
Source organism: Pristis pectinata (assembly GCF_009764475.1). NCBI lineage: Eukaryota > Metazoa > Chordata > Chondrichthyes > Rhinopristiformes > Pristidae > Pristis > Pristis pectinata. The sequence continues at coordinate 2,938,095 of NC_067440.1, read as the reverse complement.
AAAAAACTTAAGTGTCAGCCAATATCTGCATTTTAGTCCCCAAATCAGAGATTGTGAAAATAATTCAGGAAGGGTCCCCACAGGGTTTGAAACTCTATGTTAGAATCAAAAACTAAACATCGAATCTTCTCTAGATTCAAGTATGACATAACATCCCGTAACCATTGAACATGCGCAAGTGGAGTAGCTTCCTGCTATTTAAGCAATACTGCTCTCCTGGCTATAAGAGAAATAAAAGCCAGAATATGTAAGTCAGAAACCTTCAAAGTTATATCTTTTTCTCCAACAATACCAAATGGTGCAGTCAAAGGATTAAGTTTAAAATTTATTTTAAAAAGTACAGAAAAAGTATGAAAGACCACTGTCCAACATTTTTTAAGACTCTGACAAGTCCAAAACATGTGAATTAAGGAAGCCTCTCCGTTATTGCATCTATCACATTTAGGAGATATATCAGAATAAAAACGGGTTAGTTTATTTTTTGACAGGTAAGCTCTATGGACCACTATAAATTGAAGGAGAGAGTGACGAGCACATAATGATGAAGTATCAACCAACTTGAAAATTTCATTCCAAGATTCCTCGGAAATTGACATCTGCAAATCTTGTTCCCAAGCGTTTTTAATTTTATCTAGTGGCACCTTACTCATTCCTAATAATCTGTCATAAATATTAGATATTGAGCCATCCTGAAAGTGTTCCAACTTTAAAAGTACATCTAATAAATTCTTATCGGGACACAAAGGAAAAGAATGTAATTAAGATCGAAGAAAATCTCTCATTTGTAAATAACTAAAAAAATGAGTTTTTGGTAAATTATACTTGGTAGACAATTGTTCAAACGAAATAAGATTTCCTTCAAAAAACATATCTTGAAAACAAGTAGTATCTAATTTGTCCCACTTTTTAAAAACTACATCTGTCATAGAAGGTTTAAAAAAGTACTTAGAGAAAATGGGACTGGACAAAGAAAAACTCAATAAACCAAAATATTTTCTAAATTATAACCAAATCCTCAAGGCATGTTTAACTACTAAATTATCTGTTATTTTTTTTAATGATAAAGGAAGTGGAGAACCAAGCAGAGAAATAACAGAAAATATTTTAACAGAGTTAATATCCGAAGACACCCCTACTGGACAAGCCTCTCGATTAATGTAATATAACCAAAACGTAAGATTTCGTTTATTGACTGCCCAGTAATAAAATCTAAAATTAGGTAAGGCTAAACCTCCGTTATTTTTAACCTTCTGAAAGTGAACTTTATTTACTCTAGGATGTTTATTATTCCGTATGTAAGAAGATATAATTGACCCAAGAGGTTCAAAGAAAGATTTAGGAATAAAAACAGGTAAAGCCTGAAATAGAAATATAAATGTAGGTAAAATATTCTTTTTAATAACATTAATTCGGCCAATCAATAATATAGAAAGGGGAGACCAACTCGATAAAACCCTTTTCACATAGTGTAATAAGGTAAAAAATATTTAAATACATGCTTATAATTTTCAGTAATTGACACTCCCAAATAGGGTAAATGACTTCTTACAATTTTAAAAGGAATATTAATATCAAATGGTACCAAATTATTCAGAGGAAAAATTCACTCTTTAATAAGTTCAAGAGAAGGACAAATCAAGGTAGCACCTTCACAATGAATGGAAGAGCCCTGTGTATTGTTGTAGAACAGATGGACCTTGGAGTTTATGTGCATAGCTCGCTTAGCGTGGGACAATGCACCTGTAGCTTTGGCAGTAAAGAAGGCTTTTGCCATGCTGACCTTCATCAGTTAGAGCACTGAATATAGAAATTGGGAGGTTACATTGCGATTGTACATGGCGTTTGTGAGGCTGCACTTGGAGTGTTGTGTTTAGTTTTGATCACCCTGTTATTGGAAGGATGCGATTAAACTGGAAAGAGTGCAAAAAAGACTTACAAGGATATTGCTCGTCTTCATGGGACTGAGTTATAAGGAGAGGTTGGACAGGCACGGCCTTTACTCCTTGGAGCAGAGGAGACTGAGGCGTTTTCTCATAGAGCTATATAAAATAAAGAGGAGCATAGATAGGGTGAGAGATCGTTATCCAGGATTGGGAAACCAAAAACGAGAGGACAGTGTTTTAAGATTAGAGGTGAAAGGCTGAATAAGAAACTGAGGGGGAATATTTTCATACAGAGGGTGGTAGACATAGGAACCAGCTGCCAGAGGAAGTGGTGAGACAAATACATCGGACACATTGAACAAGTTTGCGGACAGGTATATCGATGCCAAGAGTGTAGAAGGATATGGGCCATGTGCTGGCAAATGGGATTAGCTTGAATATAATCTTGGTTGGCATGGACAAGTATAGGCCGAAGGGCCTTTTCCGTGCTTTACAGCTCTTATGACTTTATAATTGACCTCAAAGGAGGGTGCAGATCCAGCTCCTGTAATTTGGGTCAGGCCTATCCACCTTCTGCTGATGAAGGGGTGGTGTTGTGGGAGGGACTAGTGTGGTGAGCAGCAGACCAAATACAGTTCATTTTCCCGGGACGGAACCGGTGGTTTCCATCCCTATCATCCATCCAACGAGTTTAAATATGTTTCCATGATCTCTTACGTCCACTGAGTGCATTTCAGCCCATAGATGTACCCTATTCTCCCTTCTATCTCATCGATTCCCCCAGATTCTATCCCTCCCTCCGGGATATTTACAGCAGCCGATTAACCCACCGACCCCGCATATCGTTGGTACGTGTGAGGGAAGCATATCACCCGGGGGAAACCCACGGGGAGAACGTGCAAACTCCACATAGACTGCGGTGGAGGTCGGGATCAAACGTGGGACTATGGAGCTCTGAGGACGCTGCACCACTGAACTGACCAGGATGCACAGAGTTTTGAGGGAGGTGCTTCGGAGGTTTATCCCAACAGACAGGGTTGGGATGATCTTCCTGTCAACTGACAGGGTTGGACTGACACTCCACAGAGGAGCTGGCAGGAGCACTCTTCAGGGCAACTCACTGGGGAAGGACCGCTGAATGATGCAGACCCTCGGGGCTGTCCTGGTAATTCTGGAGAGCATCAACATGCAGATCTTGTTTGGAAGTCTGCTGAGCAGTGAAGTGTCCCTCTCATGAAACAGCACACACCCGTGAATGGCTGATGGTATTTAACTCGGACAATTGTGATGGGCTGCATTTTGGTAAGTTCAACCAGGGGAGGACTCACACAAGGAATGGCAGAGCCCTGGAAAGTGTTGTACACCATAGTGCACTCGGATTAGTTTAGGGAAAGTTGCGTCATTAGTAGACGGAGCTGAAGAAGCCATTTGGCACCCTGGACTTCATCTGTCAGGGTACTGAGTACAAGACCTGGGACTCCCACACTGTGAAAAGACTGGATGGCTTGGAATTTGTCAAATGTGTTCAAGAAAGTTTTCTATATCAATCTATAGAGGTACCAACGAGAGATAATGCAATACTTGATGTCCTATCAGAGAACCAGAGAGCTCAGGTGACAGAAGTATGTGTAGGGGAGCATTTTGGGTCCAGTGACCATAATGTCATTAGTTTTAAGTTAATTATGGATAATGGGTCTGGTCCTCTAGTTGAGGTTCTAAATTGGAGAAAGGCCAATTTTGTGGAAATGAGTAAAGATCTAGGAAGACTGGATTTGGATGAATTGTCTTCTGGCAAGGTTGTGCTCAGTAAATGGAAGGCCTTCAAAGGCGAAATTTTGAGAGTGCAGAGTTTGCATATTTGACAGGATTAAAGGCAAAGTGAACAAGCAAAAGGAGCCTTGACTTTCAAGGGGTATTGGCGATTTGGTTAAGAAAAAGAGAGAGGTGTATAGCAGGTAGAGGCAACTAGGAACAAATGAGGTACTTGAAGAGAATAGAAAAAGTAAGAAAATACTAAAAAGGGAAATCCAGAAGGCAAAAAGAAGACATAAAGTTGCTTTGGCAGATAATGTGAAGGTAAACCCGAAGGCTTTCTGCAAGTATATGAAGAATGAAAGGATAGTAAGGGGCAACATTTGTCCCATAGAAGATTAGAGTGGTCGTCTATGTGTGGAGACTCAGGAGATGGGGGAGATCTTAAACAATTTTATTGGATCAGTATTTACTCAGGAAACGGGCATACTGGACATGGAAGGCAGGGAAACAAGCAATAGAGTCATGGAACACATAGAGATTAAAGAGGAGGAGATGCTTACTGCGTTACAGTGAAAAAAGGCAGATAAATTCCCTGGGACAGACAAGACATTTTCTCGGACAATGAGGGAGACTAGTCTAGAAATTGCAGGGGCCCTGGCAGATATATTTAAAATATCCTTAGCCACGGGGGCGGTGCCGGAAGACTGGAGGGCAGCTCATGTTGTTCCGTTGTATAACAAATGATCTAAAAGTAAGCCAGGTAATTACAGGCCGGTGAGCCTGACATCAGTAGTGGGTAAATTATTAGAAGGTGTTCTGAGAGATTGAATATGCGAGTATTTAGATAACCAAGGGTTGATGAAGGTTAGACAGCATGGCTTTGTGCGTAGTAGATCGTGTTTAACGAAACTTGTAGAGTTTGTCGAGGAGGTTACCAAAAAAGTAGGTGAAGGAAAGGCTGTGGCTGTTGTCTACATCGACTTTAGTAAGGCACTTGTCAAGGTCCCACATGGGACGTTAGTTCACAAGGTTCAGACAGCAGGCATCCATGGAGAGTTTGTAAACTGGACTCGAAATTGGATTTGTGGGAGAAGATAGAAAGTGGTAGTGGATGATTGTTTCTCAGACTGGAGGCCTGTGACTAGTAGTGTGCCTCAGGGATCTGTGCTGTGGCCATTGTTGTTTGTTGTCTATATCAATGATCTAGCTCTTAATGTAGTAAATTGAATCAGCAAGTTTGCTGAAGACACTAAGATTGGAGGCGTAGTGGACAGCGAGGAAGGCTTTCAAAGCTTTCAGAGGGATCTGAACCAACTGGGCCAGAAAATAACAATGGAATTTAATGCAGACAAGTGTGAGGTGTTGCATTTTGGAAGGACAAATCAAGGTAGGACATACACAGTAAATGGTAGGGCACTGAGAAGTGCGGAGGAACAAAGGGATCTGGGAAATCAGATATATAATTACCTCAGATTGTCGTCGCAGGTAGGGTTGTAAAGAATGATTTTGGTATACTGGCATTAATAAATCAAAGTTTTGAGTACAGAAGTTTGAGTATCCTGGCATTAATAAATCAAAGTTTTGAGTACAGAAGTTGGGACAATATAAGACATTGGTGAGGCCAAATTTGGAGTATTGCGTACAATTCTGGTCACCTAACTCTTGGAAGGCTATTTGTAAGATTGAAGGAGTGCAGAGGAGATTTACTAGAATGTTGACGGGCCTTCAGGAGGTGTGTTACAGTGAAAGATTGAACAGGTTAGGAATTTATTCCTTGGAGCGCTGAAGAATCAGGGGAGATTTGGTGGAGTTTTACAAAATTATGCAGGGTATAGACAGAGTTAATGCGAGTAGGTATTTCCACCTATATTAGGAGAGATAAGTAAGAAAGGACATGGCTTTAGGGTGAAAGGGGAAAGGTTTAGGGGGAGCATTAGGGGGAACTTGTGCACTCAAAGAGTTGTGAGAGTGTGGATCGGACTGCCATCTGATGTAGTAAATGCGGGCTCACCCTTGAGCTTTAAGAATTAATTGGATAGATACATGGACGAGAGAGGCCTGGAGTGTTATGAACTGGGTGCAGGGAACTGTGACTAGTGGATTAACGTTTCGGAACAGACTAGAAGGACCGAATGACCTGTTTTCTGTGCTGTATTGTTTTATGTTTCTATGGTCATTTTACTTCTGTACAAGACGTTAGTCAGAGCACATTTGGATTATTGTGTGAATTTCTGGTCACCTCGCTCCAAGAAGGATGTCATTATGCTGGAAAGGATGCCGCAGAGATTTGCAAGGATGTCACCGGGAATGGAGGGCTTGTCCTATCAGGAGAGACTGAATAGGCTGGGGCTGTTGCAATGGAGCGTAGGAGGCTGACGGTTGATCTTACCGAGGTTTATAAAGTCATGAGGGACATACTTAAGGTGAATGGTCACAGACGTTTTCCAAGAGTAGGGGAATCAAAGACTGGAGGTCTTCCAGTGTCAGGAAATGTCTGTAAGGGAATGATACTGACTAGCACATTCCAGGGTGCGGGATTACCAGCTTAATGACGCACTGAAGTTCGGTACAGCCACCGCAAGTGCTCCGTGGGGAAGAAACACAGTCTGGGGACCTGCTGACACAGAACACTTAAGGGCCGAGTCCTGTGTAAGAGACTCTCAAACTCTTCACATGCTCGTTGTTTAAGGAGGGAACAGGACTGGTGTTAATGCACCATGTACCGAGCCAAACCCTCAGGTCATAGAAATTCAAAAGCGCACACGTGAAGTCATTCAATCTGTGGCGTGTGTGCGAGGTAACGGGTGAAAAATGACGACGTAGGTTGGGCGGAATATATCGCGGAGTTTTGGGATCAGCCACGATCACAATAAATGGTGGAGAAGGCCCTCATGAATCCAAGGCCAATCCCCCGCTGTTCCTTTCCGAGCGTTGGGGTGGATCAAATTATATCACTTGGTGTTTAATTATTTAAATTCAGTACACGTGCCCAGAATTTTACAATCTTGGTTATGTGCAATGATCCTTTGTTATGGTTGTTGAGGCAACAATGCTGACGGCTGTCCTGATTATTTCTCAACCATTGTTGTGACAGTATTGGACCCCAAACCTAAGGAATAAAGTGCCGACCTTGGTGAGGATCCCGAGGAGATTTACGAGAATGATTCCGGGGAAGGAAGGACTCACGTAGAGGAGCGTTTGATGGCTCTGGGCCTGTATTTGCTGGATTTTAGAAGAATCGGGGAAGGGGGATCTCATTGAACCCAACCGAATATTGAACCTCTTGCATAGAGTGGAGGAGGAGAGGATGATTCCACGAGTGGGAGAGACTTGGACCAGAATCACATGCGTCAGAATAAAAGGACGTCCCTTGAGTACGAGTGAGTTGGAAGTGACAAAATGTGCAACTTCTGCAGAAATCATTGCAACATACGCCTATGGAAGCCAAGTTATTTTACAATCGGAAGCTGATAGTTTCTTGATCAATAAGGGCATAAAGCTTAGGGGGCAATACAGGAGAATGGGGTTAAGACAAAAGGTAAATCAGCCATGATCGAATAGGACGAAGTCTTAATTCTGCTCCTATATCTTATGGCCCTATGGTCTTACCGTTGCCGCTGTCCCGTGAAAGGATCTGGACTGGCTCAGCGGTAAGTGCTGTTCCTTTAGCACTGAACGTAAAGTAAGTTGAACCTAATAAGAGTGTATCAGGACAACGCCCAGGGGCTCAGGCGCTGGGTATCTATGTGATGGACTTTCATTATCCGCTTCGCTTTAATTTTATTTCAGGTGATTCCAATATAGTCAATAATTTCTCACAGAGTACAGTCAAAATTTTATTAAATTGCCTTAAACACAAACACGATCTGAACATCTCAGCTCCTTTTCAGAGCACGTTTCGCAAAATGAAGTGTGAGACGAGGGAATTCTGCAAGTGAAGATCTTCAATTTTCCACTTATTTCATGATTATAGAAAGCCTAATGAAGGGATATTTCACCCCGTTGCACAGCTCCTCCCTGAACTTCGTCTGGGTCGCGGCATAAATGAAAGTATTGGTACAGCAGCTGAGGAGCTGCAGCATGGATCCAAGTTCAAACACGATGAGTGAAATGTTTCGATTATCGTAGAAGTCCAACAAAATAATTCGAGTGTGCAGAGTAGATACCAAGAAGGGAGACCACAGGATGATGACGTTTCCCGAGATCAGAAAGAGTGGAGTGATGGATTTCCTTCTGCTCTTCGCTTCGGGGTCGTTCTGGCTCTCCCCGCCGACCGGGACACGGAGCCTCTTGCGGAATTTGATGGTGAGCAGAATGTGTCTGACGGTCAGTGCGTTGAGCACCAGAATCATAATGAACGGGATACACGGGGTGATGACATAATGGAGCAATTCAACGCCTGCCCAGACTCTGGAACGCATGACCCTGAAGGTCATAAAGCAGAACCAGGGCTTTCTCATAAGTGTGCGCTCGTTTGTATACATGAAGTAGCAGAACAGGTTGTTCGCACTGCACAAGACGGTAAGTGTCCCGATAACCACTACTGCCGTCCTCTCGCTGCAGTGTTTAGTCTTCAGTTTCTGGCAACAAATGGCCACAAATCGATCGAAGGTGAAAGCGACGGTGAACCAGACAGAACAGTCCGTGGCGGCGTAGATTAGGATGGCGTGGATATTGCACACACGAATGTCCTGCACGTATCAAAAGGCTATATAGAAGACAATAGGAATCTGTTTCAGGATCAGATCAAGGACAATGACCAACAGGTCCGCCGTTGCCATGGCCACCAGGTAACGCGTGACGCCCTTGCAGAGTCCGCACTTTCTCCGAGACAGGATAGCAATGGTCACCAGGTTCACTACAAGGGCGAGGAAAGCAGAGAAACATCATACCTCAGCAACGGAGCAGAATTCTCAATGTGGTAGATCATTAGGGCAGCTTGAAGAGATCATTCCGCAGGTGTGCCTCATAGTAATTTACAGCAATTTACAACATTCCACCAGTCCCCTCACAGTCATTCCTCGCCCCTTCACTTCTCTTCGAGAACTGGCCTTCACACCTCTCTGATCTCAGTCCTGATGCCGGTCTTCGACCCGAATCGGAGACAATTCCTTTCTCTCCATAGATGTTGCACGACCCGCTGAGTTCTCCCAACAGATTCTATGTTGTTCCAGATTCCAGAATCTACACTTCCTTGTTTGACCAATTGACTCTGTCTCAACTAAATGTCGATACATATTCATAGACAGATACAGCAAAGGAACAGGTTACTCGCCCACAAAATCCGTGCCGAATATCAAGCACCCACTTACACTAATTCTTTAATCCATTACATTTACCCACGTTCCCATCAGCTTATTGTAGTATCCACATACTGGGGAGGGGAGGCGTGGGGTGGGAGGGCGTGGAATTTACAGTAATCAATTAATTTTCCAACCGGCACGTCTATGGAATGAAACCGGAGCACCCGCGGTATTCCCACGCGGTCACAGGTAGAACTTGCAAACGCCACACACACGAAGACAGCGCCCGAGGTTGCGATTGAATTAGTGCAGTTGGAGCTGAGAGGCAGCGCCACAAATATATTTGAGTTATGTCTGATAGACGCCCACGGCCATAACGAGCCGACCATCGACTGATTATGAGCAGCATCAGTGCCGTTTTTGCTCTCATTCTTCACATTCCCTCCATGGGAGACGCTACTGACAAAGCTTAAAATAATGTCTTCAACTTGAAAATATACTCGCTAACGGTCTCTTCTGTTTCCTCATTGCACACGATGCATTTGTCTCTCTCCGAGTTCTCCCAAGATGATGAACAAACAGTTACTTCAAGATTATCAGGGCTTGCTTGTAAGAGATCTTGTCCTTGAAACGGCGCCAGCAGATGTGTCGTGTGTCTCTATGACACAATGAGACACCGACGTTCAGACATCTCCGCCCCTTCTACAGGTTACAGTGTTGCCTCGTTCTTTCTCACAATGAATGCCTTGCTTTATGTCTTCTCCCGGCACCGCGACACTGTCATTTGCGGTCATGAAAGTCTGCATGGCTGGGATCTCTCACCCTTCCGAAGCTCGCCACATATGGTCTGCCGTCATCTCGGGGTCGATCTTCTGTTGGCTACAGCCACGCAATTCTTCGCTGCCGCTTTACCTCCTCACACAGCAACATCCCATCCTCGTTACCAGTGTGGCATCCCGCAAGTTCCTTCACTTTGCAGCTTCTTAGGAAAAATAAAAAGGGCGGAACTTGGCGTAACTTGGCTTTGCTCCAGTCACTTTTTAATCTTTAATTTACCACCCTTTAATATGTCTTTAATAATACTGGAAGAAGTTTAATTTTGATTCTTTAACTATAGTAACGAAGGCAAGATCTAAAGCGTCAGCTAATGGTAAAGGTAATGGAGACCAACCGACTTTTGAAGCTATTTCTAATCTGGATAAAATGTTCGACCGGAGAATTGCCGAGTTGAAATCACTTTTAAAGCACTTTGAAGACAGACAAAATACACTTATCCAGGAAAACGCCAAACAAAAGCAATTAATTGCTGAACTCGACTGAGCTGCTAAAGAGGGATATGCCAAACTCCACTCACTTGAAAAAGACTTAATGATGACCAAGAAAAACCTGAAAAATCAACAACAGATTATCATCGACCTGGGATGACAGAGCAGGAGAAGAAATTTAAGAATCGTCGGTTTACCAGAGAACACCGAGACTGATAACCCTCCGGATTTTTCTAGACTCCTGGTCGATATGTTTGGTTCTGAGATGTTTCTTGTTCAGCCCATTCTTGACAGAGCTCATCGAACAACAAGATCCAAACCTTCCCCCATCCAAAAACCTCGGCCAGTAATATTGAGATTTCATTCTGTCAACAACAAAGGAAATCTTGATTCGTACTACTCGTGGACGTGGAATGATTCCATTTAAACAATGGAAGATTCGAAAAGTTGAAGATTACACCCCAGAGATTATAAAAGAAAGGCTGACCTGCAAACCAATTATGGCTCGTCTCCGTCAAAGTAATTATCATCCTGCATTATTATTCCCAGCAAGATTGAGAATTACACGACCTGATAAATCTCGTAAATGGTTTAAATCCGTCCAAGATGCCGAAGAATTTCTTATGAGCTAGCTTTTAACTTTAGAAGCTATAAATGTGTAAGCGACAGTGTGTTTCCTTTGATTTATGACCTACTTGCTTTATTATGCAATTAATTTTTAGATTTAAACCTCTCTTTTTCTTTCCTTTAATACGTGTAATGTTTTGCTTCAATAATAATTATGAATTTAAGAAAATGACTGATCGTTTGCTTTCTTTTCGAAATAACTATAAAACCGTAATTTTGAAATGTCGACTGCTAACGCCCTTTCGCTCTGTTTCAATCTCACAACTTGTTGTCAGTTTTATATCTTTGTTTTGACTATGTCTATCGCCTGTTAAGAATAACTAAGGGTGGTTTACCTATTTTTTTTCCAATTTGGACTTCTGCCACCAATAGAACTGGGGTTAGTTCAATTAGCGGTTAGATTCCTGGCTGCCTATTGGCCAGTTTTCGGGTTGTTGGGGGAGGGGTGGGGCTGTTATTAGGTTTTTCGTCTGGACTGATGAACTACAAATATGTCTAAATTGCCGTCATGGCCGCTTCCTCTTTGAATTGTTTTACTTCTTACTGTCAGTGGGACTCGTGTACAGCAAGATTAACCGTTTACATACCATATGTTTTTTTAATTTGTCAAAATGGATAAGACTATTAATTTTATTGAAATTCACAAGCAAAGGTGAAAGGAGTCTCTATTTTTATAGACTCCTCAATTTCGTTTGTCCATCATGAGACAATATCAGACCAAAATGGTAGATTTTTATTAATTACCGGTTTACTTCATAAGAAATAATATGATATGGTTAATGTTTACGCACACAATGCAGATCACCCCGAAGTTTTTAAATATCTGTTTGCAATTTTTCGTAATTTTAATGAATACACTTTGATTATGGGTGGAGATTTCAACTGCTGTTTAAACCCTTCAATGGCTAGATCTGTGTCAAATCCTGCACTTCCAAACAAATTCGCTGCCTTTATTAACTTCTTCTTAGTTGAATCCGGACTTTTAGATGTTTGGAGCTATCTAAATTCATATGACAAAGCATTTTTATTCTTTTCTCCTGTCTACCATAATTACTCGAGGATTGATTATTTTTTTATTGATGTTAGATTAGCTCCACTTATTATGGACTGTAAATACAATTCAATTGCCATTTCTGATCATGCACCGTTGAAATTATCAATTAAATTAGCAGATGTATCCTCTGGTGTCAGACAAAGGCGATTTAACCCTTCTCTATTACAAGCCTTAGATTTCGTCCAGTTTATTGAAGAACAGATTTCATTTTTCGTTTTAACTAATTTTACTGAAGAAATCTACAGTGAGATAACATGGAATATTTTGAAAGCATATATCCGTGGTCAAATTATTTCATATTCCAATGGATTGTAAAAACGAACGAATAATGAAATACGTACATTAGCTGACAAGATTAAAGAAATCGATAAAAAAATATTCTGATACTCCTAATCTGGAGCTTTATAAAAAGAGAACAGAACTCCAATTACAACATAGATTATTATTAAAATATTCAAGTGAAAATCTACCACTTAAAATCAGAAGTCAATTTTATATAAATGGTGACAAATCTGGTAAATTATTGGCCAACCAATTGCAAGCTGATTTATCTAAACGTCAGATTAATAAAATTAGTAAGCCAGATGGTACCTACACGATAGATCATGTTCAAATTAATAAAACCTTTCAAGAATTTTATTCTTCTTTCTACCAATCAGAATCCCCTGAGGACTGTCCATCAACGCATGAATTTCTAAGAGATTTGAAGATTCCCAAATTATCTTTAAGTGAACGTTGTATATTAGACGCACCCATTTCGGAGGAAGAAATAAAGAAAATAATATTTTCAATGAACTCGGGTAAAGCACCCTGTCCTGACGGATATGCAGCCGAACTTTTCTAATCCTTTTCTGATATTCTTGTTCCCTGGTTAGCAATTTTTTTAAAGATGCCTTATCAGTAGGGGAACTACCATAATCCTTTTATGAAACAACTATTTCTTTAATTCTCATAAAGGATAAAGATCCCACTGATTGTGCATCTTATAGACCTATCTCTTTGTTAAATGTGGATTCAAAAATATTTTCTAAAATATTGTCCTTCAGATTGGAAAAGTTCTTCCACGGATTATCTCGTAAAACCAGATAAAATTTATTCAGAATCGTTATTTACACTTTCATATTAGGAGAGTAATGAATATTATGTATACCTCTTCACCCCAAAATCCAGCATATGTTGTCTCCCTGGATGCTGAAAAGGAGTTTTACAGAGTGGAATGAAAATATGTATTCATTACTCTTCAGAAATTTAATTTTAGCCTTAAAATTATATCTGCGATCAAACTGATTTATCATACACCTCTGGCTTCAATACTTTCTAATAATCAAAGATCCCCTTTGATTATGCATTTTCGAGGTACTGGACAAGGTTGCCCATTAAGTCCTTTCTTATTTGATATTGCTTTGGAACCCTTGTCTATTGCACACCGGGATTCGTCAAATACATGTGGTATTTCTCGCGGACACAAGATTCATAAGATAGCTCTTTACGCAGATGACTTGTTACTTTATATTTCGAATTCGTAGCAATCTATTCCCACAGTCCTATCATCACTAGATCAGTTTAGAGATTTTTTTTTCTGGCTATAGATTAAATCTTAATAAGAGTGCACTTTTTCCCATTAAATATGCAAACCCAATTTACAGGCAATTACCTTTTGGATTAATAACTGAATATTTTATGTATATAGGTGTTAAAATTAACAAGAAACGCAAGGACTTACTTAAATTTAATTTATTGCCTTTAATTGACGATGTTAAACAATTATTTTCTAAATGGTCCCCACTGTCTTTATCATTGGTAGGCAGAATTAATGCGTTTAAGATGAATATTTTACCAAAATTTTTATATTTATTTCAAGCGATTCCAACTTTCGTTCCGAAATCTTTTTTTGACCCTATTGATTCTAAAATTCTTTCATATATTTGGCAGAATAAACACCAATGGTTAAGTAAGATATATTTACAAAAACTAAAAAAGGATGGTGGTATGGACTTGCCTAACTTTAGATTATACTATTGGGCAATTAATATCAGATATTTAATTTTTTGGATATAAGATTCAGATGTAATTCAATGTCCCAAATGGGGACACCTTGAGCTTCAATCAGTAGTTGGATTCTCATTCGTTTCTATTTTAGGGGCTTCACTCCTTTTTACACTTAACAAATTAAGTAAATATATTTCTACCCAAAGGTTAAACATACAATACGAATATAGTTTCAATTTCGTAATTTTTTTGGATTGAATAAATTTAACTTATCAAGTCACATTCCATCTAATTTCTTCTTTTAACCATAGAGAGTTGACTCAGCATTTTCTATATAGAACAGGAAGGGAATAATATGATTTCGTGATTTATTCATTGATAACTGTTTTCCATCTTTTGAACAACTGTCTAACAAATACAATTAGTCTAGGTCACACTTTTTTCGACATCTGCGGATTAGAATTTTTTTACAAGCTACTATACCCTCTTTTCCGACACCAAATAAAACTAAACTAACGGAAAACATTTTATGTCTTAATCCTTATCAGAAGGGCTTGATAGCAATAATCTGTGATTTAATTATGAAAATACGTCCAGAATCACTGGACAAAATTAAGAGTGAATGGGAAAATGAACTCCAGACATCTTTACCTACAGGGACATGGAAGAAATTTCTTCATTTAGTTAATACATCTTCAATGTGTGCCAGACACTCTTTGATACAGTTTAAGGTAGTTCACAGGACCCATATGTGAAAAGATAATCTAGTCCGTTTTTATCACCATATATGTTCTGTATGTGACAGATGTAACTCAAATGTGGCTTCTCTGACACAAATGATTTGGTCCTGTCCTCTTTTCGAAAAATATTGGAAAGACATTTTTACCGTTATTTCACTGTATTGAATATTGATTGACAATCTCACCCAATCACTGCAATTTTTGGATTACCAAGGATGGAGTCTGACCATTTAACTGATTCCGCTTGCAGTATGATTGCCTTTGTCACATTAATGGCCAAAAGATCCATTTTGCTTAAATGGAAGGATCCAATAACATAATCTACTTTTCAAAGTTTCTCTCAAACTATATCATGTTTCGACTTGGAAAACAATTAGGAGTGGTACTGTTAACCCTTCGCCTAATTTTGAAGATACTCAGAGTCCATTTATTCAATATTTCCAAATGATATAGATCCCTTTTCAATAACTTTCCAATGTAGAGGAACTGAGTTGACGACATAATGTTGCTCTGTTTCTATTGAGAAATTTCATTCCAGTTTTTTTCTATAGTTTTATCTTTTTTCTGAAATTTTCTTCTTAGTTTCTTTTGGTATATTATTTGTATTTGAAGTCATTTGTGTTTTTTTTTCTTTTCATTTTATATATTCAATAAATCTTTTTCTATCCTTTCTTTTATATTATATTCATTTACGAAGAGATTGTGCGATCTATAGATTTTTTCTACATTTTATTATTCGTTAAGATCATCTATGACATGATGGGTCCCTTGATCTCTTTGTATTATATGTACAAACATCGATGTTATTTATTAATCTGTACTAATTTGGAAACTAATAAAAAGACTGAAAAAGAAAGAACAATATTTAATCTCCAGATCTCAAGAGAAAAAGTGAGCTGCAAATTGCAGGCCCGGCACCGTCAGCTGAGAGTGTAGGTCGCGCACACTGTGAGCGGTTGGGTGAAAGAAATAGTCATCGATTATTACCGCACGGAATCAGGCCTTCGGACCAATTCGTCCGTACCAACCAAGTTACTAAACTGAGTTCGATCCACATGCCGACGTTTGGCCCATAGCCCTCTAAACATCCGATCCATACACCGTTCCTAATGTCTTTTGAATATTGTAATTGTGTCTGCCATGCTCTCTGGCAGCTCGATCTGCACATTCACCACCTACCTTGTGAAATCAGCCAGGTATCAGTCAGAGCAACAGAATTTCACGAACACAGACAGCGGAATATACAAAACATGATGTTTAATACATGTGGCCACTTGCGGAGGGAAGGTCATATCTAATTACCCATACTGGTAATGAATGCAGGGCACGATGATCTGCGATGAAAACGCCACGAAAGTTCAATGTGTTAGTTAGTTAGGAACATATCAAGAAAACACCAGATTTAATAACCAGATACAGAGTCTCACCAGGAACGCCAACAACTGCGAGAACCGGTTAATAAACGTCCTGTATATTCCGAATGATGTCAAGTACCAGTGACTCCACTGAACGTCCTCTATCCAGCCTCTCAGCTCGTGTATGGTGTTTACTCCTGGAGACCGCGGGCATCTGCAACTGGGGTTGAAGTGAAGGTATTTATGTAACTCTGGAAAAGTCTCTGCTGGCTTCATTAGTGTATAGGAGACTTTGATTAATTGCAGTGACTAACGAGATGTCTTCGGTTAATTCCTTTGCACAATGCGGTGTTGCAATAGCCCAGGTTATATTTAGCCAGGGATTGCGCAATGGAAAGGACTGCGCCCCAAACCCCAGGGCAGATCTGGAGTTCGGAGCCATTGTGTGAAATTAAAAACATATTTATTTGAGGATTCTGATTTTTGCTGTGATGCCTAAGGCTTCGAAAATGCCAAAAAATTCCTCTGTCATTCTCCAAGAGGACGTGATCTCATCTGGTGAAATTTAGTTTACGTCTTTATGTTATTCATAATATTTACAGTAAATATCGTAGGAAACTTCTTCTCTGCGTTCATTGTGACATCAATTGGATGCATTCCTTTACACTGCATTAACGCCAATCTTATTCCCTCCGAAACAAAGAACACGTAAAGTGTTTGTGAGGCTGTTACACACGACGCTTCCCTTCAGTGTCCAGTGTCAGCAGGGCCGGAGACTGTGCTCTTCCCCACAGAGCCTTTGCGGTGGCTGAACTGAGATTCAGTGCGTCCCTCAGCAGGTATACCTATACCCTGGGATGTGTCAGTGGGCAGCCGTCCCTTACGGACATATCCTGACATTGGAAGACCTCCAGTTTTTCATTACCCTACACTGGAAAAACGTCTGTGACCATTATCTATGCCCCTCATGATTTTATAAACCTCGGTAAGATCACCCGTCGGCCTCCTGCTTTCAGTATGGACAACCCCAGCCTATTAAGTCTCTCCTTCTCATTTAAGCCCTCAAGTCCCGGTAATACTCTTGTCAATCTCTTCGGCATCCTTTCCAGCTTAATGACATCATTCTTATAGCTATACAATTAGAAATTCATACAGTACTCCATGTGCCGTCTCAGTAAAGTCTTGCACAAAAGTAACATGACGTCACAGCTCCTGTACTCGATGCCCAGACACATGAAGGCCAGTGTGCCAGATGTCTTCTTCAGCGTACTCAGCGCCATGTCTACCCGTGAAACTACTTTACGTAAATTCATTCCGAGTTCCCCTCTCCGTTTTACAACAATATCCAGGGCTCTGCTATTCACTGTGTGATCCCTCCCCTGGTTGAACTTCCTAAAATTCTGCACATCACTCTTGTCCGAGTGAAACTCCATCTGCCACTCATTTCCCATCCACTGGTTGATATGGATCTTGTCGTAATTTGAGATAATTCGCTTCACTCCCCACTATACAGATGCAGTCAGATCAGACCAGATTAGTCCTGTTACATTGAAACTCCATGCTTGCATGAAGGGCACAGAGTAAACTGTATACATGGTAACAATTAATAAAACAATGATTTCAGCGACGATCACAAAACAAAAGAGTGGGGCAAAGATTGTAGTGCAATCTGAAGCAGTGCAGAAAGAAATGCTGAAGTGACAGCAACAGAAGAGGTAGAGTTCAGAGTCCGAGAACGTGGCAGCGCAACCGGTGGGGATGTGAAGAAGGTGATTGGTTCCGTATTCTGTTAGCATTGAGGAAGAAGGTATTCTTGAGACTGGACATCGGCGGCTTCAAGCTCCTGTATCTTCTCCTGGAAGGTAAAAGGGAGGAAATGGATGGCCAGAGTGGCAGATATCCATGACTATCCTGTCAGCCTTCCTGAAGCAACGCACGGTGAAGTCGGACTGGATGGAAGGAAGGGAAGTGTCTGTAACGGACTGGGCAGTACTTACCGCTGTCTACAGGTTCCGTCGGTCCAGAGCAGAACAGTTCCAGTCCCAGGCGAGATGGATCCCGTTAGGATACTTCCTTCAACATATTTGTCGAAGCGCGAGTACATGTTCGTGGACAAGCCGGATCTTCTCATCTACCACTGTCTGACTCCTACTACCAAGGCAATTGTGTGTCCAGTTGGCTTAAACGAGTTCTTCCAGCGGATTGTTTGTTGCTCCGAATTACAGCATCTGCAGTCCCTTGTCTGATCAATTTATTCTGCCTCAATGGAATTCGAATAGAAAGTAACAGACGGATACAACAGAGATACAAGTCCTTTGGCACATCAAGACCCTGCCAACCATCGAGCATCCATATGCACTCATCCTGTCACAATGCATTTCATTTCTCCACACTCCCATCAGTTCTCTCTGCATTGAACATACTGGGGGTAATTTACAGTGATACTAGAAAAACCAAGGACTGCAGATGCTGGAATATCCACATGAAAAACATTGTGATGCTGGAGGAACTCAGCAGGTCAAGCAGCATCTGTGGAGAAAAACAGGCGGTCAACATTTCGGGACTGGACTGTTCTTCAGGACTGAAGGGAGGAAAAGGAGAAGACCAATACATATGAAGGAAAAGCATAGCTTTTAGGTGAACGAAAGAGAGGAGGCGGGATGGGCACAAGATGGTGATAGGTTGATGCAGGTAAGTGATAGTGATAGGAAGGGGCAGAGGAGGAGAGGAGAACAGATCCACTGGGGTGGATCAAATGTAAGGAGGGAAAAGGGGTGGTAGACAAAACAGAGATAACAAGGAAAGGGAAGGAATGGAGGGTCGTGGTTGGGAGTGATTTGTGTGTTGTGGGGATTACTTAAAGTGGGAGAATTCAATGTTCGTGCCGTTAGGCTGCAAAGTTCCCAGACGGAAATGACGTGCTGTTCCTTCGGTTTGCGCTTGGAATACTCCTAGCCGTGGAAGAGGCCGAAGACTGACATATGGATATCAGGGGGAGTTGACGTGACTAGCAATGGGAAGATGCAGATCATGGTAATGGACGGAGCACATACGTTCTGCAAATCTGGTCCCTGGTCTGCGTTTGGTCTCACCAATGTTGAGTAGGACACACTTGGAGCACCAAACGCAGCAGATGATATTAAGGGAGGTGCAATCATTGTGTCCCCTGAAAGGACTGTTTGATCCCTGGAGGGAGGGGATGGACGTGGTGTAGGGGCAGGTGTTGTGCCTATGGCGGGGGCACTGGAAACTACCCGGGGTGGGAGCGGGATGGGTTGGGTGAGAGTAGTGAACTAGTGAGTCACGGAGAGATAGGTCCCTGTGAAAGCAGCAAGGGGAGGGGAGGGGAAGATATGCTTGGTGGCGCGGTCCCGTTGTAGATGGGACAAGTGGCGGAGAATGATGTGTTGGATCTGTACGCTGGTGCGATGAAATGTGAGGGCAGTGTGACCGTATCCCTGTTGGGTCTGGGAGGGGTGGGGGTGAGAGCAGTGTTGCTGGAAATGGCGGAGATACGGGTGCGGGCTCTCTCGACCACAGTCGGGGGAAGTCCTGGTGAATAAAAAAATACTGGATATCTCAGATTTCCTGGAGTGGAATTCCTCATCATGGGAGCAGATGCGGCGGAGTTAAGGAAATTGCGAAAAAGGGATCGCGTCCTTGAAAAAGACAGGGTGGAGGAGCCGTAATCTAGGTAACCGTGAGAGTCAGTGGGTTTGCAGAAGATGTCGGTGGTAAGGAATATCTTGAGATGGAGATACAAAGATCGAGGAAGGCGAGAAAAGTGTTAGAGGTCGTCCAAGTGAATTAGAGAGCAGGGTGAAAATTTGCTTTGAAATTTATGAAACTGTCGAGTTATGCACGTGTACAAGACGAAAAATGCAGTCGTCGATATAACGGAGAAAGAGTAGAGGATTGGGGCTGGAGTAGGCTTGGTACAGAGACTGTTTAACGTAGACAGCGAAGAGGCAGGAATAGCTGGGGCCCATGCTTGTGCCCATAGCTGCGCCCTTGGTCTGTAGAAAGTGAGAGGAATGGAAAGTGAAGTTGATCAGAGTGAGGACAAGTTCAGTCATACATGGGAGAGTGTAAGTGGAAGGAGACTGTTTCTGTCTCTGGTTAAGAAAGAAGACGAGTACGGTAAGGCCGTCATGCTGGGGAATGGAGGTATATCAGGAATGGATATCCATGGTGAAGATGAGGTTGTGCGTGTGGGAGAAATACAGCTATGGTAGAGTTTGAGAGCGTGGGACGTGTCATAGATGTAGGTAGGAAGTCATTGGACCGGGGGGACAGGATAGTGTCCCTGTATGAGGAGAGGTGCTCCGTTGGACAAGATCATACAGAGACAATAGGTCTGCCAGGACAGTCATTCTTGTGGATTTTGTGGATGAGATAGAAGCGGGAAGTCCCAGGTTGTGCGACTATCATATTGACAGCTGTGGGGGGAGGGGTTGGGGAGGTGGATGGGTGGTAGATCTCCCAATCAGATAAGGTCAGTGGTGGTGCGGAAGATAATGTCCTGTTGGTCCTTGGTGAGGTCATGGTTCAGGGGTTGGTAGGAGGAAGTGTCCGAGGGTTGGCGTTTGAGGTCAGTACGCCAGATTCCCACGGCACCACCTTTGTCGGCTGGTTGATGACCTCAGGGCTGGTGCGGAAGGAGTGGGGAGCAGAGCGTTCAGAAGGGGTGTTTGGAGTGGGTGAGTGCAGATATGAAAGATGATGTCGCACCGACAGTTGGCGATGAATAGGACCAGGGAAGATATCAGGCCGGGTGGGGGAGTTCAGGTGGAAAAAGAGGGCTGGAGGCAGGAGAACGGGTCATAAGAGGGGGTAGAGGACTTCTTACGGAAGAAGAAAGCACGGAAGCGGAGTCGAGCTTGGCATGGTGCGGGGCTGGGAATTCGTTGAGGTGGAGGTGTAGAAGTACGAAGGTGAGGCCTTTGCTGAGAACAGACCGCTCAGCCTCAGAGAGATTTTAGTCGTGGGGTGGGGGGGGGATGATAAAGACCCGGTACAGTAGTCAATTAATTTTCCAACAGGCACTTCCTTGGGAAGAAGCTGCAGGACCCGGGGGAATCCCACGCGGTCACGAGGATAATATGTAAACTCCACAGGCGCAGATAGCACCCGAGGTTTGATTGAGCTCTTGTGTCTTCTGCCGAGAAGAGACACTGTCGATAGTCGATCCCCATGCCTGAGATCTCTCATGCTTCTGAGGCTCACTACATTTGGTCTGCCTTCATCTCGAGGGCGGCCTTCTGTTGGTTACAGCCACGCAATTTTTCGCTGCCGCATTACCTCCTCACACAGGAACATTCCATCCTCGTTGCCACTGTGTAATCCGGCAGGTTCCTTCACTTTGGAGCTCCTTCGGAAAATTAACAAGGACGAAACTTCAAAAAGAAGAGCCTTTGTTGAAGGCAGCCAGCACCCGGCTCACAGCAGCGGCTGGCACATCAGTCGATCAAAAATCAATCCACAGTCTTCAAGGTCCGCCAACACTGGTATCATCATCGACCCATCCATGAAATTTATTACAACTAAAAGTCAGAGCCGACATCCAGTTACTTGAAACGTACAGAAGAACCCGAATGATTTGAGGTGGACGCAGATCACAGGTGTGCTGGTCTATTTGAGGAGAGAACGGCTGAAATTCCTCCCAAAACACAAGGCAAAACGGCGAACGGTCCCTGAAATGGTGCGGATGTTGTAACTGGCGACGCGATCTCCGGCTTGGGGTGAGTGTTATCAGTGTGGTGTTGGTCTCGCACCGTTGAGTTCCTGCAGCAGATTGTTGCTCCAGATTCCAGAATCTGCAATCCACTGAGTGTCGGCTTTCGTCTGACCTGACCCGTCAGTGAGTGGTGATCCCGGCGAAGGTGAAAAATTGAATCTGCGCGACCTGAACTGGAAGTGGGCGACACGGGGCCATTCCCCCATCTATCCCGGCTGTAAACTCGGTGAAGGAGGAGCTCTCCGGGTATGTGAAAGACGTTCGGCCCCTCTCGCCCATATTTTGTTGCACCGACAACCTCAGTCAATATTTGTTGTCCATATAGTGAGGATAAAGATCACTATTTTGACAGCGCCGTTCATTGACTGCGCCGTTAGCTGAAAGTGTAGATTGCGCACACTGTGAGCTGTTCCGTAAAATAATTAGTCACAGTTATATCGCACGGCCCAAAACGTCCGTGCTGACCAAGCTAGACCCATATGCTAACGTTTCGCCCATAGCCTTCTGCACATTCCCCATCCATGTACCTGTCCAAGTATCCTTTAAACATTGCAATCTTATTCTCCTCTGGAAAGTCAGTCCACATAATTCACCAGCCTCTAAGTGAAATCGGTCATGAATCATGACACGGATGAGGAAGTGAAGGGTTAAGAATTGCAACCATACCTATAACTGGTAAAAAAAAAATATATGTGTGTGTGTGTGTATATATATATATATATATGCATTTGCATATGCAAATGTATATGCATTTCTATTTCTCTAGCAAGGACGAGCAAGCTGCTGACCCACTAGTTAAGTTGGAATGTTAAGTATGTTAACTGCCTTTGTTTCGGGTGATGGTCCATTCCGTTAAGTCAGACGGTGGCGATACTGGATGTAATTAGCAGCGAGGTGGTGACTTGGTCAAAACAATGAAGGGTGATACCTGCCTTTGAAAGCCTTGATTATAACTCAATTATACTAAGACAACAGATGTGATAGCTGTCTCGGGATCTCTATAGCTTGAGCGAAAGTCCCGGCGTCGTATGCATGGGATGTGCGTGACAATTTCTGTATAAATGTCTGTCTGCCCGTTCTGCGGAGAGAACTCGGGAAGCGACTCTTAGTGCATGCTGAAGAGAATTCTCCTACCGGTGCACTGCTAATAAAGGTATGTGTTCGAATCGACCTCGTGGCACTGTGTTACTTACAGCGGACAGAAGGGGAAAATTGATTTCGGGACACAATTTGGCGAGCCAGGTAGGAGTCCAAGACGAGGTTTCGGCAGCAGCGTGAGCGACCGACGGGGATAAATGCCACCTGAGATGGAAGGGCACACAAGGTACGATTCACCTTGATCCCTCTCAGAGAGTCGGACACCTGATCGATCCCTTCGCTTATCGAAAATCTTCTGACTGACTCCTCGCGAACCTGTCCGAGTGCCACGAGTAAGGAGGGGTTCGAGTCCCCAGTTAAGTTAAGTTCCGTTCGGGGTTCGAGTCCCCAGCTTCGGGTTCGGGGTTTTAAGTTTGTGAATTTCAAGGTTTTGAGCTCTGAGATCGGTTCCCCGTTACTACCACCCTGCCTTAGACCGGTTCTGAAGAGGGTAAATCCCCACGGGAAGGTCAGGAACCTAAAGTGGGTGAAGGAAAGAGACCGATCTTATAGGTAATCGCAGAGATTCATACCGTCCAATCGGGAAGAATACAAAATGGGAAAACTCTCGATAAGTCTGGGTCCAGTACCCCAGTATCTAATTTATGTAAAGACGATCCGAAGAACGAGAGTAACTTCCGTAAATTATCAGCATGCTTCAAGAAGAAATTGGAAAACGAAATATGGCCACTGGGGGAACCTGGGACTTAGATACATGCCCAAAGGCAGAAAAGGCAATTTGGGAGCCGAATACAGGGGAAAAATAGAAAATATTAATGGCCACTTGGAGAAAAACGGCCGAAGACCTAACAAATAAATCTAAGCAGGCGAGCTGGGAACATGATGCGCGCAGAAGGGGAATTTGTGTGTGTGATGAACAGGGATATCCTAAGAGTTGGAAAGTCCTGAAGTCTCAGTGCGGAGACTACAATGTTGAAAGGAGCAGAAGGGAGAGAGAAGAGGTAAATGATGTGTATAAGGAGAAACGCAGAAATAAAAATAAAAGAAGTAAGGATAAAGTGGAGGTACCTCCCGACATGGCTGGAGTGCCCCTGTTGTTCCAAAGTAATGATACGGACGAAGAGGAGGAAGATTGGATGGTCCGACCCACAGCCCCTACCTACCACCACCCCCTCCCCCCCCCCCCCCGTTTCATTGCCGCCCTCTTATAATGCGGCTAGCCCGTCAGCTGTCCCGCCCTTACCACCTGCGACTGCTAGCCAAGTCCCGTCCCCGGGGCAAGTCCATGGCGCTATTGCGTCCCGAACCAGGATGCAGCTTAGTCGAAGGGAAAGCCCACAGACGGGTTGCTCTCAGGCCACAAAGAAGCGACGGAACTTTTTGGAAGGGGACAGTCCTTCAATAGATTCTCAGACGGACACCGACTCTGAGTCTACCACTGAATTTGGCGACACTACAGACCCAGCCCACCACCCATGTTGAACGGGGTTAAGGGAGCCAAGGTTAAGAAACAATTCCCCAACAGGAGTGTTCCCAATCCCGATCCAGCCCAAGCCAGCTCTATTCCAACAATCCAAATTTACAACCCTTGGAAGTCTCAGGAGATGTGTTTTTATCATGTCAGGCACCCAACCGTAAAACCAACCCGGAGTATTTCAGAGATTTTGTGATCGGAAAAATTCAGATGTACCAGGCCGCCCCCCAAGATCTGTTCAGTCTTTGTTTCATGGCTCTTACAACTAATGAGGTGGCACAGTGGAAAGAACACCTGAAGAACTATGCCGACTGGACAGCCTTTCAGGCGGCCGTCCGGCCTCAGGACCAGGTCGCCACTATTAGAACTGCCCTTCGCAAAACCCTTCAACAGTCTATTGACTGAACTAAGGTTTAGAATGCCGACCGAAACAGGGTGAGGACGGCCCAGACTTTTGGGACAGTTTCTGTTCACTTTACGGTACCTATGCGGGGGCGATGTCTACAACAGAGGCAATGCCTCCCCCCAGTTTAACGCCCTCCTATTACAATGCATCCCTGAGGGAGTGGCGTCAGCTATCCCCACTAATAACATGAACTGGCCTGAGGACACACTACAAGCCATGAGGAGGGAGCTAGTCCACTTCTGGAGTAACGGGCGCGATTCTAAAGCCACAAAGGTAAAACAGGAAATGGTCCAGAGACCCCCTCGGCCCCAACCTCCCTACTCTGACAATACGGGCTATCAAATGGTGCGGCAATTTTGCGTTTCGGAAGGGGTTGACCGGTACGGTAAAAGGATACCCACTGTACCCCAATGACTTAAGAGCCCCAGTGTAAGGGCCCCCTTGTGGGCCAGCACCACCACCCTCTCCGAATTAGCTAGGACCCAGGGTACACCAACAACCCACAGTGGCGAGCGCCAGGCTGACAGAATGCTACATTTGTGGGGCACCTGACCATTGGCGGAGGGACTGCCCCCACTACAGTCATCGGCAGACCAGACCCCCCGATAGTCGACAACCTTTTTCAACCAACAACACGTTTTCTGCCTGACTAGCCGTGGAGAGTAGCCTTTCCATGTGTGCTGCCCTCGTTGATAACCCGGACGATGAACCCATCGTCAATTTCTGTGCTGAAGGAAAGCCGATTCCCTTTATGATAGACACGGGAGCAAATACTTCGACCCTCGAAGCCCCTTGTATTGCCCAGCATGATTTTATAATGTCTACTGCTTCAGTTCCATTTAGCGGGCTGGAGGGACAGGAAAGATCCTGCCCCTTAACAGAACCCTTACAAGTTAAATTTGAAGATCGGGAATGCCTGATCCAGTTTGCGGTAACCACAAACCTAGGGGTTAACCTAGCCAGGAGGGACCTGCTTCTGCTTCCTCCCACCTAAAATACAATGCCTGGATGAAGGGATTACCATTACTGGTCCTAAAACCCATAGGATCCTCTGGATTCACCAGCCTCATCAGTGCTGGACGGTGAACTTCACGAGCAGCGATTTTGACCCACTCTTGACACCACTGACCCGCATGTGACGCTAGCTTATGACCCCACCGGGGCCTCAAGAGAGCGAGAAGGGTTGAATGCTCCTCTCCTGGGTAGCATGGTGACTGTCACTATTTTAGGGGAAGTAGTGGGAAAGGAGGGGGCAGCACTTCGAGTCCAATTGCATAATGAATTGTGGAATCAGTCAGGCTTGATGTCCCCTCACATTACCCTCTCAGTTAACAAGGGACATAAACCGAACGAAAAGGGATTCCCAGCCCACCGGTTTGAGGTACAGGCAGACAAAGGCCTTTTCGGGCTTCCTCAGGCTCTGCCAGAGGGGACCCTGACTTATTACCTCCTCCCTTTCTTGCTGAGGGGCTCTTTACACCATCACCAGCCCAATCGACTCCCTTCGGATGAGCCCACCCCCGATTTATGGACCGCATCGAAGTCCGAGGTAGGGTACACCCCAGTGACCCTAGTCCATATCCGTGTAAGACCCGGAGCACAACTGCCTTCCGTCCCACAGTATCCCCTTCGGAGAGAGGCAGTCTACGGAATAACCCAGTAAGTAGATTCGTTCTGCAAACAGGGAATCCCGGTTCCTTGCCAATCCCCTTGTAACACCCCCATTTTACCCGTCCCCAAACCCGGACGGACAGAGTGGCGCATTGTACAAGACCTACGTAAGGTCAACGAGATAGTAGAGCCACTACATCCCGTGGTCCCGAATCCAGCTACCATTCTGAGCAGTATCCCTGATGACTCTTGCGTTTTTACCATTGTGGACTTGCAGCATGCATTTTTCGCAATTTCCCTCTCTCCCGACTCGCAGTACCTGTTTGCTTTCACCTTCCATGGTCAGCAATACACTTGGACGCGCCTCCCGCAAGGTTTTATACTCTGCGCGACTATTTTTACCCAAGTTTTACATAAACAACTCCAAGGGTTGCACCTTTCTGATAAATCCACCGTTGTCCAATTTGTAGATGACCTTTTACTAGGAAGCCCCTCGGAGCCCGCCAACATCTCGGACACGAATAGACTACTTAGCGCGCTCCACTCTTGGGGATATGTCATACCTCCACAGAAATTAAAACAAACCCAGCGCCAGGTGAAATTTCTGCGCACCCTCTGAAGTGCTACCGAACGGTGACTCACTCCCAAACGTATTGCACCCATCACTGCCACCCTACCGCCCGCTACCCCAAAGGGTATGCGCGCCTTCTTAGGTTTAGTAAATTCCTGCAGGCAGTGGCTACTTAACGTGGCGCTCCTTACCAAGCACCTCACACCCCGGCTTGAAGCCAGTCTGTGGGACCCTTTTAACTTACGAAGGAACAAAAGGAGGCCTTTGATAGCCTCAAACAGGCCCTTGCCAGCGCCCCGGCCCTGGAACGCCCTTTGTATGATCGCCCATTTCAGCTCTTCGTGAATGTCCTAGAAGACTGCGCTACAGCCGTCCTTACTCAAACCCATGGGAAATAGGAAAAGACCGGTGGCATACTATTCCACTCGGCTGGACCCAGTTGCAAGGGGACTTCCACCATGCACACAA
The DNA here is from genome assembly GCF_009764475.1 of Pristis pectinata. Classification (NCBI taxonomy): domain Eukaryota; kingdom Metazoa; phylum Chordata; class Chondrichthyes; order Rhinopristiformes; family Pristidae; genus Pristis; species Pristis pectinata. The sequence continues at coordinate 2,910,819 of NC_067440.1, read as the reverse complement.
ATGCTTCCTGCTATTTATTGCCTAGTAACAGCAACCTCCAATATAACCCTGCAGCAGGCAGTGGTGGTTTATTCCTCCCATACCGTAACGGCACTCTTAACCTCTCACCAGACGCAACACCTTACCCAGGCCTGCTTAAACAGATACGAGATAGCGCTCCTGAATAACCCACTCCTCACTTTTGCCTAGTGTACGACCATTAATCCTGCCACTTTCCTGGAGGTCCCACCTGAGCATCTTGCGGACCCACCTCATGACTGTCTAATGCGTAACCACTTTTTAACTGCACCCCGTCCGGACCTTTCAGATAAGGCCATCCAGTCAGCCGACTTCAACCTGTACGTCGACGGTAGTTCCTGCATTTCTGAACAGGGCACTCGCCTTTATGGCTATGCCGTGGGAAGCGACTCTCAGAATGTGGAATCTGCATCTCTGCAGACCCCAGTCTCTGCCCAAAAAGCAGAACTCTTTGCCCAAAAAGCAGAACTCTTTGCCCTGACCTGAGCTTGCATTTTAGCCAAGGACAAAGTAGCTAATATCTTCACTGACTCCCGATATGCTTTTGGAGTTGCCCATAATTTTGGCCAACTCTGGGCACAGAGGAGATTTCTGACCTCTACAGGTAGCCCCATACAGAATGCGGATTATTTAAAGAACCTGCTCCAAGCCATTCTCCTCCCAAACATACTGACCATCATTAAATGCTCCGCTCACCTTTCAGATGCCTCCCCAGTAACCCAGGGTAATAACACGGCAGATTAAGAAGCGAAATTGGCAGCACGCCAGGGGTCTCAAATCGTTTCCACTGTGGAAAAACAAGCAGTTGTTTGCAAGCCAAAGTGTCCAGTGTCAGCAGGAACAGAGACTGTGCTCCTCCTTCGCAGAGCATTTCCAGTAGCTGCACCGAGCTTCAGTGCGTCCTTCAGCAGGTTCTCCAGCACCCTGGAATGTGCCAGTCGGCAACATTCCCTGACAGACTTTTCCTGACACTGTAAGGCCTCCAGTTCTTGATTACCCGATTTTGGGAACACGTCTGTGACCATTCACCTTATCTATGTCCCTCATAATTTTATCAACCTCAGTAAGATCAACCTTCGGCCTCCTGCACTACATTGCAACAGTCCCAACCTATCCAGTCTCTCCTGATAGGTCAAGCCCTTCAGTCCCGGTAACATCCTTGCACATCTCTTGGCATCCATTCCAGTTTAATGACATCCTTCTTTTTGCTCGGTGACCAGAAATTCACACAATACTCCAAGTGCGCTCTCACTATCGTATTGTAGAGAAGAAAAATGACGTCCCAGGTATTGTACTCAATGCCCTGACGGCTGAAGGTCAGTGTGCCAAATACCTTCTTCAGCACCGTCTACCAATGACGTCATTTTAACGGAACTAATCGCGAGTTACCTTGTTATCGTGAGAGAGGCCGACGGTTGCTTTGAGTTGTATAACACTTTCCAGGCCTCTGCCATCCCCTGTGTGAGTCCTCCCATGGTTTAATTTAACAAAATGTAGCACATCACAATTGTCGGATTGAAATTCCATCTGCCATTTATTACTACTCACCCGCTGGATTATCTCTATCCTGTCGTAATCTCAGATAATCCGCTTTACCCCCCACGACACAGATCAAATCAGATTATATCAGATTGGCGCAGCATCATTTCCACCAGGTTAAAGCGAAATTATTTGCTTGCGTGAAGGTCAGAGAGTAAACAGCACACATGGTGATAATTAATGCAAAAAATTAATTCAGTGAAGATCACAAAATAAAGGAAAGGTGCAAAGATTGTTGTGCGAGCTGAAGGAGCGCAAAAAGAAATGCTGAAGCGACAGTAACAGAAGCGGCAGAGTTAAGAGGACGAGATTGTCGCAGCACCTCCAGGAGAGAGATGTGAAAGAGGTGATTGTTCAGAATTCTGACAGCAGCAGGTACGAAGCTGTTCATGAGTCTGGACTTCGGCGGTTTCAAGCTCCTGTATCTTCTCCTGGAGGGTAGAAGAGAGAAAGGGGATGGCTAGGATGGCAGGCATCCCTGAGGATACTATTATCCTTTCTGAAGCGACTCACGGTGAAGTCGGTCTCGATGGAAGGACGTGACGATCCTGTGAAGGACTGGGCAGTGTTTGTCGCTCTCTGCAGGTTCCGTCAGGGCAGAATAGAGCAGGTACCAGACCAGGCTGAGATGTAACACATCAGTATACTTCCTCAAGCATATCTGTACATATTCGAGAGAATCTTGCTGGACAAGCCGAATTTTCTCATCTTCTCAGATTTCCTGATCACCGCATCAGTGGTGATTTGCATACCAAGGAACCTGAAGCTGTCGACCAGCTCTATAGCAACTTGTTGACGAGGACAGAGTTGAGTTTACCAACATCCCTTCCCACACACCACCCAACATTTTTATCTTGCGGACGTTAAGTGCTAGGATGGTGTTCTGATGCCATGACACGGCAGTTTTGACATCTTTCCACTAATCCATCCCATTATTTTTGTTGAGTTGACCTACAACAGTGATATCATCGGCTCTACCATCAATTTTGGTTTCATCCGCAAATACGTTAACCATGCCGCCTACATTCTCATCCAGGTCATTGATATAAATGAGAAACAACACAGGAACCAGTACCACTCCGCGTGGCACCCCATCTGTCACAGGCCTCTCTTCTGAAACACAACCCTCCACTGCCAGACTCTTGACTCCTGCCGGGTTGGTCTACCATGCGTGACCTCATCAAAGGCCTTGCTGACGCCCCGCCGTCGTCAACCGTCACGGCCACCTCTTCAAAAAATTCAATCAAATTTGTGAGACATATTTCCCACACAGAAAACCATGTTGACCATGCATATTCAGTCCTTGTATTTCTAAATGCAGATGGATCTTGTCTCTACGAGTCCTATCAGGAAACCTTCGGTCCCGTCATGTTAGGCTCACCGACATGTAGTTCTCCGGCTTGCCAATAAAGCCCTTGTTAAATGAAGGCGCAACATTAACTCACCTCTTTTTTTACGGTACCATATCCAAGGCTAACCATCACACAATTAGTTCTGAAAGGGCCCCAGCAATATCTTCCCTGGCTTCCAACAATGTCCTTGGATACACTTGGTGAGGCCCCATTTATTTATCCACGTTTATGCCCTTCACTACTGCCAGAACTTCATCTTTCGTAGTGAAGATATTTTATTCTCTTCCCTGAATTAGCCAGCTTCCATGACCTTCTGCACGGTAAAATGCAGATGAGGAATACTAATTTCACACCACTCCCAGCCTCCTGTGGCTCCACAAATAGATGACCACGTTGATCATTTAGGAAACCTGTTCACTCCCTTGTGAATCTTTTGCAGTTAATTTCCTTCTGAAATCCCTTCCTATTCTTCTTTATCTGCCACAGCTAACTCGTGTTCTATTCTTGCCCTCTGGATTTTCTTTTAACAGTAATCCTAAATCCCTTATACTCCTCGAGGTATTTGCTTAACTCCAACCTTCTGTACCTGACATGCCTTCTCCGCATCCCACATTAGATTCTCAATATCCCTCGACATCCAGGGTTCCCTAACCCTGTCACCCCGGGCTTCACCATAAAAGTAACATGATCGCCCTGAACTATCCTCATCTCACTTTTAAAAGCGTCCCGCTTGCCAGACATTCCTTAACCTGTAAACAGCCTCTCCTTGTCACCATTTGCAAGTTCTTGTCTTATGCCATCAAAATGAGCCTTTTCCTGGTTTTCGAGATTAACATGTAGACCTGTCCTCTATGTTTACATCCGAATTTAAAACCACAGGAATTATGCTCACTGGTCAAAAATTCTCCCCGACTCCCCCACCACCTTTCAACTTAAATCTATGCCCTCTTGTTTTAAGACACCCCTACCATGGGCAATCGACATTTGCTTTTTATTCTGTGCCTCATAATTTTATATACCTGTGTATCTATTTTGACACATCTCAGCCTCTTTCATTCCAGGGGAATAAAGCCCAGCCTGTCCAATCTCTCTTGATAACTCAAGCCATCTAATCCAATGAGGGGCTAAGGGGATATTTAATTAAAGTGTATAAAGTATAGAGCAGGGTGAGCAGGAGGGAGCTTCTGCCATTAGCATAGAGGTCAATACCTGGGGATAGGTTCAATGGGGATCAAGTGAGGCTTTTCACCAGCGGGTGAGAGGAGTCTTGAACTCAGTCGGTAAGGCCAGCCAGGCAGAAGCCCTCAGCACACAGAAGAAAGGCTCACACTGGATGAACGCTTGACATGTTGAAACCGACAGGGCTAGAGACTGAAAGCACGGTTGGACGGGACCTGTACTTAGTTGCTTGTTACTGGCCGGTATGGGCAATGGGACAAAACATCTTGTCCTGTGCACTTCCGTGAAGGTGTGATGCAGATCTCCCTGCAATACGATCATTCCATTGGTTGTATCCAAATTCACAGTAGAACCAAATTACCTACCAGTTTGTGTGAACATGCACACAACACTTATGCATGCATACTTCGATACATGAACATGCACACAACTGTAGAGAGACACACATGCACCTGTAAACACAAACACCTGTGTGTGGACACCAGACACACTTGCATGCAGGAGCACACGTCTATACAGACAAACATGCAGAGACACACACCTCTACATCAAATACCCAGTTATACAGCAGTGCACACACACGTACCTGTATACTCGTACACAATTCATACACACACACACACACACACACACACACACACACACACACACACACACACACACACACACACACACACACACACACCATGCAGAGTGGTATAGAAATTCACACACAAAAGATGACTGACTGCAATTAAAACACTGGAGTTGTTTGACGTGACAGTGTGGTCAGTTTTACTATGTCAAATCCAGTTCCTTTTTATTAATACTTCAACATGTCTTTATTTAAATACAGCACAGGACAAACTAAACTTAAAATGTTGTTCTCAGTATACAGGATGCACTACAGAACCCCATTCTCTCCCCTCAACCCAACTCACCCTGGGGTCCTGGATACCTTTGAATACTGGTGGACTCTGTGCAGGGAACCGGGGCAAGCCGTTATTAGGAGTGGAAGTCCCGAAGACCCACAGAACGCAGCCACGTTTGGTCACCGAGCGTAGGTTCAGGAGCAGCGCTGTGTCCTCTGATTGGCCGTACATGCACCACCCCTGACTCATGTACCAGCTGTCCACGATGTTTAAGAGGCCCTCCCACTTTCCGCGATCGCGCTACACGTGGGACATGGACTCGTCCAGGAATGTTGGGAGTCTGTGGACCTGTCTCTGAGACCACTCTGTGCAAAGCTCTCCAAACTGGATCACAGTGCAAAGGATAGCCACGTTCAGAGTTCTTTACCGGGGAATCCCTCACCTTCTGATGCTGATGCAGCCTGCCACAACCTGTGTGGGTGGGAGATGAGGGCGAGGAAGCCGCGAGTTTGAAGGAACAATCCATGCAGGAACACCCTGTGTAGAGTGTGGGACGACACGGAGTGCATTTGTCAGAAATGACTCATGTTGCAGCAGTGCACACAAGTCAGTCCCAGGTCCCAGAAAGAATTGCAGTGTCCTGAAAAGGGATTTCATATAGTCATACAGCACAGAATCAGGCCATTCGGCCCAACATTCCCATACTGACCTCCAAATGCAAAGGTATTTGTGATCTAACCTCTGGGAATGGTGGATTAGGTCTCGGCTCAGATGGAATTTTATAGAAAGGACCATCCCAGGACGGTGTAGGACGAGTCGGGTTGGGCCAATTTAGTGCCGAGGCCTGGGAAAAAAAAAACCTGAACCCGTGGTCAGTTGGGTACCCAGCCTCCTACCCCTCTGAGGCCACAGGGTGACTGCCATTTCATGAGAGGGACACTTCCCTGTAGAGTGAACTGTAATTGGGCTCTGGCTTACCCCACAAGTCTTTCCCCCTAACCCGCTCCTTCTCCAGCGGAAGAAGGAGAGGCATGGTGCAAATTAAAGGATCTTGGTCTGCTGTCTGCTGTGGGGTCAATTATAGAGTCATATTGTAAATCATGGAAAAAGGCCCTTCGTCCCATATGTGTCCATGCCGACCAAGATGTATATTCAAGATAATCCTTTTTGCCAGCACTTGGTCCATATCCTTCTCCATTCTTGGCATCCTTATACCTGTCCACAAACCTGTTCAGTGTATCTGAGGTCGCTGTCTCACCCATTTCCTCTGGCAGCTGGTTCCCTATATCCGCCACTCTCTGTTTGAAGAAGTTGTCCATCAGTTTCTTATTAAACCTTTCATGTCTAATCTTAAAACTGTCCTCTTGCTTTCGATTCCCCAAACCTGGATAATGATTTCTCACCCTATCTATGCCCCTTTTGATTTTATACAGCTCTATGAGATCACACCGCAGTCTCCTCTGCTCCACGGAGTAAAGGCCGAGCTTGTCTAACCTCTCCCTATAACTCAGTCCCTTTGTTGTCCCGTAATTCAATTCTCACTGCTGCCCAATGTAAAGTTACACAGCGCCACGAGGTCGATTCGATAAAACACGTTTATTTGCAGCGCACCGCTAAGGAGAAGGCTCTTCAGCACTCATCAAGAGTCTCTTCCCTATTTCTCCCGGTACAAAGTGGCAGACAGAGATTTATACAGGTGTTGTCACGCACATTTAATGAATATGGCGCCGCGAGTTTCTGTCAACCCGACACAGACATCGTACCTATTCTTTATTATAATTGCGTTATAATCAAGAAATTCAAAGGCAGGTATCACCCTTCATTGTTTAAACCAAGCTTCCATCTCGCTGTTTATTGCACCCAGTATCGCTACAGTCTAAGAGATCGGGACAGATCAATACCCGGAACAAAATATTTAACACTCCATCTAGTGAGTCAGCGGTTTGCTTGCTCTTGCTGGAGAGGTATTTTTTCTATCAGCTATAGGTATGGTCACAATTTTTAACGCTTTTCTTCCTCACCTTGAGGACTGGCAATATCCTTGTAAATCTCTTTTGCACTCTTTCCAGTTTAATCACATCCTTACGAAAGCAGGGTGATCAAAATTGAACGCAGCCTCACCAACGTCATGTGCAATGGAAATGTAACCTTCCAACTTCTTTCGTCAGTGTTCTGAATGCTGAAGTTCATCATGCTAAATGCCTTCTTGACTGCCTGAGCTACAGGAGCATTGTCCCACTTTAAGGGAACTACTCACCTGTACTCCAAGGTCCATCTGTTCTTCGACAATACACAGAGCTCTTCCATTCAATATAAAGGTCCTACCTTGATTTGTCCTTCGAAATACAACACCTTGCACTTATCTGAATTAAATTCCATTTGCCATTCCTCAGCCCACCTACCCAACCGATCAGGATCCTGCAACAATTCCTAATATTCCTCTTTGCTGTCTCAGACGCCACCTGTTTTAGTGTCATTTGCAAACTTACGAACTATTCCTCATATGATTTCATCCAAATTATCAATATAGATGACAACTAATAATAGGTTCAGCAGCGACCCCTGGGGCACACCACAAGTCACAGACCTCCAGTCTGAGCAGCATTCTTCCAACCATAACACTCTGTTTCCCACCATCCAGCCAATTTTTAACCCGTTTGCTAGCTCTCTTTGGATGCTATGCAATCTAAACATCCAGTGCAGCGGACCGTGCAGAACCTTATCAGAAACCTTACTGAAATCCATATATACTGCACCGACCACCCTCCCCTTGTTCACCTTCTTCATCACTTCATCAAAAACTTGATCAGATTCCTAAGAAGACATCTCCCATACACAAAGCCATGCTGTACCCCGAATCAACCCCTGCCTTTCCAAATGTAAGTATATCATATACCTCAGAAATCTTGCCAGCATCTTACCTGCTATGGATGTTAGGCTAAGGGGTATATCATTGCCAGGTCTATCCTTAGAGCCCTTCTTAAATGCAGACACAACAGTTGCTATCCTCCAATCTTTTGGCACTTCACCAGAGGATAGCGATGCTTTAAATATCTCAGCCAGGCTCCTGCAATTGTTTCTCTAGCTTCCCATAGTTTCCTTAGATATACCTCATCCTGATCTGGAGACATGAAAACCTTCATACATCTTAACACATACAACACCTCTTCTATGGACTGTTCCCAAAACATCTCCATTAAACTTGCCATGTTACCAACCTTCACATCTCTCTCCATGTTAACAGCAGAATAGAAATAATCTGCCCGTCTCCAGCGGCTCCACACATAGATTTCTGTCACTGAGGGATCCGATTTTCTCCCTAATCATTCTTTTTCCCTTAAAATCTCTTAGGATTCTTCTTCATATTCTCTGCCAAAGTCATCTCACATCCTCCTTTTGCCCTCCTAATTTCCTTCTTGAGTACACTCCAGCATCCTCCAGTGATTCACGTGATCCCAGCTGCTTATATCTGACCCAAGCCTCCTTCTTTTTCTTGACCAGAGTTACAATATCCCTTGAAATCCAGGGTTCCAACTCTCAGCAGCTTTGCCTTTTATTTTAACAGGAACACCTAGGCTTTGAACTCTTGCGATCTCACTTTTAAAAACTTCCCACTTTCAGATATCCCTCCATCTGCAAACAAACTAACTCAATCAACTCTTGCAAGTTCCTGTCTCATACTTGCCCCAATTCAGAACTCGAACCTGCGGACAGTTTTGTCCCTTACCATAAGTATTTAAAAACAAATGGCATTATGGTCACTGGTCCAAAGTGTTCCCCTATATAACGTCAGTCGCTTGCCTTTCCTTATTTCCCAAGAGTACACAGAACATTACAGCACAGTACAGGCCCTTCGGCCCACAATGTTGTGCCGACATTTTATCCTGCTCTAAGATCTATCTAACCCTTCCCTCCTACATAGCCCTCTATTTTTCTGTCAATCATGTGGCTATCTAAGAGTATCTTAAATGTCCCTTAATGTATCTGCACCCACATCTCTGCCGGTAAAGTGTTCAACACACGCACCACTCTCTGTGTAAAAAATGTACCCCTGACGTGTCCCTTATACCTTCCTCCAATCACCTTATAATTATGCGCCCTCGTATTAGCCATTTGCACCCAGTGAAAAAGTCTCTGACTCTCCACTCGATCCATGCCTCTTATCAACTTGTCTACCTCTATTAAGTTACCTACCATCCTTCTTCTCTCCAAAGAGAAAGCCCTAACTCACTCAAACTATCATGATAATACATGCTCTCCAATCCAGGCAACATCGTGGTAAATCTCCTCTGCACCCCCTCTAATTCTTTCACATCCTTCCTATCATTAGGCAACCAGAAATGAACACAATACTCCGAGTGTGGTCTCACCAGAGTGCTACAGAGCTGCAACATTACCTCGTGGCTCTTGAACTCAATACCTCGACTAATGAAGGCTAATACACCATATGCCTTCTTAGCAACCCTATCGACCTGTGCAACAACCTTGAGGGATCTTTGGACATGGACCCCAAGATCCCACTGCTCCTCCACACTTCTATGAGTCCTGTCATTGACCTTGTATTCTGCCTTCAAATTTGATCTTCCAAAGTGTATCACTTCGCACCGTTCCAGGTTGAACTCCATCTGCCATGAGTAGATCAAGATTTGCCGCCTCCCTGGTAGAGCCCTCTATATACTGCTTGAGGAATCTTTACTGAACATACTGAATAAATCTCACCCCATCTGGACCTTTAAATCTCCCGCAATCCCAATCAATGTTCGGAAAGTTAAAATCTCCTAAAAGGACAACACTATTATTTTTACAACTCTCGTGAATCTCCATGCACATTTATTCCTCTAATTATCGAGAACTACTTGGGGTCCGATAGTACAATCCCAATAAGATGATCAGTCCCGTCTTAATTCTCATATCCACACATACAGCCTCACCAGTCGACATTTCGGGTCGATGTCCTTCATCTGGACTCCAAATTCCAGATTCCTGTTCAAGATTACAGCATCTGCAGTCTCTTGTGTCTCTGTCATACCCTGTCATGCCTTTCCTGTTCCAATGCCTGTCTGAAATGACTTTTCAACACAGCGATTGTATCTGACTCTGCCCCTCCTCTGGCACACGTTCCAGATATTCACTACCTTCTGTGTGGTAAACCAGCCACTCAGATTCCCTTAAATCCTCTCCCTCTCATCTTAAAACTAGGCCCTCTGGGGTTTGACAGCTCAACCTACGTAAAGCAAGTACTGCCTATCAAATCTCTCCCTGTAACTAGATTCCTCCAGTCCAGGCAACATTCTCGTGAATCTCCTCTGCACTTTCTCCAGTGCAATCACATCCTTTCTATATTGTGGTGACCAGAAGTGCACCAATAAGGCTGAATCAGTGTTCTGTGAAGCAGCAACATAACTTCCCAACTGTTCTGTGCCACGATCTCTGAAGACAAACTCGCCTTGTGTCTTCTTCCCCACCCTATGGATCTGTGTTGCCACTATCAGGGAACTATGGACTTGATATAAGGTGTCTCTGTTCATCACCCTCCCATTTATTTTATTTGTCATCCCCGTATTTCACTTCTGAAATTGCAGCATCTCACACATGTCTGATTTAAATTCCATTTGCCAGGGCTCCGTCCAACTTTCCATGTGATCTTTTTCCGGCTGGAACCTGAGACAATCCTCGTTATCCACAACCCCTCTAATTTCCATGTCATCCACAGAATTACCAATCATACGTCCGACCTTCACATCTAAATTGTTAACATATATCACAAACAACAAAGGTCCCAGCACCGATCCCTGCAGTACAGCACTAGTCGGGGACTGCCTATCAGAAAACTGTCCCTTCACAGACACCCTCTGGTTCCTTTCACCGGCCAACTTGTGATCGAATTTCCCAGATCGCCTTGGACCCCATGTGCCTCAACCTCTGGACGAGCATACCATGCGATTGTATCAACAGGATAAAGAGAGAGGCCGTGCAGTTTGACAAATGGCCCGACTGATCCTCTACTCCTTTTACCGTGAAACCACACCACCCCGCCCTTGACTACCTGAAGGTGTTCGGGGTCTGGTTTGGAGGTGCCAACGTCAGCTGGGGTGGATAGCCAGGGTAAAACAAATACAGGAACGTGGGAGCAACCTTCCCACTCGACGTTGGGGAAGAACCTGATCATCAGGTGAGACGTGTTCTGGGTGATGCTGCACCTGGTGCAGTTGTGGCCCATTCCTCTCTCCTCCTCTGTGGCAGTCACCTGATCCATCTTACGGTTCACTTGGGGATCCAAGGTGGAGAGCGTCTGATGGTTACTATGGACAAGTTACCAGGGAATGGGGGACCCAACAACGTATTCATCCTGATGACCACCTTTGTGGCTGCATCAGGGTGTGTAAAGCCAGGGAATGCACACACGGAGTGTCACTTCGTGCTCAAGGTCTGCCTGTCCCAAGTGTGGTGAAGGACGGGCCTAACATCGTTGCCATGCAAATACCCACTCAGATGGACTTTGACGCACTACCTGTCCTCAATGGAAAAGTTGCTTCCAATCACGTCCACCGGGAAATGGTCAACAGGGAACATGCTGCAGGGACGGTGGGAGGAGGACACAGTGGATCCTGTGGGGTGGTTCCCCTAGCGGACCGTACAAGCCATTTAGCAGAATGTCCCATGGACAAAATTCACCAACAATCGCCAAGACATCGCTGGGTTGGTGTGAGAGGTGCCCAAAACTGGTTGGTCTTCCAGTGTGAGGAGATGCCCATAAAGGAATGCTACCGACTGGCACATCGCAGAGTGCAGGAGTACGTGCTGATGTACGCTTGGTGCAGCCACTGCAAAGACTTCATGGGGAAGGAGAACAGCGTAGGGTGCTGCTGACACTGGACACTTAGCGTTTGGGCAATGTGTGACAGCCTCTCAAACACTTCTCGGGTGCATTGTTCCAGGAGGGAACGGGAGTGGTGTTGATGCATTGTTAGAGAATGCATCCAATTGATGTTACGCAGAGAATGACGTGTCCGACGGTATTTGCTGTAAATATTATGAATATTATAAATACATACATTAAATTTTACCAGCTGAGAATAACGTCCGCTTTCAGAATTGCAGAGGAATTCTTTAGCATTGTTGAAGAATGAGGCATCACACAAACAACGGGAATCCTTAAATAAGTATGCTTTTAATTTCACACAATGGTTCCGAACTCCAGATCTGCACTGGAGTTTGGGAAGCAGTCATTTCCATTGTGCAGTCCCTGGCTAAATATAACCGAGGCTGTTACCACACCGGGTTGTGCAGAGGAATTAACCGAAAATGTCTGTTCAGTCACTGCAATTAAGAGAAGCCTTCGGATAAACTAAATTTGCCAGCGGAGATTTCTCCAGACTGACATAAGTACATTCACCTGCCCCGCGGTCCCCAGGGGTAAGCGCCAGGCAGGTGCTGAAAGGATGGATAGAGGATGTTCAGCAGAAGGTCTGATACTTGACAGCATTTGGGATATAGAGGAGATTTATTATCCGGCTCTCGCAGCTCCAGGCGTTCCTGATAAAACTCTATATGTCTCGTTTATGTCTTGTTTAGTTCAGGCAAGGTGGTGTAACGGTTAGCCTCACGCCTTGACAGCTCCAGCGACTGGGGCTCAATTCAGAGCGCTGTCTGTGAGGAGTTTGTAGGTTCTCGCCATTTCTGCTTGTGTTTCCTCCGGGTGCTCCGGTTTCCTCCCATATTCCAAAGACTCACGGGTGAGGAATTTGCGGGAATGGTATGTCGGTGCCGGAAGCGTGGCGACACTTGCGGGCTTCCCCCAAAACACTTCAGGCAAAAGATGCATTTCACCGTGTGTTTCCATGTACGTGTGACGAATAAAGATGTCTTATCATATCTCTTAAATGTGGTATTTTCTTGACCGTGTTCGTAACTATCACATTGTATCGGCGGGGCGTTTTCGTCTTGGACAATGGTGTCCGGCATTCATTTGCAGGATGGTTTCTGTGGGCAAGTGTCCACATTCAATGAACATTATGAGCAGTACTTTCCGCTTTCTGTGTTGGCAAAAATATGCAGTTCCGACCGATTCATGACCAATTTCACTCAGAGGATGGTGAATATGTGGACCGACCTTCCAGAGGCGGATACATTTGGAATGTTTAAAGGATATTTGGACAGGTACATGGATGGGGAATGAGAAGAGGGCGATGGCCAAACGCTGGCAAATGGGTCTATCTTGGTCAGCACGGCGAGTTCGGCAGAAGGGCCTACTTCCGTGCGGTATAAGCCGATGACAATTTCTTTTACCGATCAGCTCACGGTGTGCGCTATCTGCACTCTCAGCTGACGGTGCCGCCCCTGCAATTTCCAGCTCCGCTTTTTTTTCTCACTATCTCGACCTTAATTATTGACCGAGGTTGTCGGGACAATAAAAAGTGAGCCAGGGGGTTCGCACGTCCTTCACATACCCGGGCAGCTCCTTCTTTACCGAGTTTACATCCGGGATAGATGGGGGAATGGCTCTGTTTCAACCAGTTCCAGTTAAGGGGGCGTGGATGCAGAGGTCGCACGGGTTCAATCCTTCACGATGCCGATATCAGCACTCATAGACGGGGCTGGTCAGATAAACGCCGACACTCAGGGGACTGCAGATACTGGGATCTGGAACAACAAAAAAATCTGATGCCATAACGCAGTGGAGCGAGATCAACACAAACCCGATAACATTCAACACAAGGCGGAGATCACTTCGCCAGTTGCAACATCCGCACGATTCCAGGGACCCTCCGCCGCTCTGCCTTGTGTTTTGGGAGGAATTTCAGTCGTTCACTGCTTAGACAGATCAGCCCACCTGCGATATGCGTCCACCTTAAATTATTCGGGTACTTCCGTACGTTGAAATTAACTAGATATCGGCACTAACTCTTAGTTGTAAGCCTCTGCAGTCCATTTCCTGGCCCGATCGGTGCTGATACCATTGTGGGCGGGCCTTTAAGACTGTGGATTGATTTTTGATTGATTGTTGTGCTAGCCGCTGCTGTGAGCCGGGTGTTGCCTCCCTTCAGCAAAGAGTTTTCTTTGTGAAGTTCCACCCGTGTTATTTTTCCCAAGGAGCTGCAAAGTGAAGGAACATGCCGGATATTACACCGGTAAGGAGGTTGGGATGTTGTTGTATGAGGAGGGAACGTTGCAGGGAACATTTGCGTGGCTGTAAGCAGCAGAAGGCCGCCCTCGAGATGAAGCGCCCTGTGGTGAGCTTCAGAACGATGAGAGATCACAGACATGGGGAAACGACAGTGTCTCTTCTCGCGAGAAGACGCAAGAGCTCAATCAAATCTCGGGCGCTGCCTGCCTGTGTGGAGTTTACATATTCTCCCCGTGACCGTGTGGGTTTCGGACGGATGCTTCTGCTTTATCCCAAAGACGTGCGTGTTCGAAAATTAATTGAATACTGTACCGGGTCTTTATCATCCCCCCTGTCCTCCCCTCTCTCCGAGGCTGAGCAGTCTGCTCTCAGCAAAGGTCTCACCTTCGTACCTCGACACCCCCACCTCAACGAATACCCAGACCCACACCATGCCCAGCTCTACTCCGCCTCTGTACTTTCTTCTTCCGTAAGAAGTCCTCTCCCCCTTCTTATGACCCGAAATCCAGGACTCCAGCCCTCTTCTTCCACCTAATCTCCCGCACCCGGCCTGCTATCTTCCCTGGACCTATTAATAGCCAACTTTCGGTGCGGCATCAGCCTTCATGTCTTCACTTTTCTGCTGCCCTCACCCACTCCAACCACCCCATCTGAACGCTCTGCTCTCCACTCTCTCCGCACCAACCCCGAGATTGTCATCAAACCAACCGACATAGTGGGTGTCGTGGTACTCTGGCGTACTAACCTCCACAGAGGCAGCCAACACTCGGACACTTCCTCCTACCTACCCCTGAACCAAGACCCCACCATGGCCCAATAGGACATTGTCTTCCGCACCATCACTGATCTCATCACCTTGGGAGATCTCCCACACCCCAACATGTTAGTCTCCCAACCTGAGACTGCCCGCTTCTATCTCCTCCCAAAAATCCACAAGAAGGACGGCCCTGGCAGATCCATTGTCTCCGCATGCCCTTGTCCCACGGAGTAGGTATCCTCATATCTGGACACTACCCTTTCCCCCTTGGTCCAATCCCTTCCCACCTACATCCATGACACATCCCATGCTCTTCAGCTCTTCCATAGCTGTAAGTTTTCCCACACGCACAACCTCATCTTCACCATGGATGTCCAGTCCTGATATGCCTCCATTCCCCGTCATGACGGCCTCACCGCCCTGCGCTTCTTTCTTTACCAGAGACAGAACCAGTCCCCTTCCAATAAACACTCTCTTCCACCTGGCTGAACTTGTCCTCACTCTGATCAACTTCACCCGATTTCTCTCCCTTTCTACAGACCAAGGGCGCAGTTATGGACACTCACATTGGCCCCATTTATGTCTGCCTCTTCGTTGGCTACGTTGAACAGTCTGTGATCCAAGCCTACATCAGCTCTATCCCTCAACTCTTTCTACGCTATACTGACGACTGCATTGGTGCCACCTCTTTCACCCATGCGGAACTCGAATGTTACATAAATTTCGCCACGAATTTTCACCCTGCTCTCAAATTCACTCGGACTATCTCTGACACCTGTGTCGCCTTGCTCGATCTTTCCATCTCCATCTCACATTATTCCTTTTCCACCGACATCTTCCAGAAACCCATTGACGCCCACACCTACATCGATTACAGCTCCTCCCACCTTGTTTCTTGCAACTTGCAAGGACGCGATCCCTTTTTCTCAATTTCTCCGCTTCTGCCGCATCTGTTCACACGATGAGGCTTTCCACTGCAGGACATCCGATATGTCCAAACGTTTACTTACCAGGAGTTCCCCCTTGTGGTCGAGTGAGCTCTGCCATTTCCAATAACAGTGCTCTCAACCCATCCCTCTCAGAGCCAACAGGGATAGGGTCCACTTGCCCTCACATTTGTTCCCACCAGCCTATACTTCCGACACATCATCCTCCGCCTGTTGTGCCATCTCCAACCGGACCCCAGCACCAAGCATATCTTTCCCTCCCCACCCCATGCTGCCTTTCATAGGGACCGATCTCTCCATGACTCCCTAGTTCACTCCTCTCCCCCCGAACCAATCACGCTCCCTGCGGGGACTTTCCACTGTCGTCGCCATAGGTTCAATACCTGCCCCTACACTACCCCCATCGCCTCCATCCAGGGACCAAAACGGTCCGCTTAGGGGAGACAGAGATTGCACTTCCCTTAATATCATCTGCTGCATTCAGTGCTGCACGTGTGGCCTCCTCTACACTGGTGAGACCAAACGCAGACAAGGTCACAGTTTTGCAGAATGCCTGTGCTCCGTCCGCAATCGCGGTCTGTATCTTCCCATTGCCAGTCACGTCAACTCCTCCTGACATCCGTATGCCAGTCCTCGGCCTCCTCCACTGCCAGGAGAATTCCAAGAGGAAACTGGAGGAACAGAACGTCATTTCCCATCTTGGAACGCTGCAACGTAACGGCATGAACATTGAATTCTTCCACTTTAAATAATCCCCACAACACACACAAAACACTCCCAACCACACCCCTTCTTTTCTTCCCTTTCCGAGTCTATCTCTCTTTTGTCTGCCACCCTTTTTTCCCTCCTTACGTTTGACCCACCCCCAGTGGATCTGCTCTCCCCTTCCCCGCATCTGCCGATCGCTGTTTCTTACCTGTATCAACCTATCACCACCTTATGACACCTCGCCTCTCCTTTTTCGTTCACCTAAAAGGTCTGCTTTTCCCTCATATGTATTGGGCTTCCGCTTTTCCTATCTTCAGTCCTGAAGAAAGGTCCCGGCCCGAAATGTTAACCGCCTGCTTTTCTCAACGGTTGCTGCCTGACCTGATGAGTTCCTCCAGCATCACAGTATTTTTCATATGGATATTGCAGCATCTGTAGTACTTGGTTTCTCTGGTATTGCTGTAAATTACCCCTAGTATGCCCAGAGCAGAGAGAGCTGATGGGAGTGTGGAGAAATGAAAAGCATTGAGGCAGGATGAGTGTACATGTGTGCTCGATGGTCGGCATGGTCTTGGTGGCCCAAAGGGCCTGTATCTATGTTGTATCTATCTGTAACTTGCTATTCGAATTCCATTTTGGCAGAATAAAATGGTCACACAAGGGACTGCAGATGCTGGAATTCGAAGCAAAAAACAATTCGCTGGATTGAGCCAGATGGACACACAATTTCCTTGGTGGTAGGAGCCAAAGGGTTGTAGCTGAGAAGATCGGGCTTGACCTCGAAGATACTCCCGAACTTCGACAAGTATGTTGTAGGAAGTATCTTAACGGGTTACTTCTCAGCCTGGGACAGGAACTACTCTGCTCTGGATCGACGGAACCTGCAGAGAGCGGTGAGCACTGCCCAGTCTGTCACAGACCCGTCCCTTTCTTCCATCCAGACCGTCTTCACCGTGCGTTGCTTCAGGAAGGCTGACAGTATCGTCAAGTATGACTGCCACTCTGGCCATCTGTTTTCCCTCTTCTACCCTCCAGGAGAAGATACAGGAGCTTGAAACCGCCGACGTTCAGACTCAAGAACAGCTTCTTCCCCACTGCTAACGGAATCATGAACCAATCACTTCTCTCACATCACCCACCCGGTGGTGCTGTCACGTTCTCGGACTCTGAACTCCACCTCTTCTGTTGCTATCACTTAAGCATTTGTTTCTGCACTACTTCAGTTTCCACTACAATCTTTGCCCCACTCTTTTGTTTTGTGTCGTCGCTGAAATCATTGTTGTATTAATTGTTACCATGTATACACATTACTCTGTGGCCTTCAGGCAAGCAAGGAGTTTCTTTGAAACACGACCAATCTGATGTGATCTGACTGGATCTGTATAGTGGAGAGTGAAGCGCGTTATCTCAAATTACGACAGGATCTGGATCAACCAGGGGATGGGAAATGCATGGCAGGTTCAGTTTCACTCGGACAAGTGCGATGTGTAGCATTTTGTTAAGTTCAACCAGCGGAGGGCTCACACAGTGAATGGCAGAACCCTGGATATTGTTGTAGAACAGAGACGGGTACTAGTAATGAATTTAACTAATTTGGCGTCACGGGTAGACAGGGCGCTGAGGACACTGATAAAGGCATCTGGCACACGGGCCTTCATCTGTCAGCGCATCGAGTAAAGAGCTAGGATTTCAGGTTAACTTTGTACAAGACGTTGGTGTGACCGCACTTGGAATACTGTGTGAATTTCTGGTCACCTAGATATAAGGATTACGTATTTAAGCTGGAAAGGATGTCGAAGAGATTCACAAGGTTATTACAGGGACTGGAGGGCTTGACTCAGAAGGAGAGAATGGATAGGCTGGGGCTGTTTCCGTAGAGCGTTGGGGGCCGACGAGTGATGTTACCGAGGTTTATAAAATCATGAAGGGCATAGATAAGGTGAGTGGTGACAGACGTTTTCCCAGAGTCGGGTAATCAATAACGGGAGGTCTTCCAGTGTCAGGAAATGTCTGTTAGGGACTGCTGCCAACCGGCACATCCCAGGGTATAGGGATACCTACTGAAGGACGCACAGAA
This sequence comes from Pristis pectinata, assembly GCF_009764475.1. Taxonomy (NCBI): domain Eukaryota; kingdom Metazoa; phylum Chordata; class Chondrichthyes; order Rhinopristiformes; family Pristidae; genus Pristis; species Pristis pectinata. The sequence continues at coordinate 2,892,264 of NC_067440.1, read as the reverse complement.
GCTCAGTGGAGCCACCGGAAATGCTCTGTGGGAAAGGAGGACAGTCTCCGGCCCTGCTGACACTGGACACTGAAGGGAGGAGTCCTGTGTAACAGCCTCGGAAACACTTCACAGGTTCATTGCTTAAGGAGGGAATAGCATTGACATCAATGCACTTTAAAGGAATGCATCCAGTTGATTTCACAATGAATGCAGAGACAGAGGTTTTCAACGATATTTAGTGTAAATATTATGAATAACATAAAGACATAGACTAAATTTCACCAACTGAGGTTGACGTCCTCTTAGAGAATTGCAGAGGAATTTTGTGGTATTGTCGAAGCCAAAGGCATCACACACAAAAAAAAAAACGGTATCCTCAAACAAACATGTTTTTTTTTAATTTCACACAACGGCGCCGAACTCCAGATCTCCCCTGGGGTTTGGGAAGCAATTGTTTCCATTGTGCAATCCCTGGCTAAATATAACTTAGGCTGTTACAACACCAGATTCTGCAAAGCAATGAACCGAAGACATCTCGTCAGTCACTGCAATTAATCGAAGTCTCCTGATACACTAATAATGCCAGCAGAGATTTTTGCAGAGTTACATAAATACCTTCACTTCAGCCCCAGTCGCACATGCCCGCGGTCTTCAGGAGTAAGCACCAGACAGGAGCTGAAAGGATGGATGGAGCACATTCAGTTGAGCATCTAACAGTCCAGTTCATTCTGAATATGCAGGATATTTATTACCCGGCTCTCGCAGTTGTGGGCGTTCCTGGTGAGACTCTGCATCTGGTTATTAAATCTGGTGTTTTCTTGATATGTTCTTAACTAACTATCACATTGAATATTCGTGGCGTTTTCATAGTAGACCACTGTCATTCATTGCCAGTATAGGTATTGGTAAATGGCATTCCCTCCGCAAGTGGCCAAATGTAATAAACATTATGTTCACTATATTCCACTGTCTGTGTTCGTGAAAATCTGCTGCTCTGACTGATTTCTGGGCGACTTCACAGCGAGGGTGGTGAATGTGCAGATAGAGCTGCCAGAGAACATGGCAGAGGCAGATACAATTACAATGTTTAAAAGACATTAGGAACGGTGCATGGATCGGAGGTTTAGAGGGCTATGGGCCAAACGTCAGCAAATGGATCGAACTCAGTTAAGCAAATTGGTCGGTCCGGACGATTTGGGACGAATGGCCTAATTCCGTGCGGTATTAATCGATGACTATTTCTTTCACCCAACAGCTCACAGTGTGCACTACCTACACTCTCAGCTGACCGTGCCGCTCCTGCAATTTGCAGCTCAGTTTTTTCTCTTACGATCTGAAGATTAAATATTGTTCTTTCTTTTTCAGTCTTTTTATTAGTTTCCAAATTAGTACCGATTAATATATAACATCGATCTTTTTACATGTAATACAAAGAGATCGAGAGAACACTCATGTCATAGACGTTCATAACGAATAATAAAATATAAAAAATCTATAGATCGCACGATCTCTTAGTAAATGAATATCATATGAAAGGAAAGAAATTAATTTATTGTGTATATAAAAGAAAAGAAAAAAAACAAATCAAATAAAAATTTAAATAATGTACCAATCCAAACTGAAAAGAAAATTTAAAAAAAAACAAAAAAAAGAGAAAATAAACTGGACTGAAATTTCTGAATAGAAACAGAGCAATATTATGTCGTCAACTCCGTTCCTCTATATTGGAAAGTTATAGAAAAGGGATCTGTATCAGATGAAAATATTGAATAAATGGACTCGAAATATCTTCAAATTTAAGCGGATCAACAGTACCACACCTATTTTTTGTTCCAAGTTTAAACATGATATAGTTTAAGAGAACCATTGAAAAGTAGTTGGTGGTATTGGATCCTTCCATTGAAGAAAAATGGAGAGTTTGGCCATTAATGTGACAAAGGCAATGAAATGGTAAGCGGACGCAGTTAAAATGGCCAGATTCTCTCTTTGGTTATACAAAAATTGCAGTGATAGGGTGAGGTTGTAAATCAATATTCAATACAGTTGAGATAATGTTAAAAATGTCTTCCCAATATTTTTCTGAAAGAGGACAGGAGCAAAATATATGTGTCAGAGAAGCCAGATTCGATTTACATCTGTTACATATAGGATTCATATGGTGATAAAAAAAACGGGCTTGCTTATTTTTTGACATATGGGTACTGTGAATACCTTAAACTGTATCAAAGAGTGTCTGGCACACATTGAAGATGTATTAAGTAAATGAAGAATTTTCTTCCAAGTCTCTGTAGGTAAAGATGTCTGCAGTTCACTTTCCCATTCATTCTTAATTTTGTCCAGTGATTCTGGACGTATTTTCATATTTAAATCGTAGATTATTGCTATCAAGCCCTTCTGATAAGGATTAAGACCTAAAATGTTTTCCGTAGTTTCAGTTTGAAATGGTGTCGGAAAAGAGGGTATAGTAGCTTATCAAAAATTCTAATCTGCAAATATCGAAAAAAGTGTGATCCAGACAAATTGTATTTGTTAAACAGTTGTTCAAAAGATGAAAAACAGTTATCAATGAATAAATCATGAAATCATATTATTCCTTTCCTTTTCTATATAGAAAGAAAAACAGAGTCAACTCTGGATGGTTGAAAGAAAAAATTAGATTGAATGGGACTTGAAAAATTAAATTTATTCAATCCAAAAAAAATTAGGAAATTGAAACCATATTCGTATTGTATGATTAACAGTGGGGTTATTCAAGTGTTTACTTAATTTGGTAAGTGCAAAAGCAAGTGAAGCTCCTAAAATAGAAACTGATGAGAATCCAAGTACTGATTGATGCTCAAGGTGTCCCCATTTTGGACATTGAAATACATCTGAATCTTGTATCCAAAAAATTAACTATCTGATATCAATCGCCTAATAGTATAATCTAAAGTTAGGCAAGGCCATACCACCATCCTATTTTAGTTTGTGTAAATATTTCTTTCTTAACCTTGGGTTTTTATTCTGCCAAATATATGAAAGAATTTCGGAATCAATAGTGTTAAAAAAAGATTTCGGAACAATAGTTGGACTCGCTTGAAATAAATACAAACATTTTGGTAAAATATTCATCTTAACCGCATTAATTCGGCCTACCAATAATAAAGACAGTGGGGACCATTCAGTAAATAATTGTTGAACATGGTCAATTAAATCCAATAAATTAAATTTAAATGTCTTTGTGTTTCTGGTAATTTTAACACTTACATACATAAAAGGTAATTGCTTGAAAATTGGGGTTTGCATATTTAATGGTAGAAATTCACTCTTATTAAGATTTAATCTATAGCCAGAAAAAAACACACTAAACTGATCTAGTAATGATAGTACTGCGGGAATGGATTGCTCCGGTTTAGAAATAATAAGTAACAGGTCATCTGCGTAAGGAGATATCTTATGAATCTTCTGGCCACGCGTTATACCACATATATTTGAAGAATCCCGGAGTGCAATAGCCAAGGGTTCCAAAGTAATATCAAGTAAGTAAGGATTTAACGGGCAACTTTGTCTCGTACCTCGAAAATGCCTAAACAACGGGAATCTTTGATTATTAGTAAGTATTGACCCCATAGGTGTATGACAAATCAGTTTGATCGCAGATATAAATTTAAGGCTAAAGTTAAATTTCTGAAGAATAATTAATATATATTCCCATTCGACTCTGTCAAACGCTTTTTCAGCATCCAGGGAGACAACACATTCTGGATTTTGGGATGAAGAGGTATATATAATATTCATTAATCTCTTAATATTAAAGTGCAAATAACGATTCTGAATAAATCTCATTTGGTCTTCAGAGATAATTCGTGGAAGAACCTTTTCCAATCTAAAAGCCAATATTTTAGAAAATATTTTTGAATCTACAGTTAATAAAAAAAAGGTTTATAAGATGCACAATCAGTGGGATCTTTATCCTTTTTGAGAGTTAAATAAATAGTTGCCTCATAGAAGGATTGTGGTAGTTTCCCCACTGATAAGGAATCTTCAAAAATTTTTGCTAACCATGGAACAAGAATATCTGAAAGGAATTTAAAAAATTCTGCTGCATATCCGTCAGGGCCGGATGCTTTACCGGAGTTCATTGAAAATATTACTTTCTTTATTTCTTCCTCAGAAACGCGTGTATTTAATATAGAACGTTCATTTAAAGATAATTGGTGAATCTTCAAATCTCAGAAATTCATGCGTTAATGTAGAGTCCTCAGGGGATTCTGATTGGTATAAAGAAGAATAATATTCTTGAAAGGATTCATTAATTTGAACATGACCTTTCGTGTAGGTACCATCTGGTTTACGGATTTTATTAATCTGACGTTTGGATAAAGTAGCTTTCAATTTGTTGGCCAATAATTTACCAGATATTTCACCATTTATATTAAATTGACTTCTGGTTTTAAGTAGAACATTTTCACTTGAAGATGTTAATAATAAACTATGTTGTAATTGAAGTTCTGTTCACTTTTTATAAACCTCCAGATTAGGCGTATCAGAATAGTTTTTATCGATTTCTTTCATCTTGTCAGCTAGTATACGCATATCACTATTAGTTCGTTTTTTTCAATCCAGTGGAATATGAAATAATTTGACCACGGATATATGCTTTAAGAGTGTTTCATATTATCCCACTGGAGATTTCCTTAGTAAAATTAGTTAAAAAGAGAAAAATGAAATTTGTTCTTTAATAAACTGGAGGAAATCAAAGTCTTGTAATAGAGAATGGTTAAATCGCCATTGTTTGACATCGAAGGATACATCTGCTAATTTAATTGATAATTTCAATAGTGCATGAACAGAAATGGCAATTGCATCGTATTTCCCGTCCATAGTAAGTGGAGCTAATCAGGCATCATTAAAAAATAATCAATCCTCGAGTAATTGTGGTGGACATGAGAAAAGAATGAAAATTCTTTATCATATCGGTTTAGAAATCTCCAAAACATCTGAAAATCCGGATTCAACTAAGCAGGAGTTAACAAAAGCAGCGGAATTGTTTGGAAGTGCAGGATTTGACACAGATCTATCCATTGAAGGGTTCAAAAACCAGTTGAAATCTCCACCGATAATCAAAGTGTATTCATTTAAATTAGGAACAATGCAAACAGATATTTAAAAACTTCAGGGTGATCCACATTGTGTGCATAAACATTAACCATCTCAACTATTTTATCATGAAATAATCCGGTAATTAATAAACATCTACCATTTGGGTCTGATATTTTCTCACGATGGACAAACAAAATTGAGGAACCTATAAAAATATAAATTCCTTTCACCTTTGCTTCTGAATTTGAAAGAAACTGTTGACCACACGAAAATGTAAAAAAAAACCGTTGAATATCTTCCTTCCTGATATGAGTCTCCTGAGCAAAAATGATCTGAGATTTAATCTGTGAAAAAACATTAAAGATCTTCTTGCGCTTGATCGGATTGTTCAAGCTGTTAATATTCCATGAGATAAAATTAATAGTCTTATCCAATTTAAGGGATTAAAAAAAACATGTGGTATGTAAAGGGTTAATCTTGATATACAAGAGGCCCACTGACAGGAAGAAGTTAAAAATTCAAAGAGGAAGCGGATATGACGGCAATTTAGACATATTTGTAGTTCATCAGTCCAGTAGAAAAACCTAAAAACAGCCTCATCCCCTCCCCCAACAGCCCGAAAACTGGCCAATAGGCAGCCAGAAATATAACCGCTAATTGAACTACTCCCAGTTCTATTGGTGGCAGAAGTCCAAATTGAAAAAGTATGCAATCCACCCTAGTTAGTCTTGTCAGGCTACAGACATAGTCAAAACACAGATATCAAACTTACAACAATAGTTGTGAAATTGAAACAGAGCCAAAGGGCGTTAACAGCCGACATTTAAAAATAACGGTTTTATAGTTTTTTTTCTAAAAACACGCAAACGATCAGTCATTTTGTTAAATTCTTAATTATTATTGAAACACAACATTAAATATATTGAAGGAAAGAAAAGGAGAGGTTTAAATCTAAAAATTAATTGCATAATAAAGCAAGTTGGTAATAAATCAAAGGGCAAACACTGTCTCTTCTACATTTCTTAGCTTCTAAAAAAAATCTAGCTCATAAGAAATTCTTAGGCCTCTTAGACGGATTTAAACCATTTAAGAGATTTATCAGGTAGTGTAATTCTCAACCTTGCTGGAAATAATAATGTAGGATGATAATTGCTTTGATGGAGAAGAACTATATTGGTTTCTAGTTCAGCCTTTCTTTCATAACGTCAGGGGTGTAATCTTCAAATATTCGAAATTTCTATTGTTTAAATTGAATCATTCCACGTCCACCAGCAGTACGAATCAGGAGTTCATTGATATTGACATAATGAAATCTCAATATTACTGGCCGAGGTTTTTGCTCCGGGGCAGCTTTGGATCTTATTGTTCGATGAGCTCTATCAAGAATAGGCTGAACAGGAAACATTTCAGAACGAAACACACCGACCAGAAGTTTAGAGAAAAATCCGGAGGGTTACCAGTCTCGGTGTTCTCTGGAAAAACCAACGATACTTCAATTTCTTCTCCTGCTACGTCATTCCAGGTCGATGATCCTCTGTTGTTGCTTATTCAGCTTTTTCGTGGTCATAATTAAGTCTTTTTCAAGTGAGTGGAGTTTGGCATATCTCTCTTTACCAGCTCTGTCGAGTTCAGCAATTAATTGCTTTTGTTTGGCGTTTTCCTGGATAAGTGTACTTTGTATGTCTTCAAATTCCTTTAAAGGGGATTTCCATTCAGCAAATCTCCGGTCGAACTTTTTATCCAGATTAGAAACAGCTTCGAAAGTCGGTTGGTCTCCATTACCTTTTCCATTAGCTGAAGCTTTCGATCTAGTGTTCATTTCTACAGTTAAAGAATCAAAATTAAACTTGTGCCAGTATTGTAAAAGACTCATTAAAGGGTGGTAAATTAAAGATTAAAAAAGTGACTGGAGAAAAGCCAAGTTATGACTTGCTCGATCGAGCGCCACCAATGGACTCCCGAGATTAAATATTGACTGCGGTTGTCGGTGAAATGACACGTTGCCGAGAAGGGTCGCACGTCCTATGCAGACTCGGCCAGAATCTACTTCACTGAGTTTACCGGCGGGGTCGTCGAGGAATGGCCAGTCTCGCTCCAGGTTCAAGCGGAGAGGTGGAGATTCCGAAGAAAGACAATGCAAAAAGAAATAAAGACACGGCTTGAATGATGCTTCATGTCTTCGGGTTAAAATATATGTTTGGAATTACATAGTGATAAATCATTGCAAGAGACTTAAATTCCAGTTAAGAGGGGAGTGGATGAAGAGGGCGCGCGGATTCAATTCTTCCCGTTCCCGGGATCACTACTCACAGAGGGGCAGGTCAGACAAACGCCGACACACAGGGGAATGCAGGTGCTGGGATTTGGAGCAACAAACAATCTGCTGCAGGAACGCAGCGGGTCGAAACTAACACCGCCCCGATAACACTCACCACAAATGGGATGGTGGGTGATCGCGTCTCCACTTCCAACATCCGCACCATTTCAGGGACCATCTGCCGCTCTGCCTTGTGTGTTTGGAGGAATTTATCCAGTTTACTCCTTCGGCAGACCAGCACACCTGTGATCTGGGTCCACCTTAAATCATTCGGGTACTTTTGTAAGTTGAAAGTAACTGGATATCGGCTGTGACTCTTAGTTGTAATCCTCTGCGGTCCATTCATGGCGGGGTTGGTGCTGATACCATTGTGGGCGGGCCTTGAAGACTGTGGATTGACTTTTGATTGATTGTTGTGCCAGCCGCTGCTGAGAGCCGGGTGTTGCCTCCCTTCAACAAAGAGTTCTCTTTATGAAGTTCCGCCCATGTTATTTTCCGTAAGGAGCTGCAAAGTGAAGGAACCTGCCGGCTGCCACACTGGTAACGAGGATGGGATGTTGCTGTGTGATGCTGTAACACGGCAGCGAAAAATTGTGTGGCTGTAACTAATAGAACTCGGCCCTCAAGAGGAAGGCAGACCATATGTGGTGAGCTTCGGAAAGTTGAGATATCCCAGGCATGGAGACTTCCCTGAGAGCAAATGGCAGTGTCGTGGTCCCGGGGAAAGATAGAAAGCAAGGAATTCATTGTGATAAAGAACGAGGCAACACTGTAACATGCAGAAGGGTCGGAGATATCTGAACGTTGGTGTCTCAGTGTGTCATAGAGACACACAACATATCTGCTGGCGCCATTATCCAGAACAAGATTTCGTACAGCAAGGCCTGATAATCTTGAAGGAACTGTTTGCGCATCATCGTGGGAGAACTCGGAGAGACACAAGTGTATCGTGTGCAGTGAGGAAACAGAAGTGACTGTTAGCGAATGTATTGTCGGGTTGAAGACATTATTTTAAGCTTTGCCAACTCCTCTCTCCTGTGGGGTGAATGTGAGGAATGAGAGCATAAACGGCACTGATGCTGCTCAGATGCAGTCGACGGTGGGCGTGTATCAGACATACCTCAAATGTATTTGTGGCGCTGCCTCTCAGCTCGAACTGCACGAATTCAATCCCAACCTCGGGCGCTGTCTTCGTGTGTTTGACGTTTGCACGTTCTTCCTGTGACCGCGTGGGATTCCCCCGGGTGTTCCAGTTCATTCCATAGACCTGCCGGTTGGAAAAGTAATTGATTACTGTAAATTACCCCCTTCCCCTCACCCAGTACGTGGAATCTACAATGAGCTAATGGGAAAGTTGTGAAATGTCATGGATTAAAGAATTAGTGCAAGAGGGTGCTTGATATTCGGCACGGACTTTGTGGGCGAAGAACATGTTCCTTTGCTGTATCCGTTTATGAATATGTATCGACATTTAGTTGAGGCAAAGTCAATTGCAAAACAAGGGGGTGCAGAGTCTGGAATTCGGAGCAACAAAGAATCTGCTGGTAGAGGTCAGCGGGTCGTGCAGCATATATGGAGAGAAAGGAATTGTCTACGATTCGTTCGAAACCCAGCATCATGACTGAGAGTGCAGAGGGGTGATGGCCAGCATAAAGAAGAGAAGGGAAGGGGCGAGAAATGATTGTGAGGGGACTGGTGGGATGTTGTATATTGTTGTAAATTACCTTTGGGCGCGCCTGCGGGATGGTCTCTCCAAGCTGCCAGAATGATCCACCACATTCAGAGTTCTGCTCCGTTCCTGAGGTATGATTTTCTCTGCTTTCTTCCCCCTCGCAGTGAACCTGGTGACCATTTTGATCCTGTCTCGGGGAAAGTGCGGCCTCTCCAAGGGAGTCACACGTTACCTGGTGGCGATGGCAACGGCGGACTTGCTGGTAATTGTCCTTGATCTGATCTTGAAACAGATTCCCATTGTCTTCTATAAAGCCTTTCGATACGTGGAGGACATCCGTGTGTGCAACATCCACGCTGTCCTACTCTACGCCGCCACGGACTGTTCTGTCTGGTTCACCGTCGCCTTCACCTTCGATCGATTTGTGGCCATTTGTTGCCAGAAACTGAAGACTGAACACTGCAGTGAGAGGACGGCAGCCATGGTTATCGGAACACTTACCATCATGTGCAGTGCGATGAACCTCTTCTGGTACTTCATGTATACAAACGAGTACGCACTTATGAGAATACCCTGGTTCTGCTTTATGACCTCCCGTGTCATGCTCTCCCCAGTCTGGGCAGCCGTTGAATTGCTCCATTATGTCATCACCCCGTGTATCCCGTTCATTCTGATTCTGGCACTCAACGCACTGACCGTCAGACACATTCTGCTCACCATCAAAATCCGCAAGAGACTCCGTGGGCCGGTCGGCGGGGAGAGCCAGAACGACGCCGAAGCAAAGAGCAGAAGGAAATCCATCACCCTACTCTTTCTGATCTCGGGAAACTTCATCATTTTGTGGTCTCTCTTCCTGGTGTCCACTCTGTACACCAGAATTATTCTGTTGGACGTCCACGATGATAGAAACATTTCTGTCATCGTTTCGGAGCTTGGATTCATGCTGCAGCTCCTCAGCTGCTGTACCAACACTTTCATTTATGCCGCGACCCAGACGAAGTTCAGGGATGAGCTGAGAAACGGGGTGAAATATCCATTCAGAGCGCTTTCTATCATCATGAAATAAGTGGAAAATTGCAGATTTTTACTTGCAGGATTCCCTGCTGTCTCACACTTCGTTCTGCAGAAATCTGCTCTGAAAACGAGCTGACATGCTCAGATTGTGTTTGTGTTTAAGACATTTTAATAAAATCCTGACTGTACTGCGTGGGAAATTATTGACTATATTGGAAGCACTAGAAATAAAATTAAAGACATGCAGATAATTAAAGCCTATCAAACTGATACCCAGCTCCTGAACTCCTGGGCGTTTCCCTGATCGACTCTTATTAGGGTCACCTCACTTTACGTTCAGTGGTCAAAGTTTTCACCGCTGATGGCAATCCAGTTCCTTTCCTGTGAGAACAGTAACGGAATGACTATCGGTCATAAGACGTAGAAACATAATTAAGCCATTCGGCCTATTTGATCATGGGTGATCTACCTTTTCCCTTAACCCATTCTCCTGTATTGTCCCCGTAATCTTTGCAGCCTTTATTGATCAAGAACCTATCAACCTCCGATTGAAAAATAATTTGGCCTCCACAGGCGTCTGTGGCAATGATTTCGACAGACACTGCACCTTCTGGCTGAAGAAATTCCACCTCATTATCTTGCTGATGTTAAGTGCTAGGATGTTGTTCTGAGACCATGACACGGGAGGCTTGACATATTTCCCCGAACCAATCATATAATTTTTGTTGAGCTGGCCTACAACAGTGATATCATTGACTCTGGCATCAATTTTGGTTTCATCGGCAAATACGTGAACCATGCCTGCTACATTCTCCTCCAAATCATCGATATAAATGAGAAGCAACACGGGAACGAATGCCGCTCCCTGTGAAACCCCAACTGTCACAGGCCTCCCTTCTGAAACACAACCCTCCACTGCCACCCTCTGATTCCTGCCGGACTAGTCCACCATGCATGACCTCATCAAAGGCCTTGCTAACGCCCTGCCTTCGTCAACCGTCATGGCCACTTCTTCAAAAAGTTCAATCAAATTCGTGAGACATAATTTCCCACACACAAAACCATATTAACCATGCTTGTGTTTCTAAATGCAGATGGATTTTGTCTCCCAGAATCCTCACAGGAAACCCTGCTGCCAGTGATGTTAGGCTCACCGGTCTGTAGTTCTCCGTCTTGCCATAAATCCCTCGTTAAATAATGGCACAACATTAACTACCCTCCTGTTTTCCGGTACCTCTTCCAACCATCATACAATTAGTTCTGAAAGGGCCCCAGCAATATCTTCCCTGGCTTACCACAATATCCTTGGGTACACCTGGTGAGGGCCCGCGTATTTATCCACCTTTTTGCACTTTATGACTACCAGAACTTCCTTTTTCGTACTGCAGATATTTTATTCTCTTCCCTGAATTCTCTAGCGTCCATGGCCTTCTGCACGGTAATTGCAGATGAGGAATACTCATTTCACACCACTCCCAACTTTCTGTTGCTCCACAAATAGATGACCACGTTGATCATTTCGGAGACCTATATATTTCCTTGTGAATCTTTTGCACTTAATTTCCTTCTCAAATTACTTCAGATGCTTCTTTATCTGCCAGAGCTAACTCACGTTCTATTCTTGCCCTACTGATTTGCTTCTAACTGTAATCCTACATCCCTTATACCCCTCGAGGGATTTGCTTAATCACAACAGTCATTACCTGATATGCCTCCTTCGTATCACACATCAGAGTCTAAATATCCTTCAACGTTCGATGTTCCCTAACCCTGCCATCCCCGCTCTTCACCCCAACAGGAACATGATACCCTTGAATTCTCCCTATCTCACTTTTAAAAGCGTCCCACTTGCCAGACATTCCTTAACCTGTAAACAGCCTTTCCCAGTCACCCTTTGCTAGTACTTGTGTCATGCCACCAAAACTATCCTTGCCCTGGTGTAGAGATTAACATGTACACCAGTCCTCTCCGTTTACATTCGATTTTAAAACCAAAGGAATTATGATCAATGGTCCAATATTTTCCCCCAGTGATTCACCAGTCACTTAACCGGCCTCATTTCCCAATGGAAGATCAACTGCCTCCAACACCCTCCCACTCACTCCCTACCACCCCTAGCCAACTACATCCAAACGACCTTCCCCTGACGTAGGGCCATCTACATATTGCATGAGAAAACTTTCCTGGGCATATTTAACTGTTTCGAGTCCAGCCAAACACGATGACAGTCAGTATGAAGGAAGTTAAAATCACCGACTATTACAATCCCATTATCCTTGCAGCAATCTGCGTCTTGCCGACATACTTGTTGCTATAAGTCCCGCTGACTTTTCGGGAACCAAGAGCACAATCCCAACAAAGTGATCACTCCCTTCTCAATTATAATTTTCATCCACAGAGCCTCACTGGACAAAAGCACGGAAATATCTTCGCCAAGTAATGCAATGATGGTCTCCTTCATGTAAAACGCAGCTTCCCTTCCACTCTCACCTCCACTCTTATCACGCCTGTGGCACATGTGTCCCAGTACATTGAGATGCCAGTCCTCAACTATGTTTATGGAACAGCTGTAATAAAGCAGTATCCGTACCGATCCAAACCCTTAGTTCATAGGATTTCCAAGCGCAGAGATGAAGACATTCAACTGCGGCGTGTGTCCGAGGTGTTGAGTGATTTTCGTAAATGGGCGGAACCTGATCACGTTGGATGGGCGGAAAATATCCGGGTTATGTGATCAGCCACAATCACATTGAATGACGAAGCTGCCTCCGAAGAGGCCGGCGCTTTTCGCCGACTGTTGCTTTTCTTATGTTGCCGTGTATCAAGTTATTTCACTTGGTGTTTCATGATTTAAATGCAGTTCACGTTTCCTGAATTTCACAACCTTGGGTATGCGCAATAATTCCTTGATTTAATTGGTTAATTCGCCTTGCTGACGTCTGCCCTTATTATTTCCGAACAATGATTGCCCCATACCTGAGGAAGGATGTGTTGACATTGGAGAGGATCAAGATGAGATTTACAAGGATGCCGGGGATGAAAGGTTTAACGGATAAGGAGCGTTTGATGGATCTGAGCCTGTACTCGCTGGACTTTATAAGAATGAGGGGGATATCTCATTGAAACCTACCAAATATTCAAATTCCTGCGTGGAGCGGACTTGGAGAGGATGTTTTCACGAGTGGGAGAGTCCAGCATCAGAGGGCACAGATTCAAAATAAACGGACGTCCCTTGCGTACTGAGTGAGGTTCAATTTCCAAGAACTGTCCGCTCCATGCAGAAATTTTGACCGACTGTTGTTCCAGGTGGTGCTCTGAGCTGGGTGCTCGCTGCCTTCACCCAAGTGTTTTCTGTTTGAAGTTCCGTCCCTGTTAATTTTGTAAACGAGCTGCAAAGTGAAGGAACCTGCCGGATTTCACACTTGCAACGAGGATGGGATATTGCTGTGTGAGGAGGGAACGCGGCAGCACACAATAGGGTGCTGTATCCAATAGAAGGCCGCCCTCCGGATGAAGGCAGACCATATGTGGTGAGCTTCGGAAGTGCGAGAGATCTCAGGCATGGAGACTTTCCTCAGAGAAAATGACAGTGTTGCGGTCCCAGTAGAAGGTACAGAACAAGGCAGTCATTGTCACAATAAACGAGGCAACACCGTAACCGGTGGAAGGTCCGAGATATCTAAATTCTGGGGTCTCATCGGGTCATAGACACACAAGACACATATGCTGGCGCCATAAACCGGAACAAGATTTCTTCCAAGAGACGGAAAGGGAGTGAGGACTGGACTGTATTCGCTGATTGTGTCTTGTTTGTGTTGCGAGGTTAGATACCAGTTGCATATGAGTGCAATCCGAGACACGTCTCTCCTGTTCTCTAATGTCAAGTTCTATGCTGAGCAGTTATTCAATTGGTTTTTAGTCTCTGACATTTCCCCACCAACTCTTTTTTCCCATCGACCCAATCCTCCATTTCCTGAAGTTCTGTCACAGCCTCATGACCTATTTCTGTGTTTCCACACTGACGTATTTCTGTTCCTTTGTTCCAGACACAGAGACTTCCACAAGGGAACATCCCAAAATATCTACTGGAGAGTTCACCCAGGAACCGTCCTCTGTCCCAGCAGGAGACACATCCTCAGCTACCAAGCCTTGTGTCTCTGGGATCATTCTATCTTTCTTCCTATGTGGCAAGTGATTCTCATACACTGTTCACCTGCTGGATATCCAGTGTAGCGGGCCATGAATGGCAGTGACACTTGTTCCCTCCCACCCAATACTCCCCAGGCCAATTTCAGCAGTGCCAGACACCACTAAGAGGATTTTGCACACACATACGATGGACAATGTAGAATGGTCCGCGGCTGGTTCGTGGGGTCTGGTGAGATGGGATGGAGGCCGCTCCCGGTGTTTGGTTGGTGAGGAGATTTTAGTTGTCACTGGGGATGTTTCAATCAGCTTCAGGTAAGTTCATAATTTCGGCGAGAGTGCTGGACACGGTCTTCACTGAGGATAACACTCAGGATTGACCAGCGACAGCAGGGCTATGAGAGCCAATGAGGCAATTTTGCAGCGGTCAAGAGGCGTGGGCTTTAGGAGATCGGCGGGGAGCCTGGCTTCATCCAACATGCTGAGTTTGAGCTTGATGGTCAAGGTTTCAGAGGGCTGAAGCACAACCAGAGACGTGGGTAGATGCTGTGCACCTGAAGGTTTGCGAATTTAGAGGGCATGAAGTGCTGGGGTAACAGGCAGCTATTGCAGAGTTGGAGGATCAGAGGACATTGCAGGCTTTAGACATCGGAAAACGCTGGGATTTTGTGGACAGTATGTACCATGGAGTGATGAACAAGGTCGGGATATGGGGTTGGCTTTGGTGGGCTCTGAGGATTCAGGCACTGTGGGTGGAGAGAGTGGTGTGGAATGACTGAGCAGCGAGGGGCAGAGTAATGGTCATGGGGGTAACAGATTAATGAGGAGGATTGACAGAAAATGGGAGGAAGTGTGAAAAAAGGTACGGGAGGAAGTGTGAAAAAAGGTACGGAGGGAAGCTATTTGATGCCGGTTTCTCCACACACCCCGTCCTCCATTCCCTGATCTCCTACCCCAGCCTAATGACCTCTGTTAGTGGTTCCACTCTCCCATGCCTCGGCTTTGTTCCAGACCCAGAACTTCCACAGAGGATCAGCACAAAACATCGTCAACAGGAGAAAACACCCAGAAATCATCCTGTGTCCCAGCAGGAGGCTTATCCTGATATACCAAAATCTTGTGTCTGTGGGATCATTGAACAACTCTGTAGCCGGGATCATCGAAGGGACCACTGCTCCCCATGATTCACTTGTCAGATGTGCATTTTAGCGGGACGTGAATGATGAAGTCAGTTCTACCCGCACTGTCAATTTCAGAAGCGTTGGAGGTCTCTAGAAAGGGTGGTGCACTATTTTGGAATGTCTTGCCTTCGACGGAGACTGTTCCAGGAGACAGTGTGGAAATAAGTCAGTGGAGAGAGCAGCAGGACTGAGTCCTGGTGGTTGGTGGCCGAAGGAATGAAAGTAGCCGGTTGGTGTGTTTGGAGTGACTGCAGGAAGGATATACTAAACTGTACGTAACATAGAGAGCAAAACGCACAAAATGTGCTGAAGGAACTCAGCAGGTAAGGCAGCATGGATGGAGAGAAGTAAACAGTCGACGTTTCAGGTCGGGACCTTTTATCAGGGCTGGAACGGAGGAACAGAAGCCTGAATAAGAAGGTGGGTGGAGGAGGAGGAGCACACACAGGCAGTTGATTGGTGATTTCAGATGGGGGGGAGGTAGGAGTGTGAGTGAAGGGGGATTTAAGAAGCTGCGAGTTGATAGGTGGGAGAGGCAAAAGGCTGATTATGAAGGAATCTGATAGGAGAGGACAGTGGCCCATGGAATAGAGGGAAGGAGGTGGGGAGTAAATGGGCAGGCCGTGAGGGTGAGGAAAGGGGAGAGAAGGGGAGGGGCTACAGGAATGTGGGTAGACAAAGGGAAGAGGGAAAAAGGAGGAGGAGAAGAGGGGATTGGTTATCAGGAATTAGATAAATGGATGCTGAGACCATCAATTTGAAGACTCCCGAGCCCGAATATGAAGTGTTGCTCCTCCACCTACGCCTGGCCTCAACGCAGCAGTAGAGGGGGCTACGGTGGGACATGTCGGTGTGGAATCGGGATGTTGGATTGAAGTGGCTAGCTGTCAGGAGATCCTTGCTTTTGCGGCGGACGGAGCGAAGATGCTCGACGAAACAGTCACCCAATCTGCGTCGGGTCTCCCCGATGTAGAGGAGGCTGCACCGGATGCAAAAAAATAAAATGAAACCCGACGCAGATTGGGTAACCACTTCACTTCCCCCTCCTTGGTCTTACCTCATTCCTGTGGCCAGACCCCTTCCCTTTCCTCTTCCCCTGCCCTAATATCCTGCCCATCCCTTCCCCCACATCAAGACCTTCCCAAATATACCCCTCTTCCTTCCCTTTATTTCATGATCCACTGCCCTCTCCAAACAGATTCTTTCTTCATCCTGTTGTCTCTTCTCCATATCAACTCTCAGTTTCTTAAACCTCCCCCTCTTCCACCCTTCTACATTCCCCCTCTCACCTAGACTCAACCTGCCACCCTGTCCTCCTCACCCTCCGATCTTCTTTTCTGGCTTCTGCCCTCTTTCTTTCCAGTCTTGAAGAAGGGTCCTGACCTGAAATATCAAGTGGGAAGTGACGGGGAGTCTTTTTACCCAGATTGTCGTGAGGACCTGGACAGGTCCCCTCTGCCGGAGAGAGTGGTGGGAGCAGAGCTGCCGGCAGCATTTGAGAAGTGTCTCGACAAGCACTTGACTCGCCTCAACATAGAAGCCCTCAGGCGAAGTTTTGGATAACGCGATGAAAACAGATGGGTACAGACACGTCGACGTTGCGTTAGCTTAGCGGGCGGAATGGCCCGTTTCTCTGTTGTATTTTTCTACCGGTTTCTGTGATAGACGCCTGAGGGAAAAGTGTGGTGGTGAAGGAGGAGAGAAGGATGGAGTGACTAACAGGTGAAGAATGGAGTGAATGCAGAGGTTTGAAATGAGTGAAGAGAGGGAAAGTTGAGGAGAGGGATTTCAGTTCCTCAGGAAGGAGGGATGGATTGTCAGGAGCGAGGGCTGGGACCTGAGGTGAGAGGGTTTGGTTGAGTGAAGAGGGATGTGTGAATGGTGTGGGAAGATGGTGTGACTGGGTTTGGAGGTTTGACCTGTTTGACACCGGTCGATCATTAATGTCGCTGCATATGATGCTCCCTCCCAGCTCTCCATACCGAGCAGCTGTTCCAGCAATGTTTTATCCCTTTCCCACAGAATATTTCCCTGCTGGATCCACAGTGGGACACAAGTACTGAACCGCAGGGAGCAAAAACCAGAGAACCTGGTCCGGGTTTGAACAGTGACCCAGTAGGGTCCGCACACTCGGTTCACAATGCTGGGGATCATTGAAAGCAATGCTGCTCTCCGTGTTCAGTCCTGAAGTTCATCCCGACTTTCATCCCTGGGATTGATACAGAAGATCCTGTGTTGTGGCCATCCAACGTACCACAGAATGATGGATGCTGGAGTAAGGGTGTGATGGTGGCGGGGTGTTATGGTGGGAGAGTGTGATGGTGGGTGAGGAATCCAAGGTTAAAAACGTGTCCATCTCATCATTCAGCTGTACTTTCAACATGTTATTGATCAACAAGTTAGTCTTTCAGTCTGTCGGTTACAGCTTTAATTAATTCTCAATGATTGAATGTAATGGTTTAATCGAAGCAATAAAAGACACATTCGTGCTCCTGGAATGCTCTGTATTTTTTTCTGTATTTAGGATGCATATGATAGTACACAGTAATGTTGATGGGATATTTCTTTTCTACTTCAGCTGTGAGTTTATGTTCATTTGTTTATGTTCTTAACAGTAATGCAATAAAGACAAAAATACACATGTATGTCAGATAACTTGCTGATCAAGGAGATCAATCTAAGTCGGTTAAGATGGCACAAAAAATTGGTGGTGGCACTGAAAGTGAGGATAGTCTGAGGTGACGGAATGATATTCATTACTTGGGGAAATGGGCAGAGAAATGGTGGTTGGAATTTAATCCGAACGAGTGTGACCTGATGGTTTTTGGGAATAGGGCTAGGACAGACGTAATCAATAATGGGGCCTTGATGAGAATGGCGTAACACAAGGATGCTGGTGTATTAATATTGTATCTGTGGCTGTAAGTTTTTTTAACACTCCTGGGAAACTGCACTGATGAGTCAGAACCGCTAGACGGAACGTCCCTTTAACAGCGCCAACACTGCATTGATCATCTGAAGCCGAGTTCAGTCCTGAAACCGGACGTGTCATAGAACTGATAACAGCACAGCAAAGGAACTGGTCCTTCAGTCCACCATGCCAAATTAAATGAAAACACTTTGCCTGCACACGATCCATATCCCTAATTCCCTGCACACTCATGTGTATAAAAAACCTCTGAAACACCACTATGACATCGGCCTCTAACGCCATCCCTTGCAGCACATTCCAGGCACCTGCCGCTCAGTGTTAGGGGGGGGGGTATAACTTACCCTACACATCTCCTTTAATCTTCACCCCAACCCCTCACCTAAAATGCCTGTCTCCTGGTATTTGATATCTCTACCTGGGGAAAACAAAAGATTGTGACTAGCTTCTATCAGGTCTCCCCTCAACCTTCCATATTCAGAAAAAAACGATGTTTGTACAACATGTCTTTATGATTCACATGCTCTAAGACAGGCAGAGTCCTTGTCACCTTCTTCTGGACGTTTCAAAAGCGTCATCCCCGTAATGGATCCACCAGAATGGCACACAGTACTCCAAAGTGTGGCCAAACCAAAGGTTTATAAAGTTGCAATTTGTACTCACTGCCCCAACCAACGAAGGCAAGTGTACCATACACCTTGTGTACCACCCGAGTCACTTGCGTGGCCACTTTCAGGAAGCTATGAATATCAATGCTGTTAAGTCTCCGATCGGTAACTCTACACCTTCACGGAACATTTGGCCTCCCAAAGTGCAACACCTCATATTTGTCCAGATTGAACTTCATCTGACACTTCTCCACCAACAGATGTACCTGATCAATATCCTGCTGTTCTTTTGACTGCTCACAACTCCGCAAACTTTGTGTCATCGAAAATCTCACGAACTTGCCCATCCACATTTTCATCAAAGTCATTTATATTTGCATATCGCAAACAAAGGTCCCAGAACTGATGCCTGTGGAACACAATTGGTCAGTGTCCTCCAGCCAGAATAACACCATTCACCACGACCCTCTGTATTTTAAGTGCAAGCCAATACCGAATCCAGACTGTCAAGTAACCGTGTTCCCATGAAATTTTATTCTCTGGATCAGCCGACCATGCTGACCCCACCACCCAACACCAAGGGCAGACGCACACACAACCTGAACCCCAACACCAACCGCAGCCCCACAAACACCCTATCCCCAACACAAACTGCGCCACACACACAGCCTGCCACCACACACCAAAGACAGCCCCACACACAGCCTGCTCGCCCAAAGACCAAGCGCAGCCCGACACACATCTTGCCCCCAAGACCAAGGGTAGCCCCACACACAGCCGGACCCCCCAAAACCAAGGGAAGCCCCACACACAGCCGGACCCCACAACACAAATGGCAACCCCACACACAGCCGGACTCCAAAGACCAAGGGCAGCCCCACACACAGCCGGCTCCACCAAGACCAATGTCAGCTACACTCACAGCCACGCTCCACAAGACCAAGGGCAGCCCCACACATAGTATGCCCAACCAAGACCAAGGGCAGCCCCACGCTCAACCTGCCCCCAAGACCAAGGACAACCCCACGCACAACCTGCTCCCCCATAAAACGAGGTCACCACCACACACAGCCTGCAACCCCAAAAGCAACGACAGCCCCACACACAGCCTGCCACCGAATACAAGAGCAGCCCCACACACAGCCTGCACCCCCAAGAGCCACCGCAGCCCCACACACAGCCTGACCCCAAGACCCATCACAGCCCCACAGTCAGCCTGTCACCCGACCAGACGCAGCCCCACACAAAGCCGACACACCAAGACCAAGGGCAGCGCCACACACAGCCTATCCCCCAAGACCAAGGGCAGCCCCACACACAGCCTCCCCCGAAGACAGATGGCATCCCCACAGGCAGCCTGACCCCCAAGATCAAGGGCAGCCCTATGCTCAGCTTGCCCCCACGAGACCGGCAGCCCCTTTCACAGCCTGATCACCAAGACCAAGGACTGCCCCTCACACAGCCTGACCACCAAGACCAAGTACTGCCTCTCAAACAGCCTGACCCCCAAGACCCACCACAGCCACACATTCAGCCGCCGCCCAAGTCTCACCACAGACCA
Source organism: Pristis pectinata (assembly GCF_009764475.1). Classification (NCBI taxonomy): domain Eukaryota; kingdom Metazoa; phylum Chordata; class Chondrichthyes; order Rhinopristiformes; family Pristidae; genus Pristis; species Pristis pectinata. The sequence continues at coordinate 2,871,772 of NC_067440.1, read as the reverse complement.
ACGCTCAGCCTGAGCCCCCAAGACTGAGGGCAGCCCCACACACTGACTGTCCCACCAAGATAAGCCGCATCCCCACGCACACCCTGCCACCCCCCCCCCCGACCATACCAGCCCCACACAAGCCTGCCACCAACACAAAGGGCAGCACCACGCGGACACTGCATCCCCAAGACCGACCGATGACCCACGCCCAGTCTGCAGCCCGACACCAAGGGCAGCCCCACAAACAGTCTGCCCCCACACAAAAGGCCGCCAAACACATAACCAGCCCCCAAAAGTCCAATCACAACCCCACACACAGACTGCCCCCAGCCCCATGCATAGCCTGCCCCCAAGACCAAGGGCAGCCCCACGCAGAGCCTCCCCTCTTGACCAAGGGCAGGCTACATTCAGCCTGCACCGCCCCAAGACAAGAGGCAGCCACACGCACAGACAGCCCCCAAAGACCAAGGGAAGCCCAACACAAAGCCTGCACCCCAAACGCCAAGGGCAGCCGCACGCACAGCCTAACCCCAAGGCTAGCCGCAGCCCTACACATAGCCTGCTCCTCCAACATCAAAGGCAGCACCACGCTCTGCCTGCCCCCCAAAACCAAGGGCAGACCCACGCACAGCCTGCCCCCCAAGACCAAAAGCAGCCCACGCAGAGGCTGCCCCACATGACCAAGGGCAACCAGACGCACAACCTGCCCTCCAAGTTCAAGGGCTGCCCCACGCACAGTCTGCCTCCCAAGAGCAAGGGCAGCCCAACGCCCAGCCTGCCACCCGAATACAAGAGCAGGCCCACACACAGCCTGCACCCGCAAGAGCCACTGCAGCCCCACGCACAGCCTGACCCCAAATCCCTCCACAGTCCTGCGCTCAGCCTGTCCTCCCAAGACCAGCCACAGACCCAACCGCAGCCTGCACCCCCAAGACCAACCGCAGCCCCACACACAGCCGGCACCCCAAGACCAAATGCAGCCCCATACACAGCCAGACCCCGAAGACAAAGGGCATCCCCACAGACAGCCTGCTCCCCGAAGTACCCAAGGGCAGCCCCACGCACAGCCTACCCACCCGACCAGGGGCAGCCCCATGCTCAGCCTGCCCCCTCTAGACCAAGGACAGCCCAACGCACATTCTGACCACCAAGATCAAGGGCTGCCCACACACAGCCTGACCCCCAAGTCCCACCGCAGCCCCACACACAGCCGCCTCCCCAAGTCTCACCACAGCCCAACTCTCAGCCTGCATCCCCAAGACCAAGGGCAGCCCTACACACAGCTAGCCCCCAAAACCAAGGGCAGCCCCACACACAGCATGCACCCCCAAGACAAAGGGCAGCCCCACACAAAGCCTGCCCCCAAGACAAAAGGCTGCCCAGCACCCAGCCTGCCCCCCAAAGAGCAAGAGCAGCCCCACGCACTACCTGACCCTGCCAAGATACACCGCAGCCCCACGCTCAGCCTGCACCCCCAAGACCAAGAGCAGCACCACACACAGCCTGCCCCCCAAGACCAAGGATAGCCCCACACACAGCCTGACGCTGAAGACAAAGGGCATCCCCATAGATGGCCTCCCCCCAGATAAGGGCAGCCCCACGCACAGCCTGCCCACCCGACCAAGGGCAGCCTCACGCAGAGACCTGCAAACACAGCCTGAGCCCCACGACGCACCGCAGCCCCACACACAGCGTGCCCCCCCCCCCCAAGTCCCACCGCAGCTCAACGCTCAGTCAGCAAACAAAAGACTTAAGGGCAGCCGCACACACTGCCTGACCCACCAAGACAAGCTGCAGCCCCACGCACAGCCTGCAACCGCAAGACCAACACAGCCCCACCAACAGCCTGCACCCCCAAGACCAAGGGCAGCCCCACACACAACCTGACACACAAGAGCAAGGGAAAACCCACGCTCTGCCTGCCCCCCAAAACCAAGGGCAGCCACACGCACAGCCTGCCCCCCAAGACCAAGGGCAGACCCACGCACAGCCTGCCCCCCAAGACCAAAAGCAGCCCGACGAACAGCCTGCCTCCCTACTCTAAGGGCAGCCCCACGAAGAGCCAGCCTGCCCCCACTACCAAGTGCAACCCCACGCACAGCCTGCACCCCACAATAAGGGCAGCCCTACGCACAGCCTGCCCCCCAAGACCAACCGCAGCCCCACGAACAGTCTGTTCCACCACCCACAACAAGGGCAGCTCTGCACACAGCCTGTTCCAATGAGGAGGCGTAATGAATGGTTAAATTGGTGTCACGGGACTGCAATAATGCAGGGTGTTTGCAAGAGCTATAATTGAAGGGGTGGATACGAACAGCTTATGGTTTTTTTCTGGAATTGACCACTGCATCCACCTGAATAAACGATCGCACGTCTCCGCTGTAGACCAGCTTGAGACGTGATTCCATGTCAGTCAAATAAAGCTATCAGTGGATTGATGTGTTCTCTCACAATCATTTTCCTTGTTTGCATGTGGATTGAATTACAATGTGTTTGCATGCGACGTGTTTACTGAAAAGCTGAATGGAGCAGACAATACTTTGTGATTTCCGGAGAGTCACACGGCACGGAAACAGCTCCCCCCAGCCCCACGGCAAACAGTGCTTACGTCTGCCATCGCTGTCAATCTATTTCCTGCGCCAACGTCGTTTCGACCATAAACTGCCCGCGAGTGTATAAATGCGATGCATGACCTGTCCATCACATTCGTGAATGTTTCTGGGTGAACGCCGCTGGCTTCAGCGATTGGGGTTCCGGAGTCACCAACATTAACATTGCATCAACTTCAAAATTCACAGAGATGATGGAAATTATCGGGGTTTGCGTGGGATCTCCTTCCCCACGCCCAACCCTCTTTTCTTAACACGACCCCCTTTTATAGTGAATTAATATTTCCTCCCCAACTCTCTCTCCCTTCTCCTTCTCTCTTTCCGTCTATCTCTCCTCCTCTCTAAAAGTGTAAGAAAACGTGCGGTTGCTGAAAATCTTAAATAAAGGCACGCAATGCTGCAAATACTTAGCAGATCGGGCAACAAATGCAGAGAGAGGAGCATTGTTGAGATAAAATAAGGTAAGATGTCAGTCACACGTGCATTGAAACACAGTGTGAGATGCATATTTTGCGTTGAGTGTTGTGGCGACAGCCCACAATTGTCGCCACTCTTCCGGCGCCAACATAGTATACCCACAACTTCCGAACCCATACGTCTTTGGAATGTGGGAGGAAACCGGAGCACCCGGAGGAAGCACACACGAGCACGGGGAGAACATACAAACTCATTGCAGACAGCGGCCGGAACTGAACGCGGGTCGGATGCGCTGTAATAGCGTCACGCTAACCGCTGCACTACGTTTCATAAGAAATTTGTGAGGCAAGTAAGTTTCATTTGTAGAGATACGAGAGAGTGAAGATACCAGGAAAAAGCCAACTGACACAGAAGCTGTCAGAGAGGATGCGAAATGCTTGATAATGATAGCTGATCTATCTGGAGGATATGTAAATGAAAGAAAATTAATGGCGACCCCTTTCGCCGGTAAAGATCCCATGTGGATGTTCGCCCTCCTTCCACTTCCTGAAGTCAGCGATCAGCTCTTTAGTTTTGACGACGTTCAGCGAGAGGTTGTTGTCGCGGCACCACTCAGCCTACAAAGTGTCTTATCTCACTCCTGCACGCTGTTCCAGGCCAGTCTTGACAACGACACTGAGCTGCCTGGAACGCTCCATCTGCAAGACGAAAATTTGGCTTCCCCCAACTCCATAATTTTGCAGATATGAACCCCCATCTAGTATGATCGTACCCTGGGCCAGTCCAGAGATGACTGCTTTAGGGCTGATAATGAACCCACAGTCAGCTGACGGACGGTGGTCTAGATGTTGTGTTCAGCTCACCGCTGACCTCAAATTCAAAACACACTTGGAGGAAGAGTCCAGAAAGAGCATCTGGGAGAAATACCGTTACTCTTAAGACCCACATACCCCCGCACAAAGCAGACAAAGCAAAGCCAACCTTCTCAACTAAATACCCAGGTATTTATTTTGGAATGAATTCTGACAACACTAGAATGGGAGAGGTACGCCGATTCTCTGGATTGCCATTGGGACTAGTGTTCCCTTACACAGGGCTACATTGAGTTAAGAGGGTGTTACATGAAACAGTAAAAAGGACGTTGTGAGTCTTCGAGCGGACTGATTTTTCGTGATTTTTATTAACTTTTCGTGATATTTATTAATGATGAGGGGGTAGAAGGGTGGGTTGGCAAGTTTTCAGATGACACAAAGGTTGGTGGTGTTGTGGATAGTGTAGAGAAATGTCGAAGATTGCAGAGGGACATTGATAGGATGCAGAGCTGGTCTGAGAAGTGGCAGATGGAGTTCAATTCGGAGAAGTGTGAGGTGGTACACTTTGGAAGGACAAACTCCAAGGCGGAGTACAAAAATGATGGCAGCATTCTGGGTAGTGTGGTGGAGCAGAAGGATCTGGGGGTTCGTATCCACGCGGAAAGTTGCCTCACAGGTGGATAGGCCAGTTTAGAAAGCTTATGGGATGTCAGAATTCATAAGTCGTGGGATCGAGTTCAAGAGGCGCGAGGTGATGATGCAGATCTACAATACTCTGGTAAGACCACACATGGAGTACTGTGTCCAGTTCTGGTCGCCTCGTTATAGGAAGGATGTGGAAGCGTTCGAAAGGATGCAGAGGAGATTTATCAGGATTCTACCTGGTTTAGAGAGTATGCATTTTGATGAGAGACTAAGGGAACTAGGGCTTTACTGTTTGGAGACAAGGAGGATGAGAGGAGACATGATAGAGGCGTACAACATATTAAGGGGAATAGATAGAGTAGACAGCCAGCACCTCTTCTCAGGGCACGAATGCTCAATACAAGAGGGCATGACTTTAAAGTAATGGGTGGGTAGTTCAAGGGGGCTATCAGAGGAAGACTTTTCACCCAGAGAATGATTGCGGCATGGAACGCGCTGCCTGGGTTGGTGGTGGAGGCAGGCACATTGGTCAAATTCAAGAGATTGCTAGGTAAGAATATGGAGGAATTTAAAATCAAGGGATATGTGGTAGGAAGGGCTTAGATAGTCTTAGGTGACGTTTATAGTTCGACACAACATTGTGAACCGAAGGGCCTGTATTGTGCTGCACTGTTCTGTGATTCTCTGATTCTATGACTGGCGCAAATTGATCCCAGGCAGGTTAACACAAACGGTAAGACAAGGGACGTAATACATCTTGGGATAGAATCACAGAATCATGCAGAATCATAGACATTTACAGTATAGACCATGTCACTTGAGACGCAGCTCGTCCATTATGACCGTGATCCATCTCTACGCTCTCCCATTTGCCTGCATTCGGCCCATATCTCTCTATTCCTGCCCGAGCTAAATGCCTTTTAAACCTTGGAATGGTATCTCCTTCCACCACCTGGTCTGGCAGCTCGGTCCAGATAACCACCACCTTCTGTGTGAAAAACTTAACCCGTCAGGTCTCGTTTATTTACCTTCCATGTCACCTTAAACCTGCGGCCCCTGGTTGTGGAATTCCCTGCCTTGGGAAAATGACTCTATCTGTCCAATCTATGCCCATCAAAATTTTGTGAAGCTCAATCAGGTCACATCTCAGCCTCTTAAGATCAAGTGAGAAGAAACCAAATCTGTGCAATCGCTACTTATAACTAGAACCCTCCTGTCTACACAACATCCTGGTGAATCTCTGAACTCTCCCTATTGCTACCACATCCTTCCCCAGGTGTGAGGTCCAGAACTGTACAGAAAGCTTAAATTGCGGTTTTGTGCAGCTGCAACATGACGTCCTAGCTGTTATACTCAATAACTAAAGCCGATGAAGTCCATCATACCAGTCCTGATGAAGGGTCTCGGCCCAAAATTTCGACTGTTTATTTCCGTCCATGGATGCTGTCTGACCTGCTGAGTTCCTCCAGCACTTTTTCTGTATTGGTCCTGAAGTTTAACAATTGCCTTCTTCACTACTCTATCCATTGTGTCAGCCCTCCATGGAGTTATGGACCCACCCAAACGCCTCTTTGTTCTTCTAGTCCCTTCTGACTAATGGGAGCGAAATAGAATAACCCCTCAAGGTGATCACCCTTTTTTTATTCTTAAATTCTATCCATATAGCATTATTTGTAGATCCCTCCAAGATATCCTCCCCAACTAATACGTGATGGTCTCTCTTATCAGCTGTAACAGACCCCCTTCCCTTTTGCACCCCCGTGTCATGCCCGAAGCCGCCATACCCCGAGACAGTGAGTTGCCAGTCCTGATGTGCCCTCAAGCACATTTCCTTCGATGCAACAATATCCACTCTCTCAGCTCATCTATCTTACCTGTGCAGCTCCGTGCATTAAAGTAAATGCAGTTAAGCCAACACACCCACTCATGCGTGCTCCTGGTGTGACACCTGCACTTCCCATTGGACCTACTGTTCTTTTCCCTGCATATGATTGAGCTTCCCCAGCTGATACACTGTCACTCTGGGTCCCAAACTCCCGCCTCATTAGCTGAAACCAAATTTTCACATCATTCCTTCAAGCTGATTCTCGAGCTCAAAGCGTCTGCTCAGACGAGCTGATTTGGTCTCTTATTTCGCTGGGAACAACTGGAATCCCGACCTTGTTGAGGACTTCATTGGCTGTTACCACAGACATCGAGAGATGTCACAGAACGTTCGGGCGCCTCCTATAAATTAATCCTCCAATGGCACAAGGCCAGAAATAACTCCCTCCCTGCGTTATCGTTGGCGCAATACCTCATTGAGCAATTTTTCAAGGACTCCAAACAACAGTGTCGCACATTAGCTGGTGAAGAAGAGGCAACGAAATTCAGCAGAACAAATTGCCAATTGAAAACTCACAGTGAGTGCAGACGTTTCAAGTCCCCAGTTATGTTTCTGCGTAGTATAGATGCATGTGTGTGAATCCTTCCAACTCTCGTGGTCGTTGCTCAACAGCGAACACCCGGCATGGCCGAGCGAGGTCTTGAACTAGTGGGAAAAGGGAGTTCGAGGCGACTGATGTCTATTGCAGGAAGATCAGATTTTTACGCGTGCGCAGACAGGGACACAAACACACTTGTGGCCACAACAAAGTCAGTACACAGACGCACGGGTGGCGTCATGAATGGGAACTTTTGTCTGTTTCTTGATCCTTGCCCGCATCACTCCATCTCCCACGTACGCAACCCACCATCTGAACCATTCACCCCGAATTAGAGTTCTTTCGTTGAGCACTGAATCACAATTCCGTGGCAAGGAACAAAATGTGTTTACTATGCAGGGACAGGTAATAAGAGATGGAAAGGCATAAGTTACAGGAGACACACAGATATCTGCCCCACTTCCATCAAATACTGAGCCATGTGGATGACATAAAATAGTTCATCATTAACACTGGAAAGGCTACACTTCGGTGAAAGAGGTACTTCTAATGTCTGAACTCGGGTGGCTGGATTCAGGGTCCTCACTGTTTTGTGGAAACCACCTGAAGTTCCTGCAGCCTTCTCCCCGAAGCAAATATATTTAGCAGTGGACCTTTGTGAAAAATGAAAAAGAAATCATTTATGATACGCCGTTTTGGCTTGTCACAGATTCGCATTCGTGAAGAGCTCTTCTACAATCTGCAAATTGTGCAATATCAAGACATTATTCCGTGTAATCTAACCGATGGAGAGCAACGCACATTTTATCTGACTGCAAAACAATGAATTCTGTAAGATAACCGCTTGGGCACTTCCATCGATCAATATTTATCTTCTGCAGATACCAGATCATTGTTTACTGCCTTGATAACAAGATGAACAATAACATGTTGCATTGGGAGCCGTTGAATTAAAATCACTGCTCAGGTGATTGCAATATGAAGCCTCTAAATATGCAATAATGGTGACACGGGCCGAGGGGTATGTACTGCACATTCACTGACGGCACCCAATTTGACATCCACAGTTAGAAGTTTGGGCGCTCAATGTATGTTTTACTATTAATATGCTGTGTCTTTCTTAGTGATTGGTGATTGGTTTGTTGTTGTTACATGTACCAAGATACGATGAGAAACCTTTGTCTTGCATGCCATCCATACATAGAACATAGAACAGTGCAGCACTGGAAAGGCCACTCGGCCCACGGTGTTGTGCCGATCTTGATGCCATTTTATACCAAAAGTTCTTCTCTTGTTTACCATCCATATCCGTCCATTCCCTTCATATTCATGTGTCTATCTAAAAGCCTCTTGAACTCCACTAAGCAGATTGCGTCCACCACTAACCCTGATAACCCATTCTAGACAATTACAACTCTCTGCGTAAAAACACCCCTCACCTTTAAACTGTCCCTCTTTAACCTTAAAAGCATGTCCTCTGGTGTTTGGCATGTCTACCCTGTGAAACAGATTATGACTATGCCTCTCATATTTTAGACACTTCTATCAGCTCTCCCTTCAATCTCCGACGTTCTGAGGAGAACAATCCAAGTTTGTACAACCTGTCCTATATCTCATACCCTCTAATCCAGGCAGCATCCTGGTAAACCTCTTTTGCACCTTTTCCAGTCTCCACACCTTTCCTATAATGGGCGACGAGAACTGCAGACAATACTCCAAGTGCAGTCTGACTGAAGTTTTATATAGCTGCAGAATTACTTCCTTCCTCTTATACTCCACATCCCAACCAATGAAGGCAAGTATTCCATACGTCTTCCTCACCAATTTAGCCAATTGCGTAGCCCCTATCAGTGAATTATGGACTTGGACCTCAAGATCCCTCCGTATCTCAATGCTATTTATGGGCCTACCATCAACTGAATACTTTTTCCTTCCATTGGACCTTCCCATGTGCAACACCTCACACTATCCCGCATTAATCTCCATCTGCCACTTCTCTGCCCATATATGATCGATATCCCACTGTATCTTTGACAGTCCACTGTCCACAGCTCCAACAATCTTGGTGTCATGCGCAAACTTACCAATCCACCATCTACATGTTCAGCCAAATCATTGACATATATCACAACAACAGAGGTCCCAGGTTCCTGTCCTTGCAGAACCCGACAGGTACGGAAAGTCTATGTAAACAGTTCATTTGAAAGTCATCCAGCGGGATCGTTGTAAGCGGTCGAGCTTCACTGGTGTGAGATGGGGTTCGGACATAAATCCAGCCGTCGGATTTATTAATGGTGCTAGAAAATTCATACGCGACTCTGCACCCTTGGAGACACCTGCCTGGCAGGGAACAAGTGCCAGTGCTCGTTACACAGCTGACTTCGAAAGCACCCTGTTGTTCGGGTCCCATCCGTGCTGGCACGGTCCATCCCTGCGCGCAGCAAGTCCAAAAATAGCCTTTTGCATGTAAAACGAGGGGTTGTTTCTTCAGCCCCCGTCTTTGCCCTACGGACCTATGCGGGCTTCCCCGATGCAAGACATCTAGCCCTTCCAGGAGGGTGATGGCGTACCGCAAAGTCTTCCCATCAGCCGGTCCTATTAGGGGCAGGACCGCGGGCCTCAATTCGGTATGCGCAGTGGTGACCAGGGATTCCGTCAGCGCGCTGGTCACTCTGGTGTTTTCTAAAAGCTCGCGATCGCAGGGCCTCTCATAGATGCTTGTCACCAACGCCCATTTCCTGACGACTCTAGTGCCGTCACTGACCGTGCTCCACTGCGGTCGTTCGTATAATTCCTATTCGAAGGTAGGGTACAGGACACTCGCTGCGGTCTCTACCCGATCCCGCAAGGTAGTGTCGTTACCATTCCTTCCCGGTGGAGCCCGCAGGGCGTTGTTAACGCTCTGTTGGTCAGACAAACTCCCTAAGTGCTCGCTTCCTGGTGAGAAAGGCTCACGTTGGGAGTCCTGTCATACCACAGTCGGAGCAGCCATGTGGCCAGATGTTTGCCCGACAGCTGGCGGTACCTATCCGCCAGCTGGGTGAGTTCCTTGACAGAGAAATCCAGGGTCTCCGTAGTTTCGGAGGGCTCATGGACACTTCTGCCTGTTGGGGGCCTCATCCTGAATCCTATCCCCTCCATGGCGGACCTGTGACCGCATGGTGATGGGTCGAGCATGCAGGTGTTCGGGTGGGTAGGGGTGCGGGCGGGAGTGATGGGGCCTCGGCTCTCAGCACCCCCTCCTCGTCAGTATCCAACCATATATCCCAACACCCAGCCATGCGTCCAGCTTGACGCCGTGCCGGATCAGGACTCGAATTTTAATGGTCTGGCTACGAGCCAGACCGGCGGGCTGCCTACTCCACCTTTAGCTGAATCAGCCTGCAGGCGAACTCAGTACCTCTGGCCTTGAGATTATTAGCTTGGGTCGAGGCAGACTGGACTGCCTCTTGCAGCGTGCAGCAGCTCTTCTGGAGCTCCTTTATCTTTCTGGAGACATGTATTCTCTGTCTGGCTAGTCATCCTGACCTGGCGTCTGTGGAGGGACGCAAACAGCCAGAAGACACCCCCTTTGACTCCCTTTGGCCCTGGGGTACCCCGACCTCTGGAGGAGCGCAACCACGTGGTGCCCCAGTTTCTCACCACAGGGGTCTAACTGCTTAGCCCAGTCCACTGGCATAACGTAGTCTGCCAGCATGATGGCCAAGCTCCCAAATGCCTCACTCTGGTCAGTCCACCCGGGGATCCTATGCTCAAGTGCCTGTACTGGCTTTCTTTCCCCTGTTCCGAAAGATCCTTCCCCGCTTCTCTGTCCAGCTAAGACCTCAAGACCCTACTCGCTGCGCCCAATGTTGGAAGACAAGTTCGTAATGTCTTAAATGGCAGGGACTCTAGACACAGTGTTCGGAATTAAAATGATTTATTAATAAAAGCCAAATGCGGGAGAGGATAACGGGGCAATACACACACACATTCGCACAGGGGTGACCGCGAACGTGTTTGGGGGCACGGGGGATTCGCAACAAGGGTGAGACACACACACACACACACACACACACACACACACACACACACACACACACACACACACACACACACACACACACACACACACACACACACCAAACAGGGTACAAACAAATCAAGGAAGAAAAATACGACACCTGCCACCCTCCTTGACAGTGCAAGCATCGGCTCTATGTTCGAGGGATATTCTAGCTGACTACTCTTAAGCAGTGCACAGGTTACCTCAGCGTTCCTCGAAGACAACAAAGAGGGAGAGCCAAGCACATGCGGTACTCTTTATAGTGCTGAAGGGCTGGGGGGTCCAGACCAGGACGTTCAAAACGTCCAATGCACCGAAGTCAACAAGGACAAAGGTGCTTCAAAGGATCAATGGTTCAGGTGTGCACTTGATGGGCGGGATGGAGCCACACCTTGATTGACAATGGGGCTTGAGCAGAAAACTCAGTGCCATCTTTAGTTTGTCCGTAAAAGTCGATCGTGTAATATTCGGTCTCGTAACGGAGATAATTTTCTAACCGACACGTGAGGAGAATTCACTTCATTTATCGCCAAGAAAAGGCAATCACCTAGTGAATTGAGTCCCAAGGTAACAGCATTAATTACAAACAGATCAGGACCAGCCTTCTATACATCATCACAGAATGGTGGGATTTTCATTCAGGAAATTATTTTCACAACACAACATATCTCCAACTCAATTGGATAACATCGACGTTTCTAATTCCGCGAATTTCCACAGGTTCTGTCCAGCCTATGTGTTTCCAGCAGATCAGGTTTTTTTTCAGGTTTGCATCAGCTCAGCACTTTCTGTCTGCTTGCCGGTTTGACCAACCGGTGTGTGACTATTTAATTTCGATTATTTCATTCTAATTGATACCACTAATTCGACGTCGATTTTGATTTCCAACGTCGTTACGAGTTTATGGATAAGATATTGGAGAGGAGAAAAAGTTGTAAGCTTGGCTGGTTCGTTAACCATTCATTGTGATATTGGAATCTCTGTGGTGTTACCCTGCATTCATGTTGAATTGTTTGATACACCAGAGCTCACATTCAATAAGGCACGTCAGATTGTTACCCCGATGAAAACAACTAAAAATATGAGGGAATTCAGTTCATTTGATGTGTGTGTGTGGCATCATGGTTCAAGCGGCTTGGATCATGCGGTGAGAAACGGTGGGAAGACGGTTAACATTGTGAGACCAACCATTCAGTACGGGAGGCTGTTTCAATATTAGCAAAATAGGACACAGAGCGAAAGTCTGCAAAATCCCACAAAACGCAAAGGAAGCATGAGTTGCATTGCTTATAAATATCTGCAGGCTTGAATTTGGATCATGCAGCAGGTTCCAGCCCGTCTCCTGGCACTTCAGTAAATGGACAATCTCGGCGCATGCAACCAACTTCATTCACACAACAGATATGACAAGTGATGAGAATCCGGTCCCCGCAAAGCATCACCTGTCAGTGTGATCTGGGGACTGGGAAACAACCTTCATTCATCAGCTCCTGCAAAAAAAGAATAGAAATTATAGCTAACATTACAAAGATTTTCAATTATTTATTTTCAATAGTTGAAAGCATGATCATGCACTAAAGCGATTTCTAACCATTGAAGTAACTTCAAAAACAAGTCAGACACTTACATTTTTCCCATAGTGAGACGCAGAGCCATCCCAGATCCTGGTAAATGTTTTTTTATGTGTAATTGATGTGAAATTAATATTGAAAAGACGAAGTTGTAAACTGAGGGCTTAAAATGAGTGGGAATTGTCAATCTGGGAAAGAAGATCTGACACTAAAAGCCCAAAGATCCAAAACATCAGATTGCTCCAACCTTTCCTGTCAACAACACAATGGTTTTCTGGGAACCTTCTAAATTTGACGCAATTTGAACAACTACCCATTGGTTACTGAGAAAGAATGAACCTTGGTTTTGGGTGAAATGCAAAGAGCTAATGATCATTGTAAGGAGGCCCTTAGCAAATCCCTTATTGTCCATCATGAACCCAAACGCACTGAGCCTTTCCTTTAGAGTCTCTAATTATGATATTCGAATTATCTGCACTCATGTTGTCCAGGTCACGGGTAACCTACAGTATTTGCTGCTCACTCGTTGACATCAAAAGCATAAGGAATAAGACACAAGAAAGACAAGAACTACAGACGTTGCAATCTGAAGCAAATTCACTAGGTGATGGAGGAACTCGGTGTGTCAGGCTGTATCTGTGGAGGGAAATAGGCATTCGATGTTTCGGGTCCAGGTCCTTCACCTGAAGTGAAATATAGAACGGAGAGTGCCAGTGTAAAGTGGTGATGTGAAGGAGCGGGGCAGTAACTGGGAGGCGAAAGTTGGATCCCGGTAATTGGAAGCTGGAGGAGGGAAGGGTGGAAATAACGATAGAGGCTGGGAGGTGACAGATGGAGGCAACAAAATCTGCAGATAATGGAATATGATGGTAGGTAGAGCATTGGACCAAATAAGGGAGGTGGGGAGGGCAGATGAGAATGGGGTGGGTAGAATTGACCAGTGGGAGGAGGGTGTGGCTGATGGACAGATGGAGTGTGTGGTGGAGGGTAAAGAAAGTGAGTGATCATTGGTTGGGGGCGGTGTGCAGGAGGAACTGTGTAGAAGGAAGTAATATTTTCCACATAGCGTCATCCAGACCACATCGACTTGCCGGGATTCTCCCTTGTTATGATCCTCACACTGATCATCACACTTCAGAACAAAACCACCCGAGAGGTGCACTCTCGTCCTCGCAAATAAACAGCTCAGAGTGAATTCAGAAGGTGAAATCTTCATACGACAAGTTGTTGACAAGTTGTCCCAGAACAGATGAAGGAAAAATGTTGCTCAATAATATGTTTTCAAACGTTTTGTATACATCCAAACTGGGTGGTCCGAATCTGAAGCCCAGTTCACAGAGAACATCCTCAGCGGCTATATTAGGTTGGCGTGGTGGCGCAGCTGGTACTACCACTGAAATACGGCGCCAGAGACCCGGGTTCCATCCTGACCTCCGGAGCTATCTGTGTGCAATTTGCACTTTTTACCTGAGACCGTGTGTGTTTCCTTCCAGTGCCCCGGTTTTCTTCCACATCCCAATGCCACGCGGGTCGGTGGGCTAAATGACCCTCAGTAGTGATGCGTGTGAGAATCTGGTGAGCTTTGAAAAATGTAGGGGGAATAGACATGGGATGAGTGGAGAATCAGTGCAAATGAACGGATGGAGGTCGGCACAGACTCGGTGGGCAGAAGGGACTGTTTCCCGGCTGGAAGACACTCTGACTCTATCCGAAAGAGAAATTCATCACCTGCAAATCAAGTGTGGAGCCTGGGTGATTATTCACTCTGCTGACACATTCCAGAGCAAAATAAAACAAACATTTGGAGGACATCAGCGAGTCAGGCAGCATCAGTCGGATGCGGATGTACAGTTATAGTTCGTCGGTCTATTGGTGGCGCTTCATAGATTGAGACAAACATTGTCTTTGCTCCATCTAACTATCATGTAACACCTTATAATAAGACTCTTATAATACTATTGCAAGATTTATTTTGATTTTTAACTGTCTGAATGAATACCAGATCCAAAGCTGGAGCTAATGGAAGGAATAATGGAGACCCTCAACCTACTTTGGAATCTATTTTTAAAATTGATAAAAAGCTGTATAAAAGATTTGCCAATTTGGAAACACTTTGAAAGGACATTGAAGACAGACAAAATACATTCATCCAGTAAAACGCTAAACAGAAGCAATTAATTGCTGAGCTGGATCAAGCAGGTAAAAAGAGAGACTACAGAGTGAATTCATTGAAAAAGATTTTATTACGATCAAACAAAAGCTGGAACAGCAAACACAGAGGATTATTGATTTAGAGAGCCGTAGTAGGAGAAGGAATGCAAACAAAAAATATGGCATTTCCAGAGAATGCTGAAACAGGCAACACTATTGAATTATTTTCTAAACTTCTGGTCGATGTGTTTGGCTCTGAAGTGTTTTCTGCTCAGCCTATTCTTGATCGTGCTCATCGAGCAATAAGAACGAAGCCTCCGCCACAGCAAAAAACACGGCCACGGATACTGAGGTTTCACTTCGTGAGTATGAAAAAAAATAATTCGAATTGCTCGTAGTCGTGGAATGATTCAATATAAACAGTGGAAGTTTCGTTTGAAGATTACAGTCCAGAAGTTATGAAAGAAGGATTCAGTTACAAACCAGTTATGTCACGTCTTTATCAAAGCAATGATCATCCAGCATTATTATTTCCAACATGGCTGAGAATTACCTTATCCGATAAATCTCGTAAATTGTTTAATTCTGTCACGGATGCCGAAGATTTTCTAATGGACTAGCCTTCAGTTTTACATGGTTAAAAAAATCGTTCTTCCTCGAATTAATACATTTGTTTTGTTGAGTAATAATTAATTTCAGATTTAACTCTTCCTAACTTTGGAGATTGTTTTCTCTCTTTGCTTAACGATCCGGTTTTGGAACATGGACACTTATGATACTTAATGATTCCTCTTTTCCTTGTCCTATTATCTCTTTTAGTTGAATATTTTTAATTCTCTGTTTTAATAATAATCAAACTTGACAAAGTGATTGATCTTTTTTTTCTTTGAAATAGTGATAAAACTGGATTTTTTTAAAAATGTGGATTGTTAATATCCTTTGCTTTTGTTTTTTTAACACCATTGCTTATAGTTCGTTAAATTTGTTTTGGTTTTCACGATAATTTGTTTTGACTGAAAGGTGGTTTACATTCTTTTCAATATTGGAGTTTAGCCACCAATAGAGTTGGGGGTATTCAAATTAGTAGATAGCTTTTTGGCTGCCTGTTCGCCAGTTTACGGGCTTTTGTGAGTGGGGGGTGGGCCTAATGAACTGAAAATATGTCTAAATTCTCATCAAATCCGGCTCCTCGTTGAACTCTTTTTCCTCTTCCTGTCAATGAGCCTCCTGTACAGTAAGATTAACCCTTTACATACCACCTGGTTTTGCTCTATTAAAATGGATAAGATGATTAATTTTGTTGCCTGGAATACATCGCTTTTAACAATCCAATTCAGTGCAACAAGGTCTTTAAAGTTTTTCATAGGCTGGATGCTCAGATTATTTTTGTGCAGGAGACGCGTATGAGGAGAGAGGATAATCAAAGTTTTTTTTTAAATTTTTTGTGGGGGTCAACAGTTCCATGCAAATGCACAAGCAAAGGTGAAAGGAGTCTCCATTTCCGCAGACTCCTCTATTTCATTTGTTCATCATGAGATAATTTCAGACACGAATTGTAGGTATTTATTAATTACTAGCTTACTTCATAACAAAAATTAGTTATGTTTAATGTCTATGCACCTAATGTTGATCATCCCGGATTTTTTTAAACATTTATTTGCATCTTTTCCTAATTTAAACGAATATAATTT
This sequence comes from Pristis pectinata, assembly GCF_009764475.1. Taxonomy (NCBI): domain Eukaryota; kingdom Metazoa; phylum Chordata; class Chondrichthyes; order Rhinopristiformes; family Pristidae; genus Pristis; species Pristis pectinata. Next base: position 2,855,426 of record NC_067440.1, on the reverse strand, counting down.
GATTATGGGTGTAAATTTCAACTACTGTTTAAACCCTCCGATGGATAGATCTGTGTCGAATCCTGCACTTCCGATTAAATCTGCTGTTTTTATTAATTCATTTTTCGTTGATTCCGGAATTTTAGATGTTTGGAGATTTCTACACCCATATGATAAATAATTTTGATTCTTCTCTCATGTTTATCATAATTAATTGAGCATTTTTAACTGATGCTAGATTAGCTCCATTTATTTTTGACTGTAAATATGATGCCACTGCCATTTCTAATTATGCGTGGTTGGAATTATCAATTAAATTAGCAGATGTATCCTCTGGCTTCAGACAATGGCGATTGAATCCTTCTCTATTGCAAGATTCTAACTTTGTCCAATTTATTAAAGAACACATTTCATTTTTCTTTTTAACTAATTTCACTGAAGAATCTTCCAGTGGGATATTATGGGATACTTTGAAAGCAGACATTCGCGGTCAAATTATTTCATATTCTGCTGGATCAAACAAAAAACCGAGGCCATCTATCTGTCTCCACTAACCATATGATTGCGTTTGTTACCTTAATGGCCTAACGATCCATTTTGCTTAAATGGAAGGATCCAACAGCCCCTATTACTTGTCAATGGTTCTCTCAAACTATATAATTTTTAACCTTGGAAAATATTAGGAGTGGTAGAGTTGATCCTTCACTTAAATTTGAGGAAGCTTGGAGTCCATTTATTGAATATTTTCACATGATATAGATCCCCTTTTATTAAATTTTCAACTTAGAGGAATGGAGTTTACAACATAATATTGCCCTGTTTCTACTCAGAATTTTAAGTCCAGTTTTTTTCTGTTTTTTTTTATTTTTTTCTTTTTTAGCTTAATTCGGTTTGATATACTGCTTATAAATTTTGTTATTGATTTGGGGATTTTTTTCTTTCTTTTATATTTTATAATAATTTTATTTCTTTACTTTCTTTTATATTATATCATATCCATTCATTAAGATCGTTGGATCCACAGATTTTTTAATATAATTTATTGTTTTTTTATGATTATCCATGCCATGATTGTTATTCCGATCTCTTTGTATTATATGTACAAACAATGATGTTATATATTAATCTGTATTAATTTGAAAACTAATAAAAAGATTGAAATCTAAAGGAAAAAACGAACTAATAATGAAATACGTATATAGGCTGATAAGATTTAAGAAATCGATAAAAAGTATTCTGATGCTCGAATTTGTAGCTTTATGAAAAGAGAACAGAACTTAAATTACAACATAGTTTACTATCAACATCTCCATTGCAAACTCAATTACTTAAAACAAGAAGTCAGTTTTAAATACATGGTGACAAATCTGTTAGATTGCTTGCCAATCAACTGAAAACTGCTTCGACTAATCGTCAGATTATTAAAATTCGTAAATTAGATAGTAACTACACGGTGGAACATGAACAAATTAACAAATCCTTTCAAGAATTTCATGCTTATTTAAACCAATCAGAATCTCCTGAGTATTCTACATTATTGCATGAATTTTTAAGCGACCTCAAGATTACGAAATTATCGTGCAATGAACGTTGAATATTAGATGTACCCATTTCCGAGGAAGAAATAAAGAAAGCAAATTTTTCAATGAATTCGGCTAAACCACCCGGTCCTGATGGGTATTCAGTCGAATTTTTTAAATCCTTTCCCGATCTTCTTTGTCCCTGGTTAGGAAAAATAATTAAAGATGACCTATCAGCGGGTGAACTACCACAATCCTTTTATGAAGCTACTATATCTTTAATTGTTTAAAAGGATAGAGATCCCACTGAATGTGCATCTTATAGACCCATTTCTTTATTAAATGAGGATTGCAAAATATTTTCGAAAATATTGGCTTCGAGATCGGGACAGGTTCTTCCAAGAATTATCTCCGATGACCAGACAGGATTTATCCGGAATCGTTATTTGCATTTTAACATTAGGAGGTTAATGAATATTATATATACCCACTCATCTAAAAATCCACAATGTATTAGCTCATGAGATGTTGAAAAGGTGTTTGATGGAGTCGAATGGGAATATTTATTTAATACACTTTAGAATTTAATTTTAGTCACAATTTTATATCTGCGATTAAATTGATTTATCCAATACTTATTAATAATCAGATATCCCCTCTGTTCAGGCTATCGAGGTACGAGACAGGGTTGCCTTCTAAGTGATTTATTATTTGATATTGCTTTGGAACATTTGGCAATTGCCCTTCGGGATTCTTCTAACATATCTGGTATCACTCGTGAACAGGGGATACATAAGGTATCTCTAGATGCAGATGACATTACTTCATATTTCTACCCGGAGGAATCCATCCCTGCAGTGTTATCACTGATTTCTCAGTTTGATGTTTTTTTCTGGTTATAGATTCAATCTGAATCAGAGTGAACTCTTTCCATTAAACATGCAAACCCCAATTTATAGGCGATTCCGATTTAGATTAGTCACAGATCATTTTATGTATTTAGGCGTTAAAATTACCAAGAAGGGTTAGGACCTGTTTAAGGTTAACTTGTTGCCTTTAATTGATCCCGTTAAATAATTATTTACGAAATGGTCCCCATTATCTCGAAGATTGATAGGCCTAATTAATGTCGTTAAGATGAGTATTTTACCAAAATTTGGTATCTATTTCAGGCGATTCCAACTTTAATCCCGAAATCTTTTTTTGACACTATTGATTCAAAAATTCTTTCTTATATATGGCAGAATAAAAACGTAAGGTTAAGTAAGAAATATTTACTAAAATGAAAAAAGGATGGTGGCATGGCTTTGCCGATCATTGGATTATATTACTGGGCAATCAATATAAGATATTTAATTTTTCGGGCACAAGATTTAGATGTAGTTCATGGATTTTCATTAGTTTCTGTTTTTGGAGCCGCATTCCCTTTTGCACTGATTAAATCGAGTAAACATATGACTGAACCAATAGTTAAACATAGAATACGAATGTGGTTTCAATTCTGTAAACTATTTGGATTCAATAGATTTAACTGATCAAGCCCCATTCAATCTATTTTTTTTCCTTCAACCATCCGGAATCGACTCAGCTTTGTCTTTATGGAAAACTAAGGGAATAACATGTTTCCGTGATTTATTCATTGATATCTGTTTTTTTTTTAATCTTTGGAACAGTTGTTTAATAAATGCAGTTTGCCGAGTTCACATTGTTTCGATATTTACAGATTAGAAACTTTCTAAAAGTTACTATGACTTCTTTTACGCCTACATATAAAATCGAAATTACGGGAAAAATAGGTTTTAATCCCTATCAGAAGGGCTTGATAGCAATAACGTATGAACTAATTGTGAAAATATGTCCAGAAATATTTGATAAAAATTAAGAACGAATGCGAAAGAGAAATCCAGGTACTTTTTCCCACAGAGATATGGAAGAAAATTCTTCAATTAGTTAATGCATCTTCAATGTGTGCCAGACACTCTTTAATACAATTTAAGGTGGTTCACAGGACCCACATGTCGAAGGGTAAGTTAGAGTTTTTATCACCATATAAATCCTATATGTGATAGATGGAATTCGGAGGGGGATTCCCTGATACGTATGTTTTGGTTCTGTCATCTTTTATAAAAAAAATATTGGAAAGACGTTTATAATATTATTTCAACTGTGTTGAATACTGATTTACAACCTCACCTAATCACTGCAATTTTTGGGTTATCAATGATGGAATCTGGCCACTTATCTGCTTCTGCTTGTCGCATGATTCCCTTTGTTAAATTAATGGCAAAGCGATCCATTTTGTTTAAATGAAGATCCAATATATCCCACTACTTTTCAATGGTTCTCTAAAACTATATCATGTTTACACTGAGAAAAAATTAGAAGTGGCGCTGTGAATTCTTCACTTATATTTGTGGAAGTTTGGAGTCCATTCATTCAATATTTTCGCTGATGTAGATCCCTTTTCAATAATCTTTGAACTTGGAGGAGTGGAGTTGACGACATAATAATGCTCTTTGTTGATCGAGAAATGTCAGTCGTTTTTCTTTCTTCTGAAATTTATTTCCAGTTTGTTTCGTTTTGTTACTTATATTTTTCAATTTTGTTTTTTTATATAATAAATCTTTTTCTTTCTCGTTTTGATCTTTTGTAATATATGCGTTTACTAAGAAACCGTTGGACTTACAATATCTCTTTTTTATTCTTTATGATTACATACGTCATGATTGTCCTCGCGATATCTTTGAATAACGTGTATAATTATCGATGTTATATGTACTATTCTGTATTAATTTGACAACTCATAAAATGATTGAAAAAGAAAGAGTCCTCTTTCGGGCCGAGGCTCTGTCTGAGGATTGCTATTGATAATGGGAAATAATCAATATAAATAGGAGAGAGTGTGAGGTGTAGCTGTAATTCAAACACGGCCCTGCCCAGTGAACAAGATACCAGACAAAATGAGAACAGAACACACAACAGTGACGTTAACTTACTTTTAATTTCGGACCGGATAATTTTAAAATGAAATACAACTCACACGAATTCTACGGGGCTCAAAATTTTTAAAACATGTCATAAATTGTTCGGTTGTCTCACGGAAATAATTTGATGGCCAAAGTCAAGGGATATTTCAGTCCGTTCTTCACTTCCTCTCTGAACTTCCTCTGGGTCACTGCATAAATGAAAGTGTTCGTGCAGCAGCTCAGGAGTTGAAGCATTAGTCCGATTTCTGAAACAAATGTGGGCAAGGGAACGGGGTAGCCCAGATAATCCAATCGCCGTAATATCGAGCAAACCATGAACACCGACCATAAGATGATGAAATTGCCCGATATTCCGAAGAGTAATAGCATGGATTTTCTTCGATTTTCCATTTCTTGGTCACAGGAAGACGCACCTGTGTTGCCCCTCTGCAACCTAATGCGGGCTCTGCTGGCCACAAGAATGTGCCTGACAGTCAATGCATTCATCAGGAGGATCAGGCAAAAGGGGACAAATGGCGTGAGAATGTAATTTACTAATTCAACCAGGGCCCAGGCTACCGAATGGGATACAGCAGGGAAGATGTGGCAAAACCAGGGATTGTTCGATAACCAATACTGCTCAGTATACAGGAAGTACCAGAAGACATTCTTCAGAGAGCTCACCACTGTCACTGTTCCAAGAACTATATCGGCCGTTCTTGCGGTGCAATACTTCAATTTCAGCTTCAGATGGCCACAAATCAATCGAAGGTGAAAGTGACTGTGAACCAGACCGAGCAGTCTGTGGCTGCATAAAGCAGGATGGCGTGGATATTGCAGATGGGAATCAGCCGTACAAAGCTAAACTTTGTCTTATAAACAATGGGAATCTGTCTTAATATCAGATCTATAATCACGACCAGGAGGTCCGCTGCTGCCATAGCGACCAGGTAACGAGTGACACACTTGGAAAGGCCACATCTTCCCCGACATAGGATCACAATCGTCACCACATTAACTGTTCTCAGCAGAAAAAAAAACAAGGAAAAGTGATCAAACAAACCTCACCAAAAATACTAGATTCTAAAAGGACAATATGTATATATGTACCTGAATGCCCGTAATGTTCAAAACAATGTCAGTGAACTTGTGGCACAAACCAGTACAATTAGTTATGACTTAGTGGCCATTACAGAAACGTAGTTGCAGTGTGGCGATGAGTGGGAATTAAATATCCAGGGGTATCAGGTAAAACGGAAGTACAGACAGAAAGTTAAGGGCGGTGCATGCGGTCAGGGAAATAGTGAGAGACGATATAAATCTGAGAATCAGAGTGTTAAGTCCATCTGGTAGAGATTAGCAATAGTAAAGGGAAAACAATCTCTGGTTGGAGCTACCCACGGGTCGCCGAATAATAACATCAGTGGCACAGGCAATAATCCAAGAAATATTTGATGCATGTAACAATGGAACAGCAGTTGTCATGGGGTCTTTAAGTTCCACATAGTTTGGGCGAATCAAATTGGTCGAGACACTCTTGAGGAGTAATTTATGGTGTGCATCCGTGATAGCTTTCTTGAATGCATGTCAGTGAACCTGCAAGGGAAAATGCTATCTTCGATCTGGTCCTGTGCAATGAGTCAGGTAAAATTAACGATCTCTTCTCTAGGGATCCTCTTGAACAGTGATCCGAGTATGGTTGAATTTCTCATACAAATGAAGAGGCCAATAGTTCAATACAAAGACAGTGTTATGTCTAAACAAGGGAGACAACAACGGGATATGGTAGGAGCTGTAGATGGTAGACTGGAATCGTGGACTATATGGTGGGACAGTGCAAGTCTTTCAAAGAGATTTTTCACGGTGTCCAATAAAGGCATATTCCCGTTAAAAGCAAGGACAGTAAGGGTGGGGAGAGCCAGTCTTGCAAAGCTGAGGCACTAAAAGAATGCTACAAGCTAAAAACTCATGCGTACAAAGTCGCCAAAAGTAGAAGGAACTGGAAGATTGGGAAAACTTTAAAAAGCAACAAAGAATCAATGAGAAAACAATAAGGAAATGGAAGATAGATTATGAAAGTAAACTGGTACAAAATCTCAAAATGGATAGTGAATGTTTTTATAATTATACAAAGAGGAGAAGTTTGACTAAAGTGAACAATAGGTCACTTGAAAGATGAGAAAGGGGAATTAGTATCGAATAATGTGGAAATGGCCGAGGCCTTGCACGAATATTTTGTCAGTCTTCACGGTGGAGGACAGGTTTCACAAACAAGGAGACATGTTATAGATGCATTGGGAGGTGTGCACCTCCATACATTCTGTCACTAACGAGGTAGTGATGAACAGAATAGTGGGTCTAAAAGTAGAAAAGTTCCCTGGTCCCGATGGCATGTATACCAGGGGACTGAAAGAAATGCGGAAGTTGCAGTCGAGGCGTTTATCAGAATTTACCAAAAGTGTCTGGATTCTGGGAAGGTCCCGGCAGACTGGAAGAGAGCGATTGTCACGCCAGTGTTTAGAAAAGGATGTTGGCAAAAAGCAGAAACTACAGGCCAGTTACCTTAATATCTGTAGTCAGGAAAATGCATGAATCTATCATAAAGGAAGAAATAGGGAGACATCTGGACAGAAGTGGTTCCTTTAGGCAGACACGGCATGAATTCTGGAATGGCAGGTCCTGTTTCACAAACTTACTGGAGTTCTTTGAAGACATCATCAGTGTAGTGTATAGAGGGGAACAGGTGGCTGTTGTATACTTGCCTTTCCAGAAGTCATTCAATAAGGTGCCGCATAGAAGAATTGTCAATAAGATAAAGATACATGGAATTGGGGTGAACATGGACAGAGAATTGGTTAACCAGTGGAAGGCAAAGTTGGGATAAACGGGTGTTTCTCCCGTTGGCAATTCGGGGTGAGCCGAGGGCCGCAGGATCGGTGCTGGGCCCGCAAGTGTTCACGGTATACATTAACAGTTTTGAAGAAGGGACTGAGTGTCGTCTTCCAAGTTTGCTGATGACAATAAATTGAGTGGAAAAGCAAATAGTGCAGAGGTTGCGGAGAGTCCACAGAGAGATATAGATAGGTTAAGTGAGTTTGCAAGGGTCTGCCAGATAGAGTACAATGTTGGTTAATGCGAGGTCATCCAACTTGTAAGGAAAAATAGAAGATTAGATCATTTAATGGTGAAATATTGAAGCATTCTGTTGTGCAGAGAGGCATGGGAGTGTTTGTGCATGAATGGCAAAAGGCTGGTTTGCAGTTGAAACAGGTTTTCAAGAAAGCAAACGGAAGAAAGCAAATCTTCATTGCTGGAGGGATTGAATTTAAGAGCATTAAGGTTAGCCTGCAACTGTACAGGGTGCTGGGGAGGCCTCACCTTGAGTACCGCATGCAGCTCTGTTCTCCATATTTGAGGAATGATGTACTGGCTTTGGAGAAGTTGAATGGGAAGTTCAGCAGGTTGATTCTGGAGATGAGGGGTTCAGCCTATGAGGACTGATGGGAGCTGCCTCGGACTATACTCGCTGGAATTCGGAAGAATGACCAACGTATAAAATAAAGAAAGGATCGATAAGAGAGGCAGGAAGGTTGTTTCCGCTGGTTGGTGAGACTAGAACTCGAGAACATGGCCTCAAGACTCTGGTAAATATATTTAGGACGGAGCTGAGGAGAAACTGCTTTTACCAGAATGGTGAATCTGTGGAATTCTCTGTCCGTAGAAGCAGTAGAGGCTGCCCTATTAAATGTATTTAAGACAGATAGTTTTCTGCATTGTCGGGGAATTAAGGGTTATGAGGGAAAGGCAGGTCGATGCATCAGAGTCCACGGCAGATCAGCCATAATATTGATCAGGCTCGACGGACCAATATGGTCTCCTTCTACTATTTCTTGTGGTCAAGTATAACACAATTAGGCCCTTCGACCCGGCATGTACGTCAAGTACTCATCTCTACTCATTGCATTAACCAGCACTTGATCGGTAGTGTTCTACATCATGGTGATTCAATTACTCATCCAGATGCCTCTTAATTGTTGTGAGAGTCTCTGTCTGCACACCCCGTCAGGCAGTGTGTTCCATATTCAATGCACCCTGTGGGTGAAAATATCTCCTTCCGATCTCCTCTAAACCTTTCACTCCTCACCTAAAACGCATGTACGCCAGACTTGGACGCCACGGCTGGGGAAACGTTTCTTACTGTCTAATCCGTCTGTGCCTTCCATAATGTTGTATATCGCTGTCAGATTCCCTCAGTCTCTCCTGCTACAATGAAATCAAACCCAGATTATCTGTGATTCTGGATTCAGCCCTCTTACTCTCCAGTTATGATGAAGGGTCTTGGTCCAAAAGGTCGATTGTTTATTTCCCTCCATAGATGATGCCTTACCTGCTGAGTTATTCCAACATTTTGTTTGCCTATCCCCAGACTATCCAGTTTCCCTTCAGAACTGAAACGTTCCACCGCAGGCAACATCCTGCTGAATCTATTCTGCACCTTTTACAGTGCAATTACCTTCTTGCTATCGCGTGGCGATCAGACATACACACAATTTTCCAGCTTTCTCCAAACCAATGCTTATAACATGCAAACAAGACCGCTCTGCACTTACGTTCCATGTCCTGGCTAATGAAGGTAAGCATTCAGAATGCAGTTTCTCCTCTCTATCAACCTGCCCGCAATGTGAAGTCTTTATCATGGACAAGAGAATGGCTTCTGAACTCCAGGTAATTCCTTGCTGGAATTTTTTTTCTCATGAAATAATCATTCTCAGATTATAAATTTGGTGACGATAATCTTTGCGCATTATGTTTGAAAGTTCACAAATGAGGCTCTTTATTTGCATAACGACCGCATTAAGAATTGCTCTAAAAATGGAAGAATGTTAATGTTCCCAAAGTAAATTATAATTGCAAATAACGTGGCCGGCGGCTGCTTGCCTGTTATCATGTGATCCTGATTTAGGAATTTCTGGGTGACCACCGAGTTTCTGTCAAACGGTGAAAAAAAGTTTCTGACTGCCAGCAAAGAGAGACCTGCAGCTTTGCCGTTGGTCAAAAAATCAAGGAACTTGGTGTTCACGGAAACATTCCAAAATTAATGAAAAACAATGAATGGTTGGCAATATTTTAAACAGTATTACGAAATGTAAGTGACTTAAACAGTATCAACTCAAGTAATTCAATATTGTAAAGCAAGCTCCATTGACTAAAGTAATATTTTCTCTGTTTTCCCATACAACTACTCCTCACCATTCAAGGGTTTGAGTTTGTTTTCAAATGTTCGGACAATGTTAACTGCTGGTAGGTTTTAGTGCCACGGTATGCAGCGAGCCTACAGTTGCATATCTGGGGCATTCGACGTCATAGACCAGCTGCGGAACACTGTCGGATAGGATTCAGATTTGGATTTGTGCAGTCCCCCCCACCCCCTCCACATCATAGACGTTGAGATATAGAAACAGAAGTAAACATTCGGTCTATATTCTGCTCCACCATTCAATGATGGTTGACTTTTTAGCCCATTGTCCCACCTACTCCCTGTTACCCTTTACCTCCTTACCAATGAAGAATCTCTCTCTGCCATAAGTGAACCCAATGAACTGGCGTCCACAGCCCTCCGTAACAACGAATTCTGCAGATCCATCAACCTCTGGTTGACGAATTTTTGCTCATCTCGGTTGTCATGGGACTTCCCTAGATTTTGAGACTGTTCCCTCTGATCCTCGATTTCTTAAAGGAACAAACGCCACCAATTCAGATTCTTCGCTTTCCTAATGCTTCCAGATCCGTGATAATTTAAACGTATTCCAGTGGCGTTAGTTGAATATTTGCAATTCATATAATGGATCAAACACTACTTCGTGTGTGCATATCACCTCAAACTATTAGCTTGCAATGATCGTGTATCACCATCAGAACCCATGAAGAGCAGCCCAGTTCTCAGACACGGGACAACATGATCAATTCAAATAATTACCGGAAATAAACAGATGAAATGAACATGGAAACAACAAGCGGCAGCTTAAACGCCAATTCCTGACAGAACCTCTCTAACCAAACCCATTCTGGAACAAAGGAGATACCAAGCGAGTTATTTGACAAAGATTCACATCGTCACATTTGTCTGACGAAGCGTCTGCGACCTGAAACACAGCTGTCTCTCTATCTGCAGATGCAATCTGAATTATTGAGTGTTTTCATCATTTTCTTTTTTCCATCCGCCTTTTATTCTTAAAATATTCAATGTCCTGAACGAATAACATGCGATCAGTATTTAGAGCAGAGGGAACCCTGTATACGATACGGATGCAGTAACAGTTACACTAACACTGGGGAAAGGAGGGACATAGGGAGACAGATGGAGACGGTGAATGATATCTGGAGAGGTATGGGGAGACGGAGAGAACGGGGAGATGGCGGAAATGAAAGGGAAGAGGAGCAGAGGAACGAGTGCGAAAAAGAGAAACAACTTCTATTTCTCTTGTAAATATATTACATATGACATTGCAAAACAGATATTCTTGAGGTATATTCACTGTTTCAGAATCACTTTTCGTTAACCTCAAAGAACTGAGGTGCCAGCTGGAGACAGTGACTTACCAGAGACGCCAACTGCAGCCAAGATGGGTTAATAAATAGTTTGTACATCGTACAGAACAAGTAGAATCTTGAGCCTGAGCAGGTAACTCAGAGCCCTATTTACTGTTCCGTGAAGACCGATGGTGTGATATTGCTTCAGGTACCGGGATCAATTCTCTGACTGACACGTGTGGAGTCTTCCCTTATAGCCAACAAAACCCAATCAAACAGAGAATGGAGTCCCATGGTAAATGGATTAACCACGATCACTGAACAAACACGTCACGACCAGCATTTTGTTCTTTATCTTAAAATGGTGGCATTTCTATTCAGGTAATGTCTTCAACAATTATTTTCACAACATTAATTGGTTCCAACTCAATTGAATGTCATCAAGGCTTCTAATTCCGAAAAGATTCCACGGTTTCTGCCCGACCTGTGTGTTTCAGAAGCTCTGATTTTATTTCAGACTTGCATCTGCTCAGCATTTTCTATTTGCTTCACCATTTTACAGAGGAGAGTGTAACTATTTGGTTTCGATAGCTTAATTCCAATTGTCACCAATTTTAAGTCAATTATGATTGCTGACGTCGTTTCGAATTTCTGGAGAAGGGCCTGAAATCAACCACAGGAGAGAGAAGGCTAAGGTTCCTGCAAGGTTGGATTTTATGGGGCTTCAGGAACAGAAAGCCTCATCTCAAGGACAGATGCAGCAGAAACGGAGAAACTGGGAGACAGGGAAGACGTCCTTACAAGAGACAGGGTGGGAGGAGGTTAGTCTTGGTAGCTGTGGTCATCCGTGGCATCATATTAAATGTATGTGGATAGTTTGTCTCCTAAGATGATAATAGACAAGACACCGAGAAGGGTGAGAAAGCTACCATAAATAGCCGGTTAATTGAAAGCAAGTTCGAAGTTGATACAATTGATGTGCAGGATGCAGCACCAGTACAGTGGTCAATGTAGCAGAGAAAGAGTTAAGAGGTGGTGCCAGATTCGGTTTGGAACAAGGATAGTTGCAGGCAGCAAGCGGAATGTCTAACGTAGCTGGAGCCCGTGTGAGTGCCCGTGGCTACAAATATCATTTTTGGAAATAGAGGAATCGAAATAAAAGTGTTCACGGTAAGCAGATGTCCAGTAATGCAAGTGAGAATGTTGCTTGAGGGCAGGTAAATGGATTTATACACCAGAAAGAAGCGGGTGTTCAAGATCTTCCTGATGGGGGAATAAAGGTGTAAAGGGATTTGTCGTCAATGATGTAAATGAGGCCCTGGATTTCTATTTCTATTAAATACCGGTGGATAATTTGTCTCCCGAGATGGAGACGGAATTGGAAGTTGTAAAATGGTGGCGGTTATTCTCGCTGTGTTCAGATGGCGATATGGAAAATATAGGAGTCTTTGGTGGCGCTCGATGGAGTAAGTCACAACGTGGCTTTTCTCCAGTCACTTTTTTATCTTTCATATCCCGCCCTTTATTAAGTCTTTTATATTACTGGCACTGATTTAGTTTTGATTTTTAACTCTTGAAATGTTCACCGGAGCTACATCGTCAGCTAATGGCAAAGGTAATGGAGACCAACCTACTTTGGAAGCTATTTATCATCTGGATAAAATGAGTGACGGAGATTTGACGAATTGAAATCCCTTTTAAAGGACTTTGAAGGCAGACAAAATACACTTATCCAGGAAAACGCTAAACGCTGAACATAAGCAATTAATTGCTGAACTCTACCGAGCTGATAAAGAGAGAGATGCCAAACTCCACTCACTTGAAGAAGACTTAATTATGACCAAGGAAAACCTGGAAAAGCATCAACAGAGGATCATCGACCTGGAAGGGCGCAGCCAGAGAAGAAATGTAGGAATCATCGGTTTTCTAGAGATCACCGAGACTGGATATTTTTTCTAAACTTCTGGTCGATGCGTTTGGTTCCGAAATGTTTCCTGTTAAGGCTATTCTTGATACAGCTCATCGAGAAACAAGATCCAAACCTTCTCCGGACTAAAAACCACGGCCAGTAATATAGAGATTTCATTATGTTAACATTAAGGAACTCTTATTTTTTACTGTTCGTGGACGTGGTATGATTCAATTTAAACAATGGAAGTTTCGAGGAGTTGAAGATTACACCCAAGAAGTTATGAAAGAAAGGCTGACCTACAAACCAATTGTGGCTCGTCTCTATCAAAGCAATTATCATCCTGCATTACTATTCCCCGCAATATTGGGAATTACACTCCCTGAAAAACCTCGCAAATAAGTTAAATCCGTCAAAGAGAATTTCTCATGAACTAGCTTTCAACATTAGAAGCTTAAGAAATGTGGAAGAGACATAATGTATTAACCAATGCATTTTTAGATCTAAACCTTTCCTTTTCTTTCATTTTATAATTTTTCATGTTTTGTTTTAATGATTAAGAATTTAACAAAATAATTGATCGTTTGCATTCTTATCGAAATAATTATAAACTGTATTTTTTAAATGTCCACTGTTAACGCCCTTTGTCTCTGTCAGATGGAGGGAGATGTCATGGGGAGGCTTTTCACCCAGAGAGTGGTTGGTACATGGAATGCGCTGCCTGGGATCGTGGTGGAGGCTGATACGTTGGACAAGTTCGAGAGATTGTTAGATAAGCATATGGAGGAATTTCAGATAGAAGTATATGTGGGAGGAAAGGGTTAGATAGTCTTAGGTGTGGATTGAAGGGCGGCACAACATGGTGGGCCGAAATATCTGTATTGTGCTTTATTTTTCTATGCTTCCATGATTCTTTGGTTCAATTTCACAACTATTGTTGATAGTTTGGTAACATTGTTTCGACTACGTCGATAGCCTGTTTGGATTAACCAAGGATGGCTTACATAACTTTCCAACTTGGACATCTGCCACCAGTGGAACTGGGGTTATTTCAATTGGGGGTTAGCTCTCTGGCTGCCTAATGGCCAGTTCTAGGGCTTTTGGGGGAGAAGTGGGGCTGTTTTTAGGTTGTTTTTGTCCGAACTGGTCAACTACAAATATGTCTAAATTGCCATCATATCCGCCTCCACTTTGAATTTTTTGTTACTTCTTCCTGCCAACGGGCCCCTTGGAGAGCAAGATTAACCCTTTACACCATGTGCTTTTCATCTGTTCAAATTGATAAGACTTTAAATTTTATCTCATGGAATACGAACGGTTTAAACAATCCTATCAAGCGCAAGAAATCTTTAAAGTTTTTCACAGATTAAAAGCTCAGATAATTTTTGCCCAAGAGACTCATGTTACGGACTCAGTGAAAGTCCCTTTAAGATAGAGAGTGTGTGTGTATGTGTGTGTGGGGCGTGCTTACGTCAATAGAAGATAAAGGACGTAATGACGTTGTTGAAGAAGTAAGAAGAAGAGGAAGAAGAGAGAGAGAGAAGGGAGAGAGAGAGAGAAGGGAGAGAGACACCAGCCTGCTTGTTTTCTCTATCGATGGATGAGAAACAATAACTGTGTTTGCCACTGAAATCCATGTATGGAAGTTGGAAGTAATCCGGTGGAGTTCACTTTGTTGCTGACCTGTAGAAGGAAACAGGTATTTGTGTGTGGACGACCACGGTTCGGATGCTTTTCGTGGTGAGGAAGTCACTACCGAGTAAACACTGAAGTGTCGTTTGGGTTCCATCGTGGAACATTTGGATTTCGTATGTACTCTCTCTATGTTTTTCTACATCTACATCTTATCTTCAGACAACGGTGGTTGTTGAAGAAGCCCTTGCTCATGTTTCACCTTATGGCTTGCGGAACTGAACTTTAAGAACCATTCAGGAACTGGGAGTTTTGGACTTTGTCACACACACACACGATGAGTTTAGTTTTGGGGTTAACGTTCGAGATTTAACATTCTTGAATTCTAACATACTAACATTTTTACTTTTATTTTACGTATTATCATAAGTAGTGATTAATAAAATAGTTTTTAACACTAAATCATGCTCAGTGTGTTTCTTTTGTTGCTGGTTCGTGACAGTCATATCAGGAGGAGAGATAATGAATGTTTTTTAGATTTTTAAGTGGTCCACAGTTTCATTCAAATTCACAAGCAAAGGTGAAAGGAGTCTCTATTTTTATAGACTCCTCAATTTCGTTTCTTCATCATGAGACAATATCAGATCCAAATGGTAGATTTTTATTAATTATCGGTTTAGTTCATAATAAAAAAGTTGTTATCGTTAATGTTTATGCACCCAATGTAGATCACCCTGAATTTTTTAAACATTTGTTCGCAATTTTTCCTAATTTAAATGAATACACTTTGATTATGGGTGGAGATTTCAACTGCTGTTTAAACCCTGCGATCGATAGATCTGTGTCAAATCCTGCACTTCCAAACACATCCGCTGCCTTTATTCACTCCTTCCTAGTTGAATCACGAATTTTAGATGTTTGGAGATTTCTACACCCACATGTCTACCATAATTACTGGAAGACTGATTATTTTTTGATTGATGCAAGACTAGCTCCAGTCATTATGGACTGTAACTACGATGCAATTGCTATTTCTGATAATGCACCATTGAAATTATCAATTAAACTAGCAGATGTATCCTTTGATGTCAGACAATGACGATTTAACCCTTCTCTATTACAATAATTAGATTTTGTCCAGTTTATTAAAGAACAGATTTCATTTCTCTTTTTACTAATTTTACTGAAGAAATCTCCAGTGGGATAATTTGGGATACATTTAAAGCCAATATCCGTGGTCAAATTATGTCATATTCCGCTGGATTGAAAAAAGCATAACTAATAATGAAATACGTATATTGGCTGATAAGATTAAAGACATCGATACAAATATTCTGATACTCCGAAACGGGAGTTTTATAAAAAGAAAACAGAACTCCAATTACAACACAGTTTATTATTAACATCTTCAATTGAAAATCTATTACTTAAAACCAGAAGTCAATTTTATATAAATGGTGACAAATCTGGTAAATTATTGGCCAACAGATTGAAAGCTACTTTAACTAAACGTCAGATTAATAAAATTCGTAAGCATGACTGTAGCTACGTGACAGATCATGTTCAAATTAATAAATCCTCTCAAGAATTTTATACTTCTTTATAACAATCAGAATCCCCTGAGAACTCTATATCAATCCATGAATTTCCAAAAAGTTTGAAGACTCCCCCATTATCTTAAAGTGAACACTTTATATTAGACGCACCCATTTTGGAGGAAGAAATAGAGAAAATAATATTTTCAATGATCTCTGGTTAAACACCCGGCACTGACGGATATACAGTCGAATTTTTAAATACTTTTTTAATATTCTTGCTCCCTGCTTAACAAAAACTTTTAAAGATGCCTATCAGTGGGTAAACTGCCACATTCTTTCTACGAAGCAACTATTTCTTTAATTCTTAAAAAGGATAAAGATCCCACTGATTGTGCATCTTATACACCGATTTCTTTATTAAATGTAGATTCAAAAATATTTTCCAAAATATTGGCCTTGAGATTGGAAAAAGGTTCTTCGACAAATTCTCTCTCAAGACCAGACTGAAATTATTCAGAATCATTAATTACGTTTTAAAATCAGGAGATTTATGAATCTTAAATATACTCCTTCATCCCAAATTCCAGAATGTTGATCTCAATAGATGCTGAAAAGGCGTTTGACAGAGCCGAATGGGAATATCTATTCATTACACTTCGAACACTTAATTTTAGCCCTAAATTTATATCTGCGATCAAACTGATTTACTATACACCTATGCCTTCAATACTTACTAATAATCAAAGATCCCCTTTTTTTCGGCCTTTTCGAGGTACGAGACCAAGTTTCGCTTTAAGTCCTTTATTATTTGATATTGCTTTGGAACCCTTGGCTATTGCACTCCTCGATTCATCAAACATATGTGGTATTACACGCGGACAGAAGATTCATAAGATTTCTCTTAATGCAGATGACCTGTTACTCTATATTTCGAATCCGGAGGAATCTATCCCCGCAGTTCTCTCACTAATGGATCAGTTTAGTGTTTTTTTTCTGGCTAGAGATTAAATCTTAATAAGAGTGAACTAAGTGAGAAATATTTACAGAAACTGAAAAATGATGGTGGTATGGCTTTGCCTAATTTTAAATTATACTATTGGGCAATTAATATCAGATAATTATTTTTTTTGGATACAAGATTCAGATGTAATTCAATGTCCCAAATGAGTACACCTTGAGCATCAATCTGTACACGGATTTTCATTAGTTTCTATTTTTGAAGCCTTACTTCCTTTTGCACTTACCAAATTAAGTAAACATATGATTAACGCAATAGTTAAACATAGAATACGAATATGGTATCAATTTCTTAAATTTTTTGGTTTTTTAAAATTTAACTTGTCAAGTCCCATTGAATCTAGTTTTTTCTTTCAACCTTCCAGAGTCCACTCTTCTTTTTCTATAAGTAAAAGGAAGGGAGTAGTATGTTTACCTGATTTATTCATGGATAACTGTTTTTCAACTTTTGAACAATTGTCTAATAAAAACAATTTGCCTGCATCACACTTTTTTCGATATTTGCAGATTAGAAAATTTTTAAAAGCGACTATAATCTCTTTTCTGACAGCATATAAAACTGAAATTGTGGAAATAGTTTTAGGTCTTAATTCTTATCAGAAATGCTTAATATCAATAATTTATGATTTAATTCTGAAAATACGTCCAGAATCACTGGACAAAATTAAGAATGAATGGGAAAGTTAATTCCAGACACCTTTACCTAGAGGGACTTGGAAGAAAATGCTTCAATGAGTTATTACTGCTTCAATGAGTTATTACATCTTCAATGTGTGCCTGACACTCTTTGATACAATTTAATGTGGTTCACAGGACCCATATGTCAAAGGATAAGCTAGCCCGTTTTTATCACCATATAAATCCTTTCCGTGACAGATGTCACTCGAATGTAGCCTTTCTGACACATATGTTTTGGTCCTGTCCTCTTTTGGAAAAATATTGGAAGGACATTTTTAACATTATCTCAACTGAATTGAATATTAATTTACAACATCACCCTATCACACCAATTTCTGGACAACCAACGACAGAGTCTCACAATTCATCTGCTTCCGCTTGCCGTATGATTGTCTTTGTCACATTAATGACTAAACGATCCATATTGCTTAAATGGGAAGTATCCAATACTCCCCACTACTTTTCAATGGTTTTCTCAAACAATATCATGTCTAAACCTGTATAAAAATAGGAGTGGTACTGTTGATCGTTCCATTAAATTTGAGGACATTTGGAGTCCATTTCTTCAATACTTTCATATGATGTAGATCGCTTTTCAATAACATTTCAACTTAAAGGAACGGAGTTGACGATATAATATTGCTCTGTTTTTACTGAGAAATTTCAGTCCAGTTTTTTTCCTTTTTTTAGTCTCTTTTATTTTGAAATTTTCTTTATAGTTTAGTTTGTTATACGATTTGCAATTTTTTTTTATTGATTTAGAACCATAGAACCATAGAACAATACAGCACAATACAGGCCCTTCGGCATATCATGTTGTGCCGCCCTTCAAAACACACCTAAGACTATATAACCCCTTCCTTCCACATATACCTCGATCTTACATTCCTGCATATGCTTATCTAACAATCTCTTGAACTTGACCAACGTATCATACTCCACCACCACTCCAGCCAGCGCATTCCATGCACCAAACACTCTCTGGGTGAAAACCTCCCTTTGACATCTCCCTTGAACTTCCCAACAATTCTCTTAAAGCCATGTCCTCTTGTTTTGAGCATTGGTGCCCTAAGAAAGAGGGGCTGGTTGTCCACTCCATCTATTCCTCTTAATATCTTGTATACCTCTATCATGTCTCCCCTCATCCTCCTTCTCTCCAATGAGTAAAGCCCTAGCTCCTTTAGTCTCTCCTCATAATCCATACTCTCTAATCCAGGCAGCATCCTGGTATATCTCCCCTGCACCCTTTCCAATGCCTCCACATTCTTCCTATAATGAGACGACCAGAACTGTCATAGTACTCCTAATGTGGCCTAACCAAAGCTTTGTAAAGCTGCATCATTACTTCTCGGCTATTAAACCCGATCCCACGATTTATGAAAGCTAACATCCCATCAGCTTTCTTAACTACTCTATCTACCTGTGAAGCGACTTTCAGTGATCTGTGGAAATGAACCCCCAGATGCTCTGCTTCTCCAGACTACCCAGAATCCTGTCATTTACCTTGTGCTCCGCCTTGGAGTTTGTCCTTCCAAAGTGTACTACCTCACACTTGTCCGGATTGAACTCCATCGGCATCTTGTCAGCCCGATCTTCATCCTATGAATATTCATATGTACACTTCTACAGCCCTCCACACTATCCACAACACCACCGATCTTTGTGTCATCTACAAACTTGCTAGCCCAGCCATGCACCCCTTCATCTAAGTCATTAATAAATATCACAAAAGGTAGAGGTCCCAGAACCTATTCCTGTGGGACACCACTAGTCACAGCCCTCCAATCCGAATACACTCCCTCCACCACAACCCTCTGCTTTCTACAGGCAAGCCAATTCTGAATCCACACTGCCAAGCCTCCCTGGGTCCCATAGCCTCTTATTCTGAGGAAGACTACGATGTGGAACCTTATCAAACGCCTTACTAAAATACATGTAGATCACATCAACTGCACAGCCCTCATTAATCTTCCTGGTCACCTCCTCAAAGAACCTCAGTCTTCCTGGTCACCTCCTCAAAAAAACACCTCAAAGGAGATATGTTCTTGGCATGGAGGAATGCGAGAAAGAATTACTGGAGTGATTGCTGGGATGGCGGGATTGAGTTCTGACGAGAGGTTGTGTCGGTCTGACTACTTGGGGATTTTTTTCTTTTATATATACAATAAATCTTTTTTCTTTCTTTTCTTTTATATTCTATTCATCTACTATGAAATCGTGAGATCTGAAGAATTTTTTATATTTTATTTTTTTTTATGATTATCTATGTCATGACTCCTCTCTTGATCTCTTTGTAATACATGTACAATCATTGATGTTATATATTAATCTGCATTAATTTGGAAATTAAGAAAAAGATTGAAAAATAAGAAAGAGAATTACTTGACAGGCAGCAAAAAGAGCCGGAATAAATCTGCATTTTTTGGGTTGCAGCTGCTGACTAAAGGGGTGTCACGTGGATTCATGGGAGGGACCCCAGTATTCGCTACGTAAACAAGGATTTTGAAGGGAAAGTTCAAATTTAACATTTCCTGAATGCGGTATTGTGTTTCCTCGAAAGCAGTGGGGTATCGGTGAGAGCTTTGAGCAGAATGCAAAGATGTTTCAGTGTGATTTAGACATGTTGTATCTTCAGGTAGTCGTGACACAACATGGACAAACGGGAGGTTATCCACTTGAGATCTAAAATCAGAAAGTAAAGATATCAGGATGGTAAAAGATTGGGAAAAGTGAAGATGCGGTGAGACCTATGGATCCTTGTATTCCGGTTGCTGCAAGGAAATATTAGCAATGACAAACAAAAAGCCAGTAAGGCAAATTCTATGTTGGCCTTCATTGTAAGAGGAACAGAGTACAGGAGGATGAATGTCTTGCTGCAACTGTACAAGCATTTGGTGAGACCACGCTGAAATTGTGTGTCCGGCTTTAGTCTCGTTATTCGAGGAGATATGTTCTCGTCATGGAGGGAATGCGAGAAGGAATTACTGAAGTGATTGCTGGGATGGCGGGATTGAGGTATGACGAGAGGTTGTGTCGGTCTGGCTAATATTCATAGAATGTAGAAGAATCAGAATGGATCTGACAGAACCTTGTACAGTTCTAAGAGCACTGGATGGACATGATACAAGGAGGATATTGCCAGTGGCTGGAAACTTCACAACCAGGGGACACAGCCACGAACAGGAGAACTTCCTTCACCCACAGGGTGGTGAACCTATAGAGTTCCCCGCTACATGGCTGCGTGATCCTGTCATTAACTACATTCAAGGAAGAGGTAAATACATACATTTAAGTGTGGAGGTGGTCAAAGGATATGGGGAGACGGCGGGAACAGGAGGTTGAATTGGATGATTAGCCACGATACTGTCTAATGGTGCAGCACGGTCGAAGGGCTGAATGGCTGATTCCTTCTGCAATATTCCATGTATTCATAAAATTAATGCAAGACCTCGCAACTCGTCAATTCAAAATCTTCAGCTAAACGAAAGCCTGCCTAATTGTTTGCTGTACCTACCGGTCAACTTTATGTAATAATTGTGGAAGAGCGCTTTATTCCACCCTCTGAACACCTTTCAGTCTCAATTCGATTGGAACTGTCCCGGTCCGCGTGGTTCCCGCCGCCTTACAGTGCTGAGCGACTGCTGGATTCCATCTGTTGCACCCCGCCGATCCCCTGCTGGCTGAAGGAGGTGGGGATGGGGGGCAGGGGGGCTAATGGTGGATGTAGTAGTGATGGAATTGGGGTTGCGTTCGGGGGGCTCCTTCATTTCGTCAATTTTCGATATTAACTGCAAAATGTGAAATTTGTTTCTGCAGCTGGTCGAGATCTGTGTTCTTCATTATGTCACGTTTGTAGATGATGTTTGACCCAAACGCAGAGCAGCGAGACGATTCAGCAGTGAACAATGGCTTTAAAAAATCCACAGAATCACAAGCCACGAGGGGCCCCCAAAAGAGCAGAGAATAGAAACAAAACACAGCAGGCAACAAGGTTACCTTTGGCAGGGAGAGTAAAACTGGGAGCAACTGGTTGGCACCGGCTGTTTCGATAAGTGAACAAGGACTGAATGAGAACTGGGGTGAAATCGGCTGCAGGTGATCAGTCTCGAACGAGCGGCAGGTGAATCTTATGAGCTTGGTGTTGGCTGGGAGATATCTGTTATGCAGGCTGGGATGTGTCAGTGGGAGTAGGCCTGACACATTCATATTTTGCTGCATTTTTCTCTGGTAATTTACTTCTCAATTTACAGCCAAACATCTTCAGCGATGGAAACAAGAAATCCTTGAGGGTCTGCAGACACTTGAGTACAAAACGGGCTCAGAAAGAGTTGACAGGGTGTGCAAAACTTCATAAAGGTATTTCAGAAATAGAAGGCAAGTTCAATTTCATAACCTGCTCAAATTAGATAAACTAACGTTCATCTTGGAGATGTGTAATTGACAATATTCGAACTTCATCAGGATATCTGACGAGGGGCTTTGAGCTCCTAGTATGACATACCATTTAGAACCTTTGATCACACAGGTGCTGTCTTCGGTGACCCGCTGATATCATCAATGGCAAATGATGGCTTGACCGGATTATAGAACCATAGAACTATAGAACAATACAGCACAATATTGGCCCTTCGGTCCACCATGTTGTGCCGCCCTTCAAACCACACTCAAGACTATCTAACCATTTCCTTCCACATATCTCTCTATCTTAAATTCCTCCATATGCTTATCTAACAATCTTTTGAACTTGACCAACGTATCATACTCCACCACCACTCCAGGTAGCGCATTCCATGCACCAACCACTCTCTGGTTGAAAACCTCCCTCTGACATCTCCCTTGAACTTCCCAACAATTATCTTAAAGCCATGTCCTCTTGTTCTGAGCATTGGTGCCCTGGGAAAGAGGAGCTGGCTGTCCACTATATCTATTCCTCTTAATGTCTTGTATACCTCTATCATTTATCCCCTCATCCTCATTCTCTCCAATGAGTAAAGCCCTAGCTCCTTTAGTCTCCCTTTATAATCCATACTCTCTAATCCAGGCAGCATCCTGGTAAATCTCCTCTGCACCCTTTCCAACGTCTTCACATCCTTACTATAATGAGGCGACCAGAACTGGACACAGTAATCTAAGAGTGTCCAAATTCATTTTGAGCTTATCATTGCATTGGTCGGACAGTTCGGTAAGTCGTTTCACCCGCTTGTTATTTAACAGCGTTTACTGCTTGAACTATTGCAGCCGTTGCTTCGAGTCAGGCTAGTGAAACATTATCCAGGATGTTGAAGACGTAAAATGGTGGTCCCACCAGCAACAAGTTGCAACACCCACAGATTTCCAGCCTCTGCAGTCTCTCATCTCTCTGTTTATCTCTCTGTTTTATCGTGATTTTGCATATGGTACATTTCGTTGGTATAGATCGGTAATTTCAAGCGATGTCCGTTGTCGGAGCCAGAGGACTCCCGTGGAAAGGAAGGAGATTGATGCTGAAAAGGGAGATTAAACATTTTGAATGGGTCAGAATGTGGCGCAATGAACAGTCCTCGAGGAACTCAGAGATTTTACCTCTGATACAAAGGATGTGCTCGGCGAAGACAAATCCTCACCTTGAAAAATCACCGCGAAATACCTGCTGACGTTTTTTGGATTATCTCTCGGGCAAGAATGTAAATGTTAGGAAAGTTCCTCGGAGGCCGTCTTTTGTTCGGGTCGGGGTGACCGATGATCCGTATTCCTGATTGAAAACCGTCATGGTATATTGGAACATTTTGGGAAAAAATGCAGTTGCTGGAAATATACGATGTGAAAATAAGTAAAATGTTGGAAGTACTGAGCATGTCAGCCCGCATCCGTGGGAAGAGAAACACCGGTGGTGTTTTGAGGAACACCAGTGCTGAGGAAGTTCCAGGGCAGAATCTTCGACCTGGTACGTCAGTTCTGTTTCTACTCCCACAAACGTGGCTCCATCTGCTGAGTATTACCAGATTTTTCTGTTTTTAAATGCGATTAAATTTCTCATGTCCGCAGGTCAGTTTTAAGGAGACGAGGAGAAGGAGCAGGTGAAGGACATTCGGCCGCTTGAGCTTGCTCCACCAGCCAATCAGACGAAGGCTGATCTTCCTCAGATTTGCCCCACATACATCCCTTGATTCCTCCAATAGCCAGAAATGTAGCACTCCCAGTTTCCATGAAATCAAAGGCAATGCCTGCATTGGGTTAAGAATGCCTAGAGATGTCCACTCTTCTATTAAATGAATACTACTCATTCCTTCTCCCATAAATATACTTTATTCATAATATGTACAGGAAATACAATCACTAAACAGCTTTTTCTATATTCATTTTACCACCAATCTTGCTAAGCATCAACATTGTTTCAAGAAGAAACTTCCGTTTGCTCCATTAACAATACAGCCGTTTGAGAGACTGTTACACAGGCCACACCCCTCAGTGTCCAGTGGCTGCAGGATCCTAGACGGCGGTCCTTCCTCACGGAGCCTTTGCATTGGCTGCGCGAGCTTCACTGCGTCCCTCAGAACGTAATCCAACAGACCGGAATGTGTCAGTCGGCAGCATTACCTTACGGACATCGCCTTCCACTGGAAGACGTCTGCAAAGGCAGATCAAAGTGCACCATTTATGAAGTGGCTGGCCTGCGAGCAGTAGTCGATGTCTGCCTCGGTGTGTGTGTCTCTGGTAACAGCCCGTAGATGGGAGAGTCCTCTGTTACGCAGCTGCTCGGGATTAACCTCGACAAGGACTTTTGTATTCTTCTCTCGAACATCTCTGCAAATCCACAGACCACAATGAGGTGGGCGACCGTCTCAGAGAGCCCCCACCACCCCAACCCAGCAGTCCCGAGCGCAGCGAGCGTTGGGTGTGAGACCCGGACCGTACAGCAAAACTCTGACGGGAAGGGTCCCTCTCAGTTCCAGCCCCGTGTTGTCTTGGTGCTGGTTGGTTAGTTCTGGCCATGGGCATCCTGCCAGATGGTTTGGACAGTCTGCTTGGGGAACCACCCCACAGGATTCACCGTGTCTTTCTCCCACAGGGCCTGCAGAGCGTCCCGTACTGACCAATGCCCGGTGGACTTGTGGCTAAAGATGTTTTTCTACTGAAACCTTTCCACGGTTAGAGCGGGAAATTACAACTGAATGGAACATTGTACGGTCCTGAGGCCAGGCCCATCCTTCGCAACACCGGGGACAGGTAGCCTCAGCGCGCAGTGACACTTGGTGTTTGTGTACTCATTACTACGCACAACTCGATGTAGCTGGACATAAAGGTGTTCATAAGAGCGAGTGCTATGGAGGATATGTCTAGTCCAACCCGTGTATGAGCAACACCTGTTCTACTTACAGCAACAGCGAGACCACTTCCCACCTGATGACCAGATTCAAAATATTTAATGTTCATTTCCGCACAGGGAGTTCAGTTGCGATAGTCGTTCTAGGCAGGGAAGGTGCGGACCGTCATGGTGCATCAACCACTATGTGGTGACTATGGCCGCAGCAGATCGACTGGCCGTTTTCAACGAGCTATACATTGACATTTTACTGCAGTTTGCACGCTCATGCCTCACACAGAACCATGCATCCTCCAGAATGTGATGGTCTTGGCGTCCTTCGAATGATCTGTCTGGTTAACAGTCACTTTCACGTTTGAACGCTTTGTAGCCATGTGTTTCCAAAATTTTAAAATCAGGTACTGCGCGGTTAGAACTGCCAGCTGGCGATAGGAACAGTGCATGTGCAGAGTTTATGAAGGAACGTCCCCAGTACTTTGCCATTGATTCTTATGAATTTTGCATGCCTATTGGTTGTACTGAAAAGGTAACATATTATTCCCTGCCCGGAAGGGTTGCATTCGATGGGCTTCACAACATGAGCAACCACAGCGCCATACTTAGCCTGCCCCCTCACCAACACCAATGGCAGCACCACGCAGAGCCTGCGCCTCCAAGAACAACCGCAGCCCCACACACAGCCTCCCCAGACACTAAGGTCAGCCCCATCACAGCCTTTCCCCACAAGGTCAAGGGCAGCCCAACACACAGACTGCCCACGAATACCAAAGGCAGCCCAACACACACCCAGCACTCCCAACACCAAGGGCAGCCCCACGCACAGTCTGCCCCCAAAACCAACCGCAGAACCATGCACAGCTTTCCCCCAAGACCAACGACAGCCCCACACACAGTCTTCCCCCAAGATCAATCGCAGCCCCACGTACAGCCTGCACCCCCCAAGACCAAGGGCAGCCCCACACACAGCCTGCCCCCAAGACAAAAGGAAGCCCCACACACAGCCGGACCCCCGAAAAGCAAGGGGAGCCCCACACAGCCTGCTCCCCAGATCAATCGCAGCCCCACGTACAGCCTGCACCCCCCAAGACCATGGGCAGCCCCACAAACAGCCTGCCCCCCAAGACAAAGGGAATCCCCACACACAGCCGGACCCCCCAAAAGCAAGGGGAGCCACACGCACAGCCTGAACCCCAACACCAAGGGCAGCCTCATGCACAGCCTGCCCGCCCACACCAAGGCTAGCAGCACGCACAGCCTGCCCCACCAAGACCCAGGCAGCCCCACGCCCAGCCTGCCCCCACAAGACCAGACGCAGCCCCACACACAGCCGAACCCCCAACACAAAGGGCAGCCCCACGGTCAGCCTGCCCCCAGGACCAACCGCAGCCCCATACACAGCCTGCACCCCAAGACCAAGAGCAGCCCCACGCATGCCTGCCGCCCAAAACCAAGGGAAACAGCACGCACACTCTGCCCTAAAGCGCAACCGCAGCCCCACATAAAGCCTGCACCCCACAAGACCATGCAGACCTACGAACAGCCTACTCCCCCAAGACCAATGGCAGCCCAAGCACGGCCTGCCCCAGAAGACCAAGGGCAGCCCCACGCACAGCCTGCCTACCCAAGACCAAAGGTAGCCCCACGCAAAGCCTGACCTCAAAGACCAAGGTCCGACCCAAACACAGCCTGCCCCCCAAGACCATGGGGCCCCACTCACAGCCTTCCCACCAACACCAAGCGCAACCCCACGCACAGACAGCACCCCCAACACCCAAGGCCAGTCCCACACACAGTCTACCCCCACGTGAACATTCGCAGCCCCACCCACAGCATAACCCACAAGACAGAGTGCAGCACACACATAGCGTTGCCCCAAAGACTAACTGCAGCCCCACGCCCAGCCAGCCCCCAAGACCAACCGCAGCACCAACCACAGACGGCCTCCAAGTCCAAGGGCAGCCCCACGCAAAGCATGCCCCCCGAGATTAACATAAGCCCCACGCAAAGCCTGCCCCTGCAAGACAAACAGCAGCCCCACGTACAGCCTGCTCCCCCAAGGCCAAGGGCAGCCCCACGCACTCACTGCCTTCCCCCCAAGACCATACTCAGCCCCACACTCAGCCTGCCCCCAAGACCAAGAGCAGCCCCACTTACAGCCTGCCCCCCAAGAACAACCGCAGCCCCACGCACATCCCAGCCCCCCAAACAACTGCAGCACCACGCTCAGCCTTCTCCCCCAAGAACAACCGCAGCCCCACGCACAGCCTTCCCCCACCAAGACCCAAGGGCAGCCCCATACAGAGCCGGCTCCCACAAAACCAACCTCAGCCCCATGCACAGCCTGCCCATTAAGACAACGACAGGCTCACGCTTAGACTGCCACCTCAAGACCAGGGGCAGTCCCACGATGGTCTGCCCCCCAACACCAAGGGCAGCCCCACATACAGCTTCCCACCCAAATCCAAGGGTAGCCCCACACACAGTCTGCCCCCTAAGACCAATCGCAGCCCCACGCACAGACTGACCACCAAGACCAAGGGCAGCCCCACGCACAGCCTGCACATCAAGACCACACTCAGCTATACGGTTAGTCTGGTCCCCACGAGACCAAGGCCAGATCCAAGCACAGCCTGAACCCAAAGACAATGGGCAGCCCAACGCCACAGTCTGCCCCCTCAAGACCATGGGCATCCCCACGCCACAGCCTGCCCCCTAAGACCAAGGGCAGCTCCACACACAGCCTGTCCCCCACGCCAAGTGCAGCAACACGCACTGCCTACGCCCACAAGACCAACCACAACCCCACACACAGCCTGCCCGCCACTCCAAGTGCAACCCAACACACAGCCTGCAGCCCCAAGACCAAGGGCAGCCCCATGCCACAGCCTGGCCCCTAAGACCAAGGGCAGGCCCACACACATCCTGCCCCCACAATAACAAGGACAGCCCTACACACAGCCTGCCCCCCAACAACAAGGGCAGCCCCACAAACAGCCTGCCCCCCATGACCAAGGACAGCTCCACACATAGCCTGCCCCCACAAGCCCAAGGGCAGCACCACATACAGCTTGTCCCCCAAGACCAAGGGCAGTCCCAACACACAGTCCGCCCCCATAAGACCAAGCACAGCCCCACACGCAGCCCGACTCCCCCCCCCCCACAAGACCAAGGGCAGCCCCACGCACAGTCTGCCCCCACAAGACCAAGGTCTGCTCCACGCACAGCCAGCCCCCACCGTCCAAGGGCTGCCCCACGCAGAGCCTGCCCCCGCAAGACAAGCCGCAGCCCCACGAACAGCCTGCCCCGCCAAGCCAAGCTGCAGCCCACTCACATCCTGCACCCCCAAGGCGATCCACAGCCCCAGGCAGAGCCTGCACCCCCAAGACCAGCCGCAGCCTCACGCACAACCTGCGCCCCCAAGACTAACCGCAGCCCCACGCACAGACTGATCCCTCAAGACCAAGGGCAGCCACAAGTACAGTCTGTCTGCCAACGAAGAAGGACTGCCCAACGCACAGTCTGCCCCCCGCCACAAGAACAAAGGCAGCCCTACGCACAACCTGACCCCCAACCCCAAGGCCAACCCCGCGCAAAGCCTGACACAAACACCAAGGGAAACCGCACGCACTGCCTGACCCCAACACCAAAGACAGACCCACGGAACGCCTGACAGCCCCATACCAAGGAGAGCCTCACGCACAGGTTGACCTCAAAAACCAAGGGCAGCCCCACACACTGCCTGAGACCCACACACAAAGGACAGCCTCACGCACAGCATGACCTCCCCACCACCTGTGCATCCTCATGCACAGCCTGCCCCCATGACACAAGGCAGCACCAAACGAGGCCTGCCCCCAAAAGACCAACCGCAGCCCCACGCACAGTCTGCCCCAACCAAGTCCAATGGCTGCCCCACGCAGTACCTGCCCCCGCAAGACAAGCAGCAGCCCCAAGAACAGCCTGCCCCGCCGAAACCAGCAGCAGGCCCAATCACAACCTGCACCCACCAAGCTAGCCGCAGCCCCAGGCAGAACCTGCACGCTCAAGACCAGCCGCAGCCCCACGCACAGCCAGCACCCCAAGACCAAGAGCAGACCCACGCACACCCTAACATCTCCACACCAAAGGCAGCACCACGCACAGCCTGCCCCAACCAAGTCCAATGGCTGCCCCACGCAGAAACTGCCCCCGCAAGACAAGCAGCAGCCCCAAGAACAGCCTGCCCCGCCGAGACCAGCAGCAGTCCCAATCACAACCTGCACACCCCCCCAAGATAGCCGCAGCCCCAGAAGGAACCTGCACCCTCAAGACCAGCCGCAGACCCACGAAGAGCCGGCACCCCAAGTCCAAGAGCAGCCCCACAAATAGCCTGCCCCCCAAGTCCAACCTTAGCCCCACACACAGCCTGTCCCGCGAAGACAAAGGGCAGCCCCACACACAACCTGCCCCCCAAGATAAAGGGAATCCCCACAGTCAGACTGCCCCTCACAAGACCCACCACAGCCCCACACAACAGCCTGACCACCCAGGTCCCTCCACAGCTCAACGCCCCACACACTACCTGACTCCCAAGAGAAGCCGCAGCCCCACGCACAGCCTGCACCCCCATGGCCAACCCAGCCACACACCCAAACTGCCCCCTAAGAACATGGGTAGCCCCAAGCCACAGCCTGCCCCTCCAAGAACAAGGGCAGCCGCACACACAGCCTGACCGCCAAGACCAAGGTCAAACGCTCACCGAGCCTGCCACCCCCAGACAAAGGGCAGCCGCTCACACAGCCTGCGTCCCGCAAGACCAAGGTCAGCCGCTCAGCCAGCCTGCCACCCCAAGACCAAGGACAGCCGCTCACACAGCCGGCTCCCCCAAGACCAAGGTCAGCTCCAGACACAGCCTGCCCCCCCACACCAAGGGCATCTCCTGCACAGCCGGCCCCCAACTCCAAGGGCAGCCCCTGTTCGGTCTGCAACCTAAACCAAGCGCAGCCCCTGCTCGGCCTGCATCCCAAACAAAGGGCAGCTCCACACCAGCCTGCCCCCAAAAGACCAATCGCAGACCCACGCGCAGCCTTCCCCCACAAGACCAAAGTCTGCCACACGCACAGCCTGACTCCACCAAGGTCTGCCCCACGCAGAGCCTGCCCCCGCAAGACAAGCCGCAGCCCCACCCACAGCCTTTCCTGCCAAGACCAGCTGCAGCCCCACTCACAGCCTGCACTCACCAAGGCTATCTGCAGCCCCAGGCAGAGCCTGCACCCCCAAAACCAGCCGCAGCCAGACGCACAGCCTGGTCCCCCAACCGCAGCCCCACGCACAGCCTGATCCCCCAATACCAAGAATAGCCACACGCACAGCCTGCCTCCCCACGAAGAAGGTCTGCCCCACGCAGACACTGCGCCCCAGGACCAAGGGCAGCCCCACTCACAGCCTGCCCCCAAAACCAACGGCAGCCCCACGCACAACCTGACCCCCAAGACCCAAGGGCAGCCCCAGCACAGCCTGCCTACCCAAGAAGAAAGGAAGACCTAAGCACAGAAAGCCCCCAAGACCAAGCGCAGCCCCACGCACAGCCTGTCCCCACACTCGAAATGCAGCCCCACGCGCAGCCTGCCCCCACACACCTAGGGCAGCCCCAAGTACAGCCTAAACCGCAAGACCATGGGCATCTCCACGCCACAGCCTGCACCCCCAATCCCCCACACACAGCCTGCCCGCCACTCCAAGGGCAACCCCACACGCAGCCTGCGACCCCAAGACCAAGGGCAGCCCCACACAAGCCTGCACCCCAAGACCAAGGACAGCCCCACACACAGCCTGCCCCCCAATACCCAGGACAGACCCACAAATAGCCTGACCCCAAGTCCAAGGGCATCCCCACAAACAGCCCGCCCCCCAAGACCAAGGGCAGCCCCACACACAGCTCGCCCCCACACAAGAAGGGCAGCCCCACGCGCAGCCTGCCCCCCTAAACTAAGGGGAGCCTCACGCACAGCCTGACCCCCCCCCCACACCTTGCAGCCTCACGCACAGTCTGAACCCCCCCCCCACACGAAGGGAAGCCTCACACACAACCTGAAGCTCCCACACCAAGGGCAGCCTCACGCACAGCCTGACCACCCAACACCAAGGGCAGACACACGCACAGTTTGACCCCCCACACCGTGTAGCCTTACACACAGCCTGACCCACCTCAGCAAGGGAAGCCTCATGCACAGCCTGACCCTCCCACACCAAAGACAGCCTCATGCACAGCCTGACCACCCCCCACACACCAAGGGAAGCCTCACGCACAGCCTGCCCCCCAAATGACCCAGGACAGCCCCACGCGAGGCCTGCCCCCACAAGACCCGACGCAGCCTCACACTCAGCCTGACCCCCAACACCAAGGGCAGCCCCACGCACAGCTTGCCCTCCCAAGACGCAGGGTAGTCCCACACGAGTCCTGCACCCACAAGACAAGCCGCAGGCCCACGCACAGCCTGACACCCAGCACCAAACCAGACTCACACTCAGCCTGAACCCCCCCCCCCCCACACTAATAAAAGCATCATACGCAACTTGACCTTCCCAACACCAAGGCCAGCTTCACGCACAGCCTGCCCCCCATGACCCAGGGCAGACCCACACGAGGACTGCCCCCACAAGAGCAGTAGAACACCCACGCACAGCTTGACACCCAACTCCAAGGGCAGCCCCACGCATAGCCTGTCACCCCCAGACCAAGGGCAGCCTCACGCACAGCCTGCCCCCTCCCGAAGACATAGGGAAGCCCCACACGATTCCTGCCCCCACAAGGTAAGCCGCAGCCCCACGCACAGCCTGTCCCACAACACAAAGACCAGCCCCACCCACAGCCTGCCCCCACACCAAAGGCAGCCCCACGCACAGCCTGCCCCCCACAACAATACAGTCCCCCGCACAGCCTGTTGCAATGAGGAGGCGTAAATAATGGTTCAATTGGTGTCACGGGACTGCAATAATGCAGTGTGTTTGCAAGAGCAAGAATTGATTCGAACAGCTTATAGTTTTTCTGGACTTGACCCCTGCATCCGCCTGAATAAATGATAGCACGTCTCCCCTGCAGACCAGCTTGAGACGTGATTCCATATCCGTCAAATAAAGCCATCAGGATTTTGATGCGTTCTCTCACAATCATTTACCTCGTTTGCATGTGCATTGAATTACAGTGTGTTTGCATGTGACGTGTTTACTGAAAAGCTACATGGAGCAGACAATACTTTGTGATTTTCGGAGAGTCACACGGCACGGAAACAGCTCCCCCCAGCTCCGCGTACAACAGTGCTTATGTCGGCCATCGCTGTCAATCTATTTCCTGCGCCAACGTCGTTTCGACCATAAACTACCCGCGAGTGTATAAATGCGATGCATGATCTGTCCATCACATTCGTGAACGTTTCTGGGTGAACGCCGCTGGCTTCAGCGATTGGGGTTCCGGAGTCACCAAAGTTGACATTGCATCAACTTCAAAATTCACAGAGATAAGGGAGAATATCGGGTTTTTGCTTGAGATCTCCTTCCCCATGTCCAACCCTCTTTTCTTAAGATGTCCCCCTATTGTATTTTTTTAATATTTCCTCGCCAACTCTCTCCCCCTTCCCATTCTCTCTCTCCGTCTGTCTCTCCTCCTCTCTAAAAGTGTAAGGAAACGTGCGGTTGCAGAAAATCTTAAATAAAGGCACGCAATGCTGAAAATATTCGCAGATCGGGCAACAAATGCAGAGAGAGGAGCATTGCTGAGATAAAATAAGATAAGATGTCAGTTACATGTGCATTGCAACACAGAGTGAAATGCATCTTTTGCGTTTTGTGTTCTGGCGGCAGTCCACAATTGTCGCCACGCTTCCGGCGCCAAAATAGTATGCCCACAACTTCCTAACCCGTACGTCTTTGGAATGTGGGAGGAAACCGGAGCACACAGAGGAAGCCCACACAAGCCCGGGGAGAACATACAAATCCCCTGCAGACAGCGGCCGGAACTGAACGCGGGTCCCAGGCGCTGTAATAGCGTCATGCTAACCGCTACACTACATTTCATCAGAAATTTGTGAGACAAGTAAGTTTCATTTGTAGAGATACGAGAGAGTAGAGATACCAGGAAAAAGCCAACTGCCACAGAAGCTGTCAGAGAGGATGAGAAATGCTTGATAATCATAGCTGATCTATCTGGAGGATGTGTGAATGCAAGGAAGTTAATGGCGGCCCCTTACCCCGGTAAAAATCCCATGTGTATGTTCGCCCTCCTTCTACTTCCTGAAGTCGGCGATCAGCTGTTTAGTTTTGCCGACGTTGAGCAAGAGGTTGTTGTTGCGGCACCACTCAGCCAGGTGTCTTACCTCGCTCCTGCACGCTGTTCCAGGCCAGTATTGACAAAGACACTGAGATGCCTGGAACGCTCCATTTTAAAGATTTTGTAGACCTGAACCCCCATATACTGTGCTCGTAACCTGGGCCAGTCCAGAGATGACTGCTTTCGGGATGATAATTAACACACAGTCAGCTGACGGACGGTGGCCTGGATGTTGTGTTCAGCTCATCGCTGACCTCAAATTCAAAACAAACTTGGAGGAAGAGTCCAGAAAGAGCATCTGGGAGAAATACCCCTACCTCCGAGCCCAACATTCCCCCGCACAAAGCAGACACAGCAAAGCAAACTTTCTCCACCAAATACCCAGGTATTTATTTCGGAATGAATGCTGAAGCACTAGAATGGGAGAGGTACGCCGATTCTCTGGATTGCCGTTGGGACCAGTATTCCCTTACACAGGACTACATTAAGTTACCAGGGTGTTATATGAAACAGTAAAAGGACGTTGTGAGGGTTGGAGCAGACTGATTTTTCGTGATTTTTATTAACCTTTCGTGATTTTTATTAATGACTTAGATTAGGAGGTAGAAGCTTGGGTTGGCAAGTTTGTAGACGACACAAAGGTTGGTGGTCTTGTGGATAGTGTAGCGAAATGTCGAAGGTTGCAGAGGGACATTGATAGGATGCAGAGCTGGTCTGAGAAGTGGCAGATGGAGTTCATTTCGGAGAGGTGTGAGGTGGTACACTTTGGAAGGACAAACTCCAAGGCGCAGTACAAAGATAATGGCAGAATTCTGAGTAGTGTGGTGGAGCAGAAGGATCTGGGGGTTCGTATCCTCGCGGAAAGTAGCCTCACAGGTGGATAGGGCGGTTTAGAAAGCTTATGGTATGGGAGCATTCATAAGTCATGGGATCGAGTTTAAGAGCCGCGAGGTAATGATGCAGCTCTACAAAACTCTGGTTGGACTGCACATGGAGTACTGTGTCCACTTCTGGTCGCCTCATTATAGGAAGGATATGGAAGCATTGGAAAGGATGCAGAGGAGGTTTACCAGGATTCTACCTGGTTTAGAGTGTATGCCTTTCGCGGAGCGACTAAGGGAGCTCGGGCTTTACTCTTTGGAGACAAGGAGGATGAGAGGAGACATGATAGAAGCGTACAAAATATTAAGGGGAATAGATAGAGTAGACAGCCCGCGCCTCTTTTCAGGTCACCAATGCTCAATACAAGAGGTCATGGCTTTAAAGTAATGGGTGGGTAGTTCAAGGGAGGAAGGTTTTTCACCCACAGAATGGTTGGGGCGTGGAACGCGCTGCCTTGGTTGATAGTGGAGGCAGGTACATTGGTCAAATTCAAGAGATTGCTAGATAAGCATATGGAGGAATTTAACATAGAAGGATGGTAGGAAGGGCTTAGATAGTCTTAGGCGAGATTTATAGGTCGACACAACATTGTGGGACGAAGGGCCTGTATTGTGCTGTACTGTTCTATGATTCTATGACTGGCGCAAATTGATCCAAGGCTGGTTAACACAAACGGTAAGACAAGGGAAGTAACAGATCTTGGGATAGAATCACAGAATCATGGAGAATCATATAAATGTACAGCATAGGCACTGTCACTTGAGACGCACCTCGTCCATTCTGACCGTGATCGCTCTCTACGCTCTCCCATTTGCCTGCATTCGGCCCATATCTCTCTCTTCCTGCCCTATACAAATGTCTTTTAAACGTTGGAATTGTATGTGCCTCCACCACCTCGTCTGGCAGCTCGGTCCAGATAACCACCACCGTCTGAGTGAAAAACTGAACCCGTCAGGTCTCCTTTATTTACCTTCCATGTCACCTTCAACCTGCGGCCCCTAGTTCTGGACTTCCCTGCCTTGGGAAAATGACTCTATCTGTCCAATCTATGCCCATAATAATTTTGTGATGCTCAATCTTAGCGTTTTACGATCAGGTGAGAAGAAACCAAACCTGTGCAATCGCTACTTATAACTTGAGCCCCCCTGTCTGCACAACATCCTGGTGAATCTCTTTACTCTCCATATTGCTACCACATCCTTCCCCAGGTGTGAGGTCCAGAACTGTATAGAATGTTTAAATTGCGGTTTTTTACAGCTGCAACATGACGTCCCAGCTGTTATACTCAATAACTCGGCCGAAGAAGTCCAGCATACCAGTCCTGATGAAGGGTCTTGGCCCGAAATTTCGACTGTTTGTTTCCCTCCATGGATGCTGCCTGACCTGCTGAGTTCCTACAACACTTTTTATGTATTGCTCCTGAAGCTTACCAATTGCCTTCTTCACTACTCTCTCCACCTGTGTCACCTTACCAGGGAATTATGGATGTACCCGAACGCCTCCTTGTTCTTCTAGTCCCTTCTGACTAATGGGAGGGAAATAGAATGACCCCTCAAGGTGATCACCCCTGTTTTATTCTTGAATTCTATCCATAATAGCATTATTTGTCGATCCCTCCAAGATATCCTCCCCGACTAATACCGTAATGTTCTCTCTTTTCAGCAGTAACAGACCCCCTTCCCTTTTGCACCCCCGTGTCATGTCTGAAGCCGCCATACCTCGGGACAGTGAACTACCAGTCCTGTTGTGTCCTCAACCACGTTTCCTTCGTTGCAACAACATCATAATCCACTCTCTCAGCTCATCTACCTTACTTGTGCAACTCCGTGCATTAAAGTAAATGCAGTTAAGCCTACACACCCACTCATGCGTGCTCCTGGTGTGACACCTGCACTTCCCATTGGACCTACTGTTCTTTTCCCTGCATATGATTCAGCTTCCCCAGCTGCTGCACTGTCACTCTGTGTCACAAACTCCCGCCTCATTAGCTGAAACAAATTTTTCACATCATTCCTTAAAGCTGATTCTCGAAATCGATGCGTCTGTTCACAGGAGCTGATGTGGTCTCTCATTTCGCTGGAAACAACTGGAATCCAGGCCTTGTTGAGGCCTTCATTGGCTGTTACCACAGACATCGAAAGATGTCACAGAACGTTCGGGTGCCTCCTGTAAATTAATCCTCCAATGGTACAAGACCAGAAGTTACTCACTCCTTGCTTTATAGTTGGCGTAATGCCACATTGATCAGTTTATCAAGCGCCTAACCCAAACAGCAGTGCCGCACATTAGCTGGTGAAGAAGAGGCAATGAAACTCACCAGAACGAATTTCTAAGTGAAAACTCACACTGAGTGCCGATGTTGCAGATCCCCGGTTATGATTATGAGCAGTAAAGATGCATGTGTGTGAATCCTTCCAACTCACGTAGCCGTTGCTCACCAGCGACAACACATACTTGGCCGAGCGAGGGCTTGAACTTGTGGGAAAAGGGAGTCCAAGGCGACTGATGTCTATTGCCGGAAGGTCAGATTTCACGCGTGCGTAGACAGGGACACAAACACACTTGTGGCCAGAACAGAATCAGTACACACAGGCACAGGTGGCGTCATGAATTGGAAACCTTGTCTGCTTCTTGATCCTTGCCCCCATCACTTTATCACCGACTCACGCAACCCACCATCTGAAACATTCACCCCGAATCAGAGTTCTTTCGTTACGCCCTTAATCACAGCTCCGTGGCAAGGAACAAAACGTGTCTACTATACAGGGATAGGTAATAAGAGATGGAATGACTTAAATTACAGGAGACAAACAGATATCTTCTCCACTTCCATCAAATACTGAGCCGCTTGGATGACAGAAAATAGCTCATCGTTAACACTGGAACGTCCACACTTCAGTGAAAGAGGTACTTCCATTTTCTGAACTCGGGTGGCTGGATAAAGGGTCCTCACTGCTTTGTGGAAGCCACCTGACGTTCCCGCAGGCTTCTCCCCGAAGCAAATATATTTAGCACTGGAACTTTGTGAAAAATGAAGAAGAAATCATTCATGATACGCCGTTCTGGCTTGTCACAGATTCGCATTCGTGAATAACTCTTCTGCAATCTGCAAATTGTGCAATGTCAAGACATTATTCCGTACAATCTAACCGATGACGAGCAATACACATTATATTTGACTGTAAAACAGTGAATTCTGTAAGATAACCGCTTGGGCACTTCCATCGATCAACATCTATCGAGTGCAGATGCCAGATCATTACTTACTGCCTTGATAATAGGATGAACAACAGCATGTTGCATTGGGAGCCGTTCAAATAAAGTCACTGCTCAGGACTGATTGCAGTGTGAAGCCTCTACATATGTAATAATGGTGACACGGGCCGAGGGGTATGTACTGCACATTCACAGACGGCACCCAAATTGACATCCACAATTAGAAGGTTGGGTGCTCAATATATGTTTTAGTATTAACATGCTGTCTTTCTTAGTGATTGGTGATTGGTTTGTTGTTGTCACATGTACCAAGATACGATGAGAAACATTTGTCTTGCATGCAATCCATACATAGAACATAGAACAGTGCAGCACTTGGAAGGCCACTCGGCCCAAGATGTTGTGTCGATCTTGATGCCGTTTTATACCAAAAGTCCTCCTCTTGTTTATCATCCATATACCTCCATTCCCTTCACATTCATGTGTCTATCTAAAAGCCACTGAGAAACTTGCTTCCACCACTCTCCCTGAAAGCCCATTCCAGGAACTTACAACACTCTGCGTAAAAACACCCCTCACATAGACTTTAAACTGTCCCTCTCTAACCTTAATAGCATGTTCACTGGTGTTTGACATGTCTACCCTGAGAAACAGATTCTGACTATTCACCCTATCTCTGCCTCTCATACTTTAGACACTTCTATCGTCTCTCCCTTCAGTCTCCGACGCTCTGAGGAGAAAAATCCAAGTTTGTCCAACCTGTCCTAGAGCTCATACCCTCTAATCCAGGCAGTATCCTGGTAAAACTCTTTTGCTTCTTTTCCACAGTCTCCACACCCTTCCTATAATGGGACGACCAGAACTGCAGACAATGCTCCAAGTGCAGTCTGACTAAAGTTTTATACAGTTGCAGAATGACTTCCTTCCTCTTATACTCCACATCCCTCCCAATGAAGGCAGGTATTCCATACGTCCTCTTCACCAACTTATCCACTTGCGTAGCCCCTATCATTGAATTATGGACTTGGACCTCAAGATCCCTCTGTACCTCAGTGCTATTTATGGGCCTACTGTATACTTCTTCCTTCCGTTGGACCTTCCCAAGTGCAACACCTCACGCTTGCCCACATTAAACTCCATCTGCCACTTCTCTGCCCATATATGATCGACATCCCTCCGTATCTTTGGCAGTCCGATGTCCACGGCTCCAACAATCTTGGTGTCATCCGCAAACCTACCATTCTACCATCTACATGTTCAGCCAAATCATTCACATATATCACAACAACAGAGGTCCCAGGTTCTTGTCCTTGCAGAACTACTCTGTGGGAATAGAGATCCTTCCAAAACATTAGTACGTTGAAGTAGTACAAAGGGAAATACAATAACAGCATGTGTTGAACTGAAAATAGAATTGTTCTGGCAAAGAACAGGAGCATTTCACCCGCCCAATCTGTCCAGCTGCTCTTAAAGTACGTTCTGCTTTCGATTTACCCGCCAAAGAACACCACTCTCCCTACGTAACCTCTCTATAATCAGCCCTGACGTTTGCATTCCCCACCCTATCATATTCTTATCAAAATTGCTGCTTACGGGAAACACCACCGCTTGAGCTTTAGGTTCCTTTGCGTCAACATCACCAGCATCCTCAGCTGGTCCCTCAACACCGATGCGGTGATCCAAGAAACCTGAGAAGATGAGGATAATCAGATTAGATTACCTCTAACTTCCACAGATATGCTGTGGAACATATCCTGACAGGTTGTATCTCAGCCCGGTACGGGTATTGCTCTGCTCTGGACGGACTGCAACTGCAGGGAACGGAAAACACTGCCCAGTCCGTCAAAGGCCCGTCACCTCCTTCCGCCCAGTCCAGCTTCATAGTGCGTTTCTTCAGGAAGGCTGACAGTATCGTCAAGGATGCCTGTCACCCTGACCATTCCCTTTTCTCTCTTCTGCCCTATGGAAGAAGATACTGGAGCCTGAAAGCCACGTCGTCCAGGCACAAGAACAGCTTCCGCCCCGCTGCTCTGTGTCACGGCTCTCACATCCCCTTCCCGGTGGTGCTGCCACGTTCTCGGGCACTTCAATCTACCTCTTCGCTTGCTGTTCATTCACCATTTCTGTTTCCACAACTCGGATTGAACTTCAGTCTTTCCCCATTCTGTTGCTGTGTGAGCATCTCTGAGTTCATTGTTGTATACTGGTATACTGTTCACACAGCTAGGAATTTCATTGTAATCTGGTGTATATGACACTTGAATAATCTGATCTGATCTGATCTGATCTGATTTGATATATAGAGTGCAGATTCAATCAGGTTATCCAAGATTAATACAGGATCTGGATAAACCGGGGTTTGAGAAAAGAGTGGAAGATGGAATTTCACTCAGACTAGTTTGACGTGATGCACTTTGGTCAGTTCACCACGGGAGGAGGATTTACACAGGGAATGGAAGAGCCCTGGAAATATTTTACAAATTAGAGGGGTACACATAATGAATTTACGTGAAGTGGCGTCACGGTTAGACAGGGACCTTGCTATGAGAAGGTTGTCATGAAGCTGGTTGGGGTGCTCTTGTGAGAAAGGTTCTTTTGGCATCTGAAAGATAAAGGTCTGGACACACAGTCTTTGTAATTTAAAAATGGCTTATTAACAAAGACAAACCCGGGGACAGAATGAATGGGAACAGATGCACACTCACACACTCTCAAGCAGGAGATCACGAATGTGGAGGGAAATCACGACAGAAGCTGAGGTGCACACACACACACACACACACACACACACACACACACACACACACACACACACGATAACTAGGTAAAAATTATGAAGGATTAAACAGTACAATGTTTGGACACCCTGATTCTGGACAAACATTGGATCTTTAGTCTCGGGAGTCCTTAATTAACTGCCCTGATACAGTGCACAGCTTACCTCAACATCCTCGGAGACAGAAAGAAAAAGAAAACCAAACATGCAGCAGTTTTATGCTTCTGGGGGGCTGGGTAGCCCAACAAGGACAAAGGTGTTTTAAACGGGCCAATAGTAGGTGTGCCCAGGAAAAAAGGTGAGCGCACAGAACAATCCGAGAGGTCCAGCAAGACAAAGGTGTTTACCTATTGGAGTGGAACCAAACCTTGATTGACAATCGTGTAGCTTCCGAACTAATAGGCAATGCTATAATCCGACCATGGGGGTCAGTAGTGTTGTCACGGTCACGTGACACCTGGCCTTTCATACTACATGTTTCAGAACAGACTCACAATGATGACAGCGGGACTGGAGGGCAGGACTGATGAGGAGAGCCGGGATAGGCGGGGTCTGTTTCCATGAAGCATAGGAGGCCGACGGGGCATCTGACCGAACTTCATAAAATCATGAGGGGAATAGATGAGGTAAAAGGTCTCAGAAGTTTTTCCAGAGCAGGGACATCATTAACCAGAGGCCATCTTTTGCCAAGAGATGTCTGTAAAAGAATGCTGCCGACTGACACATCCCAGAGTGCAGGAGGACAAGCTGAGGGACGCACTGAAGCTAAGTACAGCCACCCGAAACGCTCTGTGGGGAGTAGCACAGTCTCGGGCCCTGCTGACACTGGACACTGAAGGGCTGACCCCTGCGTAACAGCCTCTCATTGTTTAAGGAGGGAACAGGAGAGGTGTTAATGC
The DNA here is from genome assembly GCF_009764475.1 of Pristis pectinata. NCBI lineage: Eukaryota > Metazoa > Chordata > Chondrichthyes > Rhinopristiformes > Pristidae > Pristis > Pristis pectinata. Next base: position 2,814,275 of record NC_067440.1, on the reverse strand, counting down.
ATTGTCATAGAATACATCCAATTGATGTTACAATGAACGCAGAGAAATAAATAGATAGATAGGCAGATAGATTGATAGATATCTTTATTAGTCACATCTACGTCAAAACACACAGGGCAATACATCTTTTGCGTGGAATGTACTGGGGACAGCCCGCAAGTGTCACCACTTTTCCGGCGCAAACATAGCATTCCCAAAACTTCGTCATTTGTACATCTTTGGAATGTGGGAGGAAACCGGAACACCTGGAGGAAACCTACTCAGACACGGGGAGAACGTACAAACAGCTTGCAGACAGTGGCCGGAATTGAACGCCGGTCTCTGGCGCTGTAATACCGTTATACTAAGCGCTACAGAACCGTGCGTGCCGAAGACGTACCCGATGTACGCGAAGATATTCACAGCAAACATTAAGAATAATATAAAGATATGAACTAAATTTCACCAGATGAGTTTCATGTCCTCTCGGAGAACTGCACAGTAATTCTTTGGTACTATTGAAGCATAAGGTATCACACAAAAAATGGAATCCCTTTTAGAAAAATGTTTTTAACTTCACACAATGGCGCCGAACTGCGATCTGCCATGGGGTTTGGTCAGCAGTTCTTTCCATTGTGCAATTCTTGGCTAAATATAACCCGGGCTGTTACAACACCGAGATGTGCAAAGGAATTAACCGAAGATATCTCTTCAGTCACTGTAATTTATCAAAGACACCTGAGGCACCAATGATGCCAGCAGAGATTTCTCCATACGTACGTAAGTAGCTTCATTTCAACCCCAGTAGCAGGTGTTTACGGTGTCCAGGAGGACGCACCAGGCAGGAGCTGAAAGGATGGATGGAGGACGTTCGGTGGAGAATCTAATAGTTAGCACCATTTTCGATATGCAGCAGGTTTATGACCCGGTCCTCGCAGATATTGGAGATCCTGGTGAGGCTCAACATATAGTTATTAAATCTAGTGTTTTTTTTAAAGATGTTCCTAAACAGCTGTCGCATTTTATTCTCGGGGCCTGTGGTCTCCCTTCTTGTTGTCTACTCAACACACTCGATTTATCCTGTTGGACGTAGACGATAATCGAGAAATGCCACTCATCGTGACGGAACTTGGATTCACGCTGCAGCTCCTCAGCTGCTGTACCAACACTTTCATTTATGCAGCATTCCATACGACGTTCAGGGAGGAGCTGAGCAACGGGGTGAAATATCCCTTCAGCGCGCTGTCCAAAATCATGAAATAAGTGGAAAACTGGAGATTTTTACTTGCAGAACTCCCTCTTGTATCACATTTCATTCTGCACCAACTTGCTCTGAAAACGAGCTGAGATGTTCAAACTGAGTTTGTGTTGAAGGCAATTAAATAAAATTCTCAATCTCCTGTGTGGAGAATCATTGACTATATTCGAAGCTCTTGAAATAAACTAATGCCGATAATTAAACTGCATGAGACTGATTCCCAGCGCCTGAGCTCCTGGGAGTTGCTGTGATGGACTTTGATTAGATTGATCTTGCTCCAAAAATAGTGGTAAAGGAAAAGCCCTCATCGCTCAACTCCGACGAGTTCCATTCACGAGTTTTCTCCCAAACCCATTCTCCTGCATTTTCCCCGTTAACTTTGACGCACGTACTGATCGATAACTTATCGGTCTCTGGTTGAAATGTACGCAATGCCTTGGCCTCCTCAGCCGTCTGTGGCAACAAGTTCCACATATTACCCACCCTCTGGCTGAAGAAGGTCCCCCTCACTCCGTACCGAAAGTACGTCCGTTTATTCTGAGGCTGTGCCCTCTGAATTTGGACTCTCCCACTTGTGGAAACATCTTCTCCAAATCCACTCCAGGCAGGACTTTGAATATTTGGTAGCTTTCAATGATCTATCCCCATAATGTTTCTAAAATACAGCGAGTACAGGCTCAGATCCATCAAACGCTCCTCATCCGTTAAACCTTTCATCCCCAGGATAGTTGTAAATGCCCTATGGATCCTCCCCACGGTCAGCACATCCTCCCTTAAGTACGGGGCCCAAAACTTCTCACAGTCATGGTCCGGAAATAATAAGGGCAGACCTCAGCAAGGACCAATCAGATCAAGGAATTATTGCACACACCCAAGTTTGTGAAATTCAGGAAACGTGAACTGCATTTAATTCATTAAACACCAAGTGAAATAACTTGATCCACCTCAACATAAGTAAAAGAATATCCGCAGAAAGACGCCGGAATCTTCATATGCAGTCTTCGCCATTCAATGTTATTGTGGCTGATCCCATAAATCCGGGATACCTTCCACCTATCCAAAGTTATCAGGTTCCACCCATTTACAAAAATCACTCAACACCTCGCACCCATCAACAGTGGAATGTCTTCATCTCTGCGCTGGGAAATTCGACGAACTAAGGGTTTGGATCGCTACGGGGACTGGTTTATTACAGCCGTTACAGCAACATAGTTGAGGGATGGGCAGGACTGATATCTCAATGTTCTGTGATACAGTTGCCACAGGCGTGATAAAGGTGCAGGTGATAGTGGAAGGGTAGTTGCGTTTTTCATGAGGGAGAACATCACTGCGTTACTTAGTGATGATATTTCCTGCATTTGTCAAGTGAGGCTCTGTGGATGAAAATTAGAAATGAGAAGGGAGTGTTAAGTTTGTTGGGATTGTGCTCGTGGCTCCCGAGAAGTCAGTGGGACTTATAGCAACAAGTATGTCTGTAAGTCGCAGATTGCTGTAAGGAAAATGTGGTTGCAATAGTCGGTGATTATAACGTCCCTGATATTGACTGGGACTGTCATCGTGTTTGGATGGACTTGAAAATGTTAAATACGCCCAGGGAGTTTCCTCGTGCAATATGCATATGGCCCTACATCAGGGGAGGGGCGGGTGGGTGCTGTTGATTGGGTGTGGTAGGGAGTGCTGTTGGAGGCTGCCGGAGGCAGTTGATCTTCCATTGGGAAATGATACCGGTTTGGTGGCTAATGAATCAGTGGGTGAGAATTTTGTACCAGTGACGATAATTCTTTTGGTTTTAAAATCGAATGTAAACAGATAAGTCTGGTCCACATGTTAACCTCCAACACCAGGGCAAGGTTAGTTTTGATGACATTAGACAAGAACTTGCAAAAGATGATTGGGAGAGGCTGTTTGCTTGTTAAGGGATGTCTTGCAAGTGGAACGATACCAAAAGTGAGATAGGGAGATTTCAGTGCTATTATGTTCCTGTTAGAATGAAGGGCGGGGCTGGCGGTGTTACGAAACCCTGGATGTCGAGGGAAACTGGGATTCTAATGTGGGATACGAAGGAGGCACTTCAGGTGCGGATGGTTGGGATGATAGAAATCGCTGGAGGAGTATGAGAAATGTAGGATCACAGTTAAAAGCAAATCAGGAGGGAATAGAACGTGTGTTAGCTCTGGCAGATAATGAAGCATATGAAGGGATATGAGAAGGAAATTACGTGCAAAAGATTCACAACCAAGTGAATAGATCTCCTAATTTATCAACGTGATCATTTATCTGTGGAGCCACAGGAGGTTGTGAGTGGTGTGAAATGAGTATTCCTCATCCGCTGTTACCGTGCAGAAGGTCATGGAAGCTTGGGAATTCAGAGAAGAGAATAAAATGTCTGCACTACTAAAGAGGAAGTTCTGGCAGTTGGGAAGTGCAGTAAGGTGTATATATACTCAGGGCCTCACTGTGTATCCAAGAATACTGTGCGAAGGCAGAGAAGATATTGTTGGGGACCTTTTAGAACTAATTGTATGAGAGTTACCCTTGGATTAGGTACCGGAAAACAGAAGTGTAGTTAATGCTGTGCCTTTATTTAACAAGGGCTTTATGGGAAAGCCGGAGAACTACAGGCCAGTGAGCCTAACATTAAGGGCAGGAAGGTTTTCCTGACAGGATTATGAGAGACAAGATCCATGTGCATTTGGAAACACAAGCACTGATTATGCATGATGAACATGGTTTTGTGTGTGGGAAATTATGTCTCACAAATTTGATTGAATGTTTTGAAGACGTGGCCATTACGTTTGACGAGGGCAGGGCGTCAAGTAAGGCCTTCGATGAGAACAGGCATGGCAGTCTATCCCAGCAGGAGTCAAAGGGTGGTAGTGGAGGTTTGTGTTTTAGAAGGGAGGCCTATGACAGGTAGGGTGCCGGCGGGAGCAGTATTCCTTCCTGTGTTGTTTCTCGTTTATATCAATGATTTGGATGAGAATGAAGGCGGCATGGTTAACGTATTTGCGGATGAATCCAAAATTGATGGAATAGACGAGGATATCACTGTTGCAGGCCAACTCAACTAAAATAATGAGATGGGTTCGGAGAAAGGTATCAAAGCTCCCGTCTCACGGTCTCAGCAAAACATCCTGGCATTAAACGTCAGAAATGATAAAAATGTCGGATGTTGACCAAAGGAAGTGTGTGGGGAGGGGTGGTGGTGAACACAACCTGTCCTCTTCAAAGCTGCTGCTGTAGAGCTGGTGGACAGCTTCAGGCTTCTTGGCGTCCACATCACCAGCATCCTCGGCTGATCCCTTCACACTGATGCGGTGATCAGGATATCTGAGAAGATGAGAACATTCGGCTTATCCAGGAAGATTGTCTCGAATATATGTACAGCTATGCTTTAAGAAGTATACTGATGTCTTATATCTCAGCCTTGTATGTCACCTGCTCTGCTCTGCCCTGACAGAACCTGCAGAGAGCGGCAAACACTGCCCAGTTCGTCACTGACACGTCACCTCCATCTAGACGCCTTCATGGTGTGTTGCTTAAGGAAGTATGAGAGTATCGTCAAGGATGCCTGTCACCTTGGCCATCCACTTTCTCTCTTCCACCTTCCAGGAGAAGATAGAGGAGCTTATAACCGCCGACGTCCAGATTCAAGAAAAGATTCCTCCCCATTGCTGTCAGACATCTGAACCAATCACCTCTCTCGCTTCCCCTACCCGGTGGTGTTGGGACGTTATCGGACTCTTAAATCTACCTCTGCTGTTACTGTCGCTTTAGCTTTTATTTTTGCGCTCCTTCAGATTCCACTACAATCTTTGCACCTTTCTTTTAACTTGCGATCTTCGCTGAATTCATTTTTGACAATTATTAAGAGGTATACTGATTACTCTGTGAACCTCACGCAAGCAAGGAATTTAGTTGTAACAGGGTGGAAATGGCGCTGCGCCAATCTGATATGATCTGATTTGATCTGTATGGTGGAGAGTGAAGCGCATTGTCTGACATGACGACAGGATCTGGATCAACCAGGGGGTGGGTAATGAATGGCAGATAGAATTTCACTCGGACAATTGTGATGTGTTGCATTTTGTTAAGTTCAACTTGGAGAGGACTCACACAGGGAATGGCAGAGGCCTGGAAAGTTTTGTACAAAATAGAGGTGTACTCGTGATTAGTTTAGGCAAAGTGGCGTCATTGGCAGACGGCGCTCAAGAAGTCGTTTGGACGCTGGCCTTCATCTGTCAGGGCAGTGAGTACAAGATCTGGGACGTCATTTTACTTCTGTACAAGACGTTAGTGAGACCGCCCTTGAGGTATTGTGTGAACTTCTTGTCACCTAGCTATAAGAAGGATGTCCTTAAGCTGGAAAGGATGCCGAAGAGATTTGCAAGTATGTTAGCGCGTTTGGAGGGCTTGACCTATCAGGAAACACTGGATGGGCTGGGGCTGTTGCAATGGAGTGCCGGAGGCCGAAATTTGTTCTTACCGAGGTTTATAAAATCATGAGGGTCAGAGATAAGGTGAATGGTCACAGACGTTTTCCCAGATTCGGGGAATAAAGAACTGGAGGTCTTCCAGTGCCAGCCAATATCTGGAAGGGACTGCTGCCGTCTGCCACATTACAAGGTGCTGGAGTACCTGCTGAAATACACGCTGAAGCTCGGTCCAGCCACCGCAAAGGCTCTGTGGGAATGAGCACAGTCTCGGGTCCTGCTGACACTTCACGTGCTCATTGTTTAAGTAGGGAATAGGAGTGGTGGTAATGCACCATGTATCGATCCAAACTCTCAGGTCATCGAATTTTCAAGCGCACAGGTGAAGACATTCAATCTGTGGGGTGCCCACGACGTGTTAAATGATTTCTGTAAACGGGTGTAACATGACAACGTGGAATGGGCGGAATATATCGGGGAGTTATGGGATCAGCCACAATCACATTGAATGGCGGAGCAGGCTCGCATGAATCCCAGTCCGTTCTACCACTGTTCCTTTCCTCGCGTTGGGCTGGATCAAGTTATTTCACCTGGTGTTTAATTAATTAAATGCAGTTCACGTGTCCTGAATTTTACAATCTTGGTTGTGTGTAATAATTGTTTGATCTGATTGTTTAAGCAGCCATGCCCAAGTCTGCCCTGACTATTTCCTAACCATTGTTGTGAGTAGTTTTGGGTCCCATATCGACGGAAGGATGTGCCGATTTTGGAGAGGATCCATAGGAGATTTACGGGAATGATACCGCGGACGGAAGGGTTAACGTATCAGGAGCGTTTGATGGCTCTGGGCCTGTAGATGCAGGAATTTAGAAGAATGGTGGAAGGTGAGTGGGTGTCGCATTGAAACCAACCGAATATTGGATGTTCTGCACAGAGTGGACGTGGAGAGGATGTTTCCACGAGTGGGAGAGTCTTGGAACAGAGGGCGTCTGTTGAGGACTGCTTGAGGTGGAATCTGTTCAACCTGAAGGTGCAGGGTCCGTAGGAAGTATTGCCTCAGACGTCTGTGGAGGTCTAGTTATCTTTCAATCGGAGGTTGACAAGTTCTTGATCAATTGGACTTCAAAGATTAGAGGGACAATACAGGAGATTGGGGTTAAGGAAAAAAGTAAATCAGCCATGATCAAATGGACCGAATCGTTTTGTTCTGCTCGTACGTCTTATGGTCCTATGGTCTTACCGTTACCGCTGTCCTGTGAAAGGGACTGGATTGCGCTCAGCGGTGAGTGCTGTTCCTTGACCACTGAACGGAGAGTGAGGTCACCCTAATAATAGTCTATCAAGGAAACGCCCAGGAGCTCAGGCGCTGGGATCAGTGTGATGGACTCCAATTATATGCAGGTCTTTAATTTTATTTCAGGTGATTCCAATATACGCAATAATTTGCCACACACTACAGTCCGAATTTTATTGAAATGCCTTAAACACAAACACAATCTGAACGTCTCGGCTCGTTTTCAGAGCAGTTTTCTGCAAAATGAAGTGTGAGACAAGAGGGAGTTATGCGAGTGAAAAGCTGGAATTTTCCACTTATTGCCTGACGATAGAAAGCGCCCTGAAGGGATATTTCACCCCGTTAATCATCTCCTCCCTGAACTTCGTCTGGGTCGCGGCATAAATGAAAGTGTTGGTACAGCAGCTGAGGAGCTGCAGCATGAATCCAAGTTCCGTAACGATGAGTGAAATGTCTCGTTTGTCGTGGGGGTCCAAAATAATAATTCGAGTGTGCAGAGTGGACACTAGGAAGGGAGACCACAGAAGGATGAGGTTTCCCGAGATCAGAAAGAGTAGTTTGATGGATTTCCTTCTGCTCTTTGCCTCGGGGTCGTTCTGGCTCTCCCCGCCAACCGGGCCCCGAAGTCTCTTGCGGATTCTGATGGTGACCAGAATGTGTCTGACGGTGAGTGCGTTGAGCGTCAGAATGAGAATGAACGGGATACACGGGGTGAAGACATAATGGAGCAATTCAACGCCTGCCCAGACTGAGGAGAACAGGGCACTGCGGGTCATAAAGCAGAACCAGGGCATTCTCATAAGCGCGTACTCGTTTGTATACATGAAGTACCAGAACAGGTTCTTACCACTGAACAAGACGGTAAGCGTCCCGATAACCATGGCTGCCGTGCTCTCGCTGCAGTATCTAGTCTTCAGTTTCTGGCAACAAATGGCCACAAATCGATCGAAAGTGAAAGCGACGGTGAACCAGACAGAACAGTCCGTGGCGGCGTAGAGGAGGACGGCGTGGATGTTGCACACACGAATGTCCTGTACGTATCGAAAGGCATAATTGAAGACAATAGGAATCTGCTTCAGGATCAGATCAAGGACAATGACCAGCAGATCCGCCGTTGCCATGGCCACCAGGTAACGCGTGACGCCCTTGGAGAGGCCGCACTTTCCCCGAGACAGGATCACAATGGTCACCAGGTTCACTGCGAGGGCGAAGAAAGCAGAGAAACGTTATACTTCAGCAATGGAGCAGAACTGTCATGTGGTAGATCATTCGGGCAGATTGGAGAGACCATCCCGCAGGCGTTCCCAACGCGATTTTACAGCAATTTTTAACATTCCAACTATCGGCAGAGAATTCTTTCACGACACTCCCCTTCTCCTCTTTACACTGGCCATCAGCTCTCTCCGTTCTCAGTCCCAATGCAGGTTTTCGTCCCGAAACGTCGACAATACCTTTCCCTCCATAGATGATATTCGACCCGCTGAGTTCATCCAGCAGATTGTTTGTTGTCCGGATTCCGGCATCTGCAGTCCCTTGTGTGACCAATTTACTCTGCCTCTAGGAAATTTCGATAGACGGACATAGACATTCACAGCATAGAAAGAGGCTCTTCGCCGACAAATTCCGTGCCGAACATAAAGCACCGACTTACATTCATTCTTTCATCCATTCCATTTCGCCAGATTCCCATCAGCTCTCTCTAGGTTCCACATTCTGTGGTGTAATTTACAGTCATAAATTAATTTTCCAACCCGCAAGTCTTTGGGATGAAGCTGGTTCAGTTGGGGGAATCCCACGCGGTCACAGGGAGAACGTGCAAACTCCACACACTCGAAGACAGCGCCCGAGGTTGGGATTGAATTCGTGCTGAGAGACAGCGTCACAATTTTTTTGAGGTACGTCTGATACACGCCCAAGGCTACAACAAGCCGATCATCTATTTATTCTGTGCAGCATCAGTGCCGTTCATGCACTTTGCATCGGAGAGGAAAGCTGTCAAAGCTTAAAGAAGTGTCTTCAACCTGCCAATATATTCGCCGTCACTTTTGCTTCCTCATTGCTCAAAAAAATCTGTGTCTCTCCAAGTTCTCCCAATCTGCTGAGCAAACAGTCCCTTCAAAATTTTCAGGGCTTGCTTCAAAGAAGTCTTGTTCTGGTTGATGAAGCCAGCAGATGTGTTGTGTGTCTCTATGACACAATAAGACACCAACTTTTAGATGTCTCAGAGCTTTCTACCGGTTACAGTGCTCCCTCGTTCTTCATCACAATGCATACCTTGCTCTACGTATTCTCCCGGGACCGCGACACTGTCATTTGCTCTCAGGAGATTCTCCATGTCTGGGACCTCTCACACTTACGAAACTCACCCCATATGGTCTGCCTTCACTCGAGGGCTGCTTTCTGTTGGTTACAGCCACGAAATTGTTCGCGGCCGCATTACCTCCTCACACAGCAACATCCCATCCTCATTACCAGTGTGGCATCCGGCGGGTTTCTTAACTTTCATGCTCCTTAGTAAAATAACAGGGTCGGAACTTCACAGAGAAACCACTTTGCTGAAGGCAGTCAGCACCCAGCTCACAGCAGCGGCTGGCACAACTGTCCAACAAAAATTAATCCACAGTCAAAGATCCGCCCACGCTGGGATCAGCACCAACCCCGCCATGAAACGGACTGTAGAGGATTACAACTAAGAGTCAAAGCCGATATCCAGTTACTTTCAACGTGGAGAAGTACCCGAATGATTTGAGGTGGACGCAGAACACAGGTGTAGTGGTCTGTCTCAGTTGTAAACGGAGGAAATTCCCTCCAACACACAAGGCATAACGGCGGACGGTCTCTGAAATGGTGTGGATGTTGCAAATGGCAACGCGATCACCCACCATCCCACTTGTGTTATCGGGACGGTGGTAGTCTCGACCAGCTGCGTTCCGGCAGCAGATAATTTATTGTTCCAGATCCCAGCATCTGCAGTGCCTTGTGTGTCGGCGTTTTTCTGACCTGACCCGTCTGTGAGTGGTGAACCCGGGACGGGAAGAATTGAATCCGCGCGAACTCTTCACCCACTCCCTTCTCAACTGTAATTTAAGTCGCTTTGAATGATGTATCACTGTGTAATTCCGATCATCCATTTTATCGCGAAGACATGAAGCATCGTTCAAGCCGCGTCTTTATTGCTTTTTGCATTCGCGATCTTTGGAATCTCCACCTCTCTGATTGAACCTGCGGCGAGACGGGGCCATTTCTCGACGATCCCGCCGGTAAACTCAGGGAAGTAGGGCAGGGTCTTCAAAGGACTTGCGACCCGTCTCGCCAACATTTTATTAAGCCGACACCCTCAGTCAATATTTAATTCCCAGAGCGTCAGAGAAAAACTGAGCGACAAAATTGCAGGCGCGGCACCGTCAGCTGAGTGTGAAGGTAGCGCAGACTGTGAGCGTTTGGATGAAAGAAATAATCATCGATTAATACCGCACGGCATCAGGCCATTCGGCCCAACTCGTCAGTACCGACGAAGTTCGATCGATTTGCCGGCGTTTGGCCCATAGCCCTCGAAACCTACGATCCATGCACCGTTCCTAATGTCTTTTAAACATTGTAGTTGTGTCTGCCTCTGGCATGTTCTCTGGCAGCTCGGACTTCACATTCAGTACCCACGGTATGAAATCGCCCACGAATCGGTCATAGAATCAGATTTTCACGAACACATAGAGAGGAATGTAATGTACATAATTTTTATTACATGTTGCCACTTGCGGAGGCAAGGCCATGTTTCAATACCCATACTGGCAATGAATGCAGGGCACGATGATCTAGGATCAAAACGCCACGAAAATTCAATGTGATAACTAGTTCGGAACATACCAAGAAAACACCAGATTTAGTAAGAAGATACAGTCTCACCAGGAATGCCAACAACTGCGAGAGCCGGGTAATAAATGTCCTGCATGTTCAGAATGAAGTGAAATGTCAGGTGCTCAACTGAATGCGCTCTGTCCATCCCCTCAGCTCCTGTCTGGTGCTTACTCCTGGAGACCGCCGGCATCTGCGACTGGGGATGAAGTGAAAGTACTTATGTACCTCTGGAAAAATCTCTGGTGGCATTATTAGTGTATCAGGAGACTTTGATTAATTGAAGTAACTGAAGAGATGTCTTCGATTAATTCCTTTGCACAACCCAGTGTTGTAAAAGCCCAGGTTATATTTAGCCAGGGATTGCACAATGAAAAGACTGTTTCCCAAGCCCAGGGTAGATCTGGAGTTCTGTGTCATTGTGTGAAATAAAAAAAACATATTTATTTGAGGATTCCATTTTTTGTGTGATGCCTTGGGTTTCGACAATAGCAAAACATTCCTCTGCAATTCTCCAAGAGGACGTGAATATCTGCTTGTGAAATTTAGTTCATGTTTTTAAGTTACTCGTAATATTCACAGATACAACATGGATACAGGCCCTTTGGCCAATTAATCCCCTGCCGAACATCGAGCATCCATACACACTCATCCTGCCTCAATGCATTTCATTTCTCCACGCTTCCATGTGTTCTGTCTGCACTGGACATACTGGGGGTAATTCACAGTAATACTAGAGAATACAAGGACTGCAGATGCAGGAATATCCACATGAAAAACACTGTGATGCTGGAGGGACTCAGCAGGCCAGGCAGCATCGGTGAAGAAAAGCAGGCGGTCAACATTTCGGGCCGGGAACCTTCTTAAGGACTGAAGATAGGAAAAAGAGAAGCCCAATACATATGAGGGAAAAACAGAGCTTTTATGCGAACGAAAGAGGGGAGGCGATATGGGCGCAATGTGGTGATAGGCGTAAGCAGGTAAGAGATATGCAGTTGCAGAGGAGAAGGGAAGAGCGTATCTACTGGGGGTGGGTCAACAGCGAGGAGGGGAAATGGTGTGTTAGGAAAGAGAGAGTGCGACTAGGAAAGGGAAGAAAAGAAGGGTTATGGTTTGGGAGTGTTTTGTGTGTGTTGTGGGTATTAGTTAAAGTGGAAGAATTCAATGTTCGTGCCGTTAAGCTGCAAGGTTCCAAGACGGAAATGACGTGCTGTTCCTCCATTTTGCGCCTGGAAATCTCCTTGCAGTGGAGGAGGCCGAGGACTGAATATGGATGTCAGTGGAATTTGAATTGACTGGCAATGGGAAGATGCAGATCCCGGGTACGGACGGAGCGCAGGCGTTCTGCAAATCTCGCCCCTGTTCTGCGTTTGGTCTCATCAATATTGAGGAAGCCACACATGGAGCAGAAAACGCAGTAGATGATTTTAAGGAAGGTGTAATCATTATCTCCCCTGAAAAGACTGTATGTGTCCCTGGATAGAGTTGATGTGGGTGCTGTAGGGGCAGGTGTTGCACCTATGGAGGGGGCAGTGAGAAGTCCCCGGGGTGGCAGCGGGATGGGTGGGAGGAAGAGGAGTGAACTAGGGATTCATGGAGAGTTCGGTCCCTGTGAAAGAAGCAAGGGGTGGGGAGGGGAAGATATGCTTGTTTTTGTGGTGCCGTTGGAGATGGCGCTTGGCGTAGAATGATGTGTTTGATGTGTAGGCTGGTGGGATGAACTGTGAAGGCAAGGGACCCCTATCCCTATTGGGGATGGGAGTGGTGGATATGAGAACAGTGTTACAGGAAATAGCGGAGATACAGGTGCGAGCTCTCTCGACCACAGTCGGCGGAAGTCCTGGTGATTAAAATACTTGGACATCTCCGATGTACTGGAATGGAAAGCCTCAGCACGGGTTCAGATGCGGCGGAGGCGGAGAAATTGAGAAAAAGAGATCTCTTCTTTGCAAGACACTGGGTGGGAGGAGCTGTAATCGAGGTTGAGGAAGCCGTCAGTGAGTTTCTAGAAGACGTCCGTGGATAAGGAATGGAGATGGAATGATCGAGCAAGGCGAGAGAGGTATCAAAGATAGCCCATGTGAATTAGAGAGCAGGGTGAAAAATTATGTTGGAATTTACAAAACTGTCGAGTTCTGCACGGGTACAAGACTAAAAATGTAGTCGTCGATATAGCGGAGAAAGAGCAGAGGAATGGGGCCGGAGTAGGCTTGCAACAGAGACTGTTCAACGCAGACAACGAAGAGGAAGAAACAGCTGGGGTCCATGCGAGTGCCCATAGCTACGTCATTAGTCTATGGAAAGTAAGAGGAATGGAAAGTGAAGTTATTTGGAGTCAGAACAAGTTTATCCAGGCGGAGGAGAGTGCTAGTGTAAGGGGACTGGTTCTGTCTCTGGTCAAGAATGAAGCGGAGGGCGAAGAGTGCGTCATGATAGGGAATGGAGGTATATCAGGACTGGACATCCATGGTGAAGATGAGGTTGTGCGTGTGGGAGAACTTACAGCTATGGAAGAGTTGGAGAGCGTGGGATGAGTCATGGATGTAGTTGGGAAGGGATTGGACCGGGGGGAAAAGATAGTGTCCAGGTATGAGGATACGTGCTCCGTGGGGCAAGTGCATACAAAAACAATAGGTCTGCCAGGGCAGTCCTTCTTGTGGATTTTGGGCAGGAGATAGAAGCCGGCAGTCCAATGTTGCGTGACTATCATGTTGGTGGCTACTGGGGAGGGGGGAGATCTCCAAAGGTAATGAGGTCAGCGATAGTGCAGAAGATAATGTCCTGTTGGTCCTTGGTGGGGTCATGGTTCAGGGCAAGGTAGGAGGAAGTGTCCGAGAGTTGCCGTTTGCCCTCTGCATGGTAGAGGTCAGTACGCCAGAGTATCAGGGCACCACCTTTGTCGGCTGCTTGGATGACCATCTCAGGATTCGTGAGGAGGGAGTGGGTAGCAGAGCGTTCAGATGGGGTGGTTGGAGTGGGTGAAGGCAGCAGAAAAATGGATATATGAAGGCTGATGTCGCACCGACAGTTGGCTATGAATAGGTCCAGGAAAGATAGCAGGCCGGGTGGGCAAGTTCAAGTAGAAGAAGAGGGCTGGAGGCTGTAGAACGGGCTATAAGAAGTGGGAGAGGAATTATTATGGAAGAAGAATGAACGGAGGCGGAGTAGAGCTGGGCATGGTGCGGGGCTGGTTAAGGTGGGGGTGTAGAAGTACAAAGATGAGGCCTATGCTGAGACCAGACCGCTCAGCCTCAGAGGGAGTGGCACCCGGGTGACGTTCAGAATATGTAAACTCCACACACGCAGACAACGCCCGAGGTTTGATTGATTTCTTGTGTCATCTCCGTAAAGGATACTCTGTCGTTTCCTCATGCCTGAGATCTCACATTGTTCCGAAGCTCACCACGTATGGTCTGCCTTCATCTCGAGGGCGGCCTTCTGATGGTTACAGCCACACAATTCTTCGCTGCCGCCTTCCCTCCTCACACAGCAACATCCCATCCTCGTTTCCACTACGGCATCCGGCAGGTTGCTTCACTTTGGAGTCTTCCGAAAAATTAACAAAGACGGAACTTGAAAAAGAACAGCCTTTGTTAAAAGCAGCCAGCACCCGGCACACAGCAGCGGCTGGCACAACAGTCGATCAAAAATCAATCCACAGTCTTCAAGGTCCGCCCACACAGACCCCTGCATGAAGTGGACTGCCGAGGATTACAGCTAAGACTCAGAGTCGATATCCAGTTACTTTCAACGTACAGAATAACCCGAATGATTTTTGATGGACGCAGATTACAAGTGTGCTGGTGTGTCCAAGGTGAGAACGGCTGAAATTCCTCCCAAAACTTTAGGCAGAGCGCCGGACTGTTACTGGAATTGTGCTTATGTTGAAACTGGCGACTCCATCTCCGGCTTGGGGTGAGTGTTATCGGGGTGGTGTCGGTCTCGCTCCGCTGAGTTCCTGCAGCAGGTTGTTTATCCAGCTTCCAGCATCTGAAGTCCACTGAGTGTCGGTGTTTGTCTGACCTGTCCCGTCCGTGAGTGTTGATCACGGCGACGTGAAAAATTGAATCCGCGCGATCTCTTCATCCACTTCCCCTTAACCAGAAGTGGGCGAGACGGAGCCATTCACCCATCTATACAGGCTGTCAATTCGGTGATGGAGGAGCTGTCCGTGTATGTGAAGGACGTGCGACCCCTCGCGCCTATATTTTGTTGCACCGACAACCTCAGTCAATATTTAGTGTCCAGATAGTGAGAAAAAAGCGGAGCTGCAAATTGAAGGAGCGGCGACGTCAGCTGATAGTGTAGATAGCGCAAGCTGAGAGCTGTTCCGTAAAGGGAATAGTCATAGAGTTATACAGCACGGACGTTGGCCCTTCGGATCAACTCTTCTGGGGTGACCAAACTGGACACATTTGCCGGCGTTTGGCCCATAGCCCTCTGCACATTCTCCATCCATATACCTGTTCAAACATCCTTTAAACACTGCAATTTTATCCTCCTCTTGAAGGTCGGTCCACGTATTCACCACCCTCTGAGTGAAATCGCTCATGAATCGGTCAGAACGGCACATTTTTACTGACACGGAGAGCGGAATATACTGCTCAGAATGTTCATTAAATGTGGACTCTTGCCAACGGTAAGCCTGGTATAAATAATCATCCTGTTAATGAAAACTGGACACGGTTGCCCACGATGAAAACGCCCCGCAAATACAATGCGATAGTTAGGAACACGGTTAAGAAAATACCAGATTTCAGAGATAAGACAAGACATCTCTATTCATCACACGTACATGGAAACACACAGTGAAATGCACCTTTTGCGTAGAGTGTTCTGGTGGCAGCACGCAAGTGTCGCCACACTTCCGGCTGCAACGTAGCATGCTCAAAACTTCCTAATACGCACGGCCTTCCAATGTGGGAGGAAACCGGAGCACCCGGAGGAAACCCACGAAGACACGGGGATAATGAACAGGCAATGATCGGATTTGAACCCCGCTCGCTGGCTCTGTAATGGTGTTACGCTTCCCGCTGCACCACCCAGCCTGACATAAACTAGACATAGAGACTCGCCAGGAACGCCTCGAGCTGCGAGAGCGGATAATAAATCTCCTCTATATCCCAAATGCTGTCAAGTATCAGTCTTTCTGCTGAACATTCTCCATCCATCCTTTCAGCTCCTGCCTGGCGCTCACCACGGAGACGTCGGCACCTGCTGCTGCGGCTGGTGAAGGTACTTATGGAAGTCTGGAGAAATCTCCGCTGGAATCTTTAGTTTGTCCGAAGGCTTCTATTAATTGCAGTGACTGAACAGACATTTTCAGTTAATTCCTCTTCACAACCCGGTTTTGTGAGAGCTTGGGTTATATTTTTTCAAGGTTTACACAATGGAAATGACTGCTTCCCAAACCCCAGGGCAGATCTGTAGTTCGGCGCCATTGTGTAAAATTAAAAGCATATTTATTTAAGGATTCTCGTTTTTGGTGAGGTGCCTCATTCTTCAACAATACCAAAGAATTCCTCTGCAATTCTTCAAGAGGACGTAAACCTCATCTGGTAAAATTTAATGTATGTATTTATAATATTCATAATCTTTACAGTAAATACCGTCGCACACTTGTTTCTCTGCCTGACATCAATTGGATGCATTCTCCTCCACTGCATCAACACCACTCCCGTTACCTGCTGGAGCAATGCACCCAAGAAGTGTCTGAGAGGCTATTACGCATTGCCCAACCCCTCAGTGTCCAGTGTCAGGAGGACCCTACGTTGCGCTTTTCCCCATGGAGCCTTTGCTGTGGCTGCACCGAGCTTCAGTTCCTCCCCCAGCTTGTATTATTGCAACCTAGAATGTGCCAGTCCGCAGCCTTCCTTTACGGAACTCTCCTGACACTGAAAGACCAACCAGTTTTGGGCATCTGTCACTGCCATCCCAGCGAGGTCTTGGTGATTGTTGGTGAGTTTTGGCGATGGTATATTGTGCCAAATGGTTTGCACAGTCCGCTAGGGGAACCACCCGACAAGATCTACCGTGTCGTCCTCCCACCGGCCCTGCAGGACGTTCCCTGCCCACCACTGCCCGATACGCGTCGCCGGAAGAGACATTTTCATTGAGGACAGATAGTGCAGCAAAGTCCAGCTGAGTGGGACCTTGCATGGCAACGAGGTCAGGCCCGTCCTTCACAACACCGGGGACCGGGGGAACCTCAGCACGAAGTCACACTCGGTGTTTACATTCTCTGGATTTACACACTCTGATGTAGCCACAAAGAACGCAGGGGTTTTTTGGTCCCCAATTCCCCGATGACATGCCATAGTAAGCATCAGACTGTCTCCACCTTGGATCCCCAAGTTTACCGGAAGATGGATCAGGTGACTGCCACAGAGGAGGAGCGGGGAAGGGGCCACACGTGAACCAGGTGCAGCAGCACCCAGAGCACCTCTCATCTGATGACCAGGTACTTGCCCAGCATCAAGAAGAAAGGTTGCTCCCACGTTTCTGTATTTCTTTGACACTGGCTATCCACTCCAGCTGATGCTTGCATCTCCAAAACAGATCCCCAGAACATTCAGGTAGTCGGGGGCAGTGGGAGGGTTTGGTGACGGTGAAAGGAGTTGAGGATCAGTCGGTCCATTTGCCAAAGTGCACGGCCTCTCTCTGTGTTTGATACAATCGCATGGCAGGCTGGTCTAGAGGTTGAGGCACATGGGGTCCAAGGCAAACTCTTAAATTCGATCTTAAATTGGCTGGGTGAAAGGAACCAGAGGGTGTCTGTGGAGGAACACTTTTCTGATGGGCGGTCCCCGAACATTGTTATACTGCAGGGATCGGTGCTGGGACATTTGTTTGTTTGTGATATATGTTAACAATTTGGATGTGAAGGTCGGAGGTATGATTGGTAATTTTGTGGATGACATGGAAATTGGTGGGGATGTGGATAGTGAGGATTGTCTCAGGTTCCACCTGGATATAGATCACATGGAAAGTCGGACGGAGCCCTGGCAGATGGAATTTAATCCAGACAAGTGTGAGATGATGCATTTTGAGAGTCAAATGCAGCTGGACATGTACAATAAATGGGAGGATGATGAACAGAGACAACATATATCAAGTCCATTGTTCCCTGATAGTGGCAACGCAGATCGACAGGGTGGTGAACGAAGCACATGGCGTGTTTGCCTTCACAGGTAGGGGCATCGAATATTTGGGAAGTTATGTTGCTGCTTCACAAAACACTGATTAGGCCTTACTGGTGCAGTGACAATATAGAAAGGATGTGATTGCACTGGAGACAGTGCAGAGGAGATTCAAGAGGATGTTGCCTGGATTGGAGGCATCTAGTTTCATGGAGAGATTGGATAGGCAGTGCTTGCTTTCCCTAAGTTGGGCTGTCAAACCCCAGATGGCTTGGTTTTAAGATAAGGGGGAGAAGTTTTAAAGGGATCTGAGTGGCTGGTTTATCACACAAAAGTCAGTGAATATCTGGAACGTGTGCCAGAGGATGTAACAGAGTCAGATATAATCGCTGTGTTTTAAAGGGAGGCATTGGAACAGGCAAGGCATAAAAGGGTATGACAGAGACACAAGAGTCTGCAGATGCTGGAAACTTGAACAAGTATCTGGAGTCCAGATGAAGTGCCTCGACCCGAAATGTCGACTGGTGAGGCTTTATGTGTGGATCTGAGAACTAAGAAGGGGATGATAATCTTATTGGGATTGCACTATGGGCCCCCAAGTAGTTTTCGGTGTTTAGAGGAACAACTGTGCAAGGAGATTCGGGAGAGTTGCAAAAATAATAGATTTGCCCATGTCGGAGATTTTAACTTTCCTGACATTGACTGAGATTGCCGTAGAGTTAAAGGTCTAGATGGGGTGGTATTTATTCAGTGTGTTCAGGAAAGTTTCCTCAGGCAGTATATAGAGGGCTCGACCAGGGAGGGGGCAAAGCTTGATCTACTCATTACAGTTGGAGTTCAACCTGGAACAGTGTGAAGTGATACACTTTGGAAGATCGAATTTGAAGGAAGAATACAAGGTCAACGGCAGGACTCTTAGCAGTGTGGACGAACAGAGGGATCATGGGGTCTATATTCATAGATCCCTCAAGGTTGCCACAAAGGTCGGCAGGGTTGTTAAGAAGGGATATGGTGTGTTAGCATTCATTAGTCAGGGTATTGAGTTCAAGAGCCACGAGGTAACGTTGCAACTCTGTCGAACTCTGGTTCGACTACATTTGGAGTATTGTGTTCACTTCTGGTTGCCTCATGATAGGAAGGATATGGAAGCTTCAGAGAGGTTGCAAAGGAGATTTTTCAGGATGCTGCCTGGATTGGATGAGCATGTCTTGAGTGAGTTTGGGCTTCCTATCTTTGGAGAGAAGGAGGATGGCACGTGACTTGAGAGGGGTGTACGTTGATGAGAGGTAAAGATCGAGTGGTCAGTCAGAGAATTTTTTCCAGGGTGAAAATGGCTAATACGAAGGGGCAAAATTTTGAGGTGATTGGAGGAAGGTGTAAAGGGGATGTCAGGGGTAGGGTTTTTGTAAAGAGAGTGGCGGGTGCGTGAAACACATTGCCGGCCGAGGTGGTGGTTGCAGATACTTTAGGGACATTTAAGAGACTCTCAGATAGCCACATGAATGATTTAAAAATAAGGGCTATGTGGGAGGGAAGGGTTAGACAGATCTTAGAGCAGGTTAACATTTGGGCCGAAGGACCTGTACTGTGCTGTAATGTTCTATGTACTCCTGGTAAATAAGGAAAGTCAAGTGACTGAGGTCACGATAAGGGAGCACATTGGACCAGTGACTATAGTACCATTAGTTTAAAAATAGTTATAGTAAGGGACACAACTGTCCTCAGGTTCGAGTTCTGAATTGGGGCAAGGTATGAGACATGAGCTTGTAAAAGTTGATTGAGTTAGGTTGTTTGCAGATAGATGTATATCTAGTAAGTGGGAGGTTTTTAAACGTGAGATAGCAAGAGTTCAAAGCCTCGATGTTCCTGTAAAAATAAAAGTCAAAGCTGAGGAGAGTTGGAAACCTGGATGTCAAGGAATATTGTAACTCTGGTCAAGAAAAATAAGGAGGCTTGGGTCAGATGCATGCAACTGGGAGCACGTGATTCACTGGAGGATGTTGGAGTGTACTCAAGAAGGAAATTAGGAGGTCAAAGAAGGGTTTTAAGATGGATTTGGCAGAGAATATTGAGAAGAATCCTAAGAAATTTTAAGGGAAAAAGAATGATTCGGGATAAAATCGGTCCCCTCAGAGACCAAGACAGAAATCTATGTGTGGACACACTGGAGATGGGCAGATTATTTCTGTTCTGCTTATACCACGCAAAGATGTAAAGGTTGGGAACCTGGCTAAATTAATGGAGATGTTTTGGGAACAGTCCACAGAAGAGGTGCTGTATGTGTTAAGATGTATGAAGGTTGACAGATCTCCGGGTCAGTATATCTAAGAAAACTATGGGAAGCTGGAGAAGAAATTGCAGGAGCCCTGGCTGAGATATTTGCAAAATCACCATCCTCTGGTGAGGTGCCTGAAGCTTGGAGGATAGCAAAATTTGTGTCTGTATTAAAGAAGGACTGTAAGGATAGACCTGGTAATGATCGATCCTGAGCTTAACATCCATAGCAGCTAAGATGCTGGAGAGCATTCTGAGGCATAAGATTTACTTACATGTGAACAGGCAGGGGTTGATTATGGTTAGCAAGCATGGATTTGTGCATGGGAGATGTGGTCTTATGAATCTGATTAAGTTTTGTGATGATGAAAAAGGTTAACAAGGAGAGGGTGGCAGATGTTTTATATATGGATCTCAGAAAGATTTTTAATAAGGTTTTGCAGGGTAGGCTACTCTGCAAGGATAGACGCGTGCATCCAAAGAGAGCCAGCAAACTGGATACAAAATTGACTGTATGGTGGGAAACAGAGAGTCATGGTGGAAGGATGTTTCTCAGACTGGAGGTCTGTGACTTGTTGTGTGCCGCAGGGGTCGGTGCTGGACTTATTGTTAGTTATCATCTTTATTCATAATTTCGATAAGAGTTTCTGACGAAAAGTTGGTAAGTTTGCAGATAACACTAAAATAGATAGTGTCATAGACAAGAAGAGGAGTATCAATATTGTTACAGGATCTTGATCGGCTGGGTAGGTGGGCTGAGGAATGGAAAATGGAATTCACGAGGTGTAGCATTTAGAAGGACAAATCAAGGACTTTTACATTGAATTGAAGAGCCATGTGTACTGTAGTACAACAGAGGGACCTTGGAGTAGAGGTACGTAGTTCCCTTAAAGTGGAACAATGCTCCTGTAACTAGGGCAGTAAAGAAGGCTTTTGGCATGCGGACCTTCATCAGTCAGAGCACTGAATATAGAAGTGGAGAGGTTATTTTGCAATTGTGCATGACGTTGGTGAGGCTGCATTTGGAGTATTGTGTTTAATTTTGATCATCCTGTTGCAGGAAGGATGTGATAAAACTGTAAAGAGTGCAAGAAAGATTTACAATAATATTGCCAGTACTCAAGGGACTGAGTTCTAGGGAGAGGTTAGACAGGCTCGGCCTTGATTCATTGGAGCATAGGAGACTGAGGTGTGATCTCATGGAGCTATATACAATCAAGAGGGGCATAGATAGGGTGAGAAATTGTTATCCAGGGTTGGGGAATCGAAAACGAGAGGACAGTTTTAAGATTAGAGGTGAAAGTTTTAATAAGAAACTTGAGGGACAACTTTATCACACAGAGGGTGGTAGATATATGGAACCAGCTGCCAGAAGAAGTGGGTGAGATAGATATCTCAGATACATTGAACAAGTTTGTGGACAAGTATATGGATGCCAATAGTGTCGAGGGATATGGGCCTTGTGCTGGGGAATCGGCTAAGCTTGAATATACATCTTGGTCGGCATGGACACGTATGGACCGAAGGGCCTTTTTCCGTGCTTTACAACCTTATGACTCTATAATTGACCCCACAGGAGACAGAAGATCCATATCCTGTAATTTGGACCATGGCTCTCCTCCCTCTGCTGGTGAAGGGGTGGGGTTGCGGAGGGCCTAGTAGGGATAAGCCGCAGCCCAATTACAGTTCATTCTCCCGGGAGGGAAATTGTGGTTTCCATCCCTATCATCCTTCCAACCAGATTCGATATGGTCCCATATTCCCTTACGCCATGGAAAGAAGCCATTCAGCCCACTGAGTCCATGCCAGCCCATAGAAATATCCTATTATCCCTCCTGTACCATCGATTCCCCACGGCTGCTGCCCTCATTTCGGGAAATTTACAGCGACCAATTAACCCACCGACCCCACATGTCATTGGGATGTGGGAAGGAACCGGGAGCACCCAGGTGAAACGCATGGGGAGAACGTGAAAACTCTACACAGACAGCGCGGAGGTCGGGATGGAACACGGGACTCGGGAGCTGTGAGGCAGCTGCACCATTGAGCTACCCAGGGTGCACAGAGTTTTGAGGGAGTTACTTCGGAAGGCCATCCCAACAGATAGGGTCTGGATGACCATTACTGTCAACAGACAAGGTTGGACTGATGCTCCCCAGAGGAGCTGACAGGAGCTGACAGGAGCCCTCTCCAGTGGCAACTCACTGGGGGAGGACCGCTGACCGATGCAGTCCCTCCGGACTGTCTTGGATGTTCTGGAGAGCATCTCCATGCAGTTCCTGCTCCAAAGTCTGCTGAGTAAGGAAGTGTCCTTCTCATGAAACTGCGGTCATCCTGTGGCCTAAGAGGGATAGTAGGCTGGATCCACACCTGACCACGGGTTCCAGGGACTTTTTTCCGGGCCTTGGCACCAAATTGTACCACCTCGATGTTCCTACACCGCCCTAGGATGGTCCAGTCAATAAAATTCCATTTGAGCTGGGAACAAATCCACCATTCCCAGAGGGTGGATCACAACCTTTTTTGCATTTGGGGGTCAGAATATACATAGTGGGCCGAAAGGCGTGATTTTGTGATGTCTCACTGTATGAAATCCATTTACAGGACACTGCAATCCTTTCTGGGACCTGGGACTGACTTGTGTTCACCGCTGTAGTATGAGTCATTTCTGGCAAATGTACTCCGTGCCGTCCCACACTCTTCACAGGGCGTTCCTGCATGGATTGTTCCTCCCAACTCTTGGCTTCCTTGCACTCATCTCCCACACACACAGGCTGTGGCAGGCTGAATCGCCATCAGAAGGTGAGGGATTCCCCCGGTGAAGATCTCTGAACGTAAGTATCCTTTGCACAGAGCGGTCTCAGACAGGTCCACAGACTCCCAACGTTCCTGCGCGAGTCTGTGTCCCATGTACAACAGGATCTCGGGAGGTGGCAGGACCTATTACTCACCGTGGACAGCTGGTACAGGATTCAGCGGTGGTGTAAGTACGGCCAATCAGAAGACCCCATTGTCCGCACTGCTCCTGAGCCTGGGTTCGGTGACCATTCGCGGCTCCTGTCAGTGGGTCGTCATGAGTTCCACCTTTAATTACCGCTTGCGCCGCTTCCCTGCCCAGAATCCACCAGTACTCAGAGGTGTCCAGGACCCCAGGGGGTGTCGGAGTGAGGGAGGAGGATGGGGGGCTGGAGGGTATCCTGTGCACTGAGAACAACGTTTAAGTTTAGTTTGTCGGTGTTGTATTTAAATAAAGACATGTTGAGTTATTAAAAAAAGGAACTGGATTTGACATTGTAAAACTGCCCACACTGTGCCGTCAAACAACCCTAGTGCTTTAACTGAAGTCAGTCATATTTTGTGTGTGGTTTTCTATACAACTGTGTATGATGTGTGTGTATGAATTTGTGTACAAGTATATAGTTATGTGCGTGTGCACAGGTGTATAGCTGGGTATTTGCATTTTAGAAGTGTGTGTCTCTGCATGTTTGTCTGTACGGATGTGTGCGCCTGTATGCATATGTGTCTTGTGTGCACACACAGGTGCGTATGTTTCCAGGTGCATGTGTGTCTCTCTACAGTTGTTTGCATGTCCATGTATCGAAGTATGAATGCATGAGTATTGTGCGCATGTGAACACTGCTGTCTGTGTGTCTGTGTGCATATTCACACTAAGTGGTAGGTCATTTGGTTCCACTGTAAACTTGGATTCAACCAATTAAATGGTCATATTGCAGGAAGATCGGAGCCACAGCTTCACGGAAGTTCACAGGACAAGATGTTTTGTCCCGTTGTCCACACCAGCCAGTAACAAGGAACTAAGGTCACGCCCTCTCAAACCCTATTTTCAGACTGTAGCCCTGTGGGTTTCAACTTGTCAAGCTTTCAACCAATGTGAGCCTTTCTTCAGTGTGCTTCGGTATTCAGCCTGACTGACCTTACCGAGTGATCTTGCTTGACGTATCGTGGTAAAGGAACAGCCTTCATCGCTCAGCTCAGACGAGCTCCTTTCACGAGTTCCCTCCCAACCCCGTTCTCCTGCATTGTTCCCGTAATCGTTCACGCATTTACTGATCAAGAACCTATGGATCTCTGCTTGAAATATACGCACTGCTTTGGCCTTCTCAGCCGTCTGTGGCAAAACATTCGACATATTGCGCACCTTCTGGCTGATGAAAATCCACCTCACTCATAACCCAATGGACGTCCGTTTATTCTAAGACTGTGCGCTCTGATGCTGGACTCTCCCACTCGAAGTCCGCTCCATGCAGGACTTTGAATATTTGGTAGATTTCAATGATCTATGCCCCTCATTATTCTAAATTCCAGCGAGTACAGGCTCAGATCCATCAAACGCTCCTCATCCGTTAACCTTTTCATCGTCGGGATCTTTTTAAATCTCCTCTCAATCCTCTCCAACGTCAGCACATCCTTCGAATAGGTATTGGACCCAAAACTTCTCATAATCATGGTTTGGAAATAATAAAGGCGAATTAACCAATCAGATCAAGGAATAACTGTACACACCCAAATTTGTGAAATTCAGGAATCGGGAACTGCGTTTAAATTATTAAACACCAAGTGAAAGAACTTGAACCACTGCAACATAAGGAAAGGAACAGCCGGAGAAAGGCGCCGGACTCTTACGAGGCAGCTTCACCATTCAATGTGATTGTGGCTGATCCCAAAACCCGGATATCTACGCCCATCCAACGTCGTCATGGTCCAACCATTTACAAAAATCGTCCAACACCTCGCACACACGCTACTGTTGAAGGTCTTCATCTCTGCCCTTGGAAATTCGGCGAAATAAGGGTTTGGATCGGTCCGGGATTGGATTATTACAGCCATTACAGAAAAATAGTTGAGGGATGAGCAGGACTGGCAGCTCAATGTTCTATAATACAGTTGCCACAGGCGTGATAGGGCTAGAGGTAAGAGTGGAAGGGAATTTGTGTTTTTCGTGAGGGAGAACATCACTGTGTTACTTAGAGATGATATTTCCGGTATTTGTCCAGTGAGGCTCTGTGGATAAAAATTAGAAATGAGATGGGAGGGTTAAATTTGTTGGGATTGTGCTCTTGGCTCCCGAGAGATCAGCGTTACTTATAGCAACAAGTATGTCGGGAAATCGCAGATTGTTGGAAGTATAATGGGGTTGCAATAGTCGGTGATTTTAACTTCCCTAATATTGACTGGGGCTGTCATCGTGTTTGGATGGGCTGGAAACTATTGAATGTGCCCAGGAAAGTTTTCTCATGCAATATGCAGATGGTGCTACATCAGGGGAGGAGAGGGTGGGTGTTGTTGTTTGGGGGTAGTCGCGAGTGGGTGGCAGGCTGTTGGAGGCAGTTGATATTCCATTGGTAAATGAAGCCGGTTAAGTGACTGATGAATCAGAGGGGAAGAGTTTTCGTCCAGTGATCATAATTTCTTTCGTTTTAAAATCGCATGTAAACAGAGAGGACTGGTCTACTTGTTAATCTCCAACACCAGGAAAAGGCTAATTTTGATGGCATTAGACAAGAACTTGAAAAGGGTGATTGGGAGAGGCTGTTTGCAGGTGAAGGAATGTCTGACAAGTGGCACGGTTTCATAGGTGAAATAGGGAGAGTTCAGGGCTAATATGTCCCTGTTAGGGTGAAGCGCGGGGCTGGAAGGGTTCGGGAACACTGGCTGTCGAGGGATATTGAGACTCTGATGTAGGATACAAAGGAGGCGTGTCAGGTATAGACGGTTGGGATGAAGTAAATCCCTCAAGGAGCACGAGGGATGTTGTATTACAGTTAAAAGCAAATCAGGAGGGCAAGAAGAGAATGTGAGTTATCTCTGGCAGATAATGAGGCAAATGAAGCGATTTGAGATGGAAATTACGTGCAAAAGATTCAAAAGGGAGTGAATAGGTCTCCGAAATGATCAACGTGGTCATCTATTTGTGGAGTCACAGGAGGTTGGGAGTGGTGTGAAAGGATTATTCCTCATCTGCAGATACCGTGGAGATGGTCATAGTACCTCGGGAATTCAGGGAAGACGATAAAATATCTGCACTACAAAAGAGGAAGTTCTGGCAGTAGTGAAGTGCATAAAGGTGGATACATACCCGGGGCCTACGCGTGTATCCAAGGATAGTGGGGAAAGCAGGGACCCTTTCATTGGGTGGGGGGGGGGGGGTTGCTTTTCGGAACTAATTGTATGATATTTAGCCTTGAATTAGGTACCGTAAAACAGGAGGTTGGTTAATGTCGTGCTTTTATTTAACAAGGGTTTTAAGGGCAAGCCTGAGAACTACAGGCTGCTGAGCCTAACAGTTCGGGCAGGAAGGTTTCCTGACAGGATTCTGAGACACAAAATCCATCTGCATTAACAAACACAAGCACTGATTATGCATGGTCAACATGTTTTTGTGTGTGGGAAATTGTGTCTCACAAATTAAATTGAATTTTTTGAAGAGTGGCCATGACGTTTGACGAGGGCAGGGCGTGAGCATGGCCTTTGATGAGCGGTATTTGTTCCTGTTTTGTTTCTCATTTATATCGGTGATCTGGATGAGAATGTAGGCGGCATGGTTAACGTATTTGCGGATGAAATCAAAATTGATGGTAGACCCGATGATATCACTGTTGCAGACCAACTCAACAAAAATAATGGGATGGTTTCGGGGTAATATGTCAAAACTCCCGTGTCACGGTCTCAGAGCAACATCCTAGCACTTAACGTCAGAAAAGATAAAAATGTTGTTTCTTGAACAAAGGAAGTGAGTGGGGAAATGTGGTGGTGAACACAACACTGTCCTAGTCAACACTGCTGCTGCAGAGCTGGTCGACAAAATCAGGTTCCTTGGCATCCACATCACCAGCATCCTCAGCTGGTCCCACCACACTGAAGCGGTAATCAGGAAATCTGAAAAGATGATAAAATTCCGTTTGTCCGTGAAGATTCTCTCGAATATGTACAGATATGCTTTAGGAAGTATGCTGATGTGTTACATCTCAGCCTGGTATGACACCTGCTCTGCTCTGCCCTGACGGAACCTGCAGAGAGCGGAAAACACTGCCCAGTCCGTCACAGTCTCGTCACGTCCTTCCATCTAGTCCGCCGTCACCGTGACTTGCTTCAGGAAGGATGACAGTATCGTCAAAGATGTTGTCACCCTGTCCATTCCCTTTCTTCTGCCTTCCAGGCGAAAATACAGGAGCTTGAAACCGCCGACGTGCAGATGCAGGAACACCTTCCTCCCCACTGCTGTCAGACTTCTGCACCAATCACCTCTTTTACATCCCCTTCCAGGTGGTGCTGCGACGTTCTCGGACTCTTAACTCTTGCCTTTGCTGTTACTGTCGCTTTTTGCGCTCCTTCAGATTCCACTGCAAACTTTGCACCTTACTTTTATTTTGTGATCTTCGCTGAATTCATTTTTGTACTAATTATTACCATGTATTCTGTTTCCGCTGTGACCTTCGCAAGGAGTTTCGTTGTAACCTGATGGAAACGGCGCTGTGCCAATCTGATATAATCTGATTTCATCTGCACAGTGGAGAGTGAAGCGCATTATCTAACATGACGACAGGATCTCGATCAACCAGGGGGTGTGTAATGAATGGCAGATGGAATTTCACTCGCACAATTGTGATGTGCTGCATTTTGTTAAATTCAGCCAGAGGAGGACTCACTAAGACAATGGCAGAGGCCTGGAGAGTGTTGTACAACATGGAGGAGTACTCGCGATTAGTTTACGTAAACTGTCGACATTGGTAGACGGGGCTCAGGAAGGCGTTTGGCACGCTGGACTTCATTTGTCAGGGCATTGAGTACTAGACCTGGGACGTTATTTTACTTCTGTACAAGGCGTTAGTGAGAGCGCACTTGGAGTATCGTGTGAATGTCTGGTCACCGAGCCATAAGAAAGATGTCATTCAGCCGGAAAGGATGCCGAAGAGTTTTGCAAGGGTGTTACCGGGACTGGAGGGCTTGGCCTATCAGGAGAGACTGGATAGGCCGGGGCTGTTGCAATGGAGAATAGGAGGCCAACAGTTGATCTTACCAGGTTTATAAAATCATGAGGGTCACAGATAAGATGAATGGTCACAGGCGTTTTCCCAGAGTCAGGTAATCAAGAACCGGAGGTCTTCCAGTGTCAGCAAATGACTGTCAGGGAATGCTTCCGACTGGCACATTCCAGGGTGCTGGAATACCTGCTGAAACACGCACTGAAACTCGGTGCAAGCTGCAGCAAAAGCTCTTTGGTCAGGAGTACAGTCTCGTGTTCTGCTGACACTAGGCACTGAAAGGCCGAGATCTGTGTAACAGCCTCTCAAACAGTTCACGTGCTCATTGTTTAAGGAGGAAACAGGAGTCGTGTTACTGCAACATGTACCGATTCAAGGCCTCAGGTCATCGAATTTCCAAGCGCACGGATGAAAACATTCAATCTGTGGCGGGTGCGCGAGGTGTTGAGTGACTTTTGTTAACGGGTGTAACATGGCAAAGGGGGAGGGGCGGAATATATCGCCAAGTTATGGGATCAGCCACAATCACATTGAATGGTGGAGAAGGCTCGCATGAATCCCAGGCCTTTTTGCCGCTGTTCCTTTGCTTGCGTTGAGGTGCATCAAGTAATTTCACTTGGTGTTTAATTGTTTAAGTGCAGTTCACGTGTCCTGAATTTCACGATCTTGGTTGTGTGCAATAATTCCATCATCTGATTGTTCAAGCAGCCACGATGTCGTCTGCCCGGACTATTTCCCCACCATTGTTGTGAGAAGCTTTGGGCCCCATACCTAAGGAAGTATGTGCTGATCTTGGAGAATATCCAGAGTAGATTTACGAGAACGATGCCGGGGATGGAAGGGTTAACGTATCAGGAGCGTTTGATGGCTCTGGGCCTGGTTTTTCTGGACTTTAGAAGAATGGTGAAAGGATATCTCATTGTAACCAACCGAATATTGGAAGTCCTGCAGAGAGTGGACGTGGAGAGGATGTTTCCACGAGTGGAGAGACTTGGAGCAGAAGGCGTATGCCTGAGAATAAAGGACGACCCTTGAGTACACAGCGAGGGGAAATTTCTTCAGCTAGAAGGTGCAGGGTTCGTCGAAATCATTGCCACCGACGGCTGTGGAGGCCAAGTTATCTTTCAATCGGAGATTGATAGGTTCTTGATCAAAAAGGGCTTCAAAGATTACGGGTCAATACAGGAGAATGGGGTTAATAGAAAAGGTAAATCATCATGATCGAATGGGCCCAATGGTTTAGTTCTGCTCCTACGTCTTATTGCCCTATGGCTTTACCATTACCACTGTCCTGTGAAAGGAACTTGATTGCACTCAGTGATGAGTGGTGTTCCTTTACCACTGAATGTAAAGTGATGTCACCCTAATCAGAGTCGATCAGGGAATCGCCAGGAGCTCAGATGCTGAGATTAGTGTGATTGACTTTAATTATATGCAGGTCTTTAATTCTATTTCAGGTGCTTCCAATATTTTCAATAATTTCCAAAACAGTACAGTCGGAATTTTATTATTTTGCCTTAAACAGAAACACAATTTGAACACCTCTGCTCGTTTTCAGAGCAGGTTTTTGCAGAATGAAGTGTGAGACAAGAGGGAGATCTACAAGTGGAAATCTGCCATTTTCCACTTATTTCATGATGTGAGAAAGCGCCCTGAAGGGATATTTCACCCCGTTGCTCAGCTCCTTCCTGAACTTCCTCTGGGTCGCGGCATAAATGGAAGTGTTGGTACAGCAGCTGAGGAGCTGCAGCATGGATCCAAGTTCCGTCACGATGAGTGACATTTCTCGATTATCGCTTCAGTCCAACACAATAATTCGAGTGTGCAGAGTGGACACCAGGAAGGGAGACAACAGGAGGATGAGGTTTCCCGAGCTCAGAAAGAGCAGAGTGATGGATTTCCTTCTGCTCTTTGCTTCGGGTCGTTCTGGCTCTCCCCGCCGACCGAGCGCCGAAGTCTCTTGCGGATTCTAATGGTGACTATCGGTCGAAAGTGAAAGCGACAGTGAACTAGACAGAACAGTCCGTGGCGGCGTATAGGAGGTCGGCGTGGATGTTGCAGACATGAATGTCCTGCACGTCCCGAGAGGGAAGACAATAGGAATCTGCTTCAGAATCAGATCAAGGACAATGACCAGCAGTTCCGCCGTTGCTATGGCCACCAGGTAACGCGTGACGCCCTTAGGGAGACCGCACTTTCTCCGAGACAGGATCACAATGCTCACCAGGTTCACTGCGAGTGCGAGGAAAGCAGAGCAACATTATACCTCAGTAATGGAACAGAACTCTCACCGCGGTGGATCATTCGGGCAGATTGGAGAGACCATTACGCAGGCGTACCCAACACCAATTTACAACAGTAACAATATTCCACCAATCATCTAGAAATACTTTCACGCCCCTCCCCTTCTCCTCTTTACACTGGCCGTCAGCCGTCTCCATCCTCAGTCCTGATACAGGCTTTCGATCCGAAACGTCCTCAATTCCTTTCCCTCCACAGATGCTGCTCGACCCGATGAGTTCTTCCAGCAGTTTCTTTGCTGTTCCGGATTGCAGCATCTGCAGTCAACGAAATTTCGATATGCAGACACTGACAGACACAGCGGGGAAACAGGCTCTTCGCCTACAAAGTCCGTGCCGAGTATCAACCACCCACATACATTAGTTCTATAATCCATTTCACTTACCCACATTCCTACAGCTCTCTCTAGATTTCACATACTGGGGGTAATTTACGGTAAAAATTTATATTACCACCCGCACGTCTTTGGGATCAAACTGGATCATTCTTTGGAATCCCACGCGGTCACAGGGAGAACGTGCAAACTTCACACACACGACGACAGCGCCCGAGGTCGCGAATGAATTCGTGTAGCTGGGACTGAGACGCAGCGCGACACATTTATTTGAGGAACGTCTGATATACACGGCCGGGGCCACAATTCACCGACCTTCTACTGATTCTCAGCGGCATCAGCACCTTTGATGCTCTTATTCCTCACATTCCATCGATGGAAGAGGGAAGGTGGAAAAGCTTAAAATAATGTCTTCAACCTGACAATATATTCGACAACAGCCTCAGTCTCTCCTGCTTCCTCATTGCACAAGATAAACTTGTGTCTGTCCGAGTTCTCCCAAGCTGATGGGCAAACAATCACCTCACATTTTCAGGGCGTCCTTGTAGAAATCTTGTTCTAGTTGATGGCGCCAACAGATGTGTTGTCTGTCTCTATGACTCCATGAGACACCAACTTTCATATATCTCGGACCCTTCTACCGGTTACAGTGTTGCCTCATAGTTTATCACAATGCATGCCTTGCTCTGTGTCTTCTTCCGGGACCGCGAGACTGTCATTTGCTTTCAGGATAGTGTCCATGGCGGTGACCTCTCGCACTTTCGAAGCTCACCACATATGGTCTGCCTTCATCCCGAAGGCGGCTTTCTGTTGGTGACAACTACGCGATTGCTCACTGCTGTGTTCCGTCCTCACACAGCAACATCCTATCCTCGATGCCAGTGTGGCAACCGGCAGGTTCCTTCACTTTGCATCTCTTCAGGAAAATAAACAAGGACGGAACTTCAAATAGAAGACCTTTTGCTGAAGAGCCAGCATCCAGCGGACAGCAGCGTCCGGCAAAACAGTCAATCAAAAATCAAGCCGCTGTCTTAAAGGTCCGCCAATGGCGGTGTCAGCACCGACCCCACCAGGAAATGGACTGCAGAGGATTACAATGAAGAGTCAGAGCCCATATCCAGTTACTTTCAACATACGGATGTACCAGAGTGACTTAACATTGACGCAGATCACAGGTATGCTGGTCTGCCGAAGTAGTTAACTGGAGAAATTCCACCCAAAACACGGTCCCTGAAATGGTGCAGATGTTGTAACTGACGACGCGATAACCCACCACGCCACTTGTGGTGAGTGTTATCGAGGCGGTGTAAGTCTCCACCCGCTGCGCTCAGGCAGCAGACTGTTTGTTGGTTCAGATCCCAGCATCTGTAGAAACTGCTGTGTCGGTGTTTGTCTGGCCTGCCCCGTCTGTGAGTGGTGATCCCGGCAGCGTGGAGAATTGAATCCGCGCGAGCTCTTCATCTACTCCCTCCTCAACAGTAATTTCAATCACTTTATCCAGAAGAAGACAGGAAGCATCATTCAAGCCGTTTCTTTATTTATTTTTCCATTCACGTTCTCCGGCATCGCCGCCTGTCCTCTTAAATCCGGGGCTAGACGGGACTATTCCTCAACTATCCCGCTGGTAAACTCAGTGAAGTAGGTCCTGGCCGGATCTTTAAAGGACGTGCGACCATTCTCGCCCACATTTCATGCACCGACATCCTCGGTCAATACTTAATGCCCAGATAGTGAGAGGAAAACTGATCTGTAAATTGCAGCGCGAGTTCGTCAGCTGAGAGTGTCGATTGCTGTTCGGGAAAATAAATAAGAGTCATCGCACATAATCAGGCCCTTCATATCCATGTACCGTTCAAATGTCTTTCAAACTTTGTAATTATATCTCGCTCTGCCATATCCTCTGGCAGCTCGTTCTGCATATTCACCACCTTCTGTGTGAAATCGCCCAGGAATCGGTCAGAGCAGCAGATTTTAACGAACACGAACAGCGGAATATACTGAACATCATGTTTATCAAATGTGGCCACTTTCCATCTGTGTAAATAACTATACTCGTAGTGAAAGCAGGACACGATGATCTACGACCAAAACGCCCCGAAAATTCAATGTGACAGTTGGTCAGAAACATACCAAGAAAACAGCAATTTAATAACCAGACACAGAGCCTCACCAGGAACGCCAACAACTGCGAGAGCCGGGTAATAAATGTCCTGCGTATTCAGAATAATGCGAAGTATCAGGTGCTCAACTGAATGTGCTCTATCCATCCTCTCAGCTCCTGTCTGGTGCTTACCTCTGAAGAACGCGGGCATCAGCGACTGGGGCTGAAGGGAAGATACTTATGTAAGTCTGGAAAAATCTCTGCTGGCATCATTAATGTCTCAGGAGTATTTGATTAATTGCAGTGACTGAAGAGATGTCTTTGATTAATTATTTTGTACAACCTGGTGTTGTAACAACTTCGGTTATATTTAGCCAGGGATTGCACAATGGAAAAACTGCTCCCCAAACCTCGGGGCAGATCTATAGTTCGGCGCCATTGTGTGAAATTAAAAACACATTTATTTGAGGATTCCTATTTTTTGTGTGATGCCTTGGGCTTCAACCATACCAAAACAAATCCTCTGCAATTTTCCAAGAGGACGTGAAACTCAGCTGGTCAAATTTAGTTTATATCTTTACGTTATTCATAATATTTAGAGTAAATATCTTTGGAAAACTCTTTCTCTCCTTTCATTGTGATATCAATTGAATGCATTACCATAGAAAGCATTAACGCCAATCTTGTTCCCTCTTTAAATAATGAACCCTTGAAGTGTTTGAGAGGCTGTTACACAGGTCTCGGCCCTTCTATGTCCAGTGTCAGCAGGGCCGGAGACTGTCTTTCTTCCCCACAGAGTCTTTCCGGTGTCTGCGCTGAGCTACAGTCCGTCTCTCAGCACCTACGACTGAACCTTGGGATGTGACAGTCGGCAGTATTCCCTTACAGACATATACTGACACTGGAAGACTCTGGGACACTTCCCCGACTCTGGGAAAACGTCTGTGACCATTCACCTTATCTATGCCCCTCATGATTTAATAAATCTCGGTAAGATCAACCATCGGCCTCCTGTGGTCCATAGTAACATCCCCAGCCTATTCAGTCTCTCCTGATATGTCAAGCCCTCCAATCCCGGCAACATGCCTGTAAATCTCTTCAGCATTCTTTGCAGCTTAAGGACATTCTTCTTATAGCTAGGTGACTAGAAATTCATACAATACTCCAAGTGCGCTCTCATAAACGTCTTGTGCAAAAGCAACATGACGTCCCAGTTCTTGTACTTGATGCCCTGACAGTTGAAGGCCAGCGTGCCAGCTGCCTTATTCAGCGCCGTCTACCAATGATGCCACTTTAAACTAATCACAAGTACTCCTCTCTGTTCGTCCACAATTTCCATGTCTCGGCCATTCCCTGTGTGAGTCGTCCGCTGGTTGAACTTACCAAAATGCAACACATCACAAGTATCCGAATAAAATTCCATCGGCCATTCATTTTCCACCTCCTGGTTGATCCAGGTCTTGTCATAATCTGAGATAACCAATTTCACTCTCCACTATATCTGTCAAATCAGATCAGATCAGATTGGTCCACTTTCATTTCCACCAGGTTACAATGGAATTCCTTGCTTCCTTGAAGGTCACAGAGCAGACAGCATACATAGTAATAATTAATACAACAATGAATTCAGCGTTGCAGGCATCCTTGACGATACTGTTAGCCTTCCAGTCGCAACGCACCGTGAACTCGGACTGGATGGAATGAAGTGACGATCCTGGGGCAGTGTTTACCGCCCTCTGCAGGTCCGTCACCATGGACCCCATGTGATCTAATCTTCCGAGCAAGCCTACCATGCGTGACCTTATCAAAATCCTTGCAAACGTCCAGCACTCTTCAACCGTCATGATCGCTTCTTCAGAAAATTCAATCAAATTCATGGAAGGTTATTTTCCACACACAAAACCATGTTGACTATCGTTAATCAGTCCTTACCTTTCTAAATTCAGATGGATCTTGTCTCTATGAATCATGTCTGAAAACTTTCCTGCCACCAATTAGAGTCTCATCAGCCTGTAGTTACATCGGCTTGTCCTTAAAGCCCTTGTTAAATAAAGACAAAGTGTTAACCACTCGCCAATCTTCCTGTCACTTATGCATGGCTGACGATGATGTAAGTGTCTGTGACAGGGCCACAGCAATATCTTCCCTGGCTTCCCACAATGTCCTTGGGTACACTTGGTGAAGCCACGGTCATTTATGCACCTTTCTGCACTAAACGACTGCCAGAACCTCCTCCTTCGCAGGGTGCATATTTTATTCCCTTCCCTGAATTCCCGAGCTCCCATGACTTTCTGCACGGTGAATGCAGATGAGAAACAGTCAATTCACACCACTCCAAATCTCCTGATGCTCCACACATAATAACCACGTTAATCATTAACGGGACCTATTCACTCCAATGTGAACCATTTCCAATTGAATTACTTCTAGAATCGCGTTGGATTCATCTTTATCTGACAGAGCCAACTCATGCCCTATGGTTGACCTCCTGATATGCTTTTAACTGTAATACTACATCCCTTATACTCCTCGAGGGATTTGCTTAATTCCAACCGTCTATACCTGAAATGCTTCCTTCGTTTCCCAAATCAGTGTCTCAATAACCCTCGACATCCAGTGTTCCCTAACCCTGCCACCCCTGCGCTTCACTCTAACTTATACCGGTGTTGGAGATTAACTTGAGGACCAGTCCGATCTGTTTACATTCGAATTTATAACTAATAGATTTTGGTCATTGGTACAAAATTCTCCCCTACTGACACTTCAGTGACATTCCCGGTCTCATTTTCTAATCGATGGTCGTGTCTAATCACTCCTCCACGACTCCCCCTCAGGTAGGACCATCTACATATTGCATGACAAAACTCTCCTGGGCACACTTAACTGATTCCGGTACATCCAAACATGATGGCCGTCTCTGTCAATATTAGGGAAGTTTTAATCACCGTCTATTACAACCCCATCATTCCTACAGCTATCTGCGAATTCCCGGCATATTTCCTGCTGTATGTCCCGCTGACTTATGGGGGGCCAAGTGTACAAGTAATCAAATTGATCACCCCCCACCCCGTTATTTCTAATTTCCATTCATTGGAAATCAATGGACAATTCCCCGGGAATGTCATCTCCAAGTCAAACGATGCAGTCAATATTAGAGAATATTTTGTCACCGACTATTATAACCGCATCATTCATACAGCTATCTGCGACTTCCGGACAGATTTCGTGCTGTATGTCCCACTGACGTATGGGGGGGGGGCAACCTGAGGGGGAGTGTGGGAGAAGGGGTTAAACACGACCTTTCGATTGGAAACTGAGGCCGTGAATGTTACTGAAGGATCAGTGGGGAAGAACTTTGTACCAGTGACCATAATTCTGTTAGTTTTAAAGTCGAAAGTAATTTCCATTCATTGGACGTCAATGGACAATTCCTCGGGAATGTCATCTCCAAGTCACACGATACTGTTCTCCCTCTTGAGAAACGCAACTCCCCTTCCAATCACATCTCCTGCCCTATCACGCCTGGGGAATCTGCATCCCAGAACATTGAGCTACAAGTTCTGCCCATCCCTCAACTATGTCTCTGTAACAACTGTAATCTCCCAGTCCCATGTACCGCTCCAAGCCCACAGTTCGTCGAATTTCGTCCAAGGGCAGAAGTGAAGATATTCAAAAGTCGCCTGTGTGCGAGGCTGGTATTGAGTGATTTTTGTAAACGGGTGGAACCTGACGAGGTGGGATGGGTGGAAAATATCCAGCAGTTATGGGATTAGCCACAATAACAGTGAATGGCGGAGCAGGCTCGCAAGAATCCCAGGCAATTCTAACGCTGATCCTTTTCTTATGTTGAGGTGGATCAAGTAATTTCACTTTATCTTTCACGATTTAACTGCATTTCACGTTTCCTGAATTTCACAAGCTTAGTTGTGTGCAATACTTCCTTGCTATGCTTGGTTCATAAGCCTTGCTGACGTCAGTCTTGACTATTTCCTGACAATTATTGTGAGCAGTTTTGGGCCCCATACCAAAGGAAGCATGTGCTGGCCTGCAGAGGGTCCAGAGGAGATTTACAAACAGGATCCTGGGGATGAAATGTTTCGCGCATGAGGAGTGTTTGATGACTCTGGCTCAGCACTGGCTGTACTTCAGAATAATGAGCGGGATATGTCATTGAAACCTACCAAACATTCAACGTCCTGCATAGATTGGAAATGGAGGGCATGTTTCAACGTGTGGGAGGGTCTAGGACCAGATGCCACAGCCTCAGAATAAACGGACGTCCCTTAATAACTAAAATGAGGAGGAAGTTCTTCAGCCAGAAGGTGGAGAATGTGTAGAATTCATTGCCACACACGGCTGCCGAGGCCAAGTAATTGGGCATATTTCAACCGGAGATTGATAGGTTCTTGAACAATAAGGGCTTCGAATATCACGGGGGAAATGCAGGAGAATACGAAAATCAGCCGTGATCGAATCGGCCGAATGGTCTAATTTTTCTCCTATGTCTTATAGCCTTGTGTTCTCATTGTTACCGCTGTCCTGTGGCAGTAACTGGATTGCCCTCAGCTGTGAGTGCTGTTCCTTTACCACTGAACGTAAAGTGAGGTCACCCTAATAAGAGTCATCAGGTAAACGCACAGGAGCTCCGGCGCTGGGGATCAGTGTGATGGACTTTAATTTTCTGCTTGTCTTTAATTTTATTTCAGGTGTTTCGAATATAGTCAATAACTTCCCACACAGTACATTCAGAATTTTATTAAAATGACTTAAAGATAAACTCAATCCTAATGTTTCAGCTCGTTTTCAGAGCAGGTTTGTCCAGAATGAAGTGTGAGACAAGAGGGAGGTCTGCAAGTGAGCATCTGCAATTATCCACTTATTTCATGACGACAGAAAGCGCAGTTAAAGGATATTTCACCCCGTTGCTCAGCTCCACCTTGAACTTAGTCTGGGTCGCGGCATAAATAAAAGTGTTGGTACAGCAGCTGAGGAGCTGCAGCATGGATCCAAGTCCCGTCACGATGAATGACATTCTTGGGTTTGCGTCCACAACCTACAGGATAATTTGAGTGTGCAGTGTGGACAGCAGCAAGGGGGACCACAGGAGGATGATATTTCCCGAGATCAGAAAGAGTAGAGTGATGGATTTCCTACTGTTCTTCTCTTCCGGGTCGTTCTGGCTTTCCCCGTCGACAGAGCCCCGGAGCTTCTTGCGAATTGTGATGGTGACCAGAATGTGTCTGACGGTCGGTAGGTTGAGCACCAGAATGAGAATGAACGGTATACACGGGGTGAAGACATTGATGGAGAAATTCAGCGGCTGCCCATACTGGGGACAACATGACACTGAAGGTAAAAACGCAGAACCAGTGTATTCTCCGGAGTGTGTATTTTGTCACGAACCAGCAACAAAAGAAACACACTGAGCATGATTCAGTGTTAAAAACTATTTTATTAATTACTACTTATGATAATACGTAAAATAAAAGTAAAAATGTTAGTATGTTAGAATTCAAAAATGTTAAACCTCGAACGTTAACCCCAAAAACTAAACTCTTCGTGTGTGTGTGTGGCAAAGTCCAAAACTCCCAGTTCCGGAATGGTTCTTAAAAGTTCAGTTCCGCAAGCCATAAGGTGAAACATGAGCAAGGGCTTCTTCAACAACCACCGTTGTCTGAAGATAAGATGTAGATGTAGAAAAACATAGAGAGAGTAAATACGAAATCCAAATGTTCCACGATGGAACCCAAACGACACTTCAGTGTTTACTCGGTAGTGACTTCCTCACCCCGAAAAGCATCCGAACCGTGGTCGTCCACACACAAATACCTGTTTCCTTCTACAGGTCAGCAACAAAGTGAACTCCACCGGATTACTTCCAACTTCCATACATGGATTTCAGTGGCAAACACAGTTATTGTTTCTCATCCATCGATAGAGAAAACAAGCAGGCTGGTGTCTCTCTCCCTTCTCTCTCTCTCTCTCCTTCTTCTTCTTCTTACTTCTTCAACAACGTCATTACGTCCTTTATCTTCTATTGACGTAAGCACGCCCCACACACACATACACACACACTCTCTATCTTAAAGGGACTTTCACTGAGTCCGTAACAACTCCCACCTAAAAAAAAATTTCCCAAGAAAATTTTAACCGCGCATACAGTTAGTAATGTTAATGATTATCATGCTACACAACTACAGACTATCAGATTAGTACAGACACATGTTTCCCATTTAACATCGAGAAAGACAATCAGCAATCACATTATCTTTGCATTTAATGTGAGTTATCATGAGATCAAACTCTTGCAAAATTAAACTCCAGTTTAACAGCCTTCTGTTCTTGTTTTTGACTCGGCTCAGAAACACCAATGGGTTATGATCTGTATACACAGTCAATGATTTCTGAGCGGTGCAAACATATACACTGAAATGTTGCAAGGACAAAAAAAAAGCGACAGTAATTCTTTCTCTATGGTGGAATAATTCTTTTGATGCTCTTTAAATTTCTTTGAAAAGTAAGCTACAGGATGGTCAATATCATCAAGGTCACCCTTCTGCAACAACACAGCTCCTGCAGCTTCATCACTGGCATCTACTGCTAATGAAAATGGCTTTTCAAAGTCAGGTGTTTTGAGCACAGGATGGTAGCATAAAATGGCTTTCAGCTTCTCAAATGCTTCTTGACAAGAATTTGTCCAAACAAACTTTACTCCATTCTTCAGAAGATTAGTTAGGGGAAGAGCAAGATCAGCAACATTTTTACAAAATTTTCGATAATATCCAACCATTCCCAAAAATCTTCTAACAGTCCTCGTACCTGTGGGAATAGGGAACTCAGATATTCCTTAAACCTTTGCCTGAACAGGAGCTTGCTTGCCTTGACCTACAACATAACCAAGATACGTCACAGTGGCATGGCCAAATTCACTTTTAGCCAAGTTAACTGTAAGGTTAGCCTTGGAAAGTCTTTCAAACAACCTTTCTAACGCAGAGATGTGATCCTCCCATGTATCATTCCCAGTCACTAAGTCGTCAATGTAGGCATCTGTATGTTTTAACCCATGAATCGCTGAATTAATCATTCTTTGAAATGTTGCCGGAGCATTTTTCATTCCAAATGGCAAAACATTGTATTCATACAATCCAGAAGGGGTTGCAAAGGCTGAAATCTCCCGTCCTCTATCTGTTAATGGAACACACCAGTACCCTTTTAATAGGTCAATCTTTGTAAGAAATTTTGCCTTTCCCACTCTGTCTATGCAATCATCCACCCTAGGAATAGGGTAAGCATCTGACTTTGTTACAGCATTCACTTTCCTGTAATCTGTGCAAAATCTAACAGTTCCATCAGGTTTAGGTACAATAACACAGGGCGAACTCCAATTTGAAGTAGAATGTCTAATAATATCATTTTCCAACATGTATTTTATTTCCTGATCAACAAGTTTACATTTTCCACATTCATTCGATATGGGTGTTGTTTGATTGGTTTTGCATCCCCAACATCAACATCATGGGTAATTATCGATGTTCTGTTTGGAACATCTGGGAACAGATTTTTAAATTTTAAAATTAATTCTCTCATCTGTTGTTTTTGTGAAACTTGTAAATGGTCCAACTTCGTTTCAAGGTTCTCCAGGATATTTTGGTTTTTTAGTTTCGATGGAACAATATTTGGTCTAAATTGGCCTTCCTCAACATCAACATCAGGCATTCTAGAAACAACCTTTACACCATCCACCAAGGCCACAACTGAATCCCTCTCATAATAAGGTTTTAGCATGTTTACATGACAGAGTTGTGTTTTCTTGCGTCTATCTGGTGTTTTGATTATATATGTTAGATCAGTCACTCGAGATTCAATAACATAGGGT
Source organism: Pristis pectinata (assembly GCF_009764475.1). Classification (NCBI taxonomy): domain Eukaryota; kingdom Metazoa; phylum Chordata; class Chondrichthyes; order Rhinopristiformes; family Pristidae; genus Pristis; species Pristis pectinata. Next base: position 2,773,431 of record NC_067440.1, on the reverse strand, counting down.
CCAGAAAAACGAGATTGCAAGGGATTATTTTGGCTAGGGAAAAATACCAACACCTTTTGCCCCACTGCAAATGTCCTAGGCCGAGCACGTCTATCAAAAATGTCTTCATTCTTATCTGGCTTGTTTTCAGATTCTCTCTCGCTAGCTGGCAGACTCTCTCCAACCGAGTTTTAAATTTTTGGACATAGTCCAACAGACTCAAGTGAACTTCCTCATTAACCCATTGCTCTCTTAACAATTCCAAAGGTCCTCTCACCCTATGTCCAAATACAAGCTCAAACGGACTAAATCCTATTGACTCCTGCATTGATTCTCTAACGGCAAACAAAAGTAAATGGATACCTTCGTCCCAATCTTTTGTGTTTTCAAAGCAATAAGTCTTCAGCATATTTTTGAGAGTAGAATGAAATCTCTCCAGAGCTCCTTGAGATTCTGGGTGATATGCAGATGATACAATCTGCTTTGCTCCCAGCTCATAGACTATTTGTTGAAAAATTTTTGACATAAAATTACTACCTTGATCAGATTGGATTTATTTTGGCAAACCAAACAAGGTAAAAAATTTTACAAGAGCCTTTGACACCTTCTTGGCCTTAATATTTCTAAGGGGTATTGCCTCTGGAAATCTAGAAGTGGCACACATGATGGCTAACAAATACTGATTTCCAGTCTTAGACTTTGGTAAGGGGCCAACACAGTCCACAATCACCTTCGAAAAGGGCTCCCCAAAAGCAGGAATTGTCTTCAAAGGAGCCACAGGGGGTTTTTGATTTGGTTTACCTACCATCTGACATGTGTGGCAGGTTCGACAAAACATCACCACATCTTTTCTCATACTAGGCCAATAGAATTGTTTCAAGATCTTCCCTACAGTTTTATTCACACCAAAATGACCACCCAAAGGCATACTATGGGCCAGGTTTAAAATCTCATCCCTATAAACTTTTGGAACAACAACCTGATGAATAACTTCCCATTCCTCAGTAACAGGAACATGAGGAGGTCTCCATTTCCTCATTAACACTCCATTTTTGACATAGTATCCAGTTGGCACTTTGTCAATCTCCTCACATGAGAGTGCTTTTTCTTTCAATTCTGTCAATTCAGGGTCCTTTGTCTGTTCCACCATAAAATCCTTCCTCGACAAAGACAAATCTTTAAATTCAGGCTCACTATAAGGATGTTGATCCTCTAGTGAAGACAGAAAAGTCTCAGATAAGGCATCATAATTTTCTTCCTGTTTAGGACTGTCACAAGGAACTACATCAGACTGCATCGGACTGTCTGTCTTGGCTAATTCTCTAGCTCTAGCTCGAGTCACCGCACATGATGGGTAAACATCTGGATCATCCTCAGACTCATCAATCCTTGGTTTGGTTGTTAACCGTACCACAGGATCACTTTCTCCATCTGCAAGGTCATTTCCCAATAACAAAGAAACTCCTTCCACTGGCAAACTAGGTCTTATCCCTATCTCGACTGGTCCTTCTACGAACTTTGACTTTAAAATCACCCTGTGAAAAGGGACAGACATGGTCTCACCTGTAACGCCTCGTACTAGATTTACTTCACCAGTGTCACTTTCTTCACCAAAATTTAAAACACTGTCCAGAAAGAGAGATTGACTAGCCTCAGTGTCTCTAAGAATTTTCACTGGCACCTGGGGTGACTCATCATTCAGTGAAACAAAACCCTCTGATACATAAGAACGGAATTCCTCTCTCACCTCCTCCAACTTTTCCGCTTTTCCCTCTTGCAAGGACTGATCTTTAACAGCATCTCCTAAACCTTTTTGATTTTTAATTGCCTGAAAGCAAGCATTGGGCCCAGCTTCCTTCTTTTTCTTCAAAAGGGCACAATTAGATATCACGTGGCCAGGTTTCCTACAGTAATAACAAGTACGCTCAACAGGTTTCTCCAGCCCTGGCTTCTTTTCATCTTTTCCTTTTTGATTACCTCCCAATTTAATCTCTGGTTTACCTGGATTGTCTTTGTAACTCTTTTGAAAGGTTTTAGGTTGTCCCCATTTGGATTTATGGGTTAAAGCATAATCATCTGCCAACCTAGCAATTTCTTGTAAAGTTTCCACTGCCTTTTCATTTAAATATGTTGTTAATTCAGCTGGAACACATCTTTTAAAGTCTTCCACCAGTATCAATTCTGTCAATTTATCATAATCCCCATCTACATTTTTAGCCAGGCACCATCGTTCAAAACATATTCTCTTTCCATTGGCAAATTCCATATAAGTCTGATCTGCAGATCTCCTCAAGTCTCTGAATTTTTGTCTATAAGCCTCAGGGACCAATTCATAGGCCTTCAAAATAGCTTGTTTTACCTTGGTATAATCAGCTGCATCCTCAGCAGACAAAGCAGAATAAGCTTTTTGAGCTTTACCTTTAATCACACTCTGTACCATAAGAGCCCATCCTTTCCTTGGCCAGTTTGAACTCACAGCAACCTTTTCAAAATGTTGGAAATACTGATCAACCTGATCCTCTTCAAAAGGAGGGACTAATCGAACCTCCCTGCTGGCTGAAAAACCATCTTCAGAATCAGATTCCAAACTCCTACGCTTCATTTGTAACTCATGCTGCCTCTGTTTCTCCTGTTCCTCACTATCCAGCTCCATCCTCTTCAATTCCATCTGCTTCATTGCTAGATCAGCCTCTATCTTCATCTGAGTTAGCTTTTGTTCGGCCTCTAATTTCTTTTCCTCTTGTTCGGCCTCTAATTTCTTTTGTTCTCGTTCAGCCTCTAATCTCTTTTGTTCTCGTTCAGCTTCTATCTTTGCCAGCTGCACCTGTGCCTCAGAAATTACTATTTCACTTCCAGGAAACTGTTTTAACACTTCCTTCTCAAACACCTTCTTTTCCAAATAATGGCCAGCTATTAGTCTCTGAATATCTGCCTTTCTCATAGACTGCTTTACTTCTGTAAGGTTTAACCTTGTAGCAATCTTTATCAGATCATCCTTTTTCGCCACCTCCAATCCCTTTTGGGTTGGTGACTCCAAAAATGTCAATATCCATTGCTGCTGGTTTCCACACACACAAGCCAATTAAAAAGAATTTATCAGACCTCCCTCAAAAATCTTTGGATTGAATCCCGAACAAATCTCGTCAATCTGGGGAACGATCCCAGACGACACTCGTTAATGTTTGGATTGGATCCCGGACGAATCTTGTTAACCTTGGGAACTATCCCGGACGAACCCCCAATTTTGTCACGAACCAGCAACAAAAGAAACACACTGAGCATGATTCAGTGTTAAAAACTATTTTATTAATTACTACTTATGATAATACGTAAAATAAAAGTAAAAATGTTAGTATGTTAGAATTCAAAAATGTTAAACCTCGAACGTTAACCCCAAAAACTAAACTCTTCGTGTGTGTGTGTGGCAAAGTCCAAAACTCCCAGTTCCGGAATGGTTCTTAAAAGTTCAGTTCCGCAAGCCATAAGGTGAAACATGAGCAAGGGCTTCTTCAACAACCACCGTTGTCTGAAGATAAGATGTAGATGTAGAAAAACATAGAGAGAGTAAATACGAAATCCAAATGTTCCACGATGGAACCCAAACGACACTTCAGTGTTTACTCGGTAGTGACTTCCTCACCCCGAAAAGCATCCGAACCGTGGTCGTCCACACACAAATACCTGTTTCCTTCTACAGGTCAGCAACAAAGTGAACTCCACCGGATTACTTCCAACTTCCATACATGGATTTCAGTGGCAAACACAGTTATTGTTTCTCATCCATCGATAGAGAAAACAAGCAGGCTGGTGTCTCTCTCCCTTCTCTCTCTCTCTCTCCTTCTTCTTCTTCTTACTTCTTCAACAACGTCATTACGTCCTTTATCTTCTATTGACGTAAGCACGCCCCACACACACATACACACACACTCTCTATCTTAAAGGGACTTTCACTGAGTCCGTAACAATTTGTCTACATGAAGTACCCGAACAGATTCTTCCCACTGAACAAAACAGTGAATGTCCTGATGAACCAGGCAGGACAGTCTGTGGCGGCGTACAGGAGGACAGTGTGGATGTTGCGCAGATAAATGTCCACCACGTCTCGAAAGGCTTTATACAAGATAGTATGAGTCTGTTTCTGGACCAGATCAAGGATAATGACCAGCAGGTCCGCCGTGGCGATGGCCACCAGGTTACGCTTGACGTCCTTGGAGAGTCCGCACTTCCCCGGAGACAGCATTACAATGGCCACCAGGTTCACGGCGAGGGCGAAGAAAGCAGAAAAATATTATACCTGAACAACGGAGCAGAACACTCAGTGTGGTGGATCATTCGAGCAAGATGGAGAGACCATCCCGCAGACGTGTACACCAGCAAAGTACAACTTACAACATTCCACCAGTCCACTCAGAATCCTTTCTCGACCCTTCCCGTCAAATCTTTATACTGGCACACACCCCGCGCACTGGCAGTCCTGATTCAAGTTTTAGACCCTAAAGGACGACAATTCATTTTCATCCAGAGATATTGCTCGGCCGCTAATTCCTTCCAGAAGATTGTTATCTGTTCCCTATTCCAGAATTTGCAGTCCCTTGTGTGATCAATTTACACTGCCTCAACGCAATTTCGATGGATATGCATAGACAGATGCAGAATACAAACAGGCTCTGCGCCTACAAAGTCCGTGCCGAGTATCAAGCACCCATATACATTAGTTCTGTAATCCATTTCACTGACCCACATTCCCATCAGCTGTCTCTAGATTCCACATACCGGGGGTAAATTACAGAAATTAATTAATGTTCCAACCCGCACGTCTTTGGGATGAAACTGGAGCACACGCGGGAATCCCACACGGTAACAGGAGAACGCAGAAACTCCACACTCGCGAAGACAGCGCCCGAGGTTGCGATTGAATTAGTGCAGCTGGAACTGAGAGGAGGACCTATAAATATATTTGAGGTATGTCTGATACACGCCCGGGGCCACAATGAGCCGACCTTCTGCTGATTCTGATGAGCATCAGTGCCATTGATGCTCTTATTACTCACATTTCTTCCACAGGGGAGGGTAGGTTGCGAAGCTGAAGATAATGTTTTCAACCTGACAATAGATTCGCCAACAGCTCTTTGCTTCCTCATTACACACGATAAATTTGGCTGCGCTCGATGGAGTAGGTCGTATCTTGGTTCTTCTCCACGCACCTTTTAATATCTTGTACACCACCCTTTAATAAGACTTCTATAACACGTTTACAAGGCTGAATTTCATTTTTAAATACTGAAAATGAGCACCAGAGCTGAAGCTGCAGCTGATAGTAAGTGTAATGGAGACCATCAATTTACTTTCGAAGCTACTTCTAAACTGGACAAAAAAGTTTGACCAGAGATTTGCTACATTGGAAACGTTGTTAAAGGACATTGAAGATAGACAAACTACACTCATACAGGAGAATACTCGACAACAGCAATTAATTGCTCGACTGGATGAAGCTAGCAAAGAGAGGGACGGCAGACTGAGCTTACTGGAAGAAGATTTAACTGCCACCCTACAGAGGCTGAAACAGCAACGACAGAGGATTACTGATTTAGAAAACCGTAGTCGGAGAAATAATGTGAGGATCATTGGCTTGCCTGAAGACGCTGAAGCTGGTAATCCTACTGAATTCATTTCTAAACTTCTGATAGATGCTTTTGGCTCTGAATTTTTTTTTCTGAACGTCCCATACTTGATCGTGCTCATCGATCGTTAAGACCAAAAACCCGGCAGACCTAAAATCACGGCCAGTAATACTGATGTTTCACTATGTGAGCACCAAAGAGCATTTGATTCGAATCGCTCGTCGTCGAGGAATGATCCAATATAAAGATTGGAAGTTTCGTCTGGTTGAAAATCACAGACTAGAAGTTATGAAAGAGAGACTGCGTTATAAAAGGATTATGTTGCGACTCCATCAAGGGAACTATCAACCTGCACTAGTGTTTCCTGCACGCTTGAGGATTGTACTCCTCGCTAATCACGCCAATGTTTTAATTCGGTTAAGGAAGTCGAAGAATTCCTTCAAGATTTACTATTGACTTCCGATGGTTAAGAAACGTGCCATTCTTTGTTTTTTTTATATCTATTTGGTCAATTAAGTAATAATTAACTTACAGACGAGAGCTTTTCAAGTTCGGAGATATTTTTCCTGCCCTCTGTTAACATTTTAGTGGTTCTGGAACATGGATACTGACCATAACATTTCTTTTTCTTTCTTCTTATTACTTCAATTTTATATTTTTAATGTTTGGTTTTGGTAATAATTAAGAATCTGATTGTGTGACTGATCGCTTTTTACCCTTTTGAAATAATGGTAAGATTGTATCCTTTAAATGTCAATTGTCGGCGTTCTTGTTTGTGTGGAACTCTGTTCGCAAGTCTGTTAACATTTCAAAATTCTTGTTTGGGGTCGTTGTAATCTCATGTTTTGACTAATTGACTAACGGTGGTGTTTTGCATTCCTGTTAACTTGGAGATTTCCCACCAAAAGAGGTGGGGTTAGATAACTTAGTGGGTAGCATTCTGGCTATCTATTGGCCAGTTTTCGGGCTTTTGTGAGTGGGGTGTGGGGCTGTTTTTAGGTTAGTAGTTTTTTTTTACATCTGGACTGATAAACTACAAATATGCCTGAATTGTCGTCACATCCGGCTCCTCGTTGAACTTTTACCCCTTCCTGTTCAGGAGTCTCCTGTGCAATAAGGCTAACCCTCTACATACCATAAGTTTTTAGTTTGTTAAAATGGAGAAGAAGATTAATTTTGTTTCATGGAAAACGAACGGTTTAAATAATCTAATTAAGCGCAAGAAGATCTTTATAGTTTTTCGTAGACTGAACGCTCAGATTTTTTTTTTGCTCAGAATATTCATATTAGGCAAGAGGATAATCAGCGCTTGTTTAGATTTTGGAAGGGTCAACAGTTTCATTCTAATTCACAAGCAAATGTGAAAGGAGTCTCTCTTTATATAGATTCCTCAATTTCATTTGTTCATCAAGAAACAATTTCAGACCCGAATTTCTGTTAATTACTGGTTTACTTCATTATAAAAAAGTGATTATGGTTAATGTTTATGCACCTAATGTGGATCATTCCGAGTTTCTTTTTAAACTTTCATTAGCACCTTTTCCTAATTTAAACGAATATACGTTGATCATAGGTGGTTTCAATTGCTGCTTAAACCCTTCGATGCATTGATTTTTGTCGAATCACGTACTTCCAGACAACTCTGCTGTCTTTAGTAATTCCTTTCTTAGTTGATTCCGGAATTTCAGAATTTTTGGAGATTTCTACACCCATATGATAAACTGTTTTCATTTTTTTCTCATGTTAATCATAACTACTCTCGGATTGATTACTTTTTTATTGACTCGCGATTATCTCCATCTGTTATTGACTGTAAGTATGATGCAATTCCCATTTCTGATCATGCGCCATTTAAACTATCAATTAAATTAGCGGAGTTACCCTCTGGTGTCAGACAATGGCGACTAAATTCTTTTCTATTGCAGGATTTCGACTTTGTTCATTTTATTAAAGAACAGATTTCCTTTTTCTGCTCAACTAATTTTAAGGAAGAAATTTCCAGTGGGATATGATGGGATATGTTTAAAGTTTATGTCCGTGGTCAAATTATTTCATATTCCGCTGGATTGAAAATAACGATCTAACAATGCATTACGTAGATTGGCTGATGAGATCAAAGAAACCGATATAAAATACTCTGATGCTCCTAATTTGGAGCTCTCCAAAAAGAGAACGGAACTTCAATTACAACAGAGTTTATTATTAATATCTCCAAGTGAAATTCAATTACTCAAAACCAGGAGTTTGTTTTATATACCTTGATAAATCTGGTAAATTGTTGGCCAACCAACTGAAACCTGCTTCAATTAAACGTTATATTTTTAAAGTTCGTAAACGAGATGGCAATTACACGGTGGACCATGATGAAATTAATATATCTTTTCAAGAATTTTATACTTCTTTATATCAGTCAGAATTTCCTGAGGACCTACATCAATGCATGATTTTTTAAGGAATTTGAAGAATTTGAAATTAGCATTTAATGAATGTTTAATGTTAGATGCACCCTTTTCGGAGGAGGGATTAAAGAAATGAATTTCTTCAATGAATTCGGGTAAACCACCTGGTCCCGATGGGTATACAGTTGAAATTTTTAAATCCTTTTCTCATCTTCTCTCTCCATGGTTAGGTAAATTTTTTAAGGTTGTCCTGTCAGTAGGTAAATTAATACAATCCTTTTATGAACGCTATCTCTTTAATTCTGAAAAAGTTAAAGATCCTACTGACTGTGCATCTTACAGATCTATTTATATAGTGAATAAGGATTCAATTTTTGTTTGAAAAATATTGCCTTCTTGACTGGAAAACGTACTTCTACAATTTATTTCCTATGACCAGACAGGATTTCTTAATAATTGCTATTTGCATTTTAATATTAGGAGGTTCATGAATATTGTAAAAAGCCCCTCATCTATAATCCCAGAATGGGTAATCTCGCTAGATGCTGAGAAGGCGTTTGATAGAGTTGAACGGGAATATACACGCTTGAGAAATATAATTTTAGCCCAAATTTATATCCGCGATTAAATGGATTTACCACACATATCTGGTTTCAATATTTACTAATAAAAAGAGATTCCCCGTTTTCAAGCATCTTCGAGCCACTAGGCAGGGTTGTTATTTAAATCCTAATTATGTAATATTTCCATGCAACCCTTGGCAATTGCCTTTCGGGACTCTTATAACATATTTGGTATTACTCGTGGAAAGGTGATCCATAAGATATCAGTATATGCAGATGATTTGTTACTCTATATCTCTAACCCGGAGAAATATATCCCTCCAGCATTGTCATTCCTTGCTCAGTTTATTATTTTTTCTGGTTATAGATTAAAACTCAATAAGAGTGAACTTTTGCCATTAAATATGCAAGTCCCAATTTGAAGGCAATTACCATTAAAATTAGTGACTGATTATTTTACGTATCTGGGTGTTAAAATTACTAATAATTATAAGGACTTATTCAAAGTTAACTTTTTACCTTTAATTAATCATGCTAATAACTGTTAAGGAAATGGTCCCCATTGCCTCTATCATTGATTGGCCGAACTAACGAGGTTAAGACGAATATTTTACCAAATTTTTTGTGTTTATTTCATGTGGTTCCAACTTTCATCTTGAAATCCTTGTTCGATTCTATTGATTCTAAAATTCTTTCATATATATGGCAGAATAAAAACCCAAGATTAAGAAACAAATATTTACAAACATTTAAAAAGGATGGTGGTATGGCTTTGCCAAACTTTAGATTTTATTTTGGGGCAATTAATATCAGATACTTAATTTTCTGGGCAAAAGATTTAGCTGTAATTCAATGTCCTCGATGTTTGTATCTTGAGTCTGAATGTGCAAGGATTTTCATAAGCTTCTGTTATTGGAGCCTCACTCCTTATTTCACTTACTAAATTGCGTAAACAAATGATTATGCTAATAGTTAAACACACAATACGAATATGGTTTCAATTTCGTATTTTTTTTGGATTGAATAAATTCATTTTGTCAAGTCCTATCCAATCTATTGTTTTCTTTCAATCATCTAGAATTGACTTCGCTTTATCTTTATGGAAAATGAAACGGATGACATGCTTTCGTGATTTATTCATTGACAACTGTTTTATGTCTTTTGAACAGTTGGATAATAAATATAATTTGCCTTGATCACATTTTTTTTCGATACGTACAGATTAGAAACCTTTTAAAATTTACTTTACCTTCCTTTCCGATACTATATAAAACTGAAAAACGGGGAAAATCGTAGGTTTTATTCCTTATCAGAAGGGCTTGATAGCAATAATTTATGATCTGATTACGAAAATACGTCTAGAGACACTTGATAAAATTATGAATGGATGAGACAGAGACCTCCAGATACTTCTACCTGCAGAGACATGAAAGAGAATTCTCCAATTAGTTAATACATCGTCAATGTGTTCTGGACACTCTTTGATACAGTTTAATGTGTTGCACAAGACCCATATGTCGAAGGACGTTCGCCCGTCTTCGTCAGCATATGAATCTTGTATGTGACAGATGTAATTCGGAGGTGGATTCCCTGACACATATGTTTTGGTCCTGACCTCTTCTGGAAAAATATTGGAAAGACATTTTAGTATTATTTCAAGGGTATTGAATATTAATCTAAAACTCAATTCTATTACTGCAATCTTTGGGTTACCAGCGATGGAGTCTAGCCATTTATCCGTTTCTGCTTGCCTTATGCTTGTTATTGTTACATTAGTGGCCAAGAGGTCCATTCTATTTTAATGGAAGGACCCGATACCCCCTACTACATTTCAATAGTTTTCCCAAACTATAACATGTTTAAGCTTAGAAAAAAATAGGAGTGGTACTGTTGATCATTCGCCTAAATTTGTGGAAGTTTGGAGTCCATTTATTCAATATTTCCACATGATAAGTGCAGACATTTTTCGAATCCCCTGAAATGACCTTTGAATATAGAGAAGCGGAGCTGACTACATAATGATGTGGTTTCTTTTAATCGAAGAAATATTAGTCCAGTTTTTTTACTTTGAAGTTTTTGGTTTGCTTTTGTCTATTATACTTTTTTTTTGATTTGGTGGTTTTCTTTTCATATAATTAAATTTCTTTCCAGTTTATTTTTCTTCCATCATGTACACTTTAGCAAGAGAGCGGGAGGTCCAGATTACATACTTTACTCCTTGTGAGTATAAATAGTAACTGATATTATTGTTATCCCGATATCTTCGCATCATATTTACAATTATTAATGCCATGAACATCAATTTGAATTAATTTGAAATTCAATAAAAAGATTTAAAAGGAAATAAGCTCATAAAATTAACTGATGCCGATAAGTAAACTCCATGAGACTGAGTACCAGCGCTTGAGCTCCTGGGCGTTTCCCTGATAGACTCTGATTAGAGTGATCTTGCTTTACGTTCGGTGGGAACGATCAGCACTCACCGCTCATCTCAGCCGAGTTCCTTTCACGAGTTCCCTCCTAACACCATTCTCCTGCATTGTCTCCGTCATTTTTGACGCAGTTACTGATCAAGAACATATCGACCTCCGCTTGAAAAATAGGCAATGCCTTGGCATCCTCAGCCGTCTGTGGCAATAACTTCCACAGATTACCTACCCTCTGGCTGAAGAATGTCCACCTCTTTCAGTATCCAAGGGACGTCCGTTTATTATGAAGTTCTGCCCTCTGATGCTGCACTCTCCCACTCGTGGATAAATACTTTCCAAGTTCGCTCCATACAGGACTTTGAATATTTGGTAGATTTCAAAGAGATATCCCCTTGATTCTTCTAAAGTCAAGCGAGTACAGGCTCAGGTCCATCAAACGCTCCTCATCTGTTCCACCTTTCGTCCCGTGGATCTTTGTAAATCTCGTCTTAATCCTCTCCAATGTGAGCACATCCTTCCTTAGGTATGGGTCCCAAAAAATCTCACAATAAGGGTCCGGAAATCGAAACGGCAAACGTCAGCAAGGCGAATTAACCAATTATATCAAATAATTATTGCACACACCCAAGTTTGTGAAATTCAGGAAGCGTGAACTGCATTTAAATAATTAAACACCAAGTGAAATAACTTGATTCACCTCAACATAAGAAAAGTTACAGCTGGAGAATGGGGCCGGAGTCTTCCGAAGCAGCTTCGTCATTCAGTGGTATTGTGCCTGAAAGCATAAATCCTGGATACTTTCCGCCGATCCAACGGCGTCATTTTCCACTCATTTACAAAAATCACTCAAAACCTCGCACACACGCCACTGTTGAATGCCTTCATATCAACGCTTGGAAATCCGATGAAATCAGGGTTTGGATCGCTACGGGGACGAGGTTACTACAACTGTTAGTTGAGGGATGGGTAGGACTGGCATCTCAATGTTCTGGGATACAGTTGTAACAGGCGTGATCGGGGTGGAGGTGAGAGTGGAAGGGAAGTTGCGTTTTTCATGTGGGAGAACATCACTGCGTTACTTACAGATGATATTTCCGGCATTTGTCCAGTGCGGCTCTGTGGATGAAAATCAGAAATGAAAAGGGAGTGATCACTTTGTTGGGGTTGTGCTCTTGGCTCCCGAGAAGTCAGCGGGACTTATAGCAACAAGTATGTCGGGAAGTCGCAGATTGCTCTAAGCATAATGCGATTGCAATAGTCGGTGATTTTAACATCCCTAATCATAACTGGGACTGTCTTCGTGTTTGGATGGACTGGTAACTGTTGAATATGCTCAAGGAAGTTTTCTCATGCAATATGTGAATGTCCCTACATCAGGGGAGGGGCGGGAGGGTGCCGTTGGTTGGGGCTAGGAGGCAGAGGGTGGGATGGTGTCGGAAGCAGTTGATCTTCCATTGGGAAATGAGGCAGGTTAAGTGACTGATAAATCTGTGGGGCAGAATTTTGGACCAGTTACTATAGTTCTTTTGGTTTTAACATCGAATGTAAACAGATAGGAATGGTATAGATGCTAATCTGAAACACCAGGGCAAGGATAACTTTGATGGTATTGGACAAGCACTTGCATAAGGTGATTGGGAGAAGCTGTCTGCAGGTTAAGGAATGTCTGGCAAGTGGAACGTTACTTAAAGTGAGATCGGGAGAGTTCAGGGTTATCATGTTCCTGTTAGGGTGAAGGGCGGGGCTGGCAGGGTTAGGAAACCCTGGATGTCGAGGGATATAGGGACACTGATGTGGGATATGAAGAATGCACATCAGGTACAGATGGATTGGATTAAGCAGATCCCTCGAGGAGTATGAGAAATGTAGGATCACATTTAAAAGCAAATCCGGAGGGCAAGAATAGAACGTCAGTTAGATGTGGCAGATAATGAAGAATCTGAAGCGATTTGTGAAGGAAATTACGTGTAAAAGATTCACAAGGGAGTGAATAGGTCTCCTAAATGATGAAGGTGGCCATCTATTTGTGGAGCCACAGGGGGTTGGGAGTGGTGTGAAATGAGTACTCCTCATCTGCAGTTACCGTGGAGAAGGTCATGGAACCTAGAGAATTCAGGGAAGAGAATAACATATCTGCATTACGAATGATGAAGTTGTGGCAGAAGTGAAGTGTCTAAAGTTGGATAAATACCAGAGCCTCACCAAGTGCATCCAAGAACCATGTGCGAAGCCAGGTAAGATACTGCTGGTGCCCTTTTAGATCTAATTGTATGATGGTTAGCCTTGGGTTAGGTACCGGACAACAGATGTTTGTTAATGCTGTGCTTTTATTTAACAAGGGCTTTATGGGAGAGCCGGAGAACTACAGGCCGGTGAGCCTAACATTACGTGCAGGACGGTTTCCTGACAAGAATCTGCGAGACAAGGTCCATCTGCATTATGAAACACGAGGACTGATTATGGATGGACAACATGGTTTTTTTATGTGGGAAATTATGCCTCACAAATTTGATGGAATTTTTTGAAGAGGTGACCATGACTTTGACGAGGGCGGGGCGTTAGCAAGGCCTTTGATGAGGTCACGCATAGCAGACTAGCCCGGCAGGAGTCAAAGGGTGGTAGTGGAAGGTTGTGTTTTCAGAAAGGAGGCATGTGACAGGTATGGTGTGAAGATAGCGGTATTGGTTCCTGTGTTGTTTCTCATTTATATCAATGATCTGGATGCGAATGTAGGCGGCATGGTTAACGCATTTGTGGATGAAAGCAAAATTAATGGCATAGCCGATGATATCACTGTTGTAGGCCAACTGTATAAACATAACAGGATGTGTCAGGGGAAAGATATAAAAACTCCCCTGTCATGGTCTCAGAACAACATCCTAGCACTGGATATCAGAAATGATAGAAGTAGTCAGAAATAGTCAGAAATGATAAAAAAAAATGTTTGTTGACTAAAGGAAGTGTGTGGGGAGGGGTGGTGCTTAACACATCCCCGTTGTTGTCAACACTGCTGCTGTAGAGCTGGTCGACAGCTTCAGGTTCCTTGGCATCCACATCACCAGCCTCCTCAGCTAGTCCCTGCAAACTGATGTGGTGATCAGGATTTCTGAGAAGATGAGAAGATTCGGCGTGTCCAGGAAGATTCTCTCGAATATGTACAGATATGCTTTACATCTCAGCCATGTATAGCAACTGCTGTGCTCTCCCTTGACGGAACCTGTAGAGAGCGTCAAACACTGCCCAGTCCGTCACAAGCTCGTCACGTCCTTCACTCTAGCTGGCCTTCACCGTGAGTTGCTTCGGTAAGGTTTACATAATCTTCAAGAATGACTGCCGCCCTATCCATCCCCTTTCTTTCGTCTACCTTCCAGGAGAAGATACAGGAGCTTGAAACAGCCAAAGGCCAGATTCAAGAACAGATTCCTCCCCACTGCTGTCAGACATCTGAACCAATCACCTCTCTCACATGCCCTCCAGGTGGTACTGCGACGTTCTCAGACTCTTAACCTTACGTCTTCTGTTACTGTCGCTTCAGCATTTCTTCTTGCGCTCCTGCATATTCCACTACAATCTTTGCACCCTTCTTTTATTTTGTAACCTTAGCTGAATTCATTTTGTATTAATTATTACCATGCATGCCCTCTACTCTGTGACCTTCACGCAAGCAAAGAATTTCGTTGTAATCTGGTGGAAATGACTCTGCGCCAATCTGATATGAATTTATTTGATCTATTTAGTGGAGATTGAAGCGGATTAATCGAGAGTACGACAGGATCTAGATTAACCAGGGGGTGAGTAATGAATGGCAGATGGAATTTAACTCGGACAATTGTGATGTGCTGCATTTTTTCATTTCAACCGGGGGAGGACTCACACAGGGAACGGCAGAAGCCTGGGAAATTTCGTAGAACATAGAGTACTCGCGATTAGTTTAGGTAGTGTGGCGTCGTTAGTAGACAGCGCTGAAAAAGCCATTTGGCACCCTGGACTTCATCTGTCAGGGCATTGAGTATAAGAGCAGAGACTCCCACACTGTGAAACGACTGAATGGCTTGGAATTTGTCATATGTGTTCAGGAAAGTTTTCTAAATCAATATGTAGAGGTACTAACGGGAGAGAATGCAATAATTGATCTCCTATTAGGGAACCTGACAGGTCAGGTGCTGAAGTATGTGCAGGGGAGCATTTTGGGTCCAGTGTCCATAATGTCATTAGTTTCAAGTTAATTATGGATAAGGACATGTCTGGTTCTCGAGTTGAGGTTATAAATTGGAGAAATGCCAGTTTTGTGAGAATGAGAAAAGATCTGGGAAGATTGGATTGGGATGAGTTGTTTTCTGGAAAGGATGTGCTCAGTAAGTGGAAGGCCATCAAAGGCGAAATTTTGAGAGTGCAGAGTTTGAGTGTTCCTGCCAGGATTAAATGCAAAGTTTAATCCTGGCAGGAAACCCCGAAGGGTTTCTACAAGTATATGAAGAATGATAGGATAGTGAGGGACAAAACAGGAGATTGGGGAGATCTTAACCAGTTTTTTTTTCATCAGTATTTATGAGTAACAGGCATAGTGGATATACAAGGAAGGGAAACAAGCAATAGAGTCATGAAACACATAGAGATTAAAGAAGAGGGGGTGCTTGCTTCCTTTTAGTGAAAAAAGGTATTTAAATGCCCTGGGACAGATATTTCCTCGGACAATGCGGGAGACCAGTGTAGAAATTGCGGGGGCCCTGGCAGATATATTTAAAATGTCCTTATCTACGGATGCGGTGCCGGAGGACTGGAGGGCAGCTCATGTTGTTCATGTTGTTTAAAAAAGGATCTAAAAGTAAGCCAGTTTATTAGAGGCCGGTGAGCCTGACATCAGTAGTGGGTAAATAATTGGAAGTTGTTCTGACAGATCGGATATACAAGTATTTGAACAACCAAGTGCTGATGAAGGACAGTCAGCATGGCTTTGTAAATGGCAGATCCTGTTCAACGAAACTTGTAGAGTTTTTCGAGGAGGTTACCAGGAAAGAAGATGAAGGAAAGGCTGTGGTTGTTGTCTACATGGACTTTAGTAAGGCATTTGACAAGGTCCCACTTAGGAGGTTAGTTCACAAGGTTCAGACACGAGGTATCCATAGATAAGTTGGAAACTGGATTCGAAATTGGCTGTGTTGGAGAAGACAGAGAGTGGGAGTGGATGATTGTTTCTCAGACTGGAGGCCTGTGACTAGTGGTGTGCCACAGGGATCTGGGCTGGGGTTATTGCTGTTTGTTGTCGATATCAATGATCCAGATGATAATGTAGTAAGTTGGATCAGCAGGTTTGCTGATGATACTAACATTGGAGGCGTAGTGGACAGCGAGCAAGGTTTTCAAAGCTTGCAGAGGGATCTGAACCAACTGGAAGAAGGGGCCAGAAAATGGCAGATGGAATTTAATGCAGACAAGTGTGATGTGTCGCATTTTGGAAGGACAAATCAAGGTAGGACATACACAGTAAATGGTAGGGCACTGAGAAGTGCGGAGGACCAAAGGGATCTGGGAATTCAAATACATAATTCTCTGAAAGTGGCGTCGCAGGTAGACAGTGTTGTAACGAAGTCTTTTGGCATCCTGGCATTCATAAATCAAAGTATTGAGTACAGGAGTTGGGATGTTATGGTGAGGTAGTATAAGATATTGGTGAGGCCAGATTTGGAGTATTGCGTGCAATTCTGGTCACCTAACAATAGGAAGGATATTTGTAAGACTGAAAGAGTGCAGAGGAGATTTATAGATCGTTGTTGTGTCTTCAGGAGTTGAGTTACAGGGAAAGATTGAACATGTTAGGACTTTATTCCTTGGAGCACAGGAGAATGAGGGGAGATTTGATAGAGTTTTACCAAATTATGAGGGGAATAGGTAGAGTTAATGCGAATAGGTTCTTTCCACCTAGAGAAAGAGAGAAAAGTACAAGAGGACATGGCGTTAGGGTGAAAGGAGAAATGTTTAGGGGAACATTGGGGGAACTTCTTCACTCAAAGAGTGGCAGGAGTATGGAACATGCTGCCATCTGATGAAGTAAATGCAGGCTCACTTGAATTTTAAGAATAAATTGGATAGATACATGGACGGGAGAGGTCTGGAGGGTTATGGACTGCTGCAGGCAACAGTAACGAGTGGAATAACGTTTTGGAACATACTAGGAGGGCCGAATGGCCTGTTTTCTGCGCTGTATTTTTCTCTGGTTCTATGGTTCTATAGTCATTTTACTTCCGTACAAGATGTTAGTCAGAGCGCACTTGGAGTATTGTATGAATTTCTGATCACCTAGTTCCAGGAAGGATGTCATTATGCTGGAAAGTATGCAGAAGACACTTGCAAGGCAATACTGAGAATGGAGGGCTTGACCTATCAGGAGAGACTGGTTAGGCTGGTGCTGTTGCAATGGGGTGTAGGAGGCTGACGGGAACAGGAGTGGTGTTGATACATCATATACCGATCCAAGCCCTCAGGTCATCGAAATTCCAAGCGCACACGTGGAATCTGTGGCGTGTGTGCGAGTTGTTGAGTGGTTTTGCTACCGGGTGTAACATGACGACGTGGGATGGACGGAATATATCGCGGAGTTATGGGATCAGCCACACTCACATTAAATGGCGGAGAAGGCTCTCGTGAATCCAAGGCCAACCCCCCGCTGTTCCTTTCCTTGCCTTGAGGTGGATCGAGTTATTTCACTTGGTGTTTAATTATTTATATTCTTTTCACGTGTCCAGAATTTTACAGTCTTGGTTATTTGGAATTATTCCTTGGTATGATTGTTTAAGCAGCCATGCTGACGGCTGCCCTGACTATTTCCCAACCATTGTTGTGACAGTACTGAGCCCCATACCTAAGGAAAAATGTGCTGACCTTGGAGAGGATCCTGGGGAGAAATACGAGAATTATTCCGGGGAGGGACGGAATCACGTAGAAGAGCGTTTTATGGCTCTGAGCCTGCATTTGCTGCATTTTAGAAGAATGGGGGAAGGGGGATCTCATTGAACCGAACCGAATATTGACAGTCCTGCATAGAGTGGACGAGGAGAGGATGATTCCACTGGTGGGAGAGACTTGGACCAGAAGCACATGCGTCAGAATAAAAGGACGTCCCTTGTGTACGAGTGAGTTGGAAGTGACAGAATGTGCAGCGTCTGTAGAAATAATTGCCACATACGCCTGTGGGAGCCAAGTTATTTTACAATCCGAAGTTGATAGTTCCTTGATCAATAAGGGCTTCAACGTTTATGGGGCAATAGAGGAGAATGGGGTTAAGACAAAAGATAAATCATCCGTAACCTAATGGGCCGAAGGTTTAATTCTGCTCCTATATCTCATGGCCCCATGGTCTTACCGTTGCCGCAGTCCAGTGAAAGGATCTGGACTGCCTCAGCAGTGAGTGCTGTTCCTTTACCACTGAACGTAATGTGAGGTCACCCTAACAAGAGTCTATGAGGGCAACGCCCAGGAGCTCAGGCCCTGGGCATCTATGTGATGGACTTTCATTATCTGCTTCCCTTTAATTTTATTTCAGGTGATTCCAATATAGTCAATAATTTCCCACACAGTACAGTCAAAATTTTATTAAATTTCCTTAAACATAAACACGATCTGAACATCTCAGCTCGTTTTCAGAGCAGGTTTCGCAGAATGAAGTGTGAGACAAGAGGGAATTCTGCCAGTGAAAATCTTCAATTTTCCACTTATATCATGATGATAGAAAGCGCTTTAAATGGATATTTCACTCCGTTGCCCAGCTCCTCCCCGAACTTCGTCTGGGTCGCGGCATAAATGAAAGTGTTGGTACAGCAGCTGATGAGCTGCAGAATGGATCCAAGTTCAAACACGATGAGTGAAATGTGTCGATTATCGTAGAAGTCCAACAGAATAATTCGAGTGTGCAGAGTAGATACCAAGAAGGGAGACAACAAAAGGACGAAGTTACCCGAGATCAGAAAGAAAAGAGTGATAGATTACCTTCTGCTCTTCGTTTCGGGGTCGTTCTGGATCTCGCCGCCGACCGGGACACGGAGTCTCTTGCGGATTTTGATGGTGAGCAGAATATGTCTGACGGTCAGTGCGTTGAGCGCCAGAATCAGAATGAACGTAATACACGGGGTGATGACATAATGGAGCAATTCAACGCCTGCCCAGACTCGGGAGCGCATGACACTGAAGGTCATAAAGCAGAACCAGGGCATTCTCATAAGTTCGTACTCGTTTGTATGCATGAAGTACCAGAACAGGTTCTTCCCACTGCATAAGACGGTAAGTGTCCCAATAATCATGGCTGCCATCCTCTCGTTGCAGTGTTTAGTCTTCAGTTTCTGGCAACAAATGGCCACAAATCGATCGAAGGTGAAAGCGACGGTGAACCAGACAGAACAGTCCGTGGCGGCGTAAAGTAGGACGGCATGGATATTGTACACACGAATGTCCTGCATGTATCGAAGGGTGTTTTCGAAGACAATGGGAATCTGTTTCAGGATCAGATCAAGGACAATGACCAACAGTTCCGCCGTTGCCATTGCCACCAGGTAACGCGTGACGCCCCTGGAGAGGCCGCACTTTCCTCGAGATAGGCTAACAATTGTCACCAGGTTCGCTGCGAGGGCGAAGAAAGCAGAGAAACATCACACCTCAGCAACGAAGTGGAACTCTCAATGTGGTGGATCATTCGGGCAGCTTGAAGAGACCATCCCGCAGGTGCGCCCAACGGTAATTTACAGCAATTTACAACATTCCACCAGTCCCCTCACAATCATTCGTCGCCCCTTCCCTTTTCCTCTCTATACTGGCCGTCGCAACCTTCTGCTCTCAGTATGATGCTGGTTTTCGACCCGAATCGTAGACAATTCATTTCCTTCCACAGATGCTGCACGACCGGCTGAGTTCTACCAGCAGATTATTTGTTGCACTCCCTTGTTTGACCAATAACTCTGCCTCAACTAAATGTCGATACCGTTTCATAGACAGATACAGCAGACGAACAGGTTCTTCGCTCACATAGTCCAAGCCGAATATCAAGCACCCACTTATTCTAATTCTTTGCTCCATTACATTTCCCCACTTTCCAATCAGCTCATTGTAGATTCCACATACTTGGGGCTGGGGTGGGATGGGAGTGCTGGTAATTTGCAGTAATAAATTAATTTTGCAACCGTCACGTCTATTGAATGAAACCGTAGCACCCGAGAGAATCCCACGGCGTCACAAGTAGAACATGCAAACGCCACACCCACGAAGACAGCGCCCGAGGTTGGGATTGAATTCGTGCAGTTGTAGCTGAAAGGCAGCGCCACAAATATATTTGAACTATGTCTGACACACGCACACGGCCACAAGAAGCCAGCCATCGACCAATTCTGAGCAGTATCGGTTCCGTTTTTGCTCTCATTCCTCACATTCCCTCCATGGGAAAGGGTACTGGCAAAGCTTAAAATAATGTCTTCAACCTGGCAATATAGTCGCTAACAATTTCTTCTGTTTCCTCATTGCACACGATACATTTGTGTCTCTCCGAGTTCTCCCAAGATGATGAGCAAACAGTTCCTTCAAGATTATCAGGGCTTGCTTGTAAGAAATCTTGTTCTGGATCATGGCTCCAGCAGATGTCTTGTGTGTCTCTATGACACAATGAGACAACAACGTTAAGCTATCTCCGATTCTTCTACAGGTTACAGTGTTGCGTCGTTCTTTATCACAATGAATGTCTTGCTTTATGTCTTCCTCCCTTGACCGCGACACTGTCATTTACCCTCAGGAGAGTCTCCATGCCTGGGACCTCTCACCCTTCCGAAGCTCAACACGTATGATCTGCCTTCATCTCGAGGACGGTCTTCTGTTGGCTTCAGCCATGCAATTCTTCGCTGCCTTGTTACCTCCTCACACAGCAACATCCCATCCTCGTTACTAGTGTGGCATCCCGCACGTTCCTTCACTTTGCAGCTCCTTAAGAAAAATTACAAGGGCGAAAATTCACAAAGAATCTCCTTTACTGAAGGCAGTAAGCACCCAGCTCACAGCAGCGGCTGGAACAACAGTCGATCAAAAATTATTCCACATTCTTAACGGTTCGCCTAAGCTGGTATAAAACCGACCCCGCCATGAAATGGACTGCAGAGGATTACAACTAAGAGTCACAGCCGATATCGAGTTACTTTCAACTTACGAAAATACCCGAATGATTTAAGGTGGACGCAGATCACAGGTGTGCTGGTCTGCCGAAGGAGTAAACAGGAGAAATTCCTCCCAACACACAAGGCAGAGCGGCAGATGGTCCCTGAAATGGTGCGGATGTTGGAACTGGAGACGCGATCACCAACCAGCCCACTTGTGGTGAGTGTTATCGGGGCGGTATTAGTTTCGACCTGCTGCGCTCCTGCAGCAGATTGTTGCTCCAGATCCCAGCATCTGCAGTCCCGTGTGTGTCAGCGTTTGTCAGACCTACCCAGTCTGTGAGTACTGTTCCCGGTATGGGAAGAATTGAATCCGCGCGCCCTCTTCATCCACTCCCCTCTTAACTGAAATTTAAGTTTCTTGCAATGATTTATCACTATGTAATTCCAATCATCTATTTTATCCTGAAGACATGAAGCATCATTCAAGCCGTGTCGTCATTTCTTCTTGAATTCGCGTTCTTCGGAAAATCCCACTCTTCACTTGAACCTGGGGCGAGACTGGTCATTCTTCGACGATCCCGCCGGTAAACTCAGTGAAGTAGGTCCTGGCCGGTTCTGCATAAGACGTACGACCCTTCTCGGCAACATTTCATTGCACCGACAACCGCAGTCAATATTTAATCTCGGGATTCCATTGGTGGCGCTCGATGGAGTAAATCACAACTTGGCTTTGCTCCAGTCACTTTTTTAATCTTTAATTTACCACCCTTTAATGAGTCTTTTACAATACTGGCACAAGTTTAATTTTGATTCTTTAACTGTAGAAATGAACACTAGATCTAAAGCGTCAGTTTATGGTAAAGGATATGGAGATAAACCTACATTGGAAGTTATTTGTAATCTGGATAGAAAGTTCTACCGGAGATTTGCCGAATTGAAATCCCTTCTAAAGGACTTTGAACACAGACAAAGTACACTTATCCTGGAAAACGCCAAACAGAAGTAATTAATTGCTGCACACGACCAAGCTGGTAAAGAGAGAGATGCCAAACTCCACTGACTTGAAAAAGACTTAATTATGACCAAGCAAAACCTGAAAAAGCAACAACAGAGGATCATCGACCTGGAATGACGGAGCAGGAGAAGAAATTTAAGAATCATCGGTTTCCCAGAGAACACCGAAACTGGTAAGCCTACGGATTTTTTTCTAAACTTCTGGTCGATGTGTTTGGTTCTGAAATGTTTCCTGTTCAGCCTATTCTTGATAGAGCTCATGGAAACCTGCCCAGGACCAAAACCCTTGACCAGTAATACTGAGATTTCATTATGTCAACATCAGAGAACTCTTGATTCGAACTGCTAACGACGTCGAATGATTCAATTTGGGAGTTTCGAATAGTTGAAGACGACACCCCAGAGGTTATGAAAGAAAGCCTGACCTGGAACCAATTATGGCTTTTTGCTTTATCATCCTGCATTATTAATCCCAGAAACGATGAGAATTATATTACCTGATAAATCTCGTAAATGGTTTAAATCCGTCCAAGAGGCCGAAGAATTTCTTATGAATTGGCTTTTATCTTTAGAAGCGATATGGAGGAGACAGTGTTTTTGCTTTGATTTATTACCTACTTGCGTTTTTTGCAATTAATGTTTAGATTTAAACCTCCCCTTTTCTTTTCTTTAATATTTTAATTTTTTTTTAATAATAATTAAGAATTTAACAAAGTGATTGATCGTTTGCTTGCTTTTAGAAATAACTATAAAACCGTATTTTTAAAATGTGGACTGTTAACGCCGTTTGGCTCTGTTTCAATCTCACAACTGTTAAATTTGATATCTTTGTTTTGACTATGTCTATAGCCTATTAAGACTAAGCTAGGGTGGTTTACATTTTTTGTTCAATTTGGATTTCTGCCACCAATAGAACTATGGTTAGTTCAATTAGCGGTTAGATTTCTGGCTGCCTATTGTCCAGTTGTCGGGCTGATGGGGGAGGGGGTGTGGCTGTTTTTGTTTTTTTCTTCTGAACTGATGAACGACGAATATGTCTAAATTGCCGTCATATCCGCCTCCTATTTGATTTTTTTTCTCTTCTTCCTGTCAGTGGGCCTCTTGTATAGCAAGATTAACCCTTTACATACCATATTTTAAAAAAATCTGTCAAAATAGATAAGACCATTAATTTTACCTCATGTAATATTAACGGGTTAAACAATCCGATCAAGCTCAAGAAGATCTTTAATGTTTTTCACAGATTAAATGCTAGGATCATTTTTGCCCAAGTGACTCATATCAGGAGGAAAGATAATCAATTTCTTTTTAGATTTTGGCGGGGTCAACACTTTCATTCAAATTCAGAAGCAAAGGTGAAAGGAGTCTCTATTTTTATATACTCCGCAATATCGTTTGTCCATCAGGAGACAGTATCAGAACCAAGTGGTAGATTTATATTAATTACCGGCTTACTTCATAATAAAAAGTTGATATAGCTCATGTTTATGCACCTAATGTAGATCACCCTAAAGTTGTTAAACATCTGTTTGCATTTTTCCTAATTTAAATGAATACACTTTGATTATGGGTGGAAATTTCAACTGCTGTTGAAACCCTTCAATGGATAGATCTGTGTCAAATCCTGCACTTCCACACAAATCCTCTGCCTTCTTTAACTCCTTAGTTGAATCCTGAATTTCAGATGTTTGGAGATTTCTAAACCCATATGATAAAGAATTTTCATTCTTTTCTCATGTCTACCATAATTACTCGAAGATTGGCTGTTTTCTTTATTTGATGCGAGAATAGTTCCACTTATTATGGGCTGTATATACGATACAATTGCCATTTCTGATCCTACACCATTGAGATAATCAATTAAATTAGCAGTTGTTTCCTTTGATGTCAAACAATGGTGATTTAACCCTTCTCCATTACAAGCCTTAGATTTCGTCCAGTTTATTAAAGAACAGATTTCATTTTTCTTTTTAACTAATTTTACTGAAGAAATCTCCAGTGGGATAATATGGGATACTTTTAAAACATATATCCGTGGTCCAATTATTTCATATTCCACTGGATTGAGTAACGAACTAATAATGAAATACATATATTAGCTGACAAGATTAAAGAAATCGATAAAATAATTCTGATACTCCTAATCTGGAGCTTTATAAAAAGAGAACAGAACTCCAATTACAACATAGATTATTATTAACATCTTCAGTTGAAAATCTACTACATAAAACCAGGTCAATTTTATATAAAATGTGACAAATCTGGTTAATTATTTGACAACCAATTGAAAGCTACTTTTTCGAAACATCTGATTAATAAAATTGGTAAACCATATGGTACCTACACGATAGATCATGTTCAAATTATTAAATACTTTCAAGAATTTTATTCTTCTTTCTACCAATCAGAATCCCCTGAGGACTCTACATCAACGTATGAATTTCTAAGAGATTTGAATACTCCCCAATTATCTTTAAATAAATGTTCTATATTATATGCACCCATTTCGGAGGAAGAAATAGAAGAAGTAATATTTTCAATAGCACCCGGTTCTGACGGATCTGCAGCCGACTATTTTAAATACTTTTCCGATATTCTTGTTCTCTGGTTAGCAAAAAAATTGAAAGATGCCTTATCAGTGGGGAAACCACCACAATCCTTCTTTGAAGCAACTATTTCTTTAATTCTCAAAAAGGATAAAGATCCCACTGATTGTGCATCTTATAGATCTATTTCTTTATTTAATGTAGATTCCAAAATAGCTTCTAAAATATTGGCCTTCATATTGGAAAAAATTCTTCCACGAATGATCTCTGAAGACCAGGCGGGATTTATTCAGAATCCTTATTTACACTTTAATATTAGGAGAGTAATAAATATTATATTTATCCCAAAATCCCAAATTCCAGGATGTGTTGTCTCACTAAATTCTGAAAAAGCGTTTGACAGAGTCAAATGGGAATATCTGTTCATTACACTTCAAAAAGTTAATTCTAGCCTTAAATTTATATCAACTATCAAACTGATTTATCATACACCTCTGGCTTCAATACTTGCTAATAATCAAAGACCCCCTTTGTTTAAGCATTTTCGACGTAATAGACCAGTTTTCTCTTAAGTCCTTTACTATTTGATTTTGCTTTGGAACCCTTGGCTATTGCACTCCGGGATTCTTCAAATATATGTGGTATTACCGGCGGACAGCAGATACATAAGATATGTCTTTACGCAGATGACCTGTTACTTTATATTTCTAATCCGGAGCAATCTATTCCCGCAGTACTATCATTACTAAATCAGCTTAGTGTTTTTTTCTGGCTATAGATTAAACCTAAATATGAGTGAACTTTTCCATTAAATATGCAAACACCAATTTTAGATTAATAACTGACTGTTTTATGTATGTAGATGTTAAAATTACCAAGAAACACAAGGAATACGTAAATTTAATTTACTGCCTTAATTGACCATGTTAAACAATTATGTACTAACTGGTGCCCACTATCTTTATCATTGGTAGGCCGAATTAATGCGGAGAAAATCAATATTTTACCAAAATCTTTATATTTATTTCAAGCGATTCCAACTTTCGTCCCGAAATCTTTTTTTGACCCTATTGATTCTAAAATTCTTTCATATACTTGGCAGAATGAAAACCCAAGGTTCAGTCAGAAATATTTACAAAAACTAAAAGAGGATGGTGGTATGGCCTTGCCTAACTTTAGATTATACTATTGGGCAATTAATATCAGATATTTAATTTTTGAATACAAGATTCAGAGTAATTCAATGTCCCAAATGGGGACACCTTGAGCATCAATCAGTACTTGGATTTTCATTAGTTTCTATTTTCAGAGCTTCACTCCCTTTTGCACTTAACAAATTAAGTAAACATATTACTACCCAAAAGATAAACATACAATACGAATATGGTTTCAATTTCGTAATTTTTTTGAATTGAATAAATGTAACTTCTCAAGTCACATTCAAACTATATTTTTCTGTCAACCATCCAGAGTTGACTCCGCTTTTTCTATATGGAAAAGGAAGGGAATAATGTTATTTCGTGATTTATTCATTGATAACTGGTTTTAATCTTTTGAACAACTGTATTACAAATACAATTTGTATAGATCACACATTTTTCGATATTTGCAGCTCATATTTTTTAAAAGCTAGTATACCCTCTTTTCCGACACCATATAAAATTAAATTAACGAAATTATTTTAGGTCTTAATCCTTATCAAGAGGATTGATAGCAATAATCTATGATTTAATTACGAAAATACGTCAAGAATCACCGGACAAAATTAAGAGTGAATGGGAAAGTGAACTCCAGAGATCTTTACCTACAGAGACGTGGAAGAAAATTCTTCATTTAGTTAATACATCTTCAATGTGTGCCAGACACTCGTTGATACAGTTCAAGGTAGTTCACAGGAACCATACGTCAAAAGATAATCTAGCCCGTTTTTATCACCATATAAATCCTGTATGTGACAGATGTAAATCGAATGTGGCTTGTCTGACACATATGTTTTTGTCCTGTCCTCTTTTGGAAAAATATTGGAAAGGCACTTTTAGCATGATCTCAACTGTATTGAATATTGATTGACAACTTCAGCCAATCATTGCAATCTTTGGATTACCAAGACAAAGTCTGGCCATTTAACTGCTTCCGCTTACCCAATGATTTACTTTGTCACATTAATGGCCAAACGATCCATTTTGCTTAAATGGAAGGATCCAAGAACCCCAGATACTTTTCAATGGTTCTCTCAAACTATATCATGTTTCAACTTGGAAAAAAATTAGGAATGTTACTGTTGATACTTCGCTTAAATTTGAAGATATTTAGAGTCCATTTAGTCAATATTTTCAGATGATATCGATCACTTTTCAATAACGTTATAATTTAGGGGAACTGAGTTGAGGACATAATTTTGCTCTGTTTCTATTGAGAAATTTTAGTCCAGTTTTCTTTTTCTTTTTTTTTCTTTTTTCTGAAAATTTCGATTTAGTTTGGTTTGGTATATTATTTACGTTTGAAGTCATTTGTTCTTTTTTCTTTACGTTTATATATACAATAAATCTTTTTCTTTCCTTTCTTTTATATTACATTCATTTACTAGGATATCGTGCGATCTATAGATTTTATATATATTTTATTATTCGTGATGATCATCTATGACATGATGGTTCTCAATCTCTTTGTATTATATGTACAAACATCGATGTTATATATTAATCTGTACTAATTTGAAAACTAATAAAAAGACTGAAAAAGAAAGAACAATATTTATTCTCCAGATCGTAAGAGAAAAACTGAGCTGAAAATTGCAGAGGCGGCACCGTCAGCTGAGAGCGTAGGTAGCACACACTGTAAGCGGTTGCGTGAAAGACATAGTCATCCATTAATACCGCACGGAATCAGGCCATTCGGCCAAATTCGTTCGGACCGAACAAGTTGATGAATTGAGTTCGATCCATTTGCCGAGGTTTGGCCCATAACCCACTAAATCTCCGATCCATGTACCGTTCCTAATGTCTTTTAAGCATTGTAATTGTATCTGCCTCTGCCATATTCTCTGGAAGCTTGGTCTGCACATTCACCACCGCGGTGTGAAATGGCCAGGAATCGATCAGAGTAGTAGATTTTCACGAACACAGACAGCGGAATATACCTAACATAACGTTTATTACATGTGGCCACTTACGGAGGGAAGGCCATGTATAAATACCCATACTGGTAATGAATGCAGGACACGATGATCTCCGATGAAAACTCCACGAAAATTCAATGTGTTAGTTAGGAACAAATCAAGAAAATACCAGATTTAATAACCAGATACGGAGTCTCACCAGGAACGCCAACAACTGCGAGAGCCGGGTAATAAATATGCTGCATATTCAGAATGAACTGAAATATCCGGTGCACAACTGAATGCGCTCCGTCCATCCTTTCATCTCCTGTCTGGTGATTACTCCTGGAGACCGCGGGCATCTGAGTCTGGGGCGGAAGTGAAGGTACTTATGTAACTCTGGAAAAATCTCTTCTGGCATCATTAGTGTATAGGAGACGTTGATTAATTGCAGTGACTGACGAGGTGTCTTCGGTTAATTCCTTTGCACAATGCGGTGTTGCTACAGCCCAGGTTATATTTAGCCAGGGATTGCACAATGGAAAGGACTGCGTCCCAAACCCCAAGGTAGATCTGGAGTGCGGTGCCATTGTGTGAGATTAAAAACATATTTGTTTAAGGATTCCGATTTTTTCTGTGATGCCTTAGGCTTCGATAATGCCAAAGAATTCCTCTGCAATTCTCCAAGAGGACGTGAATCTCAGCTGGTGAAATTTAGTTTATGACTTTACAGTAAATATCGTTGGAAACATCTTTCTCTGCTTTCATTGTGACAGCAATTAGATGCATTCCCTTACACTGAATTAACGCCAATCTTATTCCCTCCGAAACAAAGAACGGGAAAGGTGTTTGTGAGGCTGTTACACAGGACGCTTCCCTTCAGTGTCCAGTGTCAGCAGGGCCGGACACTGTGCTCTTTCCCCACAGAGCCTTTGCGGTGGCTGAACTGAGATTCAGTGCGTCCCTCAGCAGGTATACCTATACCCTGGGATGTACCAGTCGGCAGCAGTCCCTTACGGACATATCCTGACACTGGAAGACCTCCATTATCCTACACTGGGAAAACGTCTGTGACCATTGACCTTATCTATGCCCCTCATGATTTTATAAACGTCGGTAAGATCACCCGTCGGCCTCCGACGTTGCACGGAAACTGCACCCAATTCTCCAGTCTCTCCTGATAGTTCAAGCTCTCCAGTCCCGGTAATATCGTTGTGAATCTCTTCGGCACTCTTTCCAGCTTAATGACATCCTTATTATAGCGAGGTGACCAGATATTCACACAGTACTCCAGGTGCGGTCTCAATGACCACTTCAACAAAGTGAACATGACGTCCCAGCTCTTGTCCTCCATGCCCAGACAGATGAAAGCCACCGTGAAAGATACCTTCTACAGCGTCCTCAGCGCCATGTCTACCCGTGACGCCACTTTACGTAAATCATTACGAGTACCACTCTCTGTTCTACAACAATTTCAAGGGCTCTGCTATTCCCAGTGTGAGTCCTCCGCTGGTTGAAATTATCAAAATGCTACAGAGCACACTTGTCCGAGTGAAACTCCATCTGCCATTCATTTTCCATCCCCTGGTTGATCTAGATCCTGTCGTAATTTGAGATAACTCGTTTCACTTCCCACGTTACAGATGCAGTCATATCAGATCGGATTGGTCCAGTTACCATGAAACTTCATGCTTGCTTGAAAGTCACAGAGTAAACTGCATACATGGCAAAAATTGATACAGTACTTTCAGGGACGATCACAAAACAAAAGAGTGGGGCAAAGATTGTAGTGCAATCTGAAGTAGTGCAGAAAGAAATGCTGAAGTGAGAGCAACAGAAGAGGTCGAGTTCAGAGTCCGAGAACGTGGCAGCACCACCGCAAAGGGGATGTGAAAGAGGTGATTGGTTCAAGATGCTGTTAGCAGTGGGGAACAACCTGTTATTGAGTCTGGACGTCGGCGGTTTCAAGCTCCTGTATCTTCTCCTGGAAGGTAGAAAAAAGCAAGCCCATAGCCAGAGAAGCAAGTATCCATGACGGTACTGTCATCCTTCCTGAAGCAACGCACGGTGAAGTCGGGCTGGATGGAAGAAAGTGACGGGTCTGTGACGGACTGGGCAGTGTTTACCACTCTCTGCTGGTTCCGTCGCTGAAGAACAGAGCATTTCCTGTACCAGGCTGAGATGGAACCCGTTAGGATACTTCCTGCAGCATATTTGTCTAAGTGCGAGAAAATCTTCCTGGAAAAGCCGGATCTTCTCATCTACCACACTCTGACTCCTAACCCCAAATAATGTTGTGTGCAATTGGCTCAATCGAGTGCTTCCAGCGGATTGTTTGTTGCTCCGAATTCCAGCATCTCCAGTTCCTTGTGTGACCGATTTATTCTGTCTCAACGGAATTCGGATAGAAAGTCACAGACACATACACTATATATACAGGTCCTTTGGCCAATCAAGACCCTGCCCACCGTCGAGCATCCATATACACTCATCCTACCTTAATACATTTCATTTCTCCACAATCCCATCTGTTCTTTCTGGACTGGACGAACTGGGGGTAATTTACAGTAGTACTAGAGAAAGCAAGGACTGCAGATACTGGAATATCCACATGAAAATCTCTGTGATGCTGGAGAAACTCAGCAGACCAGGCAGAATCCGTTAGAAAAGCAGGCAGTCAACATTTCTGGTCGGGACCCTTCTTCAGGACTGATATAGGAAAGGGAGAAGCTCAATACATATGAGCGAAAAGCAGAGTTTTTAGGTGAACGAAAGAGGGCAGGCGGGATGAGCACAAGGTAGTGATAGGCAGATGCAGGTAAGAGACAGTGATAGGCAGGTGCAGTGGAGTAGGGGAGAGCAGATCCACTGAGGGTGGTAAGAAGGGAAAAAGAGGTGGTTGTAAAAAGAGAGGAAGACTAGGAAAGGGAAGAAAAGAAGGGGCCTGGTTGGGAGTGTTTTGTGTGTGTTGTATGGATTACTTAAAGCGGGAGAATTCAATGTTCATGCCGTTAGGCTGCAAAGTTCCAAGATGAAAAACGAGGAGCTGTTCGTCCAGTTTGCGCTTGGAATTATCCTCGCAGTGGAGGAGGCCGAGGACTGACATATGGATTTCAGGGGAAGTGGAAGTGACTGCCAGTGCGAGGATGCAGTTCACTGTTCAGGACGGAGAGCAGGCGTTCTGCAAAACTGGCCCCTGGTCTGCCTTTCGTCTCAACAGTGTAGAGCATGCCACACTTGGAGCACTGAATGCAGTAGATGATATTACGGGAGATAAAGGTGAATCTCTGTCTCCCCTGAAAGGACTGTTTAGGTCCCTGGATGGAGGAGATGGGGTGGTGTTGGGGTAGGTGTTGCACCTCTGGCAGAGGCATTGGAAAGTCCCCGGTGTGTGAGTGGGATGTGTGGGGAGTGCGAGGAGTGAATTAGGGAGTCACGGAAAGATCTGTCCCTATGAAAGCAGCGAGGGGTAGGGAGTGGAAGATATGATTATTGGTGGGGTTCCGTTGGAGATGGCGCAAGCGGAGGAGAATGATGTGTTGGATGTGTAGGCTGGTGAGATGAAATGTGAGGGCAAGGGGCCCCTATCCTTTTTGCTGCTGGAGGGGTGGGATGAGAGCAGTGTTACTGGAAATGGCAGAGATACAATGCCCTGCAGTGGAAAACCTCATCGCGGGTGCAGATGCGGCAGCGGTCGATAAATTGAGAGAAAGGGATCGCATCCAGGCAAGAGACAGGATGGGAAGAGTTGCAATCCAGGTAGTTGTGGGCGTCAGTGGGTTTGTAGAAGATGTCGATGGATAAGAAATACCCTGAGATGGAGATAGAACGATCGAGGAAGACGAGAGAGGTGTCAGAGTCAGTCTAAATGAATTGCAGGGTGAAAATTAGTGGCGAAATGTATGAAACTGTCGAGTTCCGGCTGGGTACAAGAGGTGGCACCAATGCAGTCGTCAATAGAGCGGAGAAAGAGTTGGGGATGGGCTGGAGTAGGATTGGAACAGAGACTGTTCCACGTAGCCAACGAAGAGCCACACTTAACTGGGGCCCATGCCAGTGCCCACGGCTGCGCCCTTGGTCTGTATAAAGTGAGAGGAATCGAAAGTTAAGTTGAAAAGAGTGAGGACAAGTTGATCCAGGCGTAGGAGAGTGTTAGTGGAAGAAGAATGGTTCTGTCTCTGGTCAAGAACGAAGCCGAGGGCGGTGAGGTCATTATGATAGGGAATGGAGGTATATCAGGGCTGGACATCCATGGCGAAGATGAGGTTGTGCGTGTGGGAGAACTTACAGCTATGGAAGAGTTGGAGAGCGTGGGATGTGTTATGGATGAAGGTGGGAAGGGATTGGAATGGGGGGTCAGGGTAGTGTCCAGCAATGATGATCTGTGCTCCTTGGGCAAGAGCATGCCGATACAACAGGTCTGCCAAGACAGTTCTTCTTGTGAATTTTGGGGAGGAGATTGAAGCAGGCAGTCCCAGATTGCGGGACTATCATGTTGGCAGCACTAGAAGTGGGGGGAGGGGGTGGTTCGATCTCCCAAGGTGACGCTGTCAGTGATGGTACAGAAGATAATGTCATGGTGGTGGGTTCATGGTTCAGGGGTAGTTTGTAGGAAGTGTCCGGAAGTTGGCGTTTGCCCTCTGGAACTTAGAAGTCAGTACGCTATTATAACACGGCACCACATTTGTCGGGTGGTTTAATGACAATCTCAGGATTGGTGCGGAGAGTGTGCGGAGCAGAGCGTTCAGAAGGGGTGTTTGGAGTGGGTGAAGGCAGGAGAAAAATGAAGATATGAAGGCTGATGTCGCACCGACAGTTGGCTATGAATAGGTCCAGGGAAGATAGTAGGGCGGGTGGGGGAGTTCAGGTTGAAGAAGAGGGCTGGAGGCTGGAGAACGGGTTAGAAGAAGGGCGAGAGGAATTGTTACGGAAGAAGAAAGTATGGAGGCGGATTAGAGCTGGGCATGGTGCGGGTCTGGAAAATCTTTGAGGTGGGGGTGTAAAGGTACGAAGGTGAGGCCTTTGCTGAGAACAGACCGCTCATCTCAGAGAGATGGAGGTCAGGGTGGGGGGGGGGGGATGATAAAGACCCGGTAGTAATCAAATAATTTCCAACAAGCACGTCTTTGGGATGGAACTGGAGCAGCCCGGGGAAACCCACGCGGTCACGGGCGGAATATGTAAACTCCACACGCGCAGATAGCGCCTGAGGATTGATTGAGCTCTTGTGTCTTCTACCGAGAAGAGACACTGTCGTTTCCCCATGCCTGAGATCTTTCATCGTCCTGAAGCTCCCGACATATGGTCTGCCTTCATCTCGGGGGCGGTCTTCTGTTGCTTACAGCCACGCAATTGTTACCTGCCGCGTTCCCTACTCACACAGCAACATCCAATCCTCGTTTCCACTCTGGCATCCGGCAGATTCCTTCACTTTGCAGCTCTTTAGGAAAATTAACAAGGACGAATTTCAAAAAGAACACTCTTTGTGAAGGGAGGTAACACCGGGCTCACAGCAGCGGCTGGCACACAGTCGATCAAAAATTAATCCCTAGTCTTCAAGGTCCGCCCAAACTGGTATCAGCACAGACCCCGCCATGATATAGACTGCAGAGGATTACAACTAAGAGTCAGAGCCGTCATCCAGTTATTTTTAACGTACAGAAGAACCCGAATGATTTAAAGTGGGCGCAGATCACAGGTGTGCTGGTCTATCTAACGAGTGAACGGCTGAAATTCCTCCCAAAACACAAGGCAGAGCGGCAGACGGTTACTGGCATGGTGCGGATGTTGCAACAGGCGACGTGATCTCCGGCTTGGGGTAAGTATTATTGGGGCGGAGTTAGTCTCGTCCCGTTGCGTTCTGGCAGCAGCTGGTTTATTGCTCCAGATCCTTGTATCTGCAGTCCACTGAGTGTCGGCGTTTGACTGACCTGCCCCTTCTGTGAGTGGTGAACCCAACAACGTGAAGAAATGAATCCATCCGAGCTCTATACCCACTCCCACCTCAACTGGAAGTGGGCGTGACGGGGCAATCTCCCCATCTATCCCGGCTGTTCCCCGGTGAAAAAGGAGCAGTCCGGGTCTATAAAGGTCGTGCGACCCCTCTCGCCCACATTCTATTGCACCGACAACCTCAGTCAATATTTAATGTCTAGATAGTGAGAAACAAGTGGAGCTGCAAATTTCAGGGACGGCACCATCAGCTGTGTGTAGATAGCGCACAATGTGTACTGGTTGGAAAAAGAAATAGATATTAGTTATACCACACGGAAGTAGGCCCTTCGTCCAACTCGCCTATGCTGACCAAGCGAAAGTCATTTGCCCGCGTTTGGCCCATAACCCTCTGCACATTCCCTTTCCAGGTACCTGTCCAAATATCCTTTGAACATTGAAATTGTATCCGCCTTCCAAAGGTCGGTCCACATATTCACCACGTTCTGTGAAATTACTCATGAATCGGTCAGACCAGCACATTTTTACTAACGAAGAGAGCTGAATATGCCGCTCATAATGTTCATTAAATGTGGACACTTGCCTTCCGAAAGCTGTGTATAAGTAACCATCCTGTTAATGACTGTGTGACACGATTACCCACGATGAAACCGTCCTTCAGCATATTTGTCAAAGTGCGAGTACATCTTCGTGGACAAGCCGGATCTTCTCATCTACAATTCTCTTACTCCTACCACCAAGACAATTGTGTGTCCAATTGGCTCAATCGAGTTCTTTCAGTGGATTATTGGTTGCTCCGAATTACAGCATCTGCAGTCCCTTGTCTGACCAATTTATTCTACATCAATGGAATTCGAATAGAAGATCACAGACAGATACAAATAGACACAGGCCCTTTGGCACATCAAGACCCTGCCGAACATCAAGCATCCATATGCACTCACCCTGCCACAATACATTTCATTTCTCCACACTCCCATCAGTTTCTCTGGACTGTACATACTGGAGGAAATTTACAGTAACACTAGAGAAACTAAGGACTGCAGATTCTGGAATATCCACATAAAAAACATTGTGATGCTGGAGGAACTCGGCAGGCCAGGCATCACCCGTGGAGAAAAACAGGCGGTCAGCGTTTCGGGCCGGGACCGTTCTTCAGGACTGAAGATATGAAAAGGAGAAGCTAATACATATGAGGGAAAATCAGAGCTTTAAGGTGAACGAAAGAGGGGAGGCGGAATGAGCACAAGATGGTGACAGGTTGATGCAGGTAAGTGATAGCGATAGGACGGGGCAGAGGAGGAGAGGAGAGCAGAGCCACTGGGGGTGGATCAAATGTAAGGAGGGAAAGTGAGTGGTAGAAAACAGAGAGATAGACACGGAAAGGGAAGGAATGAAGGGTCATCGCTGGGAGTGCTTTGCGTGTTGTGGGGATTACTTAAAGTGGGAGAATTCAATCTTCGTTCCATTAGGCTGCAAAGTTCCCAGACGGAAATGACGTGCTGTTCCTTTAGTTTGAGGTTGGAATACTCCTGGCAGTGGAGGAGGTCGAGGACTGACATTTGGATATCAGGGGGAGTTGACGTGACTGGCAATGGGAAGATGCAGATCATGGGAACGGACGGAGTATATGCGTTCTGCAAATCTGTTCCCTGGTCTGCGTTTGATCTTACCAATGTTGAGGAGGACACATTTGTAGCACCAAACGCAGCAGATGATATTAAGGGAGGTGAAATCATTGTCTCCCCTGAAAGGACTGCTTGGTCCCAGGAGGGAGGGGATGGAGGTGGTGTAGGGGCAGGTGTTGTGCCTATGGCGGGGGCACTGGAAGGTTGCCGTGGTTGGAGCGGGATAGGTTGGGGGGACAGTAGTGAACTAGGGAGTCACGGAGAGATCGGTCCCTGTGAAAGCAGCAAGAGTAGGGGAGGGGAAGATATGCTTGGTGGCGCGGTCCCGTTGGAGATGGTGCAAGTGGCGGAGAATGATGTGTTGGATCTGTACGCTGGTTCGATGAAATGTAAGGGCAGTGTTACCGTATCCCTGTTGGGTCTAGGAGGGGTGGGGGTGAGAGCAGTGTTACTGGAAATGGCGGAGATACGGGCGCGAACTCTCTCGACCTCAGTCTGGGGAAGTCCTGATGAGTAAAACAACTGGATATGTCAGATGTCCTGGAGTGTGAATCCTCAGCGTGGGAGCAGATGCGGCGGAGTCAGGGAAATTGAGAAAAACGGATCGCGTCCTTGCAAAAGACAGGGTGGAGGATCCGTAATCTAGGTAACCGTGAGAGTCAGTGGGTTTTCAGAAGATGTCGGTGGATAAGGAATATCCTGAGTTGGAGATACAAAGATCTAGGAAGGCGAGAAAGGTGTAAGAGGTCGTCCAAGTGAATTAGAGAGCAGGGTGAAAATTTCTGTTGAAATTTATGAAACTGTCGAGTTCTGCACGTGTACAAGACGAAAAATGCAGTCGTCAATATAACGGAGAAAGAGTAGAGCAATGGGGCCGGAGTAGGCTTGGTACAGAGATTGTTCAACGCAGCCAACGAAGAGTAAGACTGCGCTCGGGCCCATGCAGTGCCGATAGCTGCGCCCTTGGTCTGTATATAGTGAGAGGAATGGAAAGTGAAGTTGATCAGAGTGAGGACAAGTTCAGCCATGCGGAGGAGAATGTTAGTGGAAGGGGACTGGTTCTGTCTCTGGTCAAGAAAGAAGACGAGGGCAGTAGGACCGTCATGATGGGGAATGGAGATATATCAGGACTGTATATCCATGGTGAAGATAAGGTTGTGCGTGTTGGAGAAATACAGCTATGGAAGAGTTAGAGAGCGTGGGATGTGACATAGATGTCGGTAGGAAGTCATTGGACCGGGGGGACAGGATAGTGTCCATGTATGAGTATACGTGCTTAAAGGGGCAAGATCATACCGAGACAATAGATCTGCCAGGGCAGCCATTCTTGTGGATTTTATGGAGGAGATAGAAGCCGGCAGTTCCAGGTTGCGCGACTATCATGTTGAAAGCTGTGGGCAGGGGCGGAGTGTGGTAGGTGGATGAGTGGTAGATCTCCCAAGCTGATGACGTCAGTGGTTGTGCGGAAGATAATGTCCTGTTGGTCCTTGGTGAGGTCATGGTTCAGGGGTGGGTCGGAGGATGTGTCCCAGAGTTGGCGTTTGAGGTCAGTACGCCAGACTCCCACGGCACCACCTTTGTCGGCTGGTTGATGACATCAGCGTTGGTGCGGAGGGTCTGGGGAGCAGAGCGTTCAGAAGGGGTGGTTAGAGTGGGTGCGTGCAGCAGAAAAGTGAAGATATGAAGGTTGATGTCGCACCGACAGCTGGCTATGAATAGGACCAGGGAAGATAACAGGCGGGTGGGGGAGTTCAGGTGGAAAAAGAGGGCTGGAGGCTGGAGAACGGGTCATAAGAATGGGGAAAGGACTTCTTACGGTGGAAGAAAGCACGGAAGCGGAGTAGAGCTTGGCATGTAGCGGGGCTGGGAAATATGTTGAGGTGGAGGTGCAGAGGTACGAAGGTGAGGCCTTTGCTGAGAACAGACCGCTCAGCCTCAGAGAGATGTAAGTCGGGGGGGGGGGGGGTGATGATAAAGACCCGGTACAGTAATCAATTAATTTTCCAACAGGCACTTCCTTGGGAAGAAGCCGGAGGACCCGGGGGAATCCCACGTGGTCACGCGGATAATATGTAAACTCCACACGCGCAGATAGCACCCGAGGCTTGATTGAGCTCTTGTGTCTTCTCCCGAGAAGAAACACTGTCGATCGCCATGCCTGAGATCTCTCATGCTTCTGAAGCTCACCACATTTGGTCTGCCTTCATCGCGAGGGCGTCCTTCTGTTGGTTACAGCCACGCAATTTTTCTCTGCCACGATACCTCCTCACACAGCAACATCCCATCCTCGTTGCCACTTTGGCATTCAGCAGGTTTCTTCACTTTGGAGCTCCTTCGGAAAATTAACAAGGACGTAACTTCCAAAAGAAGAGCCTGTGTTGAAGGTAGCCAGTACCCGGTTCACAGCAGCGGCTGGCACATCAGTCGATCAAAAATCAATCCACAGTCTTCAAGGTCCGCCAACACTAGTATCATCATCGACCCATCCATGAAATGGACTGCCGAGGATTACAACTAAAAGTCAGAGCCGATATCCAGTTACCTTAAACGTACAGAAGAACCCGAATGATTTGAGGTGCACGTAGATCACAGGTGTGCTGGTCTGTCTGAGGAGAGAACGGCTGAAATTCCTCCCAAAACACAAGGCAAAGCGGCGAACGGTCCCTGGAATGGTGCGGATGTTGTACCTGGCGACGCGATCTCCGGCGTGGGGTGAGTGTTATCAGAGTGGTGTTGGTCTCGCTCCATTGATTTCCTGCAGTAGACTGTTGCTCCAGATTCCGGAATCTGCAATCCACTGAGTGTCGGCTTTCGTCTGATCCCGGCAAGGTGAAAAATTGTATCCGCGCGACTTTAACTGGAAGTGGGGGAGAGGGGCCATTCCTCCATCTATCCCGGCTGTAAACTCGGTGAAGGAGGAGCTGTCCGGGTATGTGAAGGACGTTCGACCCCTCTCGCCCATATTTTGGTGCACCGACAACCTCAGTCAATATTTGATGTCCAGATAGTGAGGAAAAAGATCACTATTTTGACGGCGCCGTCAGCTGAGAGTGTAGATTGCGCACACTGTGAGCTGTTTCGTAAAATAATTAGTCACGTTTATATCGCACGGCCCAACACGTCCGTGCAGACCAAGCTGGACCTATATGCCAACGTTTCGCCCATAGCCCTCTGAACATTCCCCATCCATGTACCTGTCCAAGTATCCTTTAAACATTGTAATCTTATTCTCCTCTGGAAAGTCAGTCCACATATTCACCAGCCTCCGAGTGAAATAGGTCATGAATCGGTCAGAACAGCACATATTTACTGACACGGATGAGGAAGTGAAGGGTTAAGAATTGCAACCATACCAATAACTGGTAAACGAAGTACATATATATATGTATATGTGTGTGTGTGGGTGTGTGTGTGTGTGTGTGTGTGTGTGTGTGTGTGTGTGTGTGTGTGTGTGTCTCTGTATATGCATTTCTATTTCTCTAGCAAGGACTAGCAAGCTGCTGACCCTCAAGTTAAGTTGGAATGTTAAGTATGTTAACTGCCTTTGTTTCGGGTAATGGTCCATTCCGTTATGTCAGACTGTGGCGATACTGGATGTAATTAACATCGAGGTGGAGACTTGGTCTAAACAATGAGGGGTGATACCTGCCTTTGAATGCCTTGATTATAACTCAATTATACTAAGACAAGAGGTGAGATAGCTGTCTCGGGATCTCTATAGCTTGAGCGAAACTCGCGGCGCCGTATGCATGGGATGTGCGTGACAATTCCTGTATAAACGTCTGTCTGCCCTTTGTGCGGAGAGAACTCGAGAAGCGACTCTTAGTGCGTGCTGAAGAGAAATTTCCTGGCGGTGCACTACTAATAAAGGTATTTGTTCGAATCGACCTCGTGGCACTGTGTTACTTACAGCGGACAGAAGGGGAAAAGTAATTTGGGGACGATAATTTGACGAGCGAGCCAGGAGTCTAAGACGAGGTTTCGGAAGCGGCGTGAGGGACCGACGGGGATAACGGCCACCTGAGACGGAAGGGCCCACAAGTTACTATTCACCTTGATCCCTCACAGCGAGTCGGATACCTGATCGATCCCTTCGCTTATCGAAAATCCTCTGACGGACTCCTCGCGAACCTGTCCGAGTGCCACATGTAAGGAAGGGTTCGGGGTTGGAGTCCCCAGTTTCGCGTTCGGGGTTTTAAGTTTGTGAATTTCAAGGTTTTGAGCTCTAAGTTCTGAGATCGGTTCTCCGGTACTACCACCCTGCCATAGACCGGTTCTTAAGAGGGGAAATACCCCACGGGAAGGTCAGGAGCCTTAAGTGTGTGAAGGAAAGAGACCGATCTTATAGGTAATCGCAGCGATTCGTACCGTCCGATCGGGAAGAATACAAAATGGGACAAACTCTCGATGAGTCTGGGCCCAATACCCCTCTATCTAAATTATGTAAAGACGATCCAAAGAACGAAAGTAACTTCCGTAAATTATCAGCACGCCTCAATAAGAAACTGTGAAACGAAATATGGCCATTGGGGGGAACTTGGGACGTAGATAAATGCCTAAAGGTAGAAAAAGCAATTTGGGAGCGGAATACAGGGGAAAAATGGAAAGTGTTAATGTCCACTTGCATAAAAACGGCCGAAGACCTAACAAATAAATCTAAGCAGGCTAGCTGGGAACATAATGCGCACAGAAGGGTAATTTGTGTGTGTGATGAACAGGGAAATCCTAAGAGTTGGGAAGTCCTGAAGTCTCAGTGGGGAGACCACGATGCTAAAAGGAGCAGGAGGGAGAGAGAAGAGGTAAATGAGGTGTATAAGGAGAAACGCAGAAATAAAAATAAAAGAAATAAGAATAAAGTAGAGATACCTCCCGACATGTCTGGCGTGCCCCTGTTGTTCCAAAGTAATGATACGGACGAAGAGGAGGAGGTTTGGATGGTCCAACCCACAGCCCCTACCTCTCCCCGCTGTTTCATTGCCGTCCCCATAGGATGCGGCTATCCCGCAAGCCGTCCCGCCATTACCACCAGCGACTGTTAGCCAAGTCCCGCCCCCGGGACAAGACCATGGCCCTATTGCGACTCTAACCAAGATGCAGCTTAGACGAAGGGGAAAGCCCACAGATGGGTGGCTCTAAGGCCACAGACAAGCGACGAAACTTTTTGGCAGGGGACAATCCTTCAATAATTTCTCAGACGGACACCGACTCTGATTCTACCACTGATTATGGCGACCCTACAGATCCCAGCCCACCACCCATGTTGAACGAGGTTAAGGGAGCCAAGGTTAAGAAACAATTTCCCAACAGGAGTGTTCCCAATCCCAATCCATCCCAAGCCAGCGCTAAACCTACAATGCAAATTTACACCCCTTGGAAGCCTCAGGAATATGCTTAATCATGAGTCAGGCGCCCAACCGTAAAACCAACTCGGAGGATTCCATAGATTATGTGATCGTAACAATTCATACGTACCTGGCCGCCCCCCAAGACTTGTTCAGTCTTTTTTGCATGGCCTTTACAATTAATGAAGTGGCACGGTGGAAATAACACCTGGGGAACTCTGCTGAGCGGACAGCCTTTCAGGCGGCCTCCCGGCCTCAGGACCAGGTGGCCACTATTAGAACTGCTCTTCGAAAAACCCTTCAACAGCCTATTGACATAACTCAGGTTTTAGCATTTCGAACGAAACAGGATGAGGACGGCCCAGACTTTTGGGACAGTTTCTGTTCACTTTACAGTACCTACGCGAGGGACGATGCCAACAACAGAGGCAATGCCTCCCGCCAGGTTAACGCCCTCCTATTGCAATGCATCCCTCAGGGAGTGGAGTCAGCTATCCGGACTAATAACATGAACTTGCCTGACCACACACGACAAGCCATGAGGAGGGCGCGAGTCCACTTCTGGAGTAACGTGCGCAATACGAAATCCACCAAGGTAAAACATAAAAAGGTCCAGAGACTCCTTCGGCCCCAACCTCCCTACTCCGAGAATACGGGCTATCAAACGGGGCGGCAAATTTGCTTTCCAGAAGGCGTTGACTGGTCCGGTAAAGGATACCCACTGTACCCCAATGACTTAAGAGCCCGAGTGTATGGGCCCCCTGCTGGGCCACCACCACCACCCTCTCGGAATTACCTAGGACCCAGGGGACCCCAAAAACCCGCAACGGCGAGCGCCAGGCCGACAGGATGCTACCTTTGTGGGGCACTTGACCATTGGCGGAGGGACTGCCACCACTACCCTCATCGGCAGACGAGATTCCCCGGTAGACGACAACCTTTTTCAACCGACAACACGTTTTCTGCCTGACTAGCCGTAGCGAGTAGCCTTTCCATGTGTCCTGCCCTCACCGATAACCCGGTGATGAACCATCGTCAATTTCTTAGTTGAAGGAAATCAGATTCCCTTTATGATAGACACGGGAGCAAATACTTCGACCCTCGAAGCCCCTTCTATTGCCCAGCATGATTTTGAACTGGCCACTGCTTCAGTTCCATTGAGCGGCCTGGAGGGAGAGAAAAGTTCCTAACCCTTAACTGAACCCTTACAAGTTAAATTTTAAGATCGGGAATGCCTGATCCAGTTTGCGATAACCACAAACCTGGGGGTTAACCTAGCCGGGAGGGACCCGTTCTGCTCCCTCCGACTCAAAATACAAATCCTGGATGAAGTTATTACCATTACTGGTCCGAAAACCCATAGAATCCATTGGATTCACCAGCCTCCTCAGTGCTGGACGGTGAACTTCACGAGCAACGATTTTGATCCACCCTTGAAAAGCACTGACCCGATGTGACGCTAGCTTATGACCCCACCGGAGCCTCAAGAGAGCTAAAACGTTTGTATGCTCCTCTCCCTGGTAGCGTAGTGACTGTCACTATTTTAGGGGAAGTAGTGAGAAAGGAGTCGGCAGCACTTCTCGTACAAGTGCCTAATGAATTGTGGAATCAGTCAGGCTTGATGTCCCCTCACATTACCCTGTCAGTTAACGAGGGACATAAACCGAAGGAACTGGGATTCTTAGCCCACCGGCTTGAGGTACAGGCAGACAAAGGCATTTTCGGGGTTCCTCAGGCTCTGCCAGAGGTGACCCTGACTTATTACCTCGTCCCTTTCTCGGTGACGGGCTGTTTACATCATCACCAGCCCCATCGACTCCCTTCGGATGAGCCCACGCCCGATTTATGGGCCGCATCGAAGTCCGAGGAAGGGTGCACCACAGTGAACCTTAGTCCAGATCCTTGTAAGACCGTGAGCACAACTGCCTTCCGTCCCACAGTATCCCCTCCGGAGAGTGGCAGTCGACGGAATAACCCAGTTAATAGATTCGTTCTGCCAACCGGGCCTCCGGGCTCCTTGCCAATCACCTTGTAAAACTCCCATTTTACCCGTCCCCAAATCCGGAAGGACAGAGTGGCGCCTTGTACAAGACCTACGTAAGGTCAACGAGATAGTAGAGCCACTACATCCCGTGGTCCCGAATCCAGCTACCATTGTCAGAAGTATCCCTGCCGACTCTTGCGTTTTTACTATTGTGGACTTGCAGCATGCATTTTTCACAATTCCTCTCTCGCCCGACTCGCAGTACCTGTTTGCTTTCACCTTCCAAGGTCAGCAATACACTTGGACGCGCCTCAAGCAAGGTTTTATACACTCCCCGACTATATTTTCCCAAGTTTTACATAAACAACTCCAAGAGTTGCACCTTTCCGATAAATCCACCGTTGTCCAGTATGTAGATGACCTTTTACAAGCAAGCCCCTCGGAGTCCGCCAACATCGTGGACACGTAGAGACTACTTAACGAGCTCCACTCTTGGGGATATGTAATACCTCCACAGAAAGTAAAAGGAAACAAGTGCCAGGTGAAATTTCTGGGCACCCTCCTATGTGTTACCGAGCGGCGGCTCACTCCCGAACGTATTGCACCCATCATTGCCACCCCACCGCCCGCTATCTACCCCAAAGGGTATGCGCGCCTTTTTAGGTTTAGTGAATTTCTGCAGGCAGTGGCTACCTAACGTGGCGCTCCTTACTAAGCACCTCACACCCCTGGCCTCAAGCCAGTCTGTGGGACCCTTTTAACTTACGAAGGAACAAAAGGAGGCCTTTGATAGCCTCAAACAGGCCCTTGCCAGCGCCCCGGCCCTGGAACTCCCTTTATATGATCGCCCATTTCAGCTTTTCGTGAATGTCCTGGAGGACTGCGCTACAGCCGTCCTTACTCCAACCCATGGGGATAGGAAAAGACCGGTGATATACTACGCCATTCGGCTGGACCCAGTTGAAAGGGGGCATCCACCATGCTCACAAATGCTTCCAGCCATTTATTCCTTATAACAGCAGCCTCCAAGATATCCCTGTAACAGGCAGTAGTGGTTTATTCCTCCCATAACGTGACGGCACTCTTAGCCTCTCATCAGACGCAACACCTTACCCAGGCCCGCTTAAAAAGTTACGAGGTAGCACTCCTGAATAACCCACTTCTCACTTTTGCCTACAGTACGACCAGTAATCCTGCCACCTTCCTAGAGGCCCCACCTGAGGCTATTGCGGACCCACCTCATGACTGTGTAATGGGTAACCACTTTTTAACTTCAACCCGTCCGGACCTTTCAGATAAGGCCATCCAGTCAACCGATTTAAAACTGTACGTCGACGGTAGTTCCTACATTTCTGAACAGGGCACCCGCCTTTGTGGCTATGCCGTGGTAAACGAGTCGCAGAGTGTGGAAACTGCATCTCTGCAGCCCCCAGTCTCTGCCCCAAAAGCAGAACTCTTTACCCTGACCCGAACTTGCAATTTAGCCAAAGACAAAGTAGCTAACATCTTCACTGACTCCTTCAATGCTTTTGAAGAGTCGCATGATTTTGGCCACCTCTGGCACATAGGGGATTTCTGACCTCTACAGGTAGTCCCATACAGAATGCGGTTTATGTAAATAACCTCCTTCAAGCCAT
Source organism: Pristis pectinata (assembly GCF_009764475.1). Classification (NCBI taxonomy): domain Eukaryota; kingdom Metazoa; phylum Chordata; class Chondrichthyes; order Rhinopristiformes; family Pristidae; genus Pristis; species Pristis pectinata. The sequence goes on along the minus strand of NC_067440.1, from coordinate 2,729,113 downwards.
CCTCCTCCCAAACAAACTGACCATCATTAAATGCTCCGCTCACCTTTCAGATGCCTCCCCAGTAACCCAGCGCAATATCATGGCAGATACAGAAGCGAAACTGGCAGCACGCCAGGGGTCTCAAATCATTTCCACTGTGGAAAAACAAATAGCTGTTTGCAAGCCAAAGATAGCATCGTCGGCCACCCCAGACATTGTCACTGTGCAGCACTTACAGGGGGACGCTCCTGACTCAGCAAAACAAATGTGGAAGGTGCACGGGAGCAGGCACTCTGCGCCACACGGCCTCTGGGTTACTCCAGTTCGTCAAGTAAGTATACCTGATTCTTTGTTACCAATGCTTCTGACACCCACCTTGGCAAGTAGGGAATGAGTAACATTTTATTACGTACCTGGTGACATCCCAGATTGGAGGAAGCAGCACAAGGCAAAATACGGTCGTGTTTGAAATGCCAACGAACCAACACTGGGAAAGGGGTGAAGTGCACCTCAGGCAACACCCCCTCTCCAGATGGTCCTTTTGAATGTATACAACTCGACTTTATTGAATTACCGCGTGCACATTGTTACAAGTACTGTCTCGTTATTGTTGATGTATTTAGTAGATAGATTGAAGTTTTTCCAACCACCAACAATAAGGCCTCAACGGTGGTAAAGTTATTGCTTACAGAGGTTATAGCAAGGTTTGGGATACCCCGACGGATAAGTTATGACAATGTCCCCCACTTCATAGGGAAAATAAATAAGGAATTGTGCAAGGCACTGCATATCGAACAGCAGTTCCACTGCATCTACCAGCCTCAATCAGCGGGTGTAGTAGAGAGAGCTAACAGCACCTTTAAGAATAAACTAACCAAATTAGTGTCAGACACAGGTCTAAACTGGTTGAAGGTTCTCCCCTTAGCATTATACCATATGAGAATCACCCCCTACTCGGCCACCGGGGTATCGGCTGCCGAAATCGTCTATGGGCGTCTGGGAAGAACTCCATGGACGCCGACACCCAACCCCCTCACACAGGTTGACCTTAATATCATGGGGGATGAACTACAAAGGTATTTCAGACAACTTACATCCCCTTTAAAATTTCGTCATCCACAGGAGGATAGTGCCTTTAAACCACCTGAAAGGCAGAACACGGAATTGCCTGACCTGGGAATCGGAGACTCGGTACTAATACCAGATTGGGAGCGCCCTCAACTGGGACCTCGATGGAAAGGCTCCTTCCAGATACTACTCCAAACACCGACAACAGTGAAAGTAAAAGGCCAGGAACGCTGGATGCTTCTGAGCGACTGTAAACGATGGCCACCAGAGAAAAGATAATTCTTCTTAAATTCGGACTCCTCACCATTACCAGTATCTTGTTTGGGCGTTAGAGGATAATTTGTTTTACAAAATATATATGCAGCTACATGGGAATCGCACCGTTTGTTACCCCTTGGCATAATCAGTGGAATTTCTTTCCGTAGCCACGCCAAGCTGGAGCCACAGGGCCCTCTTAAAGTATGAATTTTCAAAAACAATGTGCGTTGGGCAGACGGGAACTTACAGGAGGGTGCTGCCGGGTAAATGATTGCAAGGAACAGTAACAGGACCTAGTAGTACAGCCCACCACCAGTCCTTCTCCCACTGTTTCACCGGCAAAGGGTAGGGTTGTGGGCTAGCAATTGTACAGCATACGATAGCATGTGCCGCCACTACCTGTACAAAGAGGAATTGCCTGTTTAAGGGGGGATGGTTTAGCTGTGAGTGCGCTGCCACTAGGTGTGTTACGTTACTTGCAGGAGAGCGATGAGTTTGTGGGGAAGGGAACAGGACTCATGTGAGACTGTCTAATGTCTCTTTAAAATGGCTAACCAGGGAGAATTACCTGAGGGAGCATGGGAGAGATGTTGTTGGGTTCTCTTGGTATTATCAAATGTCAGTCCACGGCAATCGGTGAATGGAACCCGCTACCGGGCTATGGAAGGGTATCTGTTGCTCTTTAATGGCACTTACACCACAGCCACCCCCACTCTGCCAGCCTGGTTTGCAATGGGAACGATCGGGCCGGTCATGGTCCCATGCCCCCTGAAGGCTCATGTCCGACGAAGACTTGTGGTGCGTCAGTTACTGAGGAATTCTGTGAGGATTGGAGGGATCCTATGTCGTTGGGATCTCCCTTAGCATCGTTAGGCTATTTAATCCTGAGTACTCTCTCTCTCTGCGGTGTTTGGCAGGAACTGTAGCCGCAAAAAACCGGAACTACCTTATTTCTGGACCGGCTGCACTTAGAAACAGTACTATGAAGGGCCTGAAAGCAGTGGACCGGAAACTGGCGGAGCTCCGACTTTATGCCCAGCAGATCCGGTATGCTGTGGACTACCAGTTGGCTCAGCAAGGAGGAGTAGGTGCCACAGTTGGGGACAAGTGTATCACCAACGTGAGAGACGAGTCCTACAATATCTCCCATGCCATTCAGGACATTCAGAAACAAGTAGACAACTTTAGGCAGGGATATTACTGGAATATCCACATGAAAAACACTGTGATGCTGGAGGAACTCAGCAGACCAGGCAGAATCCGTGGAGAAAAGCAGGCAGACAACATTTCGTGTCGGGACCCTTCTTCAGGACAGATATAGGAAAAGGAGAAGCCCAATACATATGAGGGAAAAGCAGAGTTTTTAGGTGAACGAAAGAGGCCCGGCGGCATGGACAAAAGCTGGTGATAGGCAGATGCAGGTAAGAGGCAGTGATAGGCAGGTGCAGTGGAGGAGTGGAGAGCAGATCCACTGAGGGTGGTCAGGTGGGAAAAAGAGGTGGCTGTAAAAGACAGGAAGACTAGGAAATAGATGAAAAGAAGGGGCGTGGTTGGGAGTGTTTTGTGTGTGTTGTGTGGATTACTTAAAGTGAAAGAATTCAATGTTCATGCCTTTAGGCTGTAAAGTTCCAAGATGTAAAACGAGGAGCTGTTCGTCCACTTTGCGCTTGGAATTCTCCTCGCAATGGAGGAGGCCGTGGACTAACATATGGATGTCAGGGGAAGTTGATGTGATTGCCAATGCGAGGATGCAGGTCACTGTTCAGGACGGAGAGCAGGCGTTCTGCAAAACTGGCCCCTGGTCTGCCTTTAGTCTCAACAGTGTAGAGCATGCCACACTTGGAGCACTGAATGCAGTAGATGATATTACGGCAGATAAAGGTGAATCTCTGTCTCCCCTGAAAGGACTGTTTAGGTCCCTGGATGGAGGAGATGGGGTGGTGTTGGGGTAGGTGTTGCACCTCTGGCAGAGGCATTGGAAAGTCCCCGGTGTGTGAGTGGGATGTGTGGGGAGTGAGAGGAGAGAACTAGGGAGTCACGGAGCGATCGATCCCTATGAAAGCAGAAAGGGGTAGGGAGGGGAAGATATGCTTGTTGGTGGGGTTCCGTTGGAGATGGCGCAAGTGGCGGAGAATGATGTGTTGGATGTGTAGGCTGGTGGGATGAAATGTGAGGGCAAGGGGCCCTTATCCCTTTTGCGTCTGGAGGAGTAGGATGAGAGCAGTGTTACTGGAAATGGCAGAGATACGGTTGCGAGCTCTCTCGACCACAGTCGGAGGAAGTCCTGGTGTGTAAAAAACTTGGACATCTCCTATGCCCTACAGTGGAAAGACTCATCGTTGGTGCAGAGGCGGCAGCGGCTGAGAAATTGATGGAAGATATCGCGTCCTTGCAAGAGACAGGGTGGGAAGAGTTGCAATCGAGGTGGCTGTGGGCGTCAGTGGGTTTGTAGAAGATGTCGGTGGATAAGGAATATCCTGAGATGGAGATAGAAAGATCGAGGAAGACGATAGAGGTGTCAGAGTCAAGCTAAGTGAATTGAAGAGAAGGGTGAACATTAGTGGCGAAATTTATGAAACGGGGAAACCCACGCAGACACGGGGAGAAAGTACAAACTCCTAACAGACAGCCGACTGAATTGAAACACGGTCTCTGGCGCTGTAATAGCGCTCTGCTAACCGCTTCACCACCCAGTCTAACCTGAGCTAGACATAAACTAGACAAAGAGTCTCACCAGGAACACATAGAGCTGCGAGAGCGGATAATAAATCACCTCTATATCCCAAATGCTGTCAGGTATCAGGCCTTCAGCTGAACATCCTCCATCCATCATTTCAGCTCCTGCCTGGACCTTACCCCTGGAGACCGCGGGCACCTGCTGCTGGGGCAGGTGAAGGTACTTCTGCAAGTCTGGAGAATCTCCGCTGGCATCTTTAGTTTGTCCGAGGCTTCACTTAATTGCAGTGACTGAACAGCCATTTTCGGTTAATTCCTCTGCACAACCTGGTGTTGTGACAGCCCAGGTTATACTTAGACAGCGATTGCACAATGAAAGGGACTGCTTCCCAAACCCTAGGCAGATCTGGTGTTCGGCGCCATTGTGTGAAATTAAAAACATATTTATTTAAGGATTCCCGTTTTTTTGTGTGATGCCTCATGCTTCAACAATGCCAAAAAATTCCTCTGCAATTCTGCAAGAGGATGTGAACCTCAGCTGGTAAAATTTAATGTCTGTATTTATAATATTCATAATATTTACAGTAAATACCGTCAGACACGTCTTTCTCTACGTAACATCAATTGGATGCATTCTCTTACAATGCATCAAAACCACTTCCGTTCCCTCCTGGAACAATGCACCCGAGAAGTGTTTGAGAAGCCGTTACTTATTGCCCAACCCCTCAGTGTCCAGTGTCAGCAGGACCCTACGCTGTGCTCCTTCCCCATGAAGCCTTCGCAGTGGCTGCACCAAGCGTCCCTTAACATGTACTCCTGCACTCTGAGATGTGGCAGTCGGCAGCATTCCCTTACGGGCATCTCCTGACACTGGAAGACCAACCAGTTTTGGGCACCTCTCACTGCCAGCCCAACGAGGTTTTGGTGATTGTTGGTGAGTTTTGGCCATGGGACATTCTTTCAAATGGTTTGTACAGTCCGTAAGGGAACCACCACTGAGGATCCATAGTGTCATCCTCCCACAGGGTCTGCAGAACGTTCCCTGTCGACCACTTCGCAGTGGACGTGGCCAGCAGAAATATTTCCGTTGAGGACAGGTGGTGCGGCAAAGTCCATCTCAAGTGGGACTTTGCATGGCAACGAGGTCAGGCCTGTCCTTCACAACACCGGAGACAGGGAGAACCTCAGCACGAAGTGTTACTTGGTGTTTGCATGCCTTGCTTTATGCACCCTGATGCAGCCACAAAGGTGATCAACAGGATGAAGACGTTGTTGGGTCCACCAATCCCTGGTGACTTGTCCATAGAGAGCATCAGACGCTCTCGAACTTGGATCCCCAAGTGAACCGGAAGATGGATCAGGTGAATACCATGGAAGAGGAGCGGGGAATGGGCCACACCTGCACCAGGTGCAGCAGCACCCAGGGCACCTCTCACCTGAAGACCAGGTTCTTGCCCAATATCGAGAGGGAAGGCTGCTCCCACGTTCCTGTATTTGTTTTACCCAGGCTATCCACCAGGCTGATGCTTGCACCTCCAAACCAGATCCACAGCACCTTCAGATAGTCGGGGGCGGGGTGTGTGACGGTAAAAGGAATAGAGGATCAGTCGAGCCATTTGACAAAGAGCACGGCCTCTATCTTTAGGCGGTTGATAGAATCACAGAGTGGGCTGGTTCAGAAGGTTGAGAAATGTGGGTTTCAAGGCGAGATAGAAAATGACATCTCAAATTGGCTGAATGAAAGGAACGAGAGGGTTTCTATGGTGGGACACTTTCCTGATAAGCAGTCCATGACCAGTGCTGCACTGCAGGGATCGGTGCTTGGACCTTTGTTGTTTGTGATATATATTAACAATTTGGATGTGAAGGTCGCACCTATGATTGGTAATTTTGTGGATGACATCGATATTGCTGGGTGTGTGGACTGCGAGGATTGTCTTACGTAACAGCCGGATATCGATCACATGGTGATTTGGCTGGAGCCCTGGTAGATGGAATTTAATTCAGACAACTGTAAGATGCTGCATTCTCAGAATGAAAATACGGGTAGGACAAATACAATAAGTGGGAGGGTGATGAACAGAGACACCTTATATCAAGTCCATCTTTCCCTGATAGTGGCAACACAGATCGACAGGGCGGTGAAGAAGGCACATGGCGTATTTGACTATGTAGGTCGGGGCATGGGATAGTTGGGATGTTATGTTGCTGCTTCACAAAACACTGATTAGGCCTTATTGGTGAAGTTCTGATCACCACAATACAGAAAGGATGTGATTGCACTGGAGAGAGTGCAAAGGAGATAAACGATGATGTTGCCTGGACTGGAGGAATCTAGTTACAGGGAGAGATTGGATAGGCAGTGCTTACTTTCCCTTCGTTGTGCTGTCAAACCCCAGAAGGCTTAATTTTAAGATAAGAGGGAGAAGTTTTAAAGGGATCTGAGTGGCTGGTTTATCACACAGAAGGCAGTGAATATCCGGAACGTGTGCCAGAGGAGGTGGCAGAGTCAGATACAATCGTTGTGTTTAAAACTCATTTCAGACAGGCATTGGAACAGGCAAGGCATAAAAGGGTGTGTCAGAGACACAAGAGACTGCAGATGCTGGAATCTTGAACAATGAAGGGCCTCGACCCAAAATGCCGACTGGTCAGGCTTTGTGTGTGCACCTGAGAACTAAGAAGGGGATGATAAACTTATTGGGATTGTACTATCGGCCCCCAAGTAGTTCTAGAAGATTAGAGGAACAAATAGCAGGGAAATTCGGGTGTGTTGTAAAAACAATAGGTTTGTCCTTGTAGGAGATTTTAGCTTTCCTACCATTGACTGGGATTGCCGCAGAATTAAAGGTCTAGATGGGGTGGGATTTATTCAGTGTTCAGGAAAGTTCCCTCAGGCAGTATGTAGAGGGCTCCACCAGGGCGGGGGCAAAGCTTGATCTACTCATTACAGTTGGAGTTCAACCTGGAACAGTGTGATGTGATGCACTTTGGAAGATCGAATTTGAAGTTAGAATAAAAAGGTCAAGGACAGCACACCTCGCAGTGTGGAGGACTTGGATCTTGGGGTCCACGTCCATACATACCTCAAGGTTGCCGCGCAGTTCGATAGTGTTGTTAAGAAGGCGGATGTTGTGTTGGCCTTCATTACTCGGGGTATTGAGTTCAAGAGCAGCCAGGTAATGTTGCAGCTCTATAGAACTCTGCTCAGGCCACACTTGGAATACTGTTTTCATTTCTGATTGCTTCATTGCAGGAGGGATATGGAAGCGTTAGAGAGGGTGCAGAGGAGATTTATCAGGATGCTGATGAATTGGAGAGCATATCTTATGAGGATAGTTTGAGTGAGTTAGGGCTTTTCTGTTTGTACAGAAGGAGGATGAGAGATGACTTGATAGAGGTCAACAAGAGGATCGGAGGCATAGGTCGAGTAAACAATCAGTGACTTTTTCCGAGGGTGAAAATGGCTCACACGACGGGGCATAATTTTAATGTGATAGGAGAAGTTAAAAGGGAGATGTCAGAGGTAAAATTTTATACATCGTGTGGTGGGTGCGTGGAACGCAGTGCCGGCCGAGATGGTGGGGGCAGATACAGTAGGTACATTGAAGAGACTCTCAGATAAACACATAAATGACAGAAAAATAGAGGGCTATGTGGGAGGGAAGGGTTAGATAGATCGTAGAGCAGGATAAAATGTTGGCAGATCGTGGGCTGAAGGGACTGTATTGTGCTGTGGTGTTTTGTGTCCTATGTTGGATGTACTCCTGGGTAATAAAGAAAGGCATGCGGCTGAGGTCATGATAGGGAAGCACTTTGGACCAGTGACCACAATGCTATTAGTTTTAAAATAGTTAAGGAAAGGACAGAAATGTCCACAGGTTCGAGTTCTGAATTGGTTAAAGGTATGAGACAGGAGCTTGCACAGGTTGATTGATTTAGGTTGTTTACATATAGAGGGATGTCTGGTAAGTTTTAGGCTTTTAAAAGTGAGATGGCAAGAGTTCAAGGACTACATGTTCCTCTTAAAATAAAAGGCAAAGCTGCTGGGAGTTGGGAACCCCGGATGTTAAGGGATATTGTAACATTGCTCAAGAAAAAGGAAGCTTGTGTCAGATATTGGCAGGTGGGATCACGCGATTCATTGAAGGATGCTGGAGTTTACTCAAGAATGGAATTAGGAGGGCAAAGAGGGGATATGAGATGGCTTTGGCGGATAATATTAAGAAGAATCCTAAGAACTTTTAAGGGTGAAAGAATGATTAGGGAGAAAATCGTGCCCCTCAGAGCCCAAGGCAGAAATCTATGTGAAGAGCCGCTGGTGATGGGAGATTAGTTCTGCTCTGTTTCTACCACGGTGAAACATGTGAGGGTTGGGAAGCTGGCAAAATTAATGGTTGATCTTTTGGGAACAGTCCAGGAGGTGTTGTTTGTGTTAAGATGTATGAAAGTTGACAGATCTCCAGTTCAGGACGAGGTATATCTCAGAACACTATGGGAAGCTAAAGAATAAATGACAGGAGCCCTAACTGACATAATTGCAACATCGCTATCCTCTGGTGAGGTGCCAAAAGATTGGAGGATGTAAAATGTTGTGTCTGCATTTAGGAAGTGCTGTAAGTATTACCTGGAAATTCTGAAACCCTTAGCCTAACATCCACAGCAAGTAAGATGCTAGAAAGTATTCTGAGGCATAAGATATACTTATATTTGGAAAGGCAGGAGTTGATTAGGGGTATCCAGCATGGCTTTGTGCACGGGAGATGTCTTATGAATCTGATTAAGTTTTTTGATGAAGTGATGAAGAAGATTACCAGAGGGTGGGGTGGTAGATGTAGTATAAGTGGATTTCAGTAAGTCTTTTGATAAGGTTCCGCACGGTGGGCTGATCTGGCAGGTTATATTGCATGACATCCAATGAGAGCGAGCAATCTGGATGGAAAATTGGCTGGATGGTGGGAAACAGAGGGTGATAGTGGAAGGATGTTTTTCAGACTGGAGGTCTGTGACTTGTGGTGTGCCCCAGGGATTGGCACTGGACGTATTGTTCGTTGTCATCTATATTAACGATTTGGATGAGAATATATGAGGAATAATTAGTAAGTTTGCAGATGGCACTAAAACAGGTGGTGTCACAGACAGTGAAGATGAGTATGAAGAATTGCTGCAGGATCTTGATCGGCTGGGTAGGTGGGCTGAGGAATGGCAAATGGAATTTAATTTAGATGTATGTGGTGTTGAATTTAGAAGGACAAATCAAGGACTTTTACATTGAATGGAAGAGCCCTGTGTACTGTTGAAGAACAGGGGCCTTGCAGTACAGGTGCATAGTTCCTTTACAGTGGAAAAATGCTCCTAGGGCTAGGGCAGTAAAGAAGGCTTTTGGCACGCTGACCTTCATCAGTCAGAGCACTGAATATAGAAGTTGGTAGGTTACTCTGGGATTGTACATGACGTTAGTGAGGCTGCACTTGGGAGTATAGTGTTCAATTCTGATCACCCTGTTATAGGAAGGATGTGATTGAACTGGAAAGAGTGAAAAAAGATTAACAAGGACATTGCCAGTCCTCAAGGCACTGAGTTATAAGGAAAGGTTGGACAGGCTTGGCCTTTTCTCCGTGGAGCAGAGGAGACTGAGGTGTGATCACATAGAGCTATATAAAATCAAGAGGGACATAGATGGGGTGAGAAATCGTTATCGAGGCTTCGGGAATCGAAAACGGGGACAGTTTAAGATTAGAGGTGAAAGGTTTCATAAGATCCTGAGGAGCAACGTTATCACACAGAGGGTGGTAGATATAGGAACCAGCTGCCAGAGGAAGTGGGTGAAAAAGTTTGTGGACAGATATCTGGATGCCAAGAGTGTATAGGGATATAGGACAGGTGATGGGGAATGGGATTAGCTTGAATATACATCTTGGTCAGCATGGACACGTAAGGGCCGAACAGCCTTTTTTTCCGTACTTTACAACTGTATGACTCTATAATTGATCCCACAGGAGACAGCAGATCCAGATCCTGTAATTTCGAGCATACCTCTCCTCCCTCTGCTGGTGAAGGGCTGGGGTTGGTGGTGGGACTAGTGGGGGTAAGCCGCAGACTAATTACAGTTTATTCTCTCGGGAGGGAAACGGTGGTTTCCATCCCTATCTTCCGTCCAAAGAGCTTCGATATGGTTCGATATTCTGTTACACCATGGAAGGAAGCATTCAGCCCACTGAGTCCATGCCAGACCAGAGAACTATCCAATTCTCCCACCCGTCCCATCATTCCCCCAGATTCTATCCCTCACTCCGTGCAATTTACGGCGGCCGATTAACCCAATAACCATACATGTTGTTGGGATGTTGGAAGGAACCGGAGCACCAGGAGAAACCCACGGGGAGAACATGCAAACTCCACACAGAAAGCGCCGGATCGAACCCGCCACTGAGTTGCCCAGGGTGCACAGAGGTGCTTCGGAAGGTCATCCCTACAGACAGGTTTGAAATGAGCTTCCTGTCAACAGACAGGTTTAGACTGGCGCTCCACAGAGGAACTGACAGGAGTCCTCGCCAGCGGCCACTCACCAGGGGAGGACCGCTGAATGATGCATTCCTTCGGGGCTGTCCTGGATTTCTGGGGAGCACCTCCTTGCAGATCTTTCTCGAAAGTCTGCTGAGAAGGAAAGAGTCCCTCTCATGATACAGAGGTCACTCTGTGGCCTAAGAGGGGTATTAGGCTGCGTCCCCAACTGACAACGGGTTTCATGGTTTTTGTCCCGGGTCACAGCACCAAACTGGCCCACCTGGACTGATCCGACACCGTCCTACGATGGTCCATTCGATAAAATTCCATCTGAGCCAGGACCTAATCCACAATTCCCAGAGGGTAGATCACAACTACCATTGCATTTTGAGTTCAGGATGAGCATGGTGGGCCGAATGGCCTGACTCCGTGCTGTCAGACTGTACGAAATCCCTTTCCAGGATATTGCAATCCTTTCTGGGACCTGGGAGTGACATGTGTGTACCACTGCAGCATGTGTCATTTCTGGCAAATACACTCCGTGCCGTCCCACACTCTACACAGGGGGTTCCTGCATGGATTTTTCCTGCCAACTCTCTGCTTCCTCGCCATTATCTCCCACCCACACAGTCTGTGGCAGGCTGCAGGAGCATCATTAGGTGACGTATTCCCTGAAAAGATCTCTGAACGTGGGTATCCTTTGCACAGAGCTGTCTCAGACGGGTTCACGGACTCCCGACGTTCCTGGGCGAGTCTGTGTCACATGTACAGCAGGATCGCGGGAAGTGGTAGGATTTCTTACACACCGTGGACAGCCCGTACAGGATCAGACGTGGTATATGTACAGTCAATCAGAGGATCCCATGATCCGCGTCGCACCTGAGCCAGGATTGGTTACCAATGACGGCTTCCGTCAGTGTTTCGTCGGGAGTTCCAACCCTATTAATGCTTGTCCCGGTTCTCTGCCCAGAGTCCACCAGTACTCAGAGGTGTCCAGGACCCTAGGGGGAGTGGGGGTGAGGGGGAAGATGGGGGGCTGGAGTGCATCCTGTACACTGAGAACAACATTTAAGTTTAGTTTGTCCTGTGTTATATTTAAGTAAAGACTTGTTGAGGTATTAATAAAAAAGAACTGGATTTGATTTAGTAAACTTGTCCACACTGTGCAATCAAACAACCCGGGTGCTTTAATCGCAGTCAGTCATCTTTTGTGTGTGTATTTCCATACAACCGTGCATGATGTGTGTGTAAGAATTTGTTTACGAGTATACAAGTATGTGTGTGTGCACAGGTGTCTAGCTGGGTATTTGCATGTGGAGGTGTGTGTCTCTGCATGGTTGTCTGGATAGATGTGTGCTCCTGTATGCACGTGTGTCTGGTATGCACAGACAGGTGCGTATGTTTACAGGTGCATGTATGTCTCTCCACAGGTGTGTGCATGTCCATGTATCGAAGTACGCAAGCATGACTATTGTGCGCATGTGTGCACTGCTGTCCGTGTGCCTGTGTGCATATTCACACAAACTGGTAAGTCATTTGGTTCCACTGTCAAATTGGACACAACAAATGGCATGGTGTTATTGCAGGAAGACCTCAGCCACGGCTTCACGGTAGACCACGTGACGAGATGTTTTGTTCCGTTGTCCACACCGGCCAGTAACAAGGAACTAAGGGCACGCCCTCTCCAAACCTGCTTTCAGTCTGTAACCTTGTCGTTTTCAAAATGTCAAGAGTTCACCCAATGTGAACCTTTCTTCAGTGTGCTGAGGGCTTTTGCGTGACTGACCTTACCAACTGAGTTCCAGACTCCTCTCACCCTCTCGTGAAAAGCCTCACTTGATCCCCATTGAACCTATGCCCAGATATTGACCTCTCTGCTAATTGGAGCAGCTCCCGCCTGCTCACCTGTTCTATACTTTACACACTTAAATCTCCCCTGAGCTTCTCTTTGGATTGAGGGCTTGAGTTATCAGGAGAGATTGGATAGGCTGGACTTTATTCCCCTTAAGTGAAAGAGCCTGAGAGGTCTCATAGCAGAAGCACGGGTATAGAAAATTACGAGGCATAGGTAGAGTGAAAAGCAAATGTCCATTGCCCATGGTAGGGGTGTCGTAAGACAAGAGGGCATAGGTTTAAGGTGAAAGGAGGTGGGGGAGTCGGGGAGAATTTTGGACCAGAGACCATAATTCCTCTTGTTTGAAAATTGAATGTGAACAGAGAGGACTGGTCTACATGTTAATCTCCAACACCAGGGCAAGTTTCATGTTGATGGAATTAGACAAGAACTTGAAAAAGGTGATTGGGAGAGGCTGGTTCCAGGTTAAGGGATGTCTGACAAGTGGGATGCTTTTAAGGTGAGTTAGGGAAAGTTCAGGGCTAATATGTTCCTGTTAGGGTGAAACGCGGGTCTGGCAGAGTTAGAGAAGGCTGAATGTCGAGGGATATTGAGAATCTGATGTGTGGAAGCAAGGAGGCATGTCAGGTACAGACGGTTGGGATTCAGCATATCCCTCGGCGAGTATAAGGGATTTAGGATTACAGTTAAAAGCAAATCAGAAGGGACAGAATAGAACGCGAGTTAGATCTGGCAGATAAAGAAGAATTGGAAGCGATCTGAGAAGGAAATTCAGTGCAAAAGATTCACAAGGGAATGCTTAGGTCTCCTAAATGATGAATGTGGTCATCAATTTGTGGAGTCACAGGAGGTTGGGAGTGGTGTGAAATCAGTGTTCCTCATCTGCTTTTACCGTAGAGAAGGTCATGGAAGCTAGGAAATTCAGGGAAGAGAATAAAATATCTGCACTGCGAAAGATGAAGTTCTTGCAGTCGTGAAGTGCATAAAGGTGGATAAATATTCTGGGCCTTACCAAGTGTAATCAAGGACATTGTCGCAAGCCAGGTAAAATATTGCTGGGGCCCTCTCAGAACTAATTCTATGATCGTTAGGCTTGGATTAGGTACCGGAAAATAGGAGAGAAGTTAATTCTGAACCTTTATTTAACAAGGGCTTTATGGGCAAGCCGGAGAACTACAGGCCGGTGAGCCGAACATTACGGGCAGGAAGGTTCCCTGACAGGATTCTGAGAGACAAGATCCATCTATATTTAGAAACAGAAGGACTGATTATGGATGGTCAATATGGTTTTGTGTGTGGGAAATTATGTCTCACAAATTTGATTGAATTATTTGAAGAGGAGGCCATCACATCTGACGAGGGCAGGGCGTTAGCAAGGCCTTTGATGAGGTCACGCATGGCAGACTAGACCATCAGGAGTCAAAGTGTGGTCGTGGAGGGTTATGTTTCAGAAGGGAGGCCTGTGACAGGTGGTCTGCTGCAGGGAGCGGTATTCGTTCCTGTTTTGTTTCTCATTTATAACAATGATCTGGATGAGAATGCAGGCAGCATCGATAACGTATTTGCGGATGAAACAAAAATAGATGGTAGAGCCGATGATATCACTGTTGTAGGCCAACTCAACAAAAATGATGGTATGGGTTAGGAGAAAGATACCAAAACTCCCGTGTCATGGTCTCAGAACAACATCCTAGCACTTAACGTCAGAAATGATAAAAATGTGTGTTATTGACCGAAGGAAGTGTGTGGGGAAGGGTGGTGGTAAACACAACCTTGTCCTCGTCAACACTGCTGCTGTAGAGCTGGTCGAAAGCTTCAGGTTCCTGGGCATCCACATCACCAGCATCGTCAGCACACACTGATGCGGTGATCAGGAAATCTGAGAAGATGAGAAGTTTCGGCTTGTCCAGGAAGATTTTCCCGAATATGTACAGATATGCTTCAGGAAGCATACTAATATGTTACATCTCAGCCTTGTATGGCAACTGCTCTGCTCTGCCCTGACAGAACCTGCAGAAAGCAGCAAACAATGCCCAATCCTCACAGGCTTCACCATGAGATGCTTCAATAAGAATTATATTATCGTCGAGGATGACTGCCGCCCTGTCCATCCGCTTTCTTTCTTCTTCCTGCCAGGAGAAGATGCAGGAGATTGAAACTGCCGACGTCCAGATTCAAGAACAGATTCCTCCCCACTGCTGTCAGACTTCTGAACCAATCACCTCTCTCACATGCCCTACCCGGTGGTGCTGCGACGTTCTCGGACCCTTAACTTGACCTCTTCTGTTACTGTAACTTCAGCATTTCTTTTTGCGCTCCTATAGATTCCACAGAATTCTTTGCACCTTTCTTTTAGTTTGTGATCTTCGCTGAATTCATTTTTGTATTAATTATTACCATGTATGCTGTTTACTCTGTGCCCTTCACGCAAGCAAATAATTTCGCTTTAACCTGGTGGAAATGACGCCGCGCAAATCCGATATGATCTGATTTGATCTGTATAGTGGATGGTGAAGCGGATTATCTGAGATTATGACAGGATCGAGATCATCCAGCCGGTGAGTAATGAATGGCAGATGGAATTTTACTCGTAAAATTGTGATGTGCTGCATTTTGTTAAGTTCAACCAGGGGAGGACTCACACAGGGAATGGCAGAGGCCTGGGAAGTGTTGTACAACAGAGAGGAGTACTCGCGATTAGTTTAGATAAAGTGGCGTCATTGGTAGACGACGCTGAAGAAGGCATTTGGCTCGCTGGCCTTCATTTGTCACGGCATGGAGTACAAGAGCTGGGACGTTATTTTACTTCTGTACAAGACGTTAGTCAGAGCGCACATGGAGTATTGTGTGAATTTCTGGTCACCTATATCCAAGAAGAATGTCATTAAGCTGTAAAGGATGCCCAAGAGATTTGCAAGGATGTTACCGAGACTTGACCTATCAGTAGAGACTCGATAGGCTGGGGCTGTTGAAATGGATCGTAGGAGGCTGACGGTTGATCTTACTGAGCTTTATAAAATCATGAGGGATGTAGCTCAGGTGAATGGTCACAGACGTTTCCCTGGAGTCAGGGAATCAAGAACTGGAGGTCTTCTACTGTCAGGAAAAGTCTCGAAGGGAATGCTGCCGGCTGGCTTATTCCAGGGTGCGGGAGTACCTGCTGAATGACGCACCGAAGCTCTGTGCAGGGACTGTAAAGGCTCTGTGGGGAAGGAGCACAGTCTCGGGTAGTGCTGACACTGTGTTTGAAGGGCCGAGTCCTGTGTAACATCCTCTCAAACTCTTCACGTGCTGATTGCTTAAGGAGGGAACAGGAGTGGTGTTAATGCATCATGTAGCGATCCAAGCCCTAAGGTCATCGAATTTCGAAGCGCACAAGTGAAGACATTCAATCTGTGGCGTGTGTGCGAGCTGTTGAGTGGTGTTTGTAAACGGGTGTAACATGACGATGTGGGATGGGCGGAATATTTCGCAGAGTTAAGGGATCAGACACAATCACATTGAATGGCGAAAAAGGCTCTCATGAATCCCAGGCCTTTTCTCCTCTGTTCCTTTCCTTGCATAGGATCAAGTTAATTCACTTGGTGTTTAATTATTTAAATGCGGTACTCGTGCCCTGAATTTTACAAGCTTGGTTGTGTGCAATAATTCCTTAATATGATTGTTTAAGCCGCAATGCTGACGGCTGCCTGACTATTTCCCAACCATTGTTCTGAGAAGTGTAGGGCGCATGCCTAAGGAAGGATGTGCCGATCGTGGAGTGGATCCAGAGGAGATTTACGACAATGATCCCGGGGATGGAAATTTTCACGTCTCAGGAGCGTTTTATGGCTTTGGGCCTGAATTTGATGGACGTGAGAAGAATGTGGGAAGGGGGTTCTCATTGAAATCAACGGAATATTGAACGTCCTGCAGACAGTGGACGCGGAGAGAATGGTTCAACGAGTGGGAGATTCTTGGACCTGGATGCACAGGCTTCAGAAGGAAAGTACGTCCATTGATTACTGCGTGAGGTAGAATGTCTTCATCAGAAGGTGCAGGGTCCGTAGAAATCATTGTCAGAGACGCATGTGGAGGCCGTTATCTTTCAATCGGAGATTAATAGGTTCTTAATCATTAAGGATTTCAAAGATTACGGGGACAACAAGGTAGAATGGGGTTAAGAGTAAAGGTAAATCAGCCATTATCGAATGGGCCGAATGGTTTAGATATGCTCCTGTGTCTTATAGCACTATGGTCTTACATTTAGCGCTGTCATGTGAAAGGAACTGCATTGCCCTCAGCGGTGAGTGCTGTTCTTTTACCACTGAACGTAATGTGAGGCCACTCTAATAATAGTCTATAAGGGCAACGCCCAGGAGCTCAGGCGCTGGGAATCAGTGTCATGGACTTTAATTATCTGTGTGCCTTTAGAAACATAGAAACATAGAAAACCTACAGCACAATTCAGGACCTTCGGCCCACAAAGTTTTGCGGAACATGTCACTACCTTCGAAATTACTGGGCTTACGCATAGCCCTCTATCTTTCTCAGCGTAGAAACAGAGAAAACCTGCAGCACAATTCAGGCCCATTAGTTTTACTTCAGGTGCTTCCAAAATAATCAATAATTTCCCACAAAGTACAGTTAGAATTTCATTAAAATGCCTTAAACATAAACACAATCTGAACATCTCTGCTCGTTTTCAGAGAAGGGTTATGCAGAATGAAGTCTGAGACCACAGGGAGTTTTCCTCTTATTTCATGATGTTAGAAAGTGCTCTGAAGGGATATTTCACTCCGTTGCTCAGCTCCTCCCTAAACTTCACCTGGGTCGCTGCATAAGTGGAAGTGTTGGTACAGCTGCTGAGGAGCTGCAGCATGGATCCAAGTTCCGCAACGACGACTGACATGCTTCGATTATCGGTGATGTCCAACAGAATAAATCGATTGTACAGAGTGGACACCAGGAAGGGAGACCACAGGAGGATGAGGTTTCCCGAGATCATAAAGAGTAAAGTGATGGATTTCCTTCTGCTCTTCGCTTCGGGGTCGGTCTGTCTCTCCTCGCCGACCTGGCCTGGAAGTCTCTTGCGGATTCTGATGGTGACCAGAATGTGTCGGACAGTCAGTGCGTTGAGCGCCAGAATGACAATGAACGCGATACACGGGGTGAGGACATAATGGAGGAATTCAACGACTGCCCAAACTGGAGAGTGCAGGACACTGAGGGACATAATGCAGAACCAGGGCAGTCTCATAAGTACATATTTGTTTGTAAACATGAAGTACCAGAACAGGTTCTTCCCACTGAACAAGACGGTAAGTGTCCCAATAACCATGGCTGCCGTCCTCTCGCTGCAGTATTTAATCTTCAGTTTCTGGCAACAAATGGCCAAAAATCGGTCGAAAGTGAAAGCGACGGTGAACCAGACAGAACAGTCTGTGGCGGCGTAAAGGAGGACGGCGTGGATGTTGCACAGATTAATGTCCGGCACCTTTTTCAAGCCTTTAGAGAAGACAATAGGAATCTGCTTCAGGATCAGATCAAGAATAATGACCAAGAGGTCCGCCGTTGCCATGGCCACCAGGTAACGAGTGACGCACTTGGAAAGGCCGCACTTTCCCCGGGACAGGATTACAATGGTCACCAGGTTCGCTGCGAGGGCGAAGAAAGCAGAGAAACATCATACCTCAGCAACGGAGCAGAAATCTCACTGTCGTGGATCATTCAGGCAGCTTGGAGACACCATCCCGCAGACTTGTCCAACACCAATTTACAGCAATTTACAACATTCCACCAATCTGCTGCGAATTATTTCAGGCCACTCCCCTTCTCCTGTTTACACTGGCCGTCAGCCCTCTCCATTCTCAGTCCTAATGCAGGTTTGCGACCCGAAACGTCGACAATTCCTTTCCCTCCGTAGATGCTGCTGGACCCGCTGAGTTCTTCCAGAAGATTGTTTAATGTGTCGGATTCCCGCATCTGCAGTCCCTTGTGTGACCAATCTACTCTTCCTCAACTAAATGTCGATAGATGACGATGACAGATACAGTTTAGAAACAGGCTCTTCGCCTACAATGTCCGTGTCGAAAATCAAGCACCAAATTACATTCATTCTTTAATCCATTTCATTTCCACACATTCCCAACAACTCTCTCTAGATTTCACAGACTGGGCGGGTAATTGACAGTAATAAATTAATTTTCCCACCCGCACGTCTTTGGGATCAAACTGGATCACTCGAGGCAATCCCACGCGGTCACAGGGAGAACGTGCAAACTTCACACACAAACAGCCAGCGCCTGAGATTGGGATTGAATTCGTGCAGCGGGAGCTGAGAGGAAAAGCCAAAATATATATTTTACGTATGTCCCCTCCAAGCACAGGGCCACAATGAGCCTACCTTCTACTGATTCTGAGCAGCATCAGTGCCGTTGAAGCTCTTATTCCTCACATTCCCTCCATGGGAGAGGGTAGCTGGCAAATCTTGAAATAATGTCTTCAACCTGACAAGATACTCGCTAACAGTCTCTTCTGCTTCCTCATTGCACACGATACATTTGTGCCTCTCCGAGTTCTCCCAAGCCGCTGAGCAAATAGTCCCTTCAAGATTATCAGGGCGTGCGTGTAAGAAATCTTGTTCTGTTTGATGGAGCCAGCAGATGTGTTGTGTGTTACTATGAATCTATGAGACACAAACATTCAGATATCTCCGACCCTTCTACCGGTTACAGTGTTGCCTCGTTTTTTCATCACAATGAATGCCTTGCTCTGTGCCTTCTCCCGGGACACCAACACTGTCAGTTACTCTCAGGAAAGTCTCAATACCTGGGATCTCTCACCCTTCCGAAGCTCACCACCTATGGTCTGCCGTTATCTCGAGGGCGGCTTTCTGTTGGTTACAGCCACGCAATTCTTCGCTGCCGCGTTACCCCCTCACACAGCAACATCTCATCCTCGTTACCAGTGTGCATCCGGAATTTTCCTTCACACTGCAGCTCCTGCGGAAAAATAACAAGGGCGGAACTTCAAATAGAAGCCCCTTTGCTGAAGGCAGGCAGCACCCAGCTAACATCAGCGAATGTCATAACAGCCGATCAAAAATCAATACACATTCTTAAAGGTCCTCCCACTCTTGCTATCACCACCGACCCCGACAAGAAATGGACTGCAGAACATTACAGCGAAGAGCCAGCGCCGATATCCAGTTATTTCAACATTCAGAAGTACCGGAATGACTAAGGTGGACGCAGATGACAGTTTCACTGGTCTCTCTAAGCAGTGAACGGGATAAATTCCTCCTAACACACAATGAAGAGCGGCAGACCGTCCCTGAAATGGTGCGGATGTTGTACCTGGAGACGCAATGACCCACCATCCCAGTTGTTTTGAGTGTTATCGGGCGGTGGGAGTCTGGACCCGCTGCGTTCCGGCAGCAGATTGTTTTTTTTTTCCAGATCCCAGCATCTGCAGTCCCCTGAGTGTCGGGGTTTGTCTGCCCTACCCCGGCTGTCAGTGGTGATCCTGGTTGAATCCGCGCGACTTCCAACCACTCCCTCTTAACTGGAATTTCAGTCGCTTGGAATGATTTATCACCATGTAATTCCAATCATTCATATCATCCCGAAGACATGAAGCATCGTTCAAGCCGTGTCGTTATTTCATTTTGCATCCGCGTTCTTCGGAATCTCCACCTCTCCACTTGAACCTGACGCGAGACTGACTATTCCTCGACGATCCCGCCGTTAACCTCAACGAAGTACGTCCTGGCCGGGTCTGCAAAAGACGTGCGACCCTTCTTTCACCCATTCTATTGCACAGACAACCTCAGTCAATATTTAATCTGCAGATCGTAAGAGAAAAACTGAGCGGCAAATTGTAGGCGCGGCACCGTCAGCTGAGCGTGTAGGTCGCGCAAACTGTGAGCGGTTGGGTGAAAGAAATAGTCATCCATTAATACCGCACGGAATCAGGGCATTCGGCCCAATCGTCCGTACCGACCAAATTACTTTACTGAGTTAGATTCATTTACCGGCGTTTGGCCCAGAGCCCTCGAAACCTCCGATCCATGCACCGTTCCAAATGTCTTTTAAACATTGTAATTGTATCTGCCTCTGCCATGTTCTCTGGCAGCTCGGTCTGCACATTCACCAACCTCAGTGTGAAATCGCCCAGGAATCGGTCAGAGCAGCTGATTTTCACGGACACAGACAGCGGAATATACTGAACATAATGTGTATTACATGGGGCCACTTACGGAGGTAAGGCCATGTTTCAATACCCACACTGTTAATGAATGCCAGACACGATGATCTGCGATGAAAACGCCACGAAAATTCAATGTGTTCGTTAGTTAGGAACATATCAAGAAAACACCAGATTTAATAACCAGATACAGAGTCTCACCAGGAACGCCGACAACTGCGAGAGCCGGGTAATAAATGTCCTGTATGTTCAGAATGAACTGAACTACAAGGTGCTCAACAGAATGTGTTCTATCCATCCTCTCAGCTCCTGTCTGGTGCTAACTTCTAGAGACCGCGGCTATCTGCGACTGGGCTGAAGTGAGGGTACTTAAGTAACTCTGCTAAAATCTCTGTTGGCATTATTGGTGTACCACGAGACGTCGATTAATTGCAGTGACTGACGGGATGTCGTCGGTTAATTCCTTTGCATAAGCAAGTGTTGTAACAGCCCAGGTTATATATAGCCTGGGATTGCACAATGGAAACGATTGATTCCCAAACCCCAGGGGAGATCTGGAGTCCGGCGCCGTTGTGTGAATTTAAAAACATATTTATTTGATAATTCTGTTTTTTTTTTGTGTGATGCCTTTGGCTTCGACAATAAAACAAAATTACTCTGCAATTCTACAAGAGGATGTCAACCTCAGTTGGTTAAATTTAGTTTATGTCTTTATGTTATTCATAATATTTAGCGTAAATATCGTTGGAAACCTCTTTCTTTGTGTTCATTGTGACATCAATTGAATGCATTCTCTTGCACTGCATTAACGCCAGTGCGAGTCCGTCCTTAAGCAATGAACCCGTGAAGTGTTTGAGAGGCTGTTACACAGGACTCTTGCCTTCAGAGTCCTGTGTCAGCAGGGCAGAAGACTGTGTTCCTTCCACACACAGCCTTTGCGTTGGCTCCACTGAACTTCAGTGTGTCCCTCAGGAGGTATCCTTATACCCTAAGATCTGCCAGTCGGCAGGAGTCCCTTACGGACATCTCCAGACACTGTAAGACCTCCAGTTCTTGATTACTCTACTCTGGGAAAACGTCTGTGACCATTCACCTTATCTATGCCCCTCATGATTTTACAAACCTCAGTAACATCACCTGTCGGCTTCCTGCTCTCCACGGAACCAGCCGCAGCCTATCCAGTCCGTCCTTCTGAGTCAAGCCCTCCAGTCCCTGTAATATCCTCTTCGGTATCCTTTTCCAGCTTAATGACATCATTCTTATAGTTAGGTGACCAGAAATTCACGCAGTACTCCAAGTGCTGTCTCACTAACGTCTTTTACAAAGTTAACCTGATGTCCCAGCTCTTTGCTCGATTCCCTGACAGATGAAGGCCTGTGTGCCAGATGCATTCTACAGCGTCCTCAGCGACCTATCTACCCGTGACGACAAATTAGTTAAATTCATTACTAGTACCCCTCTCTGTTCTACAACAATAAACAGGGCACAGCCAGTTCCTGCGAGCCCTCCGCTGGTTGAACGTACCAAAATGCTACACATGGCACTTGTCCAAGTGAAACTCCGTCTGCCATTCATTTCGCATCCCCTGGTTGATCGAGATCCTGTCGTAATTTGAGATAACTCGCTTCACTCTCCACTATACAGATCCAGTGAGATCGGATCAGATTGGTCCAGTTACAATGAAACTCCTTGCTTCCATACAGGTCACAGACTAAACTTTATACATGGTAATAATTAATACAACAATGATTTCAGTGACGATCACAAAAGAAAAGAGTGTGGCAAAGATTGTAGTGCAATCTGTAGTTAGTGCAGAATGAAATGGTGAAGTGATAGCAGGAGAAGAGGTAGAGTTCAGAGTCCGAGAACGTGGCAGCGCCACCGGGAAGTGGATGTGACAGAGGTGATTGTTTCAGGATTCTGTTAGCTGTGGCGAGGAAGCTGTTATTGAGTCTGGACGTCGGTGGTTTCAGGCTCCTGTATGTTCTTCTGGAGGGTAGAAGAGGGAAAACAGATGGCCAGAGTAGCAGGTATCCATGACGATACTGTCAGCCTTCCTGAAGCAACGCACGGTGAAGTCGGACTGGATGGAAGAAAGGGACGGGTCTGTGACGTATTGGGCAGTTTTTACCGCTCTCTGCAGGTTCCATCGGTCCAGAGCAGAGCGGTTCCTGTACCAGGCTGAGATGGAACTCGTTCGGATACTTCCTACAGCATATTTGTTGAAGTGGAGAGAATCGTCGAAGTCAATCCCGATCTTCTCTTCTACAACCCTCTGATTCCGACCACCAAGGCAATTGTGTGTCCAATTGGCTCAATCGAGTGCTTCCAGCGGATTGTTTATTGCTCCGAATTCCAGCTTCTGCAGTCCCTTGTGTCACCAATTTATTCTGCCTCATTGGAATTCAGATAGAAATTTACAGATAGATTCAACATAGATACCGGCCCTTTGGGCCACCAAGACCATGCCGACCATCGAGCACCCATGTAGTCTCATCCTGCCTCAATGCATTTCATTACTCCACACTCCCATCAGTTCTCTCTGGACTGGACATACTGGGGGGTAATTTACAGTAACACTAGAGAAACCAAGGACTGAAGATTCCGGAATATCCACATGAAAAATACTGTGATGCTGGAAAAACTAAGCAGGCCAGGCAGCATTCGCGGAGAAATGCAGGCATCAACATTTGGCACCGGGACCCTTTTTCAGGACTGAAGATAGGAAAAGGAGATACCCAATACATATGAGGGAATATCAGAGCTTTCCGGTGAACGAAAGAGGGCAGGCGGGATGGACACAAGCTGATGATAGGCAGATGCAGGTAAGAGACAGCGATAGGTAGGTGCAGGGGAGGGGGGAGAGCAGATCCACTGGGGTGGGTCAAAGGTAAGGAGGGATAAAGTGTTGTATACAGAAGAGAGATAGAATCGGAAAGGTAAGAAAAGAAGGGGAATGGTAGGGAGTGTTTTGGGTGTGTTGAGGGAGAATTTAATATTCATGCCGTTTGGCTACAAGGTTCCAAGACGGAAAATAAAGCGCTGTTCCTCCAGTTTGCGCTTGGAATTTTCCTCGCAGAGGAGGAGACCGAGGAATTTTATAACAGTGATAAAGTGGCAGGGGGAGTTGAATTGACTGGCAATGGGTGATGCAGATCGCGGTTAAGGACGGAGCACAGGCATTCTGCAAAACTGGCCCCTGGTCTGCGTTTGGTCTCACCAGCGTAGAGGAGGCGACACTTGCAGCACTGAATTCAGTAGATGATATTAAGGGAGGTGCAATCTCTGTCTCCCGTAAAGGGCCGTTTGGGTCCCTGGAAGGAGGCGATGGAGGTGGTGCAGGGGCAGGTGTTGCACCTATGACGGAGGCAGTGGAAAGTCCCCGGGCTGGGAGCTCGGTGGGTGGGGGGGTGGGGGAGAGGAGTGAACTAGGAATTCACGGAGAGATTGGTCGCTGTGAAAGGTAGCATGGGGTAGGGAGGAGAAGATATGCTTGGTGGCGGGGTCCCGTTGGAGATGGCAGAAGTGGCGGAGAATGATGTGTTGGATGTGTCGGATGGTGGGAAGAAATGTGAGGGCAAGGGGACCCTATCCCTGTTGGGTCTGGGAGGGGTGGGGTGAGAACAGTGTTACTGGAAATGGCAGAGATACGGGTGCGAGCTCTCTCGACCACAGCGGGGCAAGTCCTGGTGTGTAAAAAACTTGGACATCTCGGATGTCCTGCAGTCAAGCCTGATCTTGGGATCAGATGCGGCTGAGGCGGAGAAATTGAGAGAAAGGGATCGCGTCCTTGCAAGAGACAGGGTAGGAGGAGCTGTGGGTGTCAGTGGGTTTGTAGAAGATGTCGGTGGATAAGAAATAACCTGAGATAGAGATAGAAAGATCGAGAAGGCGAGAGAGGCGTCAGAGATAGTCCGAGTAAATTGGAGAGCAGGTTGATTATTCGTGCCGAAATTTATGAAACTGTCGAGTTCCATGGGTAGAAGAGGTGGCACCTATGCAGTCGTCAGTATAGCGTACAAAGAGTTGAGCGATGGGATGGAGAAGGTTTAGAACAGAGATTGTTCAACGCAGCCAACGAAGAGGCAGACTTAGCTGGGGCCCATGCGTGTGCCCATAGCTGTGCCCTTGGTCTGTAGAAATTGAGAGCAATCGAAAGTGAAGTTGATCAGAGGGAGAACAAGTTCAGCCAGGCAGAGGAGAATGTTAGTGGAAGGGGACTGGTTACGTCTCTGGTCAAGAAAGAAACGGAGGGCGGAGAGGCCGTCATGATGGGTAATGGACATATATCAGGACTGGACATCCATGGTGAAGATAAGGTTGTGCGTGTGGGAGAACTTACAGCTATGGAAGAGTTGAAGAGCATGGGATGTGTCATATATGTAAGTGGGAAGGGATTGGGCCAAGGGGGACAGGATACTGTCCAGATATAAGGATACCTGACCGTGGGGCTAGAGCATGCAGAGACATTGGGTCTGTCAGGGCAGTCCTTCTTGTGGATTTTGGGGACGACATTGAAGCGGGCAGTCCCAGGTTGCTGGACTGTCATGTCGGGGTGTGGGAGACCTCCCAAGCTGATGATGTCAGTGATGGTACGTAAGATAATGTCCTGTTGGTACATGGTGGGGTCATGGTTCTGGGGTAGGTGGGAGGAAGTGTCCTAGAGTTGGTGTTTGCATCTGTAGAGGTCAGTACGCCAGAGTACCACGGCACCAACTATGTCGGCTGGTTTGATGATTTTCTCAGGAATGGTGCGGAGGGAGTGGGGAGCAGAGCGTTTTCGAAGGGGTGGTTGGAGTGCGTGAGGGCATCAGGAAAGTGGAGATATGAAGGCTGATGTCGCACCGACAGTTGGCTATGAATAGGTCCAGGGAAGATAGTAGGCCGGATGGGGGAGTTCAGGTGGAAGAAGAGGGCTGGAGGCTGGAGAACGGGTCATAAGACGGGGGAGAGGAATTCTTACGAAAGAAGAAAGTACGGAGGCGGAGTAGAGCTGGGCATGGTGCGGGCCTGGGAATTCGTTGAGCTGCGGGTGTAGAGGTAAGAAGGTTAGGTCTTTGCTGAGAATAGGCCACTCAACCTCAGAGAGATGAAGGTCAGGGGAGATGCAGACCCGGTAAAGTAATCAATTAATTTTCCAACACGCACGTCTTTGGGATGAAACTGAAACACCCGGGGGAAATCCAGGCGCTCGCGGGGAGAATATGTAAACTCCACACACGCAGACAGCGCCCGAAGTTTGATTGAGCTCTTGTGTCTCTCCCGAGAAGAGACACCGTCGTTACCCCATGCCTGAGATCTCTCATCGTTCTGAAACTCACCACATGTGGTCTGCCTTCATCTCGAGGGCGGCTTTCTGTTGCTTAAAGCCACGCAATTGTTCGCTGCGGCGTTACCTCCTCACACAACATCCCATCCTCATTACCAGTGTAACATCCGGCAGGTTCCTTCACTTTGCAGCTCCTTGGGAAAGTAACAAGGGGCAACTTCAAAAAGAAAACGCTTTGTTGAAGGAAGGCAACACCCGGCTCACAGCAGCGGCTGACACAACAGTCGATCAAAAATCAATCCACAGGCTTAAAGGTCCGCCCAAAATGGTATCGGCACCGACCCCGCCAGGAAATGGACTGCAGAGGCTTACAACTGAGAGTCAGAGCCGATATCCAGTTACTTTCAAGGCCCAGAAGTACCCGAATGGTTTAAGATGGACGCAGATCACAGGTGTGCTCGTCTGTCTCAGTAGAGAACGACTGAAATTATTCCAGAAACACAAGGCAGAGCGGCGGACGGTCCCTGGAACAGTGCGGATGTTGTAACTGGTGACGCGATCTCCACCTTGTGTTGAATGTTATCGGTACGGTGTTCGTCTCGCTCCACTGCGTTCCGACAGCAGACTGTTTGTTGCTCCATATCCCAGTATCCGCTGTCCCCTGACCGTCGGCGTTTGTATGACCTGCCCTGTCTGTGAGTGCTGAACCCGGCAACGTGAAGAAATGAATCTGCGCGACCTCTTCATCCACTCCCCCTCAACTGGAAGTGGGCGTGAAGGGTAATTCCCCCATCTGTCCCGGCTGTACCCCGGTGAAAGAGGAGCAGTCCGGGTCTATAAAGGACGTGCGTACCCTCTCGCCCACATTGTATTACACCGACAGCCTCGGTCAATATTTAATGTCCAGATAGTGAGAAAAAAGCGGCGCTGGAAATTTCAGGGGCGGAACCGTCAGCTGAGAGTGCAGGTAGCGCACACTGTGAGCTGTTAGATAAAATAAATAATCATCGATTTATTCCGCACGGAAGTAGGCACTTCTGCCCTCTTCAAGATAGAGGTCGATGCGTCAGACCACCACGGCACCACCTTTGTCAACTGATTTGATGACAATGTCAGGGTTGGTGAGGAGCTAGTGGGGAGCAGAGCGTTCAGAACGGCTGAGGTTGGAGCGGGTGAGAGAAGCAGAAAAGTCACAGTGGCTGATGTCTCTCTGACAGTTGGCTATGCAGAGGTGCGGGGAAGGTGACAGGCCAAGTGGGGGAGTTCCGGTGGAAGAAGAGGGCTGGAGGCAGTAGAACGGTAAATCAGCAGGGGGAGGGGACTTCTTGCCGAAGTCGGAGAGGAGAAGGAGTGCTGGGAATGGTGCACGGCTGGAAACTCGTTGAGGTGAGTGTGTCGAGGTACGAAGGTGTGGGTTTTGCTGAGAACACACCGCTCAGCCTCAGAGGGGGGCGGGGTGGACGTGGACGTGTTGATGATAAAGACCCTGTGCAGTAATCGATTAATTTTCAAACATATTTATAGATGACTTAGATTACGGGGTGGAGGGCTGGGTTAGTAAGTTTGCGGACGACACTAAGATAGGCGGTGTTGTGGATAGTGTGGAAGGCTGTCGGAGCTTACAGAGGGATATTGATAGGATGCAGAGCTGGGCTGATAAGTGGCAGATGGAGTTCAATCCGGAGAAGTGTGAGGTGGTACACTTTGGAAGGACAAACTCCAGGGCAGAGTACAGGGTAAACGGCAGGGTACTTGGCAGTGTGGAGGAGCAGAGGGATCTGGAGTTTCATATTCACAGTTCATTGAAAATTGCTTCACAGGTGGAAAGAGCAGTTAAGAAAGCCAATGGGATGTTGGCTTTCATAAATGGCGGGATTGAGTTTAAGAGCCGCGAGGTGATGATGCAGCTTTACAAAACTCTAGTTAGGCCACACTTAGAGTACTGTGTTCAGTTCTGCTCGCCTCATTATAGGAAGGATGTGGAGGCATTGGAGAGGGTGCAGAGATTTACCAGGATGCTGCCTGGATTGGAGAGTATTGAATATGAGGAGAGGCTTAAGGTGCTAGGGCTTTATTCACTGGAAAGGAGGAGGATGAGAGGAGACATGATAGAGGTATATAAAATATTGAGAGGAATAGATAGAGTAGACAGTCAGCGCCTCCTTCCCAGGGCACCAATGCTCAAGACGAGAGGTCATGGCTTTAAGGTTATGGGTGGGAGGTTCAGGGGAGATGTCAGAGGGAGGTTTTTCACCCAAAGAGTGGTTGGTGCATGGAATGAACTTCCTGGGGTGGTGGTGGAGGCAGATACATTGAACAGGTTCAAGAGCTTGTTGGATAGGCATATGGAGGGAATGCGGGAGGAAGGGGTTAGGTAGTGTGAGGGTGGTCTGATGGACGGCACAACACGGTGTGCAGAAGGGCCTGTTTTGTGCTGTATGGTTCTATGTTCTATGCACGTCTTCTGAATGAAACCGTATCACCCGGGGTAAACCCACGCGGTCACGGGGAGAACATGTAACTTCCACACGCGCAGACAGCGCCCGAGGTTTGATTGAGCTCTCGTGTCTTCTCCCAAGACGAGACTCTGTCGTTTCACTGAGGAAAGTTTCCATGCCTGAGATCTCTCACACTTCGGAAGCTCACCACATGTGGTCTGCTTTCGTCTCGAGGGAGGCCTTCTGTTCGTTCGCTGCAGCGTTACCTCCTAACACAGCAACATTCCATCCTCGTTGCAAGTGTGACATCCGGCAAGTTCCTTCCTTTCACAGCTCTTTAGGAAAAATAACAAGGATGGACCTTTAAAGAGAAAATCCTTTGATGAAGGAGAAAGCACCCAGCTCACAGCAGCGGCTGGCGTAACAGTCGATCAAAAATCAATCCACAGTCTTCAAGGCCCACTCACACTGGTATCAGCACCGACCCCGGCATGAAATGGACTGCAGAGTGTTAGAACTAAGAACAGAGCCGACATCCAGTTACTTTCAACGTACAGAAATAACCGAATGATTTAGGGTGGTCTAAGCTCACATGTGTGTCTCAGTGGTGAACGGGACAAATTGCTCCCAAAACACGGGCCCTGGAACTAGGCGGAAGTTGAATCTGGCGAAGCGATCTCCGGCTTGGGGTGAGTGTTATGGCGGCGGTATTGGTATCGACCCGTTGCGTTCAGGCAGCAGATCGTTGCTCCCAATCCCACCATCTGCAGTCCCTTGTGTGTCAGCGTTCCTCTGACCTGCCCCGTCTGTGAGTGGTGATTCCGGCAACGTGAAGAATTGAATCCGCGCAATCACTTCATCCACTCCCCCCTCAACTGAAATTTAAGCCTCTTGGAATGATTTATCACCATATAATTTCAATCATCCATTTTATCCAGAAGACATAAAGCATCATTCAAGCCCTGTCTTTATTTATTTTTCCATTCGCGTTTTGCGTAATCGCCACCTCTCTGATTGAATCTGGGGAGAAACGGGGACATTCAGCGATTATTCCTCCGGTAAGCTCAGTGACGGAGGACCTGGCCTGGTTCATAAAGGACGTGCTTCCTTCTTGCCTGCATTTTATTGCAAACGACAACCTCAGTCAATATTTAATGTCCAGAGAGCACAAGTTAATTTTCAGCACCGGGGCAAGGCCAACTTTGGAGGCATTACACAAGAACGTGCAGAAGTTGATTGGGAAAGGCTGTTCGTTTCTAAAGGGATGACTGACAAGTAGGAGCTATTTAAAAGTGAGATGGATAGAGAGTTCAGGGCCAGCGTGTTCCCCTTAGTGTGAAGCGCAGGATTAGGGAGCCCTGAATGTCTAGGAATATTG
The DNA here is from genome assembly GCF_009764475.1 of Pristis pectinata. Classification (NCBI taxonomy): domain Eukaryota; kingdom Metazoa; phylum Chordata; class Chondrichthyes; order Rhinopristiformes; family Pristidae; genus Pristis; species Pristis pectinata. The sequence continues at coordinate 2,699,498 of NC_067440.1, read as the reverse complement.
AGACTCTGCTGTGGGATACGGAGGCAGCACGTCAGATACGGACGGTTGGGAATCAGCAAATCTCTCGAGAAGTGTAAGGGATGTAGGGTCAGAGTTAAAAGAAAATCAGGAGGGTAAGAATAGAACGTAAGTTAGCTCTGGGAGATAATGAGGAATCTTAAGCGATTTGAGAAGGAAATTAAATGCAAAGTTTCACAAGGAGTGAATAGGGAGTCCTGAACGATCAACGTGGTCATCCATTTCTGGAACCACAGAAGGTTGGAAGTGGTGTGAAATGAGTATTCCGCATCTGCAGTTACCGTGGAGGAAGTCATGGAAGCTAGGGAATTCAATAAAGAGAACAAAATATCTCCACTACGACTTTTGGAAGTTCTGGCAGTAGTGAAGTGCATCAAAGTGGATAAATACCCGGGGCCTCACCAAGTGTATCCAAGGATAATGTGGGAAGTCGGAGAAGATATTGCTAGGGCCTTTTCAGACTAATTGTATTACGGTTAGTCTTGGATTAGGTACCGTAAAACAGGAGTGTAGTTAATGTTGTGCCTTCATTTAACAAGGTTTTTTTGGGCAAACCGGATAAGGCGGACAAGCCTAACATTTCGGGCAGGAAGGTTTCCTGACAAGATTCTGAGAGACAAGATCCATGGGCATTCAGAAACACAAGGACTGGTTATGGATGATCAACATGGTTTTGTATGTGGGAAATTGCGTCTCACAAATTTGATTGCATTTTTTGAAGAGGTGGCCATGACGGTTGACGAGGGCAGGGCGTTAGCAAGGCCTTTGAGGTATCACGCATGGCAGACCATCCCGGCAGGAGTCAGAGGCTTTTCGTGGAGAGTTGTGTTTCAGAAGGGAGGCCTGTGCCAGGTGGAGGGCCGCCGTTCGTTCCTGTGTTTTTCCTCATTTATATCAATGATCTGGATGAGAATATAGGCGGCATGGTTAACGTATTTGCGGATGAAACTAATATTGATGGTAGACCCGATGATATCACTGTTGTAGGCCTACTCAACAAAAATAAGGGGATGGGTTCGGGGTAAGTTATCAAAACTCCCCTGTCACGGTCTCAGAACAACATCCCAGCACAACGTCAGAAATGATAAAAATGCCGGTTCTTGACCAAAGGAAGTGAGTGGGGAAGTGTGGTGGTGAACACAACTCTGTCATCGTCAACACTGCTGCTGCAGAGCTGTTCGACAGCTTCAGGTTCCTTGGCATCTACGTCACCAGCATCCTCAGATGGTCCCATCACAGTGACGCGGTGATCAGGAAATCTGAGAAGATGAGAAGATTCGGCTTGTCGAAGAAGATTCTCCGGAATATGTACAGATATGCTTCAAGAAGTATACTAATGTGTCAGATCTCATCCTTGTATGTAACCTGCTCTGCTCTGCCCTGGCGGAACCTGCAGAGAGCGTCAAACGCTGCCCAGTCCATAACTGGCACGTCACTTCCTTCCATCTAGCCCTCCTTAATAGTGAATTGCTTCAGGAAGGATGACAGTATCGTCAAGGATGCCTGACACCCTGTCCAAGCCCTTTCTTCTACCTTCCAAGAGGAGAAGAAACAACCGATGATTAAATTCAAGAAAACCTTCCTCCCCACTGCTGTCAGACTTTTGAACCAATCACCACTTTCACATCCCCTTCCCGGTGATGCTGCGACGTTCTCGGACTCTTAACTCTTACCTTCTGTTACTGTCTCTTCAGCATTTCTTTTTGCGCTCCATCAGATTCCACTACAATCTTTGCACCTTTCCTTTATTTTGTGATCTTCGCTGAATTAATTTTTGTACGGATTATTACCATGTATTCTGTTTCTTCTGTTACCTGCGCGCAAGCAAGGAATTTTGTTGTGAACTGGTAGAAGTGGCGCTGCGCCAATCTGATATTATCTGATTTGATCTATATAGTGGAGAGCAAAGCGGATTATCTGAGATGACGACAGGATCTGGATCAACCAGGGTGTGTGTAATTAATGGCAGATGGACTTTCACTTGTACAATTGTGATGTGCTGAATTTTGTTAAATTCAACCAGAGGAGGACTCACATAGGGAATGGCAGAGGCCTGGAGAGTGCTATACAACATAGAGGAATACTCGCGATTAGTTTGATTAGTTCACGTAAACTGTCGTCATTGGTAGACGAGGCTCAAGAGGGTGTTTGGCACCCTGGCCTTCATTTGTGAGGGCATTGAGTACAAGACCTGGGACGTCATTTTACTTCTGTACAAGACGATAGTGAGAGCGCACTTGGAGCATTGTGTGAATGTCTGGTCACTGAGCTATAAGAAGGATGTCATTAAGCTGGAAAGGATGCCGAAGAGATTTGCAAGGATGTTACCGGGACTGGTGGGCTTGACCTATCCGGAGAGACTGGATAGGCTGGGGCTGTTGCAATGGAGAATAGCAGGCCGACGGTTGATCTTACCGAGGTTTATAAAAACATGAGGGTAACAGATAAGGTGATTGGTCACAGGCGTTTTCCCAAAGTCGGGGAATGAAGAACTGGAGGTCTTCTAGTGTCAAGAAATATCTGTAAAGGAACGCTGCCGACCGGCACATTCCAGGGTGCTGGACTACCTACTGAAGGACGCACTGAAGCTCGGTGCAGCCACAGCAAAGGCTCTGTGGCGAAGGAGCACATTCTCGTGTCCTGCTGGTACTGGACACTGAAGGGCCGAGTCCTGTGTAACAGACTCTCAACCACTTCACGTGCTCATTGTATAAGGAGGGACCAGGAGTGATGTTACTGAACCATGTACCGATCCAAGCCCTCAGGTCATCGAATTTCCAAGCGCACTGATGCAGACATTCAATCTATGGCGTGTGTGCGAGGTGTTGAGTGATTTTTGAAAACGGGTGTAACATGACGACGTGGGATGGACGAAATATATCGCGGAGTTATGGGATCAGCCACAGTCACATTGAATGGCGGAGAAGGCTCTAACGAATCACAGGCCTTTATCCCGCTGTTCCTTTCCTTGCGTTGAGATGCATCAAGTTATTTCACTTGGTGTTTAATTATTTAAATACAGTTCACGTGTCCTGAATTTCACGATCTTGGTTGTGTGCAATAATTCCATAATCTGATTGTTCAAGCATCCACGATGACGTCTGACCTGACTATTTCCCAACTATTATATTGAGAAGCTTTGTGCCCCATACAGAAGGAAGGATGTGCTAACCTTGGAGAGCATCCAGCGAGAGATGTACGATAATGATCCCGGGGATGAAAGGGTTAACGTATCAGGAGCGTTTCCTGGCTCTGAGACTGTATTTGCTGGACTTTAGAAGAATGGGGGAAGGGAGATCTCATTGAAACCAACCGAATATTGAAAGTCCTGCAGAGAGTGGACCTGGAGAGGATGTTTCCATGAGTGGGAGAGTCTTGGACCAGAAGGCACGTGCCTCATAATAAAAGGGCGTCCGTTGAGTACTGAGTGAGGGTAAATGTCTTCAGCCAGAAGGTGCAGGGTTCGTATAAATCATTGCCACTGATGGCTGTGGAGGCCAAGTTATCTTTCAATCGGAAATTGATAGGTTCTTGATCAAAAAGGGCTTCAAAGATTACGGGGAAAATACAGGAGAATGGGGTTCAGAGAAAAGGTAAATCAGCCATGATCGAATGGGCCCAATGGTTTCGTTCGGCTACCAAGACTAATGGCCGTATGGACTTACCGTTACCGTTGTCCTGTGAAAGGAACTCTATTGCCCTCAACTGTGAGTGCTGTTTATTTAGCACTGAAAGTAAAATAAGGTCACCCTAATTAGAGTCTATCAGGAAAACGCCCAGGACTCACGCGCTGGTATCGGTGTGATGGACTTTAATTAGATGCAGGTCTTTAATTTCATTTCAAGTGCTTCCAATATTTTCAATAATTTTCCATACATTACTGTCAGAATTTTATTAAATTGCCTTAAACAAAAACACAATATGAACATCTCTGCTCGTTTTCAGAGCGGGTTTCAGCAGAATAAAGTGTGAGACAACCGAGAGTTCTGCAAGTGGAAATCTGCCATTATCCTCTTAGTTCATGATTTGAGAAAGCGCCGTGAACGGATATTTCACCCTGTTGCTCAGCTCCTCCTTGAATTTCGTCTGGGTCGCAGCATAAATGAAAGTGTTGGTACAGCAGCTGAGGAGCTGCAGCATGAATCCAAGTTCCGTCACGATAAGTGACATTTCTCGATTATCGCTTCAGTCCAACAGAAGAAATCGAGTGTGCAGAGTGGACAGCAGGAAGGGAGACCACAGGAGGATGAGGTTTCCCGAGATCAGAAAGAGTAGAGTGATGGATTTCCTTCTGCTCTTTGTTTCGGGGTCGTTCTGGTTCTCCCCGCCGACCGAGCCCCCAAGTCCCTTGCGGATTCTGATGGTGACTAGAATGTGTCTGACGGTCAGAGCGTTAAGCGCCAGAATGATAACGAACGGGTTAGACGGGGTGATGACATAATGGAGGAATTCAGCAGGTGCCCAAACTGGGGAGAGCATGACACTGAGGGTAATAAAGCAGAACCAGGGCATTCTCATAGGTACGTACTTGTTTGTATACATGACGTACCAGAACAGGTTCTTCCCACTGAACAAGACGGTAAGTGTCTCGATAACCACTACTGCTGTCCTCTTGCTGCAGTGTTTAGTCTTCAGCTTCGGGGAACAAATGGCCACAAATCGGTCGAAAGTGAAAGTGACGGTGAACCAGACAGAACAGTCGGTGGCTACGTAGAGGAGGACGGCGTGGATGTCGCACACATGAATGTCCTGCATGTATCGAAAGGCTTGAGGGAAGACAATAGGAATCTGTTTCAGGATCAGATCGAGGACAATGACCAGCATGTCCGCCGTTGCCATGGCCACCAGGTAACGCGTGACGCCCCTGGAAAGGCCGCACTTTCCCCGAGACAGGATCACAATGGTCACCAGGTTCACTGCGAGGGCGACGAAAGCAGAGAAACATCATACCTCAGTAATGGAGCAGAACTCTCACTGTGGTGGATGATTCGCGCAGCTTGGAGACACCATCCCGCAGGCGCGCCCAACACCAATTTATAGCAATTTACAACATTCCACCAATCTGCTGCGAATCCTTTCACGCCACTCCCCTTCTAATCTTTACAGTGGCTTTCAGCCCTCTCCATTATCAGTCCTGATGCAGGTTTGCGACCCGAAACTTGGACAATTCCTTTCCCTTCATAGATGCTTCTCGACCCGCTGAGTTGTTGCAGAAGATTGTTTGCTCTTCCAGACTCCAGCATCTGCAGTCCCTTGTGTGCCCAATTTACTCTGCCTCAACGAAGTTTCGATAGACAGACAAAGACATTTACAGCAAAGAAAGATGCTCTTCTTCTGCGAATTCCGTGCCGAACATCAACAACTAACATTAATTATTTAATCCATTTGATTTCCCCACATTTCCATCAGATCTATCTCTCGATTCCACATACTGGGGGTAATTTACAGTGATGAATTAATTTTCCAAACTGCACACCTTTGGGTTCAGCACCCGGCGAAATCCCACGCGGTCACAGGGTAAACGTGCAAACTCCACACACACGACTGCGGCGTCTGAGTTTGGGATTGAATCCGTGAAGCTGGAGCAGAGAGGCATCGCCACAAATATATATGAGGTAGGTCTGATACATGCTCATGGCCACAATGAGCCGACTTTCTGAAAAGCATCCGTGCCATTGATGTTCTTATTCCTCACATTTCCGCCATAGGGGAGGGTAGGTGGCAAAGCTTAAAATAATGTCTTCAACGTGACAATACATTCGGCAACAGTCTCTTCTCTTTTCTAATTCCTCACAATACATTTGTGTCTCTCCGAGTTCTCCTAAGCTTCCGAGCAAACTGTCCCTTCAAGATTTTTAGGGCTTGTTTGTAAGAAATCTTGTTCTGCTTGAAGGCGCCAGCAGATGTGCTGTGTGCTCTATGACTCTATGAGACGCCATCATTCGGATATCTCCGACCCTTCTACCGGTTACAGTGTTCCGTCCTTCTTTATCACAATGAATGCCTTTCTCTTTGTCTTCTCCCGTGACCGCGACACTGTCATTTGCTCTCATGAAAGTCTCCATGCCTGCGATCTCTCACCCTACCGAAGCTCACCATATATGGCTTGCCGTCATCTCGAGGGCGGCCTTCTGTTGGTTACAGCCACACAATTGTCCGCTGCCCCGTTACCTCCTCACACAGCAACATCCCATCCTCGTTTACCAGTGTGGCATCCGGCAGGTTCCTTCACTTTGATGCTACTTTGGGAAAATAGCAAGGGCGGAATTTCAAATAGAAACTCCTTTGCTGAAAGCAGGCAGCACCCTCACAGCAGTGGCTGTTACAGCAGTCGATCAAAAATTAATCCACAGATTTAAAAGTCCGCCCACATGCTATCTGCACCGACCCCGCTATGAAATGGAATGCAGAGGATTACAACGAAGAGTCAGAGCCGATATCTAGTTTCTTTCAACTTACAGAAGTACCTGAATGATTTACGGTGGACACAAACCACAGGTGTACTGTTCTGTCTCGGTCGTGAACGGTAGAAATTCCCCCCAACACTCAATCAGAGCGGCGGACCGTCCCTAAAATGGTGCGTATGTTGTAACTGTACACGCGATCACGCACCATCCCGATTATGTCAAGCGGTCTTGGTCTCGACCCGCTGCGTTCCTGCAGCAGGTCGCTTGTTGCTCCAGATCTCCGCATCTGCAGTTCCCTGTGTGTCGGTGTTTGTCTTACCTGCCCGTCTGCGAGTGGTGATCCCGGGAACGGGAAGAAATGATTCCAAGCGCCCTCTTCAACCACTCCCCCTCAACTGGAATTTAAGTCGCTTGGAATGATTTATCACTATGTAATTCCCATTTTCCATTTTATCCCGAAGACATGAAGCATCATTCAAGCCGTGTCTTTATTTCTTTTTGCATTAGCGTTCTTCGGCTCTCCACCGCTCTGCTTGAACCTGAGGCGAGATGGAGCTATTCCTCGACGACCCATCCGGTAAACTCAGTGGAGTAGGTACTGGCCGGGTGTGCAAAGGACGCGAGACCAGTCTCGCAATATTTTATTGCACCGACACCCTCAGTCAATATTTAATCTCCAGATCGGAAAAGAAAAAACTGAGCTGCAAATTGCAGGCGCGGCATCGTCAGCTGAGAGTGTAGGTAGCGCACACTGTGAGCGGTTGGGTGAAAGAAAATCGATTAATACCGCAGGGAATCGGAGCCTGCGGCACAAATCGTCCGTACCGACCAAATGGCTTCACTGAGTTCGACCCGTTTGCCGGCGTTTGGCCCATAGTCCTCTGTACCTCCGATCTATGCACCGTTCCTAATGTATTTTAAACATTGTAATTGTATCTGCCTCTGCCATGTTCTCTGGCAGATTGGTCTGCACATTCAGCACCCTCGGTGCGAAATCGCCCAGGAATCGGTCAGAGCAGCAAGTTTTCACCAATACAGACAGCGGAATATATTGAACATAATGATTATTACATGTGGCCACTTGCGGAGGGAAGGCCATGTATAAATACCCGTACTGGTAATGAATGCAGGACACGATGATCTGCGATGAAAATGCCACGAAAATTCAATGTGTTCGTTAGTTAGAAACATATCAAGAAAACACCAGATTTAATAACCAGATACAGAGTCTCACCAGGAAAGCCAACAACTGCGAGAGCCGGGTAATAAATGTCCTGCACATTCAGAATGATGTCAAGTATCAGGATCTCCACTGAACGTCCTCTGTCCATCCTTTCAGCTCGTGTCTGGTGCTTACTCCTGGAGACCGCGGGCATCTGCGACTTGGGCTGAACTGAAGGTACTTATGTAGCCCTGGAACTATCTCTGCTGGCGTCATTACTGTATCAGGAGACTTTGATTAATTGCAGTGACTGAAGATATGCCTTCGATTAATTCCTTTGCACAACCAGGTGTTGTTACAGCCCAGTTTATATTTAGCCAGGGATTACACAATGGAAAGGATTGCTTCCCAAACCCCAGGGGAGATCTAGAGTTCGGCGCCGTTGTGTGAAATTAGAAACATATTTATTTGAGAATTCCGTTTCTTTGTGTGATGTCTTGGGCTTCGAGAATACCAAAAAACTTCCTGTGCAATTCTCCAAGAGGACATGAATCTCAGCTGGTGAAATTTCGTTCATGTCTTTACGTCTGTGAAACTTCCCAGAGAGCCATTGCGTTGGCTGCACTGAGCTTCAGTGCGTCCCACAGCGGGCATGCCTGTACCCTGGGATGTGCCAGTCGCCAGCAGTCCCTTACGGACATATCCTGACACTGGAAGACTCCAGTTCTTGATTAGGGTACTCTGGGAAAACGTCTGTGACCATTCATCTTATCTATGACCCCTCATGATTTTATAAACTTCAGTAAGATCACGCGTCGATCTCCTACGTTGCTCGGAAACAGGCCCAGCCTCTCCAGTCTCTCCTGAATGGTCAAGCTCTCCAGTCCCGGTAATATCCTTGAGAATCTCTTCGGCATCCTTCCCAGCTTAATGACATCATTCTCATAGCTCGGTGATCAGAAATTCACACAGTACACCAAGGGCGGTCTCACGAACGTCTTGTACAAAAGTAACATGACATCCCAGCTCTTGTACTTGGTGCTCTGACAGATGAAGGACCGTGTGCCAGATTCCTTTTACAGCGTCCTCAGCTCCCTGTCTACCCGTGACGCCACTTCAGCTAAATTCATTACGAGTACCCTCTCTGTTCTACAACAATTCCCAGGGCTCTTCCATTCCCTGTTTGAGTCGCCCCATTTGAACTTCCTAAAATGTTACACATAACACATGTCCAAGTGAATCTCCACCTGCCATTCATTTCCCATCTCCTGGTTGATCACGATCCTGACGTAATTTGAGATCATTCTCCACTGAGGTATAATGTTTCCCTACATTATTCGCCCTCGCAGTGAACCTAGTGACCATTTTGAACCTGTATCGGGGAAACTGCGGTATCTCCAAGGGAGCCACGAGTTAACTGTGACCACTGCAACGGAGGACCTGATGGTGGTTGTCCTTGATTTGATCCTGAAGCAGATTTCTATTGTTTTCTATATAGCCTTTCAAGACGTAGTGGACTGTCATCTGTGTAACATCCACACGGTCCTCCTCAACGCCGACACGGACTGTGCTGTCTGGTTCACCGTCGCTTTCACCTTCGACCGATTTGTGGCAATTTGTTACCAGAAACTGAAGACTAAACACTGCAGCGAGAGGACGGCAGCCATGGTTATCTGGACACTTACCCTCTTGTTCAGTGGGAAGAACCTGTTCTGGTACTTCATGGACACAAACGAGTACGCACTTGTGAGAATGTCCTGGTTCTGCGTTATTTCCTTCAGTGTCATGTTCTCCCTAGTTAGGGCAGCCGTTGAATTCCACCATTATGTCTTCACCCTGTATTCCCGTTCATTCTCATTCGGGTGATCAACGCACTGACCACCAGACACATTCTGGTCTCTATCAGAATTCGCAAGACACTTCAGGATCCCGTCGGTGTGGAGAGTCAGAACTACCCCGAAGTGAAGAACAGAAAGAAATCCATCACTACTCTTTCTGATATCTGGAACTTCATCCTGCGGTCTCCCTTCCTGCTGCCCAGTCTGCACACACGAATATTCCTGTTGGAGGTCGACGATAATCGAGAAATGACACTCATCGAGTACGGAACTTGGATTCATGCTGCAGCTCCTCAGCTGTTGTACCAACACTTTCATTTATGCGGCGTCCCAGACGAAGTTCAGGGAGGAGCTGAGCAACGGGGTGAAATGTCCCATCAGCGCACTTTATAACATCATGAAATAAGTGGAAAGCTGGAGATTTTCACTTGCAGATCTCCCTATTGTCTCACACTTCGTTCTGCACGAACTTGCTATGAAAAAGAGCTGAGGTGATCAGATTGAATTTTGGTTTAAGGAAATTTAATGAAATTCTAACTCCCCTGTGTGGGAAACCATTGACTATATTCGAGGATCTTGAAATAAGCTAATACCGATAATTAAACTCCATCAGATTGTTTCCAGCGCCTGAGTTTCTTGGCTTTGCCCTGATAGACTCTTATTAGAGTGACATTGCTTTGCGTTCAGTGGTAACAGAACAGCACTCACTGCTCAGCTCATCCGAGTTCCTTTCACGAGTTCCCTCCCAACCCCATTCTCCTGCATTGTCCCCGTAATTTTTGACGCACTTACTGATCAAGAACCTATCGACCTCCGCTGAAATATACGCAATGACTTGGCCTCCTCAGCCGTCTGTTGCAATAAATTCCAGAGATTACCCAAATTCTGGCTAAATAAATTCCACCTGTCAGTACCCAAGGGACGTCCATTTATTCTGAAGCTGTAACCTCTGATGCTGGCCTCTGCCACTCGCAGAAACATGCTCTCCAAGTCCGCTCCATGTAGGACTTTGAGCATTTGGTAGTATGCAATGAGATATCCCCCTCATTCATCTAAAGTCCAGCGGGTACAGGTTCAGATCCATCAAACGCTTCTCATCTGTTAAACTTTACGTCCCCGGTATCCTTGTAAATCTCCTCTGGATCCTCCCCAAGGTCAGCACATCCTTTCTTAGAAACCCAAGTCTTCTCACAATCATGTTCCGGAATATTAAGGGCACCCGTCAGCAAGGCGAATTAACCAATCAGATCAATGAATTATTGCAAACAGCCAAGTTTGTGAAATTCAGAGACCATGAATTGAATTTAAATCATTAAACACCAAGTGAAATAACTTGATCCACCTCAAAATAAGAAAAGGAACAGCCGGAGAAAGGCACCGGTCTCTTCCGAGGAATCTTCGCCATTCAATGTTATTGTGCCTGATAGCATAAATCTGGGATATTTTCTGCCCAACCAACTTCGTGAGGTCGACCCATTCACAAAAATCACTCAACACCTCGCACACACGCCACCGTTGAATGTCTTCATCTCTGCACTTGGAAATTCGACGAACTCAGGGTTTGGATCGGTACGAGGACTGGGTTATTACAGCTGTTACATAAACATAGTTGAAGGATGGGTAGCACTGGCAACTCAATGTTCCTGGATACATTTGCCACAGGCGTGAGAAGGGTGGAGGTGAGAGTGGAAGGGAAGCTGCGTTTTTCATGACCGAGAACATCACTGCGTTTCTTAGAGATGAGATTTCTGGCATTTGTCCAGTGAGGGTCTGTGAATGAAAATTAGAAATGAGAAGGGAGTGATCACATTGTTGGGATTGTGCACTTGGCTCCTGAGAATTCAGTGGGACTTATAGCAACAAATATGTTGGGAAGTCGCATATTGCTGTCTGGATAAGTATGGGGGACTATGATATCGTGGCTATTACTGAGACGTGGCTGACGTCAGGAGAGGAGTGGATATTGAATTTTCCTGGTTTTCGGTGTTTAAAGAGGGACAGGGAAGGGGGGAGAAGAGGGGGAGGGGTGGCGATACTGGTCAGGGACACTGTTACGGCTGTGGAAAAGATGGATGTTGTAGAAAGATCATCTCAAGAGTCCGTATGGGTGGAGTTAAGGAACAAGAAAGGAGCAGTTACTCTACTAGGAGTATTCTACAGGCCCCCCGGTAACAGTAGAGATATAGAGGAGCAGATTGGCAGGCAGTGTTTGGAGAGAAGCAGAAATAACAGGGGTATTATAATGGGAGACTTCAACTTCCTAAATATAGACTGGAACCTGCTTAGTGCCAAAGGTTTAGATGGGACATAATTTGTTAGGTGTGTCCAGGAGGGATTCCTGACGCAGTATGTTGACAGGCCGACTAGAGGGAATGCCATGTTAGATCTAGTTTTAGGAAATGAACCGGGACAGGTGAAGGATGTATTGGTGGGTGAGCATTTGGGGGACAGTGACCATTGCTCCATAAACTTTAAAATTGTCATGGACAGGGACAGGTGCAGATAGGACAAGAGGTTTTTCAATTGGGGAAGGGCTAACTACGAGGCTATAAGGAGAGAACTTGGGAGTGTAAATTGGGATGTCCTTTTTGAAGGAAAATGTACCATGGGGATGTGGTCGATATTCAGGGATCTTATGCAGGATGTTAGGGATAAATATGTCCCGGTGAGGCAGAGAAGGAATGACAGGGTGAAGGAACCGAGGGTGACGAGAGAGGTGGAACGACTTGTTAGGGAGAAGAAGGTAGCATACGTGAGGTATAAGCATCACGGTTCAGACAGGGCCCGTGAGGAATATAGGGTAGCGAGGAAGGAACTTAAGAAAGGGCTGAGGAGAGCAAGAAGGGGACATGAAGAGGATTTGGCTAGCAGGGTTAAGGAAAATCCCAAGGCCTTTTTCAAGTACGTGAAGGGTAGGAGGATGGCGAGGGTGAAGGTAGGTCCGATTAAGGACAAAGGTGGGAGAATTTGCCTGGAGGCGGCAGAAGTGGGAGAAGTTCTGAATGAGTACTTCTCTTCGGTATTCACCAGGGAGAGGGGTCTTGATGATGCGGAAGGGAGTGCTGGTAAGGGTAATGTTCTCGAGGTTGTTGATATCAAGAGAGAGGATGTGTTGAAGTTGTTAAATAATATTAAGACAGACAAATCTGCGGGGCCTGACGGGATTTTTCCCCAGGGTGCTTCGAGAGGCTAGGGAGGAGGTTGCTGAACCGCTGGTAAGGATCTTTGAGTCCTCGTTGTCTACGGGGGTGGTGCCGGAGGATTGGAGGGTTGCGAATTGTGATCCCCTTGTTCAAAAAAGTTAATAGGGATAGGGCAGGGAATTATAGACCGGTGAGTCTCACGTCTGTGGTGGGTAAGCTGTTAGAAAGGATTCTCAGGGATAGGATTTATGAACACCTTGAGAATCATGGACTGATTAGGGACAGCCAGCATGGCTTTGTGAAGGGAAGATCTTGCCTCACAAGCCTGATAGAGTTCTTTGAGGAGGTGACCAGGATGATTGATGAGGGCAGTGTGGTGGATGTGGTTTACATGGACTTTAGTAAGGCATTTGATAAGGTTCCTCATGGTAGGCTTCTTCAGAAGGTCAGAGGCCAAGGGATCCAAGGAAGCTTGGCTGTATGGATTAGGAATAGGCTTGCATGTAGAAAGCAGAGGGTTGTGGAGGAAGGAGTGACTCGGATTGGAAGGCAGTGACTAGTGGTGTCCCGCAGGGATCGGTTCTAGGACCTCTACTTTTTGTGATATTTATAGATGACTTAGATGAGGGGGTGGAGGGCTGGGATCGTAAGTTTGCGGACGACACTAAGAAAGGCGGTATTGTGCATAGTGTGGAGGTCTGTCGGAGCTTACAGAGGGATATTGATAGGATGCAGAGCTGGGCTGACAAGTGGAAGATGGAGTTCAATCCGGAGAAGTGTGAGGTGGTACACTTTGGAAGGACAAACTCCATGGCAGAGTACAGGGTAAACGGCAGGGTACTTGGCAGTGTGGAGGAGCAGAGGGATCTGGAGGTTCATATTCACAGTTCATTGAAAGTTGCCTCACAGGTGGAAAGAGCAGTTAAGAAAGCCAATGGGATGTTGGCTTTCATAAATCGCGTGATTGAGTTTAAGAGCCGCGAGGTGATGATGCAGCTTTACAAAACTCTAGTTAGGCCACACTTAGAGTACTGTGTTCAGTTCTGGTCGCCTCATTATAGGAAGGATGTGGAGGCGTTGGAGAGGGTGCAGAGGAGATTTAGCAGGATGCTGCCTTGATTGGAAAGTATTGAATATGAGGAGAGGCTTAAGGTGCTAGGGATTTATTCACTGGAAAGGAAGAGGATGAGAGGAGACATGATCGAGGTATATAAAATATTGAGAGAAATAGATAGAGTAGACAGTCAGCTCCTCCTTCCCAGGGCACCAATGCTCAAGACAAGAGGTCATGGCTTTAAGGTTATGGGTGGGAGGTTCAGGGGAGATGTCAGAGGGAGGGTTTTCACCCAAAGAGTGGTTGGTGCATGGAATGCACTGCCTGGGGTGGTGGTGGAGGCAGATACATTGAACAGGTTCAAGAGCTTGTTGGATAGGCATATGGAGGGAATGCGGGAGGATGGGGTTAGGTAGTGTGAGGGTGGTCTGATGGACGGCACGACACGGTGGGCCGAAGGGCCTGTTTTGTGCTGTATGGTTCTATGGTTCTATGGATAATGGGTTTCCAATAGTCGGTGATTTTAACTTCCATAATATTGACTAGCGCTGTCATTGTGTTTGGTTGTACTGGAAGCTATTAAATGTGCCCAGGATAGATTTCTCATGCACAATTTCTCAGGGCCGTAGATCAGGGGAGGGGCGGGTGCGTGGTGTTGGTTGGGGGTGGTAGGGATTGGGTGGGAGACTGTCGGAGGCAGTTGACCTTTCATTGGACAATGAGGCCGATTAACTGACTAATGAATCGGTGGGGGAGAAGTTTGTACCAGTGATCATAATTCCGTTGGTTTAAACATCGAATGTGAACAGAGAGGACTGGTCTGCATGTTAATCTCCTACACCAGGGAAAAGCTAATTTTCATGGCATTAGAGAAGAACTTGCAAAAGGTGATTGGGAGAAGCTGTTTGCAGGTTAAGGGATATCTGGCAAGTGGGGCGCTATTAAAAGTGAAATAGGGAGGGTTCAGGGCTACCATGTTCCTGTTAGTGTGAAGGGCGGGGCTGGCAGGGTTAGGAAAACATAGATGTCGCGGGATATTGGGACTCTGATGTGGGATACGAAGGAGGCACCTCAGGTACAGACGGTTGGGATTAAGCAAATCCCTCGAGGAGCATAAGGGATGTAGGATTACAGTTAATAGCAAATCAGGAGGGCAATAACAGAACGTGAGTTAGCTCTGGCAGATAATAAAGAATCTGAAGCGATTCGAGAAGGAAATTACGTGCAAGAGATTCACAAAGGAGTGAATAGGTCTCCAAAATGTTCAATGTGGTCATCTATTTGTGGCGCCACAGGAGTTTGGGAGTGGTGCGAAATGATTCTTTCCCATCTTTTGTTACCGTGGAGAAGGTCCTGGAACCTAGGGAATTCAGTGAAGAGAATAAAATGTCTGTACTACGAAAGAGGAAGTTCTGGCAGCAGTGAAGTGAATAAAGGTGGATAAATACTCGGGCCCACACCAAGCGTATCCAAACATACTGTGGGAAGGCAGGAAATATATTGCTGGGGCCCTTTCAGAACTAATCGTATGAAGGTTAGCCTTGGATTAGTTGCCGGAAAGCAGGAAGGTAGTTAATACTGAGCCGTTATTTAACAAGGATCTAATGGGCAAGCCGGAGAACCGCAGGTCTGTGAGTCTAACATTACGGGCAGGAAGGTTTCCTAACATGATTCTGAGAGACAAGATCCATCTGTATTTAGAAACATGAGGACTGAGTATGGATGTTAAACATGGTTTTGTATGTGGGAAATTATGCCTCACAAATTTGATCGAATAATTTGAAGAGGAGGCCATGACGTTTGACGAGATCAGGGCGTCAGCAAGGCCTTTGATGTGATCACGCATGGCAAACTAGCCCGGCAGGCGTCAGAGGGTGGTAGTGGAGGTTTGTGCTTCAGAAGGAAGGCCTCCGACAGGTGGTGTGCCAGCGGGAGCGGTATTCGTTCCTTTGTTGTTTCATATGTATATCAATGATCTGGATGAGAATGCAGGCGGCATGATTAACGTATTTGCTGATGAAACCAAAATTGATGTTATAGCCGATGATATCACAGTTGTCGGCCAGCGCACAAAAATAATGGGATGGTTTCGGGGTCAGATATCAAAACTCCCGTGTCATTGTTTCGGAAAAACATCCAAGCACTTAACTTTAGAAATGATAAAAATGTTGGCTGTTGACCAAATAAAGTGTGTGGGGACAGGTGGTGGTGAACACAACCTTGTACTCCTCAACGCTGCTGCTGTAGAGCTGGTCGACAGCTTCAGGTTCCTTGGCATCCACATCACCATCATCCTCAGCTGGTCCTTCCTTTCTGCTGTGGTGTTCAGGAAATCCGAGAAGTTGAGAAGATTCGGCTTGTCCAGGATGATTCTCTCGAATATGTAGATATGAGCTTTAGGAAGTATCCTGATGTGTTATGTATCAGCCTTGTATGTCACCTGCTTAGCTCTGCCCTGACGGAACCTGCAGAAAGCAGGAAACACTGCCCAGTCCGTCACTGGCACGTCACTTCCTTACATCTTGTCGGCCTTCACGGTGCGTTGCTTGAGGAAGGATGACAGGATTGTCAAGGATGCTTGTCACCCTAGCAATCCACTTACTCTCTTCTAGCTTCCAGGAGATGATACAGGAGCTTATAAACGCCGACGTCCAGATTCAAGAAAAGATTCCTCCCTATTGCTGTCAGACATCTGAACTAATCACCTTATTCACATCCCCTTCCCAGTGGTGCCGCTACGTTCTCGGACTCTTAACTCTGCCTCGTCTGTTACGTTCGTTTCAGCAATTCTTTTTTCTATACTTCAGTTCCACTACAATCTTTGCACCTTTCTTTTATTTTGTGATATTCGCTGAATTCATTTTTGTATTAATTATTACCATGTTTGCTGTTTACTCTGTGACCTTCACGTAAGCAAGGAATTTCGTTGTAACCTGGTGGAAATGACGCTGCGCCAATCTGATATAATCTGATTTGATCTGTATAGTGGAGAGTGAAGCGGATTTTCTAAGATGACAACAGGATCTGGCTCAACCAGTGGGTGGGTAATGAATGGCAGATGGAATTTCACTCGGATAATTGTGCTGTGCTTCAGTTTGGTAAGTTCAACCAGGGGAGGACTCACACCAGGAATTGCAGTGGCTTGAGAAGCGTTGTACAACATAGAGGTGCACTCGCGATTAGTTTAGGTAAAGTGGCGTCATTGGTAGACGGCGCTCAAGAAGGCGTTTGGACTCTGGACTTCATCCGTCAGGCCACTGAGCACAAGACCTGGGACGTCATTTTACTTCTGTACAAGACGTTAGCGAGAGCGCACTTGAAGTATTGTCTGAACTTCTTGTCATCTCGCTGTAAGAAGGATGTCATTAATCTGGAAAGTGTGCCGATGAGATTTGCAAGTATGTTACAGGGTTTGGAGCGCTTGACCTATCAGGAGACACTGGATTGGCTGGGGCTGTTTCAATGGAGCGTAGGAGTCCGAAAGCTGATCTTACCGAGGTTTATACAATCATGAGGGGTATAGATAAGGTGAATAGTCACAGACGTTTTCCGAGAGTCAAGGAATCAAGAACTGGTGGTCTTCCAGTGTCAGCAATGTCTGTAACAGAATGATACCGACTAGCACATTACAGGGTGCTGGAGTACCTGCTGAAATACGAGCTCTCGTTCGGTGCAGCCGCCGAAAAGTCTGTGTGGGAAAGGAGCACAGTCTCGGGTCCTTCTGACACGGACACTGAAGTGTCGAGTCTTGTGTTACAGCCGCTCAAACACCTTACGTGCTGGTTGTTTAAGTAGAGAATAGGAGTGGTGTTAATGCACCATGTACCGATCCAAGCCCTCAGGTCATCGAATTTCCAAGCGCACAGATGAAGAGATTCAATATGTGGCGTGTGGACGAGGCGTTGAGTGGTTTTTGTAAATGGGTTTGACATGAAGACGTGGGATGGGTGGAATATCTCGTGGAGTTATGGGATCAGCCACAATCACCTTGAATGGCGGGGAAGGCTCGCATGAATCCCAGGCCTTTATCCCGCTGTTCCTTTCCTCGAGGTGGATCAAGGTATTTCACTTGGTATTTAATTGTTTAAATGCAGTTCACGTCTCCTGAATTTTACAATCTTGGTTGTGTGCAATAATTCATTCATCTGATGCCTAAGTCTGCCCTGACTATTTCCCAAACATTGTTGTGAGCAGTGTTGGGCCCCATACCGAAGGAAGAATGTGCCGACCTTGGAGAGGATCCAGAGGACATTTACGAGAATGATCCCGTGGATGGAAGGGTTAACGTATCAGAAGCGTTTGATGACCATTGACCTGTATTTGCTGGACTTTAGATGAATGGCGGAAGGAGGGGTCTCATTGAAACCATCCGAATATTGAAAGCCCTGCACAGAGTGGACGTGTATAGGATGTTTCCACAAGTGGGAGAGTCTTGGAATAGAGGGCCAATGCTTCAGAATGAAAGGACGTCCGCTGAGGACTGCGTGAGGTGAAATTTCTTCAACCAGAAGGTGCAGGGTCCGTAGAAATGATTGACACAGACACCTGTGGAGGTCAAGTTATTTACAATCGGGGGTTGACAGGTTTTTCATCAATAGGGCTTCAAAGATTACGGGGACACTACACGAGAATAGGGTTAAGAGAAAATGTAAATCAGCCATGATCAAATGGGCCCAGTGGTTTTGTTCTGCTCCTACGTCATATGGACCTATGGTCTTAACTTTACAGCTGTCCTGTGAAAGGGACTAGATTGCCCTCAGCGGTGAGTGCTGTTCCTTTAACACTGAACTTAAAGTGAGATCACCCTAATAAGAGTCTATCAAGAAAATGCCCAGGAGCTCAGCCGCTGGACTTTAATTATGTGCAGGTCTTTAATTTTATTTCAGGTGCTTCCAATATATTCAATAATTTCCCACACAGGACAGAAAGAATTGATTAAATTCCCTTAAACACAAACACAATCTGCAATTTTCCACTTCTTGCATGATGTTAGAACTTCGTCTGGGTCGCGGCATAAATGAAAGTGTTGGTACAGCAGCTGAGGAGCTGCAGCATGAATCCAAGTTCCGTCACAATTAGAGATATTTCTTGATTATCGCTTAAGTCCAACACAATAAATCGAGTGTGCAGAGTGAACACCAGGAAGGAAGACCACATGAGGATGAGGTTACCCGAGGTCAGAAAGAGTAGGGTGATGGATATCCTTCTGCTCTTTGCTTCGGGATCGTTCTGGGTCTACCCACCGACAGAGACCCGAAGTGTCTTGCGGATTCTGATGGTGACTAGAATGTATCTGACGGTCAGTGCGTTGAGCACCAGAATGAAAACGAACGGGATACACGGGGTGATGACATAATGGAGGAATTCAACGGTTGCCCAAATTGGGGAGAGCATGACATTGAGGGTAATAAAGCAGAACCAGGGAATTCTCATAAGTACGCACATGTTTGTATACATGAAGTGCCAGAACAGGTTCTTCCCACTGAACAAGACGGAAAGTTTCCCGATAACCATACTGCCGTTCTCTCGCTGCAGTGTTTCGTCTTCAGTTTCTGGCAACCAGTGGCCACAAATCGATCACAAGTGAAAGCCGCAGTGAACCAGACAGAAGCGTCGCTGGCTGCGTAGAGGAGGACGGCGTGTATGTTGCACACATGGATGTCCTGCACTTATCGAAAGGCTTGAGGGAAGAAAATCAAAATCTGCTTCAGGATCATATCAAGGAAAATGACCAGCAGGTTCGCCGTTGCCATGGCCACCAGGTAACGTGTGACGCCCTTGGAGAGACTGCACTTTCCCCGAGACAGGATCACAATGGTCACCAGGTTCACTGCGAGGGCGAAGAACGCAGAGAAACATTATATCTGAGCAATGGAGCAGATCTCTCACTGTCCAGTTTCATTGGAAAACTGGAATCCTTAGATAAATATGTTTTTTTAAATTTAACACAATGGCGCCGAATTCAGATGTGCGCTGGGGTTTGGGAGGCAATCCTTTTCATTGTGCAATTCCTGGCTAAATATAACCTGGTCTGTTCCAACACCGGGTTGTGCAAAGAAATTAACCGAATATATCTCTTCAGTCACTGCAATTGGTCAAAGACTCCTGAGGCACCAATGATGCCAGCAGAGATTTCTCCAAATTTACAGAAGTACCTTCATTTCAATCCCAGGAGCAGGTGTCAAAGGTTTACAGGAGTAAGCACCAGGCAGAAGCTGAAAGGATGGATGGAGGACGTTCAGTACAGAACCAAATAGTTGGCACCATTATAGATATGCAGGAGATTTATTACCCGTTTCTTGCTGTTCTTGATGTTCCTGCTGAGGGTCTCCGTCTAGTTATTAAATCTAGTGTTTCATTAATATATGTCGTAAATAACTATCACATTATGTTTTCGGGGCGTTTTCATCGTGGATAATCGTGTATGGCATTCATGACCTGAATAATTATTTATACACGGCCTTCCCGCCGCAAGTGGCCACATTTAGTAAGCATTATGTTCAGTGTATTCAGCTTCCTGTATGTGCGCTCTCCACACTCTCCGCTGACGGTGCCGCGCCTACAATTTGCAGCTCATGTTTCCTCTCGCAATCTGGACATTAAATCTTGAACGAGGTGGTCTTTGCAATAAAATGTGTGCGAGAAGGATCGCACGTTCTTTGCACTGGTGCACTGCGTCATTCTGGTACTTCGGTACGTTTAAAATAACTGGATCATCCTCTGCTGCCCCGTTTCATGCCGGGGTCAGAGCTGATACCACTGTGAGCCGAAATTTAAGAACTGTGGATTGATTTTTGATGGACTGTTGTTACAGCCGGTGCTCTGAGCTGTGTGCTCGCTGCCTTCACCGAAGTGTTTTGTTTTTGAAGTTCCGACCCTGTTAATTTTGAAAACAAGCTGCAAAGTGAAGGAACCTGCTGCATGCCACACTTGCAAGGAGGATGGGATGTTGCTGTGTGAGGAGGAAACGCGGCAGCACACAACAGGGTGCTGTATCCAATAGAAGGCCGCCCTCGAGATGAAGTCAGACCATGTGTGGTGAGCTTCGGAAGTGTGAGAGATCTCAGCAATGGAGACTTTCCTGAAAGCAAATGACAGTGTCGTGGTCCCAGTAAAAGGTACAGAGCAAGGCAGCCATTGTCATAAATAACGAGGCTGCTCTGTAAACAGTGGAAGGGTCGGAGATATCTGAATTCTGGTGCCTCATCGAGTCACAGACACACACGACACATATGCTGACGCCATCAACCAGAACAAGTTTTCTTTCAAGCACACCCTGGATATCTTAAAGGGACTGTTTGATCAGCAGCTTGGGAGAACTCGTAGAGACACAAATTTAGCGAGAGCAATAATGCAGCAAAATGTTGGCTAATATTTTATCTGGTTAAAGACTTTGGTTCAGCATTCGCACCTCTCCACTCCTATCGTGTGAATGTGAGGAATTGTTGAGTCAGTGAAAGGTCGGCTCGTTGTGGCCGTGAGCGTGTATCGGCCATACCTCATATACAATCGTGGCGCTGCCTCACAGTTCCAACGGCATGAGCTCAATCCCAACCTCGGTCGCTGTCGTCGTGTGTGTGGAGTTTGCACGTTCTCCTTGTGACCGCGTGGGATTCCCCCGAGTGCTCCGGTTTCATTCCATAGACATGCCGGTTGGAAAATTAATTGATTACTGTAAATTACCCCCTCCCCCGCAGTATGTGGAAAGTACAATGAGCTGATGGGAAGGTGGGGAAATGTAATTGATTAAAGAATTAGTGTAAGTGGGTGCTTGATATTCGGCACGGACATTCTGGGCGAAGAACCCGTTCCTATGCTGTATCGGTCTATGAATATGTATCGACATTTAGTTGAGGCAGAGTCAACTGGTCAAACAAGGGAGTGCAGATTCTGGAATCCGGAGCAACAAAGAATCTTCTGGTAGAACTCAGCAGGTCGTGCAGCATCTATGGAGAGAAAGGAATTGTTTACGATTCGGGTCGAATACCAGCATCAGGACTGAGAGCGGAGAGGTGTGATGGCCAGTATAAAGAGGAGAAGGGAAGGGGAGAAAAAGGATTGTGAGGGGACTGGTTGAATGTTGTAAATTGCTTTAAATTGGTGTTGAGCAAGCCTGCGGATGGCATCTCCAAGCTGCCCGATCTGGATTAAGTGGGAAAATCGGCCGAAGCATGGCAGATAGAATTTCACTCGGACAAGTGCAAAGTGTTTGTTAAGTGAAACCAGGTCAGAACTTGTACAGTAAACGGCAGGGCCCTGGAGAGTGTTGTAGGACCGAGACACCTCTGGGTACAAGTACATTGTTTCCTGAAATTAGCAGCACAAGTGGACAGTGTGAAGGTGGTATTAGACGTGCATGTTTTTATCATTGAGTGCAGGGGTCCATCACGTCACATTGTACAACAACAACGGTTAAAAGACATTTGGATAAGTACACGGACAGGAGAGGTTCGGAGGGATGTGGGTCCAAGAAGGGCAAGTGGGATTAGCTTAGATGGGCACCTTGGTCTGCACGGACGAGTTGGGCCAAAGGTCTGTTTCTGTGACTCGATAACTGCACAGGTCTCGGTTGAGTTTATGGTCAAACGTGCAGTAAAGAACTTACTTGCAGCAGCATCACACAGATACAGCATCACATAAGCAATATTCTAAAGAGAAACAATTTATGCATTAATTATGCACAATTTTTATAAGAAAGGACAGAATTCAAACAATAAAAGGTTCACTTCAGTACAAAGTGATCACGATGTTGCTGTACTGCAGTGATTGGGGCTGTGCCGGTGGGAGGATGTCAATCAGCTGGTAAGGGTGCAGGAAAGATTCACAAAGATGTTAACCGGTTTGATATGCTGGGGCTATCTTCCCTCAAGCATAAGAGGCATAGTGGTGACCTGATAGAGGTTTATAATATCATAAGGGGGAGAGATAAGGTGGATAAATGAGTGGAAGATAGAGGGATATGGGCATTCTATAGGTAAGAATGAATAGCTATGTCGGCACAACATTGTGGGTAGAAGGGCTTGTTCTGTGCTGTACTCTTCTATGTTCTATGTACAATGTTTCGCTGCTTTCTTCGCCCTCGCTGTGAACCTGGTGACCATTGCAATCCTGTCTCGGGGAGACTGCGGCCTCTCCAAGGGCGTCACGAGTTACCTCATTGCCATTGCAACGGTCGACCTGCTGGTCATTGTCCTTGATATTATCATGAAGCAAATTGCTATTGCTTTCAATAAAGCATTTCGAGACGTGATGGGCATTCATGTGTTCAACATCCCCGCCGTTCTCCTCTACTCCGCCACAGACTGTTCTATCTGGTTCAAAGTCGCTTTCACCTTCGACCAATGTGTGGCCATTTGTTGCCAGAAGCTTAAGACTAAAAACTGCAGCGAGATGACGGCAGCAGTTGTTATCGGGACACTCACCGTCTTTTCAGTGAGAAGAACCTGTTCTGGTAATTCATGTATACAAACAAATACGCACTTATGAGAATGCACTGGTTCCGCGTTATTACCTTCAGTTTCATGTTCTCCCCACAATATGCAGCCGTTTAATTCCTCCATTATGTCTTCACTCCGTGTATCACGTTCGTTCACATTCCGGTGCTCAACACACTGAACGTCAGATCTGTTCCCGTCACTTTCATAATCCGCAACAAACTCCGAGGCCCGGTCGGCGGGGAAAGCCAGAACGCCCCCAAAGCGAAGAGCAGGAGGTAATCCATCGCTCTACTCTTTCTGATCTCGAGTATCCTCCTGTGGTCTCCCTTCTTGGTGCCCACTCTGCACACTTCAGTTATCCTGTTGGACGTAGACGATAATCGACACATGTCACTCATCATGACGGAACTTGGATTCATGCTGCAGCTCCTCAGCTGTTGTACCAACACTTTCATTTATGCCGCGTTCAGGGCGGAGCTGAGCAACGGGGTGAAACATCCTTTCAGCGCGCTTTCTAACATCATGAAATAAGTGGAAACCTGGAGATTTTCACTTGCAGAACTCCCTGTCGTCTCACACTTCATTCTGCACAAACTTGCTCTGAAAAAGAGATGAGATGTTCAAAATGAGTTTGTGTTTAAGGCAATTTAATAATGTTCTAACTCTCCTGTGTGCGAAATCGTTTACTATATTTGAACCTCTTGAAAAGAACTAATGCCAATAATTAAACTCCATGAGACGGATTCCCAGCGCCAAAGCTCCTGGGCTTTGCCCTGACAAACTCTGATTACAGTGATCTTGATCTTGCTTTAAGTATTGTGGTAAAGCAAGAGCCCTCATCGCTCAGCTCATCCGAGTTCCTTTCACGAGTTCCTTCCCAACCCCATTCTCCTGCAATATCCCTGTAATCTTTGGCGCACTTACTAATCAAGAACCTATCAATCTCTACTTGAAATACACGTAATGTCTTGGCCTCCGCAGCCGTCCGTGGCAATAAATTCCACAGTTTACATATCTTCTGGAGGAAGAAATTGAAAATCACTCAGGACCCAAGGGATTGTCAGTTTATTCTGAGTCTGTGCCCTCTGATGTTGGACTCTCCCACACTTCGAAACATCTTCTCCAAGTCCGCTGCATGCAGCAATTTGAATATTTGGTAGGTTTCAATGAGATATCCCCCTCATTCTTCTAAATCCAGAGAGTACAGGCTGAGATCCATCAAACTCTTCTCATGCGTTAAACCTTTCATCCCCGGCATCCTTGTAAATCTCCTCTGGATCCTCTCCAAGGTCAGCACATCCTTCCTTCGGTATGGGACCCAAAACTTCACGCAATCATGTTTCGGAAATATTAAGGGCAGACGTCAGCAAGGTGAATTAACCAATCAGATCAAGTAATTATTGCGCACACCTAAGGTATGAAATTCAGGAAACGTGAACTCCATTTAATTCATGAAACACCAAGTGAAATAACTTAATCCACCGGAACATAAGGAAATCAACAGCAGGCGAAATGCGCCGGACTCTCCAGAGGCAGCTTCGCCATTCAATGTGATTGTGGCTTATCCCATAACCCGGATATTGCCCGCTCATTTAAAGTCGTCACGTTCCACCCATTTACAAAAATCACTCAACACCTCGCACACATGCCACAGTTGAATGTCTTCATCTCTGCACTTGGAAATTCGAAGAACTTAGGGTTTGGATCGGTACGGGGACTGGGTTATTTCAGTTGTTACATGAACGTAGTTGAGGATGGGAAGGACTGGCATCTCAATGTTCTGGAATACATTTGCCACAGGCGTGAGAAGGGCGGAGGTGAGTGTCGAAGGGAAGTTTCGGTTTTCATGAGGGAGAACATCACTGCGTTTCTTAGTGATGAGATTTCTGGCATCTGTCCAGTGAGACTCTGTGAATGAAAATTAGAAATGAGAATGGAGTGATCATTTTGCTGGGATTGTGCTCCTGGCTCCAGAGAAATCAGCAGGACTTATATCAACAAGGATATCGATAAATCGCAGATTGCTGAAAGGATAACGGGATTGCAATAGTCTGTGATTTTAATTTACATAATATTGTCTTTCATCGTGTTTGGATGGACTCGAAACTATTAAGTATGCCCAGGAAAGCTTTCTCATGGAATAGGCATATGGCCGTACATCAGGGGAGGGGCGGGTGGGTGCTGTTTCTGGGCTTGGTAGGGAGTGGGTGGGAGGCTGTCGGAGGCAGTTGAAATTCCATTGGGAAATGAGGCTGGTTAAGTGACTGATGAATCAGTGGGGGAGAATTTTGGACCAGTGACATAATTCCTTTGGTTTTAAAATCGGATGTAAACAGATAGGACAAGTCAACATGTTAATCTCCAACACCAGGGCAAGGCTAATTTTGATGGCATAAGACAAGAACTTGCAAAGGATGATTGGGAATGTCTGGCAAGTGGGGCGCTTATAAAATTGAGATAGGGAAAGTTCAGGGATATCAGGTTCCTGTTAGATGAAGAGCGGGGATGGCAGCGTTAGGGAATCCTGAATGTCAAAGGATATTGAGACTCTGATGTGGGATATGAAAGAGGCATATCAGGTATTGACAGTTGGGATTAAGCAAATCCCTCGAGCAGTATAAGGATGTAGGATTACAGTTAAAATCAAATCAGGAGGGCAAGAATAGAACGTGAGTTAGGTCTGGCAGATAAAGAAGTATCGGAAGTAATTTGAGAAGGAAATTACGTGCAAAAGATTCACAAGGGAGTAAATATATCTCCTAAATGATAAACGTGGTCATCTATTTGTGGAGCAACAGGATGTGGGAGTGGTGTGAAATGAGGATTCCTCATCTGCAGTTACCGTGGAGAAGGTCATGGAACCTAGGGAATTCAAGGAAGAGAATAAAATATCTGCAGTACCAAAGAGGAAGTTCTGGCAGTCACAAAGTGCATAATGGTGGATAAATACCCGGGCCCTCACGAAGTGTATCCAAGTGTATTGTGGGAATCCAGGGAAGATATTGCTGGGGCCCTTTCAGAACTAATTATAAAATGGTTAGCCTTGGATTAGGTACCGGAATAAACAGGAAGGTCCTTCATGTTGTAGGGTAGGGCTTTATGGGCAAGCCGGAGAACTACAGGCCGGTGAATCTAACATCACGGGCAAGAGGGTTTCCTGACAGGATTCTGAGAGACAAGATCCATGTGCATTTAGAAACACTAACACTGATTTCGCATGGTCATCATGGATTTGTGTGTGGGAAATTATGTCTCATAAATTTGATTGACTTTTTTGATGAGGTGGCCATGACGGTGTGACGAGGCAGGGCGTTAGCAAGGCCTTTGATGAACTCACGCATGGCAGACTAGCCCAGCAGGAGTCAGAGGGTGGTAGTGGAGGGTTGTGTTTCAGAAGGGAGAACTGTGACAGCTGGGGAGCCACCGGGAGCGGTATTCGTTCCTGTGTTGTTTCTCATTTATATCTATGATTTGGATGAGAATGTAGGCAGCTTTGTTTAAAGTACTTGTTGATGAAAGCAAAATTGACGCCAGGGCCGATGATATCACTGTTGTAGGCCTACTCAAGAACAATGATGAGATGGGTGAAGGGAAAGATGTCAAAACTCTCGTGTCAAGCTCTCCGAACAACATCCTAGCACTTAACGTCAGAAAGATAAAAATATTGCGGTGTGTGTTGTGAGGGGTGGTCGTGAGCACAACACTGTCCTCGTCAACACTGCTGCTGTAGAGCTGGTCGACAGCTTCAGAGTCCTTGGCATCCACATCGCCAGCATCCTCAGCTGGTCCCATCACAATGATGCGGTGATCAGAAATCTGAGAAAATGAGAAGATTCGGCTGGTCCAGGAAGATTATGTCCAATATGTACAGATATGCTTGAGGAAGTATACTGATGTGTTACATCTCAGCCTGGTATGGCACCTGCTCTGCTCTGCACTGAGTGAACCTGCAGAGAGCGGTAATCACTGCCCAGTCCGTCAAGGCTCGTCACGTCCGTCCATATAGTCCGCCTTCACCGTGAATTGCTTCAGGAAGGATAACAGTATCGGCAAGGATGCCTGACACCGTGGGCATCCCCTTTCTCTCTCCTACCTTCCAGGGGAAGGTGAAGCAGCTTGAAACCGCGGACGTCCAGATTCAAGAGCATATTCCTCCACACTACTGTCAGACTCCTGAACCAATCACCTCTCTCACTTCCCCTTCCCGGTGGTGCTGCCACGTTCTGGGACTCTTAACTCTACCTCTTCTGTTATCACTTCAGCAGATATTTGCACGACTTCACCTTCCACTACAATCTTTGAACCTTTCTTTAATTTTGTGATATTCGCTGAATTGATTGTTGTGTTAATTATTATCATGTTTTCTGTTTACTTTGTGACCTTCACACAAGCAAGGAATTTCGTCGTAACCTGGTGGAAATGAAGCTGCGCCAATCTGATATGATCTGAATTGATCTGAAAAGAGAAGCGGATTATCTGAGACAACGACAGGATCCAGATCAACCAGTGGGTGTGTCATGAATGGCAAATGGAATTTCACTCGGACAATTGTGATGTGCTGCATTTTTGTAAGTTCAACCAGGGGAGGACACACAGGTAATGGCAGAGGCCTGGAAAGTGTTGCACAACATAGAGGTGTACTCACGATTAGTTTAGGTAAAGTGGCGTCATTGGTAGACGGCACTGAAGAAAGTATTTGGCACGCTGGCCTACATCTGTCAGGGCATTGAGCACAAAAGCTGGGACGTCGTGTCGCTTTATAGCAAGACGTTAGTGAGAGCGCACTTGGAGTACCGTGTGAATTTCTTGTCACCGAGCTATAAGAAGGATGTCACTGAGCTGGAAAAGAAGCCGAAGAGATTTGCAAGGATGTTACCGGGACTAGAGGGCTTGACCTATCAGGAGAGACTGGAGAGTCTGGGGCTGTTGCAAGGGAGCGGAGCAGGACGACGGATGATCTTCCCGAGGCGTATAAAAATCATGATGTGCATAATAAGGTGAATGGTCACAGGAGATTTCCTAGAGTCGGAGAATCAGGAAATGGAGGACTTCCAGTGTCAGGAAATGTCTGTAATGGAATGATACCCACTGGCACATTTCAGGGCGCTAGATTACCTGCTGAAGGACGCACTGAAACTCGGTGCAGCCACCGCAAAAGCTCTGTGGGGAAGGAGCACAGTATCGGGTGCTGCTGACACTGGACACTGAAGGGCAGAGCCTTGTCTAACAGCCTCTCAGACTCTTCAGGTGCTCATTGTTTCAGGAGGGAACAGGAGCGGTGTTCATGCAGCATGTACCGATCCAAGCCCGAGCGTTATCGAATTTACGAGCGCAGAGATGAAGACATTCGATTTGTGGCTTATGTATGATATGTTGAGTGATTTTTGTAAATGGGTGTAACATGACGACGTGGGATGGGCGGAAAATATCGCGGAGTTGTGGGATCAGCCACAATCACATTGAATGGCGGAGAAGGTTCGCATGAATCCCAGGCCTTTCTCCCACTGTTCCTTTCCTCGCATTGAGGTGAATCAAGTCATTTCACTTCAGTTTAATTATTTAAATGCAGGTCACGAGCCATGAGTTTCACAATCTTGGCTGTGTGCAATAATTCCTTGATCAGATTGTTCAAGCAGTCATGATGACGTCTGCCCTGACTATTTCCCAACCATTGTTGTGAGAAGCTTTGGGCCTCGTACCTAAGGAAGGATGTGTTGACCATGGAGAGGATCCAGTGGGGATTTCCGAGAATGATCCTGGGAATGGAAGGACTAACGTACCAGGAGCGTTTAATGGCTCTGGGTCTGTATTTGCTGGACATTAGAAGAATGGTGGAAGGGGGATCTTATTGAAAGCAACCGAATATTGGAAGTCCTGCATAGAGTGGACGTGGAGAGAATGTTTCCACAAGGGGAGAGTCTTGGACCAGAAGGCAAATGCCACAGAATAAAGGTTGTCCCTTTGGAACGGAGTGAGGTGGAATTTCTTCAGCCAGAATGTGCAGTGTCTGTCCAAATCATTACCACAGACGCCTGTGGAGGCCAAGTTATTTTTCAATTGGAGTTTGATAGGTTCTTGATCAATAAGGGCTGCAAAGATTACGGGGGCCAATACAGGAGAATC
The DNA here is from genome assembly GCF_009764475.1 of Pristis pectinata. Classification (NCBI taxonomy): domain Eukaryota; kingdom Metazoa; phylum Chordata; class Chondrichthyes; order Rhinopristiformes; family Pristidae; genus Pristis; species Pristis pectinata. The sequence goes on along the minus strand of NC_067440.1, from coordinate 2,670,316 downwards.
GGTTAAGGGAAAAGGTAAATCACCCATGATCGAATAGGCCGAATGGGTTCCTTCTGCTCTTACGTCTCATGACACGATGGTCTTACCTTCACCGCTCTACCATGAAAGGAACTGAATTTTCTCAGCGGTGAATTCTGTTCCTTTACCACGGAACGTAAAGTGACGTGACTCTAATCAGATTTGATCAGGGCAACGCCCAGGAGCTCAGGCGCTGGGTATCAGTTTGATGGTCTTTAATTATCTGCAGGCCTTCAATTTTATTTCAGGTGCTTCCAAAAATGTCAATAATTTCCCACGCAGTACAGTAAGAAATTTATTAAAATGCCTTAAACACAAACAGAATCTGAACATCTCAGCTCCTTTTCAGAGCAGCGTCCTGCATAATGAAGTGTGAGTCAAGAGGTAATTCTGCAAATGAAAATCTTCCAATTTTCCACATTGCATGATGATAGAAAGCGCTCTGAAGGGATATTTCACCCCATTGTACAGCACCTCCCTGAACTTCGTCTGGGTCGCGGCATAAATGAAAGATCCAGGTTCAAACACGATGACTGAAATGTGTCGATTATCGTCGAAGTCCAACGCAATAATTCGAGTGTGCAGAGTGGATACCAAGAAGGGAGACCACAGGAGGATGAGGTTTCCCGATATCATAAAGAGTAGAGTGATGGATTTCCTTCTGCTCTTCACTTCGGGGTCGTTCTGGTTCTCTCCGCCGACCGGGCCACAGGGTCTCTTGTGGATTCTGATGGTGAGTAGAATGTGTCTGACGGTCAGCGTGTTGAGTGCCAGAATCAGAATGAACGGGATACACGGCGTGATGATATAATGGAGCAATTCAACACCTGCCCAGACTGGGGAGCGCATGACACTGAACGTCATAAAGCAGAACCAGGGCATTCTGATAAGTGCGTACTCTTTTGTTTACATGAAGTACCAGAACAGCTTGTTCGCACTGCACAAGACGGTAAGTGTCCCGATAACCATGGCTGCCGTCCTCTCGCTGCAGTGTTTATTCTTCAGTTTCTGGCAACAAATGGCCACAAATCGATCGGATGTGAAAGCAACGGTGAACTAGACAGAACAGTCCGTGGCAGAGTAGAGGAGAACGGCGTGGATGTTGCACACACGAATGTCCTGAACGTATCGAAAGGCCATGAAGAAGACAATACGAATCTGTTTCAGGATTAGATCAAGGACAATGTCCAGCAGGTCCGCCGTTGCCATGGCCACCAGATAACGTGTGACACCCTTGGGGAGGCCGCACATTCCTCTAGACGGGATAACAATGGTCACCAGGTTCACTACAAGGGCGAAGGAAGCAGAAAAACATTATACATCAGCAACGGAGCAGAACTCGCTATATGGTGAATCACTCGGGCAGCTTGAAGAGACCATCCCGTAGGCATGCACAACAGTAATTTACAGCAACTTACAGCATTCCACTCGTTCCCTCACAGTTATTTCTCGCCCCTTCCCTTATTCTCTCTATACTGCCCATCACACCTCTTCGCTCTCAGTCCTGATGCTGGTTTTAGACCCTAATCATAGGCAATTCCTTTCTCTCCATAGATGCTGCACGACCTGCTAAATTCTACCGCAGATTCTTTGTTGCTCCTGATTCCAGAATCTGCACTCCCTTGTTTGACCAGTTGCCTCTGCCTCAACTAAATGTCGATACATACTGATAGACAGATACAGCAGAGGAACAGAATCTTCGCCCACGAAGTCCGTGCCGAATATTAAACACCCACTTAGACTAATTCTTTAATCAACTACATTTCCCCACGTTCCAATCAGCTCGTTGTAGATTCCACATACTGGGGGGTGGGGTGGGGTGGGAGGGCGGGGAATTTACAGTAATCAATTAATAGTGCAACCGGCACGTCTATGGTGGTTACAGGTAGAACTTGCAAACGCCAAACACACGACGACAGCGCTCAAGGTTGGGATTGAATTCCTGCAGTTGGAGTTGAGAGGCAGCCCCACAAATATATTTGTCTGATGCACGCCCACGGCCACAACGAGCCGACCATCGACTGATTCTGATCAGCATCAGTGCCGTTTTGGCTCTCATTCCTCACATTCCCTCCATGGGAGAGGGTACTGTCAAGTCTTCAACCTGACAATATACTCGCTAAAAGTCTGTTCTGTTTCCTCACTGCACACCATACATTCGTGTCTCTCCGAGTTCTCCCGCGATGATGAGCAAACAGTTACTTCGAGATTATCACGGCTTGCTGGTAAGAAATCTTGTTCTGAATGATGGCGCCAGCAGATGTATTGTGTGTCTCTATGACACAATGAGACACCAACGTTCAGATATCTCCGACCCTTCTACAGGTTACAGTTTTGCCTCGTTCTTTATCACAATGAATGACTTGCTTTATGTCTTCTCCCGGTACCGCGACACTGTCATTTGCTCTCCGGAAAGTCTCCATGCCTGGGATCTCTCACCCTTCCGAAACTCACCACATCTGTCTGCCTTCATCTCGAGGGCGGTCTTGTGTTGGCTACAGCCCCTAAATTCTTCGCTGCCGTGATACCACCTCACACAGCAACATCCCATCCTCGTTGCCAGTGTGGTAGCCGGCAGGTTACTTCGCTTTGCAGCTCCTTAGAAAAAGTAACAAAGGCGGAACTTCAAAAATAAACTGCTTTGCTGAAGTCAGTCAGCACCCAGCTCACAGCAGCGGCTGGAACAACAGTCGATCAAAAATTAATCTACAGTCTTAATGGTCCGCCCACACTGGTATCAGTACCGACCACGCCATGAAATGGACTGCAGAGGATTACAACTAAGTGTCACAGCCGATATCCAGTTACTTTCAACTTACAGAAGTACCCGATTGATTTAAGGTGGACGCAGATCACAGGTGTGCTGGTCTGCCGAAGGAGTAAACAGGAGAAATTCCTCCCAACACACAAGACAGAGCGGCAGATGCTCCCTGAAATGGTGCGGATGTTGGAACTAGAGACGCGATCACCAACCAGCCCACTTGTGGTGAGTGTTATCGGGGCGGTGTTAATTTCGACCCGCTGCGCTCCTGCAGCAGATTGTTTGTTGCTCCAGATCCCAGCATCTGCAGTCCCGTGTGTGTCGGCGTTTGTCTGACCTGCCCCGTCTGTGAGTACTGATCCCGGGAACGGGAAGAATTGAATCCGCGCGCCCTCTTCATCCACTCCCCTATTAACTGGAATTTAAGTCTCTTGCAATGATTTATCACAATGTAATTCCAATCATCTATTTTATCCAGAAGACATGAAGCATCATTCAAGCCGTGTCTTTATTTATTATTGCGTTCACGTTCTTCAGAAGACCCACCTCTCCGTTTGAACCTGGGGCGAGACTGGACATTCCTCGACGTTCCCGCCGGTAAACTCAGTAAAGTAGGTCCTGGCCGAGTCTGCATAGGACGTCCGACACTTCTCGGCAACATTTCATTGCACCGACAACCGCAGTCAATACTTAATCTCGGGAGTGTTTTGTTGGCGGTCAATGCAGTTGGTCATAACTTTGCTTTTATTCAGTCACTTTTTTAACCTTTAATTTACCACACTTTAATGAGTCTTTTACAATACTGGCACAAGTTTAATTTTGATTTTTTAACTGTAGAAACGAACACTAGATCTAAAGCGTCAGCTTATAGGAAAGGTAATGGAGACCAACCTACTTTGGAAGCTATTTCTAATCTGGATAAAAGTTCGGCCGGAGATTTGCCGAATTGAAAAGCCTTTTTAAGGACTTTGAAGATAGACAAAATATACTTGTCTAGCAAAACGCCGAACAAACGCAATTAATTGCTGAACTCGACCGAGCTGGTAAAGAGAGAGAAGCCAAACTCCACTCAATTGAAAAAGACTTAATTCCAACCAAGGAAAACTAGAAAAAGCAACTAAATAGGATCATCGACCCTCAATTACGGAGCAGGAGAAGAAATATAAGAATCGTCGGTTTACCAGAGAACACCGAGACTGGTAAACCTCCGGATTTTTTTCTAAACTTCTGGTCGATGTGTTCGGTTCTGAAATGTTTCCTGTTCAGCCTATTCTTGATAGAGCTCATCGAACAACAAGATCGAAACCTGCCCTCGGCCAGTAATACTGAGATTTCATTATGTCAACATCAAGGATCTTTTGATTCGGACTGCGAAAGAAATCGGATGATTCAATTTTAAAAATGAAAATGGAAATTTCGAATAGTTGAAGATTACACCCCAGAGGTTATGAATGAAAAGCGGACCTGGTAAACCAATTATGGCTCCTTGCACTTATCATCGTGCATTATTATTCCCAGCAAGGTTGAGAATTATATTACTTGATAAACCTTGTAAATTGTTTAAATCCGTCCAAGAGGCTGAAGAATTTCTTATGAACTGGCTTTCAACTTTGGAAGCGAAATGTGGAAGATACAGTGTTTTTCCTTTGATTTATTACCTACTTGCTTTATTATGCAATTAATTTTTAGATTTAATCCTCTCCTTTTCTTTCCATTAATATTTTGATGTTTTGTTTTAATAATAATTAAGAATTTAACAACATGACTGATCGTTTGCTTGGTTTTAGAAATAACTATAAAACCGTATTTTTTAAATGTCGACTGTTAACACCATTTGGATCGGTTTCAATCTCAAAACTGTTGTTGTAAATTTGATATCTTTAGGTTGACTACGTCTACAGCCTGTTAAGAATAACCAAGGGTGGCTTACATATTTTTTTTCAATTTGGACTTCTGCCACCAATAGAACTGGGGTTAGTTCAATTAGCCGTTAGCTTTCTGGCTGCCTATTGGCCAGTTTTCTGGCTGTTGGGGGTTGGGGGTGGGGCTGTTTTTAGATTTTTCTTCTGGGCTAATGAACGTCAAATATGTCTAAATTGCCGTCATATCCGCTTCCACTTTGATTTTTTTTACTTCTTCCTGTCAGTGGGCCTCTTGAATAGCAAGATTAACCCTTTACACACCATATGTTTTTTTTGTTAATCTGTTAAAACGGATAAGACTATTAATTTTACCTCATGGAATATTAACGGCTTAAACAATCCGAACAAGCGCAAGAAGATATTTAATGTTTTCCACAGATTAAATGCTCAGATCATTTTTGCCCAAAAGATTCATATCAGGAGGAAGGATAATCAATGTTTTTTTCAGGTTTTGGCGGGGTCAACATTTTCATTCATATTCACAAGCAAAGGTGAAAGGAGTCTCCATTTTTATAGACTCCTCAATTTCGGTTGTCCATCATGAGACAATATCAGAACCAAATGGTAGATTTTTATTAATTACCGGTTTACTACATAGTAAAAAAGTTGATATGGTTAATGTTTATGCACTCAATGTAGATCACCCTGAATTTTTTAAACATCTGTTTGCATTTTTTCCTAATGTAAATGAATACACTTTGATTATGGGTGGAGATTTCAACTGCTGTTTAAACCCTTCCATGGGTAGATCTGTGTCAACCCCTGCACCTGCACACAAATCCGCTGCCTTTATTAGCTTCTACTTATTTGAATCCGGAAGTACAGATGCTTGGAGATATCTAAACCCATATAATAAAGAATTTTCATTCTTTTCTCATGTCTATCATAATTACACTAGGATAGATTATTTTTTTATTGATGAGAGATTAACTCCACATTATGGACTCTAAATACGATGAAATTGCCATTTCTGATCATGCACCATTGAAATTATCAATTAAATTAGCAAATGTATCCTTTGACGTCAAACAGTGCTGATTCAACCCTTCTCTAGTACAAGCCTTAGATCTCGTCCAGTTTATTAAAGAACATATTTGATTTTCCTTTTTAACTAATTTTACTGAAGAAATCTATAATGGGATAATAGGGGATACTTTTAAAGCATATATCCGTGGTCAAATTATTTCATATTCCACTGGATTGAAAAACGAACTAATAATTAAATACGTATATTAGCTGACAAGATTAAAGTAATCGATAAAAAATATTCTGATACTCCAAATCTGGAGCTTTATAAAAGAGAACAAAACTCCAATTACAACATAGTTTATTATGAACATCTTCAATTGAAAATCTACTACTTAAAACCAGAAGTCAATTTTATATAAATGGTGACAAATCTGGTAAATCATTTGCCAAGCAATAAAAAACAACTTTTTCTAAACGTCTGGTTAATGAAATTCGTCAAACAGATGGTATGCACACGATAGATCAACTTCAAATTAATAATTCCTTTCAAGAATTTTATTCTTCTTTCTACCAATTAGAATACCCTGAGGACACAACATCAACGCATTAATTTCTGAGAGATGTGAAGATTCCCCAATTATCTTTAAATGAACGTTCTATATTAGATACATCCATTTCGGAGGAAAAAAAGTAAAGAAAGTAATATTTGCAATGAACTTGAGTAAAGCAGCCGATCCTGACAGATATGCAGGCGGACTGTGTAAATCATGTTCTGATATTCTTGTTTCCTGGATAGCAAAAATTTTGAAAGATGACTTATCAGTGGGGAAACTACGACAATCCTTCTATGAACCAACTATTTATTTAATTCTCAAAAAGGATAAAGATCCCACTGATTGTGCATCTTATAGACCTATTTCTTTATTTAATGTAGATTCAAAATATTTTCCAAAATATTGGCCTTCAGATTGGAAAAGCTTCTTCCACGAATGATCTCTGAAGACCAGACAGGATTCATTCAGAATCCTTATTTACACTCTAAAATTAGGAGGTTAATGAATATTATATATACCCCTTTATCCCAAATTCCAGAATGCGTTGTCTCACTCGATGCTGAAAAAGCTTTTGGCAGATTCAAATGGGAATAACTATTCAATACACTTCAAAAATTCAAATTTCGCCTTAAATTTATATCTGTTATCAAACGGATTTATCATTCACCTCTGGATTCAATACTTACTAATAATCAAAGATCCCATTTGTTTCGGCATTTTCGACGTAATAGACAAGGTTGCCCGTTAACTCCTTTATTACTTGATTTTGCTTTGGAACCCTTGGCTATTGCACTCCGCGATTCTTCAAATATATGTGGTATTACTCGCTGACAGAACAAACATAAGATATTTCTTCACACAGATGACCTGTTACTTTATATTTCTAATCTATAGCAATCTATTCCCACAGATAAAATCTTAATAAGAGTGAACGTTTTCTATTAAATATGCAACCCCTAATTTACAGGCAATTAGCTTTTAGATTAATAACTGACTATTTTATGTATGTAGGTGTTAACATTACCAAGAAACACAGACTTATTTAAATTTAATTTATTGCCTTTAATTGACCATGTTAAACAATTATTTACGAAATGGTCCCTACTGTCTTTATCATTGGTAGGCCGAATTAATGCTGTTAAGATCAATATTTTACCAAAATGTTTATATTTATTTTAAGCGATTCCAACTTTCGTCCCGAAATCTTTTTTTGACCATATTGATTCTAAAATTCTTTCATATATTTGGCAGAATAAAAACCCAAGGTTAAGTAAGAAATATTTACAAAAACTAAAAAAGGATGGTGGTATGGCCTTGTTTAACTTTAGATTCTACTATTGGGCAATTAATATTATATATTTAATTTTTTGGAGACAAGATCCAGAGGTAATTCAATGTCCCAAATGGGGACACCTTGAGCATCAGTCAGTACTTGGATTCTCATTAGTTTCTATTTTTGGAGCTTCACTCCCTTTTTCACTTAACAAATTAAATAAACATAGTACTACCCAAAAGTTAAACATACAATACGAATATGGTTTCAAATTCGTAAAATGTTTGGATTGAATGAATGTAACCTGTCAAGTCACATTCAATCTAAGTTTTTCTTTCAACCATCTAGAGTTGACTCAGCTTATCTATATGGAAAAGGAAGGGAATAATATGATTTCGTGATTTATTCATTGATAACTGTTTTTCATCTTTTGAACAACTGTCTAACAAATACAATTTGTCTAGCTCACACTTTTTTCGATATATGCAGATTAGATTTTTTTAAAACTACTTTACCCTCTTACCCGACACCATAGGAAACGAAATTAACGGAAAACATTTTCGGTCTTCATCCTTATCAGAAGGGCTTGATAGCAATAATATGTGATTTAATTATGAAAATACGTCCAGAATCACTGGGCAAAATTAAGAGTGAATGGGAAAGTGAACTCCAGACATCTTTACCTACAGAGACATGGAAGAAAGTTCTTCATTTAGTTAATACATCTTCAATGTGTGCCAGACATTCTTTGATACAGTTTAAGGTAGTTCACAGAACCCATATGTCAAAAGATAATATAGCTCGTTTTTATCGCATAGAAATCCTGTATGTGACAGATGTAATCGAATGTGGCTTCTCTGACACATATGTTTTGGTCCTGTCCTCGTTTGGAAAAATATTGGGAAGACATTTTTAACATTATCTGAACTGTATTGAATATTGATTGACAACCTCACCTGTCACAAACCAGCAACAAAAGAAACACACTGAGCATGATTCAGTGTTAAAAACTATTTTATTAATCACTACTTATGATAATACGTAAAATAAAAGTAAAAATGTTAGTATGTTAGAATTCAAAAATGTTAAACCTCGAACGTTAACCCCAAAACTAAACTCTTCGTGTGTGTGTGTGACAAAGTCCAAAACTCCCAGTTCCTGAATGGTTCTTAAAGTTCAGTTCCGCAAGCCATAAGGTGAAACATGAGCAAGGGCTTCTTCAACAACCACCGTTGTCTGAAGATAAGATGTAGATGTAGAAAAACATAGAGAGAGTACATACGAAATCCAAATGTTCCACGATGGAACCCAAACGACACTTCAGTGTTTACTCGGTAGTGACTTCCTCACCCCGAAAAGCATCCGAACCGTGGTCGTCCACACACAAATACCTGTTTCCTTCTACAGGTCAGCAACAAAGTGAACTCCACCGGATTACTTCCAACTTCCATACATGGATTTCAGTGGCAAACACAGTTATTGTTTCTCATCCATCGATAGAGAAAACAAGCAGGCTGGTGTCTCGCTCCCTTCTCTCACTCTCTCCTTCTTCTTCTAAATTCTTCAACAACGTCATTACGTCCTTTATCTTCTATTGACGTAAGCACGCCCCACACACACATACACACACACTCTCTATCTTAAAGGGACTTTCACTGAGTCCGTAACACCTCCCACCTAAAAAAAAATTTTCCCAAGAAAATTTTAACCGCGCATAGTTAGTAATATTAATAATTATCATGCTACACAACTACAGACTATCAGATTAGTACAGATACATGTTTCCCATTTAACATCGGGAAAGACAATCAGCAATCACATTATCTTTGCCTTTAATGTGAGTTGTCATGAGATCAAACTCTTGCAAAATTAAACTCCAGTTTAACAGCCTTCTGTTCTTGTTTTTGACTCGGCTCAGAAACACCAATGGGTTATGATCTGTATACACAGTCAATGGTTTCTGAGCGGTGCAAACATATACACTGAAATGTTGCAAGGCTAAAACAAGCGACAGTAATTCTTTCTCTATGGTGGAATAATTCTTTTGATGCTCATTAAATTTCTTTGAAAAGTAAGCTACAGTATGGTCAATATCATCAAGATCACCCTTCTGCAACAACACAGCTCCTGCAGCTTCATCACTGGCATCTACTGCTAATGAAAATGGCTTTTCAAAGTCAGGTGTTCTGAGCACAGGATGGTAGCATAAAATGGCTTTCAGCTTCTTAAATGCTTCTTGACAAGAATCTGTCCAAACAAACTTTACTCCCTTCTTCAGAAGATTAGTTAGGGGAAGAGCAATATCAGCAAAATTTTTACAAAATTTTTGATAATATCCAACCATTCCCAAAAATCTTCTAACAGTCCTCGTACCTGTGGGAATAGGGAACTCAGATATTGCTTGAACTTTTGCCTGAACAGGAGCTTGCTTGCCTTGACCTACAACATAACCAAGATACGTCACAGTGGCATGGCCAAATTCACTTTTAGCCAAGTTAACTGTAAGGTTAGCCTTGGAAAGTCTTTCAAACAACCTTTCTAACGCAGAGATGTGATCTTCCCAAGTATCATTCCCAGTCACTAAGTCGTCAATGTAGGCATCTGTATGTTTTAACCCATGAATCACTGAATTAATCATTCTTTGAAATGTTGCCGGAGCATTTTTCATTCCAAATGGCAAAACATTGTATTCATACAATCCAGAAGGGGTTACAAAGGCTGAAATCTCCCTTCCTCTATCTGTTAATGGAACACACCAGTACCCTTTTAATCGGTCAATCTTTGTAAGAAATTTTGCCTTTCCCACTCTGTCTATGCAATCATCCACCCTAGGAATAGGATTAGCATCTGACTTTGTTACAGCATTCACTTTCCTGTAATCTGTGCAAAATCTAACAGTTCCATCAGGTTTAGGTACAATAACACAGGGCGAACTCCAATTTGAAGTAGAATGTCTAATAATATCATTTTCCAACATGTATTTTATTTCCTGATCAACAAGTTTACTTTTTTCCACATTCATTCGATATGGGTGTTGTTTGATTGGTTTTGCATCCCCAACATCAACATCATGGGTAATTATCGATGTTCTGTTTGGAACATCTGGGAACAGATTTTTAAATTTTAAAATTAATTCTCTCATCTGTTGTTTTTGTGAAACTTGTAAATGGTCCAACTTCGTTTCAATGTTCTCCAGGATATTTTGGTTTTTTAGTTTTGATGGAACAATATTTGGTCTAAATTGGCCTTCCTCAACATCAACATCAGGCATTCTAGAAACAACCTTTACACCATCCACCAAGGCCACAACTGAATCCCTCTCATAATAAGGTTTTAGCATGTTTACATGACAGAGTTGTGTTTTCTTGCGTCTATCTGGTGTTTTGATTATATATGTTAGATCAGTCACTCGAGATTCAATAACATAGGGTCCAGAAAAACGAGCTTGCAAGGGATTATTTTGGCTAGGGAAAAATACCAACACCTTTTGCCCCACTGCGAATGTCCTAGGCCGAGCACGTCTATCAAAATATGTCTTCATTCTTATCTGGCTTGTTTTCAGATTCTCGCTCGCTAGCTGGCAGACTCTCTCCAACCGAGTTTTAAATTTTTGGACATAGTCCAACAGACTCAAGTGAACTTCCTCATTAACCCATTGCTCTCTTAACAACTCCAAAGGTCCTCTCACCCTATGTCCAAACACAAGCTCAAACGGACTAAATCCTATTGACTCCTGGATCGATTCTCTAACGGCAAACAAAAGTAAATGGATACCTTCGTCCCAATCCTTGGTGTTTTCAAAGCAATAAGTCTTCAGCATATTTTTGAGAGTAGAATGAAATCTCTCCAGAGCTCCTTGAGATTCTGGGTGATATGCAGATGATACAATCTGCTTTGCTCCCAGCTCATAGACTATTTGTTGAAAAGATTTTGACATAAAATTACTACCTTGATCAGATTGGATTTCTTTTGGCAAACCAAACAAGGTAAAAAATTTTACAAGAGCCTTTGACACCGTCTTGGCCTTAATATTTCTAAGGGGTATTGCCTCTGGAAATCTAGAAGTGGCACACATGATGGTTAACAAATACTGATTTCCAGTCTTAAACTTTGGTAATGGACCAACACAGTCCACAATCACCTTCGAAAAGGGTTCACCAAAAGCAGGAATTGGTTTCAAAGGAGCCACAGGGGGTTTTTGGTTTGGTTTACCTACCATCTGACATGTGTGTCAGGTTCGACAAAACATCACCACATCCTTTCTCAAACCAGGCCAATAGAATTGTTTCAAGATCTTCCCTACAGTTTTATTCACACCAAAATGACCATCCAAAGGCATACTATGGGCCAGGTTTAAAATCTCATCCCTATAAACTTTTGGAACAACAACCTGATGAATAACTTCCCATTCCTCAGTAACAGGAACATGAGGAGGTCTCCATTTCCTCATTAACACTCCATTTTTGTCATAGTATCCAGTTGGCACTTTTTCAATCTCCTCACATGAGAGTGCTTTTTCTTTCAATTCTGTCAACTCAGGGTCCTTTGTCTGTTCCACCATAAATTCCTTCCTTGACAAAGACAAATCTTTAAATTCAGGCTCACTGTAAGGATGCTGATCCTCCAGTGAAGACAGAAAAGTCTCAGATAAGGCATCATAATTTTCTTCCTGTTTAGGACTGTCACAAGGAACCACATCAGACTGCACCGGACTGTCTGTCTTGGCTAATTCTTTAGCTCTAGCTCGAGTCACCGCACATGATGGGTAAACATCTGGATCATTCTCAGACTCATCAATCCTTGGTTTGGTTGTTAACCGTACCACAGGATCACTTTCTCCATCTGCAAGGTCATTTCCCAATAACAAAGAAACTCCTTCCACTGGCAAACTAGGTCTTATCCCTATCTCGACTGGTCCTTCAATGAACTTTGACTTTAAAATCACCCTGTGAAAAGGGACAGACATGGTCTCACCTGTAACGCCTCGTACTAGATTTACTTCACCAGTGTCACTTTCTTCACCAAAATTTAAAACACTGTCCAGCAAGAGAGATTGACTAGCCCCAGTATCTCTAAGAATTTTCACTGGCACCTGGGGTGACTCATCATTCAGTGAAACAAATTTTGTCACAAACCAGCAACAAAAGAAACACACTGAGCATGATTCAGTGTTAAAAACTATTTTATTAATCACTACTTACGATAATACGTAAAATAAAAGTAAAAATGTTAGTATGTTAGAATTCAAAAATGTTAAACCTCGAACGTTAACCCCAAAACTAAACTCTTCGTGTGTGTGTGTGACAAAGTCCAAAACTTCCAGTTCCGGAATGGTTCTTAAAGTTCAGTTCCGCAAGCCATAAGGTGAAAAATGAGCAAGGGCTTCTTCAACAACCACCGTTGTCTGTAGATAAGATGTAGATGTAGAAAAACATAGAGAGAGTACATACGAAATCCAAATGTTCCACGATGGAACCCAAACGACACTTCAGTGTTTACTCGGTAGTGACTTCCTCACCCCGAAAAGCATCCGAACCGTGGTCGTCCACATACAAATACCTGTTTCCTTCTACAGGTCAGCAACAAAGTGAACTCCACCGGATTACTTCCAACTTCCATACATGGATTTCAGTGGCAAACACAGTTATTGTTTCTCATCCATCGATAGAGAAAACAAGCAGGCTGGTGTCTCTCTCCCTTCTCTCTCTCTCTTTCTTCTTCTGACTTCTTCAACAACGTCATTACGTCCTTTATCTTCTATTGACGTAAGCACGCCCCTGGCTTCTTTTCATCCTTTCCTTTTTGATTACCTCCCAATTTAATCTCCGGTTTACCTGGATTGTCTTTGTAACTCCTTTGAAAGGTTTTAGGTTGTCCCCATTTGGATTTATGGGTTAAAGCATAATCATCTGCCAACCTAGCAGTTTCTTGTAAAGTTTCCACTGCCTTTTCATTTAAATATGTTGTTAATTCAGCTGGAACACATCTTTTAAAGTCTTCCACTAGTATCAATTCTGTCAATTTATCATAATCCCCATCTACATTTTTAGCCAGGCACCATCGTTCAAAACATATTCTCTTTCCATTGGCAAATTCCATATAAGTCTGATCTGCAGATTTCCTCAAGTCTCTGAATTTTTGTCTATAAGCCTCAGGGACCAATTCATAGGCCTTCAATATAGCTTGTTTTACCTTGGTATAATCAGCTGCATCCTCAGCAGACAAAGCAGAATAAGCTTTTTGAGCTTTACCTTTAATCACACTCTGTACCATAAGAGCCCATCCTTTCCTTGGCCAGTTTGAACTCACAGCAACCTTTTCAAAATGTTGGAAATACTGATCAACCTGATCTTCTTCAAAAGGAGGGACTAATCGAACCTCCCTGCTGGCTGAAAAACCATCATCAGAATCAGATTCCGAACTCCTGCGCTTCATTTGTAACTCATGCTGCCTCTTTTTCTCCTCGTTATCCAGCTCCATCCTCTTCAATTCCATTTGCTTCATTGCTAGATCAGCCTCTATCTTCATCTGAGTTATCTTTTGTTCGGCCTCGAATTTCTCTCGTTCGGCCTCTATCTTTAACTGGGTTTGCTGTCGTTCAGCTTCTATCTTTGCCAGCTGCACCTGTGCCTCAGAAATTGCTATTTCACTGCCAGGAAACTGTTTTAACACTTCCTTCTCAAACACCTTCTTTTCCACTTAATGGCCAGCTATCAGTCTCTGAATATCTGCCTTTCTCATAGACTGCTTTACTTCTGTAAGGTTTAGCCTTGTAGCAATCTTTATCAAATCATCCTTTTTCGCCAGCTCCAATCCCTTTTGGGTTGGTGACTCCAAAAATGCCTTAATATCCATTGCTGCTGGTTTCCACACACACAAGCCAATTAAAAAAAAAAATTATCAGACCTCCCTCAAAAATCTTTGGATTGAATCTCGAACAAATCTCGTCAATCTGGGGTACAATCCCAGACGACACACGTTAACCTTGGGAACTATCCCGGACGAGTCCCCAATTTTGTCACAAACCAGCAACAAAAGAAACACACTGAGCATGATTCAGTGTTAAAAACTATTTTATTAATCACTACTTATGATAATACGTAAAATAAAAGTAAAAATGTTAGTATGTTAGAATTCAAAAATGTTAAACCTCGAACGTTAACCCCAAAACTAAACTCTTCGTGTGTGTGTGTGACAAAGTCCAAAACTCCCAGTTCCTGAATGGTTCTTAAAGTTCAGTTCCGCAAGCCATAAGGTGAAACATGAGCAAGGGCTTCTTCAACAACCACCGTTGTCTGAAGATAAGATGTAGATGTAGAAAAACATAGAGAGAGTACATACGAAATCCAAATGTTCCACGATGGAACCCAAACGACACTTCAGTGTTTACTCGGTAGTGACTTCCTCACCCCGAAAAGCATCCGAACCGTGGTCGTCCACACACAAATACCTGTTTCCTTCTACAGGTCAGCAACAAAGTGAACTCCACCGGATTACTTCCAACTTCCATACATGGATTTCAGTGGCAAACACAGTTATTGTTTCTCATCCATCGATAGAGAAAACAAGCAGGCTGGTGTCTCTCTCCCTTCTCTCTCTCTCTCCTTCTACTTCTAACTTCTTCAACAACGTCATTACGTCCTTTATCTTCTATTGACGTAAGCACGCCCCACACACACATACACACACACTCTCTATCTTAAAGGGACTTTCACTGAGTCCGTAACACACCCAATCACTGCAATTTTTGGATTACTAAAGATGGAGTCTGGCCATTTAACTGCTTCCGCTTACCGTATGATTGCCTCTGTCACATTAATGGCCAAATGATCCATTTAGCTTAAATGAAAGGATCCAATAACCCCAAATAACTTTTCAATGGTTGCTCAAACTATGTCATCTTGCAGCTGGGAAAAAATTAGGAGTGGTACTGTTGATCGGCTTAAATTTGAAAATATTTAGAGTCAATTTATTCAATATTTTCAGATGATATAGATCCCTTTTCAAGAACTTTCCAATTTAGAGAAACTGAGTTTTGACATAATATTGCTCTGTTTCTATTGAGAAATTTCAGTCCGCTTTTTTTTTCTTTTTTTTGTCTTTTTTTTCTGTAATATGCTTCGGGTTTGGTTTGGTATATTATTTATGTTTTTAAGTCATTTATTTTTTTTCTTTTCTTTTTATATACAGTAAATCCTTTTCATTCCTTTCTTTTATATTACATTCATTTACTAAGAGATCGTGCGATATATATATATTTTTATTATTTTATTAATTCGTTTATGATCATCTATGACATGATGGTTCTCTTGATCTCTTTGTATTTCGTACAACATCGATGTTATACATTCATCGGTACTAATTTGGAAACTAATAAAAAGACTGAAAAAGAAAGAACAATGTTTAATCTCCAGATCGTAAGAGAAAAAGTGAGCTGCAAATTGCAGGCCCGGCACCGTCAGCTGAGAGTGTAGTTCGCGCACACTGTGAGCAGTTGGGTGAAAGAAATAGTCATCGATTAATATCGCACGAAATCAGACCATACGGCCCAATTCTTCCGTACCGACGAATTTGCTGAACTGAGTTCGATTCATTTGCCGGTGTTTGTCCCATAGCCCTCAAAACCTCCGATTTATGCAACGTTCCTAATGTCTTTTCAATTCCGTAATTGTGTCTACCTCTGCCATGTTCTCTGGCAGCTCGGTCTGCACATTCACCACCCTCGGTGTTAAATCGCTCAGGAATCCGTCAGAGCAACAGAATTTCACGAACACAGACCACTGCATATACAGAACATAATGTTTATTACATGTGGGCACTTGCGGAGGGAAGGTCATATCTTAATACCCATACTGGTAATGAATGCAGGACACGATGATCTGCGATGTAAACGCCACAAAAATTCAATGTGATAGTTAGTTCGGAACATAACAAGAAAACACCAGATTTAGTAACTAGATACAGAGTCTCACCAGGAACGCTCACAACTGAGAGAACCGGGTAATAAATCTCCTGCATATTCAGAATGACCCGAAGTGTCAGGTGCTCAACTGAATGAGCTCTGTCCATCCTCTCAGCTCAAGTCTGGTGCTTACTCCTGGAGACCGCGGGCATCTGCGGCTGGGGCTGAAGTGAAGGTACTTATGTAACTCTGGAAAAATCTCTGCTGGCATCATTCGTGTATCACGAGGGTTTGATTAATTGCAGTGACTGAAGAGATATATTCGGTTAATTCCTGTGCACAGCCCAGTGTTGTAACAGCCCAGGTTATATTTAGCCAGGGATTGCACAATGGAAAGGAATGCTTCCCAAACCCAGGGTAGATCTGGAGTTCGGCTCCATTGAACCATAGAACCATAGAACCATACAGCACAAAACAGGCCCTTCGGCCCACCGTGTTGTGCCGTCCATCAGACCACCCTCACACTACCTAACCCATCCTCCCGAATTCCCTCCATATGCCTATCCAACAAGCTCTTGAACCTGTTCAATGTATCTGCCTCCACCACCACCCCAGGCAGTGCATTCCATGCACCAACCACTCTTTGGGTGAGAAACATCCCTCTGACATCTCCCCTGAACCTCCCACCCATAACCTTAAAGCCATGACCTCTCGTCTTGAGCATTGGTGCCCTGGGAAGGAGGCGCTGACTGTCTACTCTATCTATTCCTCTCCATATTTTATATACCTCTATCATGTCTCATCTCATCATCCTCCTTTCCAGTGAATAAAGCCCTAGCACATTAAGCCTCTCCTCATATTCAATACACTCGAATCCAGGCAGCATCCTGGTAAATCTCCTCTGCACCCTCTCCAATGCCTCCACATCCTTCCTATAATGAGGCGAGCAGAACTGAACACAGTACTCTAAGTATGGCCTAACTAGAGTTTTGTAAAGCTGAATCATAACCTCGCGGCACTTAAACTCAATCCCGCGATTTATGAAAGCCAACATCCCATCGGCTTCTTAACTGCTATTTCCACCTGTGAGGCAACTTTCAATGAACTGTGAATATGAACCCCCAGATTCTTCTGCTCCTCCACACTGCCAAGAACCTGCCGTTTACACTGTACTCTGCCCTGGAGTTTGTCAATCCGAAGTGTACCACCTCACACTTCTCCGGATTGAACTCCATCTGCCACTTGTCAGCCCAGGTCTACATCCTATCAATATCCCTCTGTAAGCTCCGACATCCCTCCACACCATCCACAACACCGCCTATCTTAGTGTCGTCCGCAAACTTACTAACCCAACCCTCCACCCCCTCATCTAAGTCATCCATAAATATCACAAAAAGTAGAGGTCCTAGAAACGATCCCTGCGGGACAGCACTAGTCACTGCCTTCCAATCCTAGCGCACTCCTTCCACCACAACCCTCTGCTTTCTACATGCAATCCAATTCCTAATCCACACAGCGAAGCTTCCTTGGATACCTTGGCCTCTGACCTTCTGAAGAAGCCTACCATGAGGAACCTTATCAAATGCCTTACTAAAATTCATGTAAACCATATCCACCACACTGCCCTCATCAATCTTCCTGGTCACCTCCTGTTAGGGACGCAGTGAAAGTCCCTTTAAGATAGAGAGTGTGTGTGTATGTGTGTGTGGGGCGTGCTTACGTCAATAGAAGATAAAGGACGTAATGACGTTGTTGAAGAAGAAGAAGCAGAAGAAGGAGAGAGAGAGAAGGGAGAGAGACACCAGCCTGCTTGTTTTCTCTATCGATGGATGAGAAACAATAACTGTGTTTGCCACTGAAATCCATGTATGGAAGTTGGAAGTAATCCGGTGGAGTTCACTTTGTTGCTGACCTGTAGAAGGAAACAGGTATTTGTGTGTGGACGACCACGGTTCGGATGCTTTTCGGGGTGAGGAAAGTCACTACGAGTAAACACTGAAGTGTCGTTTGGGTTCCATCGTGGAACATTTGGATTTCGTATGTACTCTCTCTATGTTTTTCTACATCTACATCTTATCTTCAGACAACGGTGGTGTTGAAGAAGCCCTTGCTCATGTTTCACCTTATGGCTTGCGGAACTGAACTTTAAGAAACCATTCAGGAACTGGGAGTTTTGGACTTTGTCACACACACAACGAAGAGTTTAGTTTTGGGTTAACGTTCGAGGTTTAACATTCCTTGAATTCTAACATACTAACACTTTTACTTTTATTTACGTATTATCATAAGTAGTGATTAATAAATAGTTTTTAACACTGAATCATGCTCAGTGTGTTTCTTTTGTTGCTGGTTCGTGACAAAATTTGGGGCTCGTCCGTGATAGTTCCCAAGGTTAACGAGATTCGTACGGGATAGTTCCCAAGGTAACGAGTGTCGTCGGGATTGTACCCCAGATTGACGAGATTTATTCGGGATTCAATCCAAAGATTTTTGAGGGAGGTCTGATAAATTCTTTTTAATTGGCTTGTGTGTGTGGAAACCAGCAGCAATGGATATTAAGGCATTTTTGGAGGTCACCAACCAAAAGGGATTGGAGGGTGGCGCGAAACAAGGATGATTTGATAAAGATTGCTACAAGGCTAAACCTTACAGAAGTAAAGCAGTCTATGAGAAAGGCAGATATTCAGGAGACTGATAGCTGGCCCATTATGTGGAAAAGAAGGTGTTTTGAGAAGGAAGTGTTAAAACAGTTTCCTGGCAGTGAAATAGCAATTTCTGAGGCACAGGTGCAGCTGGCAAAGATAGAGGCTGAACGAGAGCAAAACTCAGTTAAAGATAGAGGCCGAACGAGAGAAATTAGAGGCCGAACAAAAGATAACTCAGATGAGATAGAGGCTGATCTAGCAATGAAGAGGATGGAGCTGGATAACGAGGAGAAAAGAGGCAGCATGAGTTACAAATGGAAGCGTAGGAGTTCGGAATCTGATTCTGATCATGGTTTTTCAGCCAGCAGGGAGGTTCGATTAGTCCCTCCGTTGGAAGAGATCAGGTTGATCAGTATTTCCAACATTTTGAAAAGGTTGCTGTGAGTTCAAACTGGCCAAGGAAAGGATGGCTCTTATGGTACAGAGTGTGATTAAAGGTAAAGCTCAAAAAGCTTATTCTGCTTGTCTGTTGAGGATGCAGCTGATTATACCAAGGTAAAACAAGCTATTTTGAAGGCTTATGAATTGGTCCCTGAGGCTTATAGACAAAAATTCCAGAGACTTGAGAAATCTTCAGATCAGACTTATATGGAATTTGCCAATGGAAAGAGAATATGTTTTGAACGATGGTGCCTGGCTAAAAATGTAGATGGGGATTATGATAAATTGACAGAATTGATACTAGTGGAAGACTTTAAAAGATGTGTTCCCAGCTGAATTAACAACATATTTAAATGAAAAGGCAGTGGAAACTTTACAAGAAACTGCTAGGATGGCAGATGATTATGCTTTAACCCATAAATCCAAATGGGGACAACCTAAAACCTTTCAAAAGAGTTACAAAGACAATCCAGGTAAACCGGAGATTAAATTGGGAGGTAATCAAAAAGGAAAAGATGAAAACAAGCCAGGGCTGGAGAAACCTGTTGAGCGTACTTGTTATTACTGTAGGAATCCTGGCCACGTGATATCTAATTGTGCCCTTTTGAAGAAAAAGAAGGAAGCTGGGCCCAATGCTTGCTTTCAGGCAATTAAAAATCAAAAAGGTTCAGGAGATGCTCTTAAAGACCAGTCCTTGCAAGAGGGAAAAGCGGAAAAGTTGGAGGAGGTGAGAAAGGAATTCCGTTCGTATGTATCAGAGGGTTTTGTTTCACTGAATGATGAGTCACCCCAGGTGCCAGTGAAAATTCTTAGAGATACTGGGGCTAGTCAATCTCTCTTGCTGGACAGTGTTTTAAATTTTGGTGAAGAAAGTGACACTGGTGAGGTAAATCTAGTGCGACGCGTTACAGGTGAGACCATGTCAATCCCTTTTCGCAGGGTGATTTTAAAGTCAAAGTTCGTAGAAGGACCAGTCGAGATAGGGATAAGACCTAGTTTGCCAGTGGAAGGAGTTTCTTTGTTATGGGAAATGATCTTGCAAATGGAGAAAGTGATCCTGTGGTACGGTTAACAACCAAACCAAGTATTGATGAGTCTGAGAATGATCCAGATGTTTACCCATCATGTGCGGTGACTCGAGCTAGAGCTAGAGAATTAGCCAATACAGACAGTCCGGTGCAGTCTGATGTGGTTCCTTGTGACAGTCCTAAACAGGAAGAAAATTATGATTCCTTATCTGAGACTTTTCTGTCTTCACTGGAGGATCAACATCCTTATAGTGAGCCTGAATTTAAAGATTTGTCTTTGTCGAGGAAGGATTTTATGGTGGAACGGACAAAGGACCCTGAGTTGACAGAATTGAAAGAAAAAGCTCTCTCATGTGAGGAGATTGAAAAAGTGCCAACTGGATACTATGTCAAAAATGGAGTGTTAATGAGGAAATGGAGACCTCCTCATGTTCCTGTTACTGAGGAATGGGAAGTTATTCATCAGGTTGTTGTTCCAAAAGTTTATAGGGATGAGATTTTAAACCTGGCCCACAGTATGCCTTTGGGTGGTCATTTTGGTGTGAATAAAACTGTAGGGAAGATCTTGAAACAATTCTATTGGCCTGGTTTGAGAAAAGATGTGGTGATGTTTTGTCGAACCTGCCACACATGTCAGATGGTAGGTAAACCAAATCAAAAAACCCCTGTGGCTCCTTTGAAACCAATTCCTGCTTTTGGTGAACCCTTTTCGAAGGTGATTGTGGACCGTGTTGGTCCATTACCAAAGTCTAAGACTGGAAATCAGTATTGTTAACCATCATGTG
This sequence comes from Pristis pectinata, assembly GCF_009764475.1. NCBI lineage: Eukaryota > Metazoa > Chordata > Chondrichthyes > Rhinopristiformes > Pristidae > Pristis > Pristis pectinata. Next base: position 2,649,018 of record NC_067440.1, on the reverse strand, counting down.
TGTCACTTTCTAGATTTCCAGAGGCAATACCCCTTAGAAATATTAAGGCCAAGACGGTGTCAAAGGCTCTTGTAAAATTTTTTACCTTGTTTGGTTTGCCAAAAGAAATCCAATCTGATCAAGGTAGTAATTTTATGTCAAAAATTTTTCAAAAAATAGTCTATGAGCTGGGAGCAAAGCAGATTGTATCATCTGCATATCACCCAGAATCTCAAGGAGCTCTGGAGAGATTCATTCTACTCTCAAAAATATGCTGAAGACTTATTGCTTTGAAAACACCAAGGATTGGGACGAAGGTATCCATTTACTTTTGTTTGCCGTTAGAGAATCGATCCAGGAGTCAATTGAATTTAGTCCGTTTGAGCTTGTGTTTGGACATCGGGTGAGAGGACCTTTGGAGTTGTTAAGAGAGCAATGGGTTAATGAGGAAGTTCACTTGAGTCTGTTGGACTATGTCCAAAAATTTAAAACTCGGTTGGAGAGAGTCTGCCAGCTAGCGAGAGAGAATTTGAAAAGAATCCAGATAAGAATGAAGACATATTTTGATAGATGTGCTCGGCCTAGGACATTCGCAGTGGGGCAAAAGGTGTTGGTATTTTTCCCTAGCCAAAATAATCCCTTGCAAGCTCGTTTTTCTGGACCCTATGTTATTGAATCTCGAGTGACTGATCTAACATATATAATCAAAACACCAGATAGACGCAAGAAAACACAACTCTGTCATGTAAACATGCTAAAACCTTATTATGAGAGGGATTCAGTTGTGGCCTTGGTGGATGGTGTAAAGGTTGTTTCTAGAATGCCTGATGTTGATGTTGAGAAGGCCAATTTAGACATAATATTGTTCCATCGAAACTAAAAACCAAAATATCCTGGAGAACCTTGAAACGAAGTTGGACCATTTACAAGTTTCACAAAAACAACAGACGAGAGAATTAATTTTAAAATTTAAAAATCTGTTCCCAGATGTTCCAAACAGAACATCGATAATTACCCATGATGTTGATGTTGGGGATGCAAAACCAATCAAACAACACCCATATCGAATGAATGTGGAAAAAAGTAAACTTGTTGATCAGGAAATAAAATACATGTTGGAAAATGATATTATTAGACATTCTACTTCAAATTGGAGTTCGCCCTGTGTTATTGTACCTAAACCTGATGGAACTGTTAGATTTTGCACAGATTACAGGAAAGTGAATGCTGTAACAAAGTCAGATGCTTACCCTATTCCTAGGGTGGATATTTGCATAGACAGAGTGGGAAAGGAAAAATTTCTTACAAAGATTGACCTATTAAAAGGGTACTTGTGTGTTCCATTAACAGAAAGAGGAAGGGAAATTTCAGCCTTTGTAACCCCTTCTGGATTGTATGAATACAATGTTTTGCCATTTGGAATGAAAAATGCTCCGGCAACATTTCAAAGAATGATTAATTCAGTGATTCATCGGTTAAAACATACAGATGCCTACATTGACGACTTAGTGACTGGGAATGATACATAGGAGGATCACATCTCTGCGTTAGAAAGGTTGTTTGAAAGACTTTCCAAGGCTAACCTTACAGTTAACTTGGCTAAAAGTGAATTTGGCCATGCCACTGTGACGTATCTTGGTTATGTTGTAGGTCAAGACAAGCACGCTCCTGTTCAGGCAAATGTTCAAGCAATATCTGAGTTCCCTATTCCCACAGGTACGAGGACTGTTAGAAGATTTTTGGGAATGGTTGGATATTATCGAAAATTTTGTAAAAATTTTGCTGATATTGCTCTTCCCCTAACTAATCTTCTGAAGAAGGGAGTAAAGTTTGTTTGGACAGATTCTTGTCAAGAAGCATTTAAGAAGATGAAAGCCATTTTATGCTACCATCCTGTGCTCAGAACACCTGACTTTGAAAAGCCATTTTCATTAGCAGTAGATGCCAGTGATGAAGCTGCAGGAGCTGTGTTGTTGCAGAAGGGTGACCTTGATGATATTGACCATCCTGTAGCTTACTTTTCAAAGAAATTTAATGAGCATCAAAAGAATTATTCCACCATAGAGAAAGAATTACTGTCGCTTGTTTTAGCCTTGCAACATTTCAGTGTATATGTTTGCACCGCTCAGAAACCATTGACTGTATATACCGATCATAACCCATTGGTGTTTCTGAGCCGAGTCAAAAACAAAAACAGAAGGCTGTTAAACTGGAGTTTAATTTTGAAAGAGTTTGATCTTATGATAACTCACATTAAAGGCAAAGATAATGTGATTGCTGATTGTCTTTCTCGATGTTAAATGGGAAACATGTATCTGTACTAATCTGATAGTCTGTAGTTGTATAGCATGATAATTATTAACATTACTAACTGTATGCGCGGTTGAAATTTTCTTGGGAAAATTTTTTTTAGGTGGGAGGTGTTATGGACTCAGTGAAAGTCCCTTTAAGATAGAGAGTGTGTGTGTATGTGTGTGTGGGGCGTGCTTACGTCAATAGAAGATAAAGGACGTAATGACGTTGTTGAAGAAGAAGAAGCAGAAGAAGGAGAGAGAGAGAAGGGAGAGAGACACCAGCCTGCTTGTTTTCTCTATCGATGGATGAGAAACAATAACTATGTTTGCCACTGAAATCCATGTATGGAAGTTGGAAGTAATCCGGTGGAGTTCACTTTGTTGCTGACCTGTAGAAGGAAACAGGTATTTGTGTGTGGACGACCACGGTTCGGATGCTTTTCGGGGTGAGGAAGTCACTACCGAGTAAACACTGAAGTGTCGTTTGGGTTCCATCGTGGAACATTTGGATTTCTTATGTACTCTCTCTATGTTTTTCTACATCTACATCTTATCTTCAGACAACGGTGGTTGTTGAAGAAGCCCTTGCTCATGTTTCACCTTATGGCTTGCGGAACTGAACTTTAAGAACCATTCAGGAACTGGGAGTTTTGGACTTTGTCACACACACACACGAAGAGTTTAGTTTTGGGTTAACGTTCGAGGTTAACATTTTTGAATTCTAACATACTAACATTTTTACTTTTATTTTACGTATTATCATAAGTAGTGATTAATAAAATAGTTTTTAACACTGAATCATGCTCAGTGTGTTTCTTTTGTTGCTGGTTCGTGACACCTCCTCAAAGAACTCTATCAGGCTTGTGAGGCAAGATCTTCCCTTCACAAAGCCGTGCTGGCTGTCCCTAAGCAGTCCATGATTCTCCAGGTGTTCTTAAATCCTATCCTCGAGAATCCTTCCTAACAGGTTACCCACCACAGACGTTAGACTTACCGGTCTATAATTTCCTGCCCTATCCCTATTAACTTTTTTGAACAGGGGGACCACATTCGCAACCCTCCAATCCTCCGGCACCGCCCCCGTATACAACGAGGACTCAAAGATCCTTACCAGCGGTTCAGCAATCTCCTCCCTAGCCTCTCGAAGCAGCCTGGGGAAAATCCCGTCAGGCCCCGGAGATTTATCTGTCTTAATATTATTTAACAATTTCAACACATCCTCTCTCTTGATATCCACAACCTCGAGAACATTACCCCTACCAGCACTCCCTTTTTGCATCATCAAGACCCCTCTCCCTGGTGAATACCGAAGAGAAGTACGCATTCAGAACTTCTCCCACTTCTGCCGCCTCCAGGCAAATTCTCCCACCTTTGTCCTTAATCGGACCTACCTTCACCCTCGCCATCCTCCTACCCTTCACGTACTTGAAAAAGGGGTTGGGATTTTCCTTAACCCTACTAGCGAAAGCCTTTTCATGTCCCCTTTTTGCTCTCATCAGCCCTTTCTTAAGTTCCTTCCTCTCTACCCTATATTCCTCACGGGCCCTGTCTGAGCCTTGCTGCTTATACCTCACGTATGCTACCTTCTTCTCCCTAACAAGTCGTTCCACCTCTCTCGTCACCCACGTTTCCTTCACCCTGCCATTCCTTCTCTGCCTCACCGGGACATATTTATCCCTAACATCCTGCATAAGATCCCTGAATATCGACCACATCCCCATGAAACATTTTCCGTCAAAAAGGACATCCCAATTTACACTCCCAAGTTCTCTCCTTATAGCCTCGTAGTTAGCCCTTCCCCAATTGAAAAAACCTCTTGTCCTCTCTGCACCTTCCCTGTCCATGACAATTTTAAAGGTAATGGAACAATGGTCACTGTCCCCCAAATGCTCACCCACCAATACATCCTTCACCTGTCCCGGGTTATTTCCTAAAACTAGATCTAACATGGCATTCCCTCTAGTCGGCCTGTCAACATACTGCGTCAGGAATCCCTCCTGGACACACTTAACAAATTCCGTCCCATCTAAACCTTTGGCACTGAGCAGGTTCCAGTCTATATTTGGGAAGTTGAAGTCTCCCATTATAATAACCCTCTTATTTCTTCTCCTCTCCAAACACTGCCTGCCAATCTGCTCCTCTATATCTGTACTGCTACCGGGGGGCCCATAGAATTCTCCTAGTAGAGTAACTGCTTCTTTCTTGTTCCTTAACTCCACCCATACGGACTCTAGAGTTGATCCTTCTTCAACATCCATCTTTTCCACAGCCGTAACAGTGTCCCTGAGCAGTATCGATATAAAAACATATTTATTTGAGGATTCCCATTTGTTGTGAGATGCCTTGGGCTTCGACTATACCAAAGAATTCCTCTGCAATACTCCAAGAGGATGTAAACATCAGTTCGATAAAATTTAATGTATGTATTTAGAATATCATAACATTTACAGTAAATACCGTCTGGCACATCTATCTCTGCGTTCATTGTGATATCAATTGGATGCATTCTCTTACACTGCATCAATACCACTCCCGATCCCTCCTGGAACAATGCACCCGCTATGTGTTTGAGAGGCTGTTACACATTGCCTAACCCCTCAGTGTCCATTGTAAACAGAACCCTACGCTGTGTTCCTTTCCATGAAGCCCTTGCGGTGTGTGCACCAAGTATCCCTCAGCATGTACTCCTGCAGTCTGGCAAGAGCCTGTTGGCAGCTTTCCCTTACGGGCATCTCCCGACACTGGAAGGCCAACCAGTTTTTGGCAACTCTCACTGCCATCCCAGCGAGTACTTGGTGATTGTTGGTGAGCTTTAGAAATAGGACATTCTGCCAAATGGTTTGTACAGTCCGCTAGGGGAACCACTCGAGGATTCATAGTGTCATCCTCACACCGGCCCTGCAGGACGTTCGCTGCGGACAACTGCACGATGGGTATGGCCGGGAGAAACATTTCCATTGAAGACAGGTAGTGCATCAAAGTCCATCTGAGTGGGACATTGCATGACGACGAATCCAGGCCCGTCCTTCACAACCCCGGGGACAGGGAGAACCTTAGTACCAAGTTACACTTGGTGTTTGCATTCTCTGGCTTTACACACCCTGATGCAGCCACAAAGCGGATCATCACGATAATGGTGTTGTTGGGTCCCCCATTCCCTGGTGACTTGTCCGTAGTTACCATCAGAACCTCTCCACCTTGGATCCCCATGGGAACCAGAAGATGGTTGAGGTGAATACCACGGAAGAGGAGCATGGAGTGGGCCACACCTGTACCAAGTGCAGCAGCACCCAGAGCACCTCACAAATGATGACTAGGTTCTTGCCCAACATCGAGAGGGAAGGTTGCTACCACGTTGCTGTATTTGTTTTACCCTGGCTATCCACTCCAGCTGATGCTTGCATCTCCAAACCAGATCCCCAGCACCTTCAGGTATTCGGGAGGTGGTGACGGTGAAAGGAGTAGAGGATCAGTGGGTGCATTTGCCAAAGTGCAGGGCCTCTCTCCTTATGCGGTTGATACAATCGCATGGTAGGCTGGTTCAGAGGTTGAGGCACATGGGGTCCAAGGCGAGCTAGTTAATTCCATCTCAGATTGACTGGGTGAAAGGAACCAATGGGTATGTGTGGAGGGACACTTTTCTGGTAGGCAGTCCCCTACCAGTGCTGGACTTCAGGGATCGGTGCTGGGATCTTTGTTGTTTGTGATATATGTTAACAATTTGTATGTGAAGTACGGAGCTATGAATGATAATTTTGTAGATGACATTTAAATTGGTGGGTAGTGGACAGCGAGGATTTGTCTAAGGTTACAGCCGCATATAGATCACATGGAACGTTGGTCGGAGCCCTGGAAGATGGAATTTAATACAGACGTGTGAAATGATGCGCTTTCAGAAGTCAAATGTGGGTAGGACAAATAAAATAAATGGGAGAGTGATGACCAGAGACATCTGTATCAAGTCCATAGTTCCCTGAAAGTGGAAACACAGATCGATAGGGTGGTGAATAAGGAATGTGGCCTGCCTGCCTTCATAGGTCGGCGCATAGAATAGTTGTGATGTTACCTTGTTGCTTCAAAACACTGATTAGTCCTGATTCGTGCAGTTCGGGTCACCACACGATAGTAAGTATGTAATTACTATGGAGTGAGTGCAGAGGAGATCCACTGGGATGTTTCCTGGAATGGAGGCATCTGGTTCTCTGGAGAGATTAGATCGGCAGTGCTTGCTTTCCCTCGGTTGGGCTGTCAAAACCCAGAGGGCTTAATTTTACGATAAGAGGAAGAAGTTTTAAAGGGTATCTGAGTGGTTGGTTAATCAAACAGGAGGCTGTGAATATCGGGAACGTGCTGCCAGAGGAGACGACAGAGTCAAATACAATCGCTGTGTTTAGAAGGCATTTAAGACAGGCATTTGAACAGGCAAGGCGTTAAAGGGTAGTCAGAGACAAACGAGACTGCAGATGGTGGAATCTTGAACCCGGAGTCCAGATGAAGGGTCTCGACCAAAATGTCGACTGATGAGGCTTTGCAGGTTAATCTGAGAACTAAGAAGGGGATGATCATCTTCTTGAGATTGCACCTTCGGCCCCCAAGTAGTTCTGGGGATTAGTGGAACAAATGATCAAGTAGATTAGGGAGAGTTGTAAAAATATTAGGGTTGTCCTTGCAGGAGATTTTAATCTTCCCAACATTTACTGGGATTGCCGTTGAGTTAAAGGTCCAGATGGAGTGCGATTTATTCAGTGTGTTCAAGAAAGTTTCCTCAGGCAGTACATGGAGGGCCCTGCCAGGGAGGGTGCAAAGCTTGATCTACTCATCGGTGATAAAAGTTCAACCTGGAACAGTATGATGTGTTACACTTTGGAATATCGTATTTGATGGCAGAATACAAGGTCAATTGCGGGACTCTTAGCAGTGTGGAGGAACAGATGAATCTTTGGGTCCACGCCCATGGATACCTCAAGGTTGATGCTCAGTTCAGTAGGGTTGTTAAGAAAGCTTATGTTGTGTTCGCCTTCATTAGTCGGGGTATTGAGTTCAAGAGCCACCAAGTAAAGTTCCAGGTCTGATAGAACTCTTGTTGGACCACACTTGGAATATCATGTTTATGCGGGAGGAAAGGGTTAGATAGTGTGAGGTTGGCTTGATGGACGGCACAGCATGGTGGGCCGAAGGGCCTGTTTTGTGCTGCTTAGTTCTATGGTTCTATGGTTCTATGCTATTTCTGGTTGTCTCATTAGAGGAAAGATATGGAAGCTTTAGAAGGGGTGCAGAGGAGATTTACCAGGATGTTGCCTGAATTGGAGAGCATGTCTTATGAGGATAGTTTGAGTGAGTTAGGGTTTTTTCTTTGCAGAGAAGGAGGATGAGAAGTTGCATGATAAAGATCTACAAGATGAAAGGAGGCACAGATCGAGTGGACAGTCAGAGACTTTTTCCCAGGAAGAAAATGGTTCACAGGAGGGGGCATAATTTTAAGGTGATTGGAGCAAGGTATAAGGGAGATGTCAGGGGTAAGTTATTTGCACCGGGATTGGTTACGCGTGGAACGGGCTGTCGACCGACGTTGGTGAGGGCAAATACATTAGGGACATTTAAGAGACTCTCAGACACATGAGTGACAGGAAAAATAGGGAGCTATGTGGGAGCAAGGGTCTGATAGATCTTAGATCAGGACAAATTTCGCCACAACATCGTGGGCCGAAGGGCCTGTACTGTACTGTAATGTTCTATGTTCCATGTATTCCTGGGAAAAAAAAGGAAAGGCAAGCGACTGAGTTCACGATAGGGGAGCACAGTAGTCCAGTGACCGTAGTGCCATTGGTTAAACTAGTTATGGTAAGGGACAGAACTGTCGGCCGGTTCAAGTTCTGAATTGGGGCTAGTTATGAGACAGAAGCTTGCAAAAGTTTATTGAGTTAGGTTGTTTGCAGATAGAGGGATGTCTGGTAAGTGGGAGGCTTTTAAAATTGAGATAGCAAGAGTTCAAGAACTACGTGTTCCTGTTAAAATAAAAGGCAGACCTGCTAGGAGTTGGGAACCCTGGTGGGCAAGGGATATTGTAACTCTGGTCAAGAAAAAGATGGAGGCTTGTGTCAGACGCAGGAAACTGGCGTCAAGTGAATCACTGGAGGATGCTGGAGTGTACTGAAGAAGGAAATTAGGAGGAAAAAGATGGGACATGAGATGGCTTTGGCAGAAAATATTAAGAAGAATCCTAAGAGACTTTAAGGGAAAATGAATGATTAGGGAGAAAATCGGGTCCAAGACAGAAATCTATGTGCGGAACCACTGGAAATGGGCAGATTATTTCTCCTTTGTTTCTACCTTGGAGAAAGATGTGATGGTTGGGAACGTGGCAAAGTTAATGGAGATCTATTGGGAACAGTCCATAGAAGAGGTGTTGTATGTGTTTCGATGTATGAAGGTTGACATATCTCCAAGTCAGGACGAGGTATATCTAGAACACTATGGGAACCTAGAGAAGAAATTGCAGGAGCCCTGGCTGAGGTATTTTCAACATCGCTATCCTATGGTCAGGTGCCAGAAGATTGGAGGATTGGAGCACTGAAGAGGAAGGGTTGTGAGGATAGACCTGGTTTTTACAGACCCCTTAGCCTAACATCCATAGCAGGTAAGATGCTGGAAACCATTCTGAGGCATAAGATATCCTTACATTAGGAAAGACTGGGGTTGATTATGAGTAGCCAGCATGGCTTTGTGTACGGGAGATGTTGTCTTATGAATCTGAGTAAGTTTTGTGATGATGAAAAAGGTCAAAGAGGGAAGGGTGGTAGATGTAGTATATATGGATTTCAATCAGGCTTTTAACAAGGTTCCGCATGGTGGGCTGCTCAGGAATGTTGGGTCGTATGGCATACAAAGAGAGCTAGCAAACTGGATACAAAATTGGCTGGATAGTGGGAAACAGAGTGTCTTGATGGAAGGATGTTTCTCAGACTGGAGGGCTGTGATTTCTGTTGTGCCCCAGGGGTCGGTGCTGGTACCAGTTTTAGTTGTCATCTATATTAATGACTTGGATGAGAATATATGAGGAATAATTAGTAAGTTTGCAGATGGCACTAAAACAGGTGGTGTCACAGACAGTGAAGAGGAGTATGAAGAATTGCTGCAGGATCTTGATCGGCTGGGTAGGTGGGCTGAGGAACGGCAAATGGAATTTACTTCAGATAAGCGTGAGGTGTTGCATTTAGAAGGACAAGTCAAGGTAGAGTTTTAAATTGAATGGAAGAGCCCTGTACACTGTTGTAGAACAAGTAGCCTTGGAGAACAGGTGCATAGTTCCCTTAAAGTGGAACTGTGCTTTTATTGCCAGGTCACTAAAGAAATCTTTTGACACGCTGACCTCATCAGTCAGAGCACTGAACATAGAAGTTGGGAGGTTACGTTTCAATTGTGCATGATGTTGGTGAGACTGCACTTGGAGTTTTGTGTTTAGTTTTGATCATCCTGTTGTCGGAAGGATGTGATTAAACTGGAAATAGTGCAAAAAATATTTACAAGGATATTGCCAGTCCTCAAAGGACTGAGTTATAGGGAGATGTTAGATAGGCTCGGCCTTTACTCCTCGGAGCATGGGAGACTGAGGTGAGATCTCATAGAGCTATATAAAATCAAAAGCAGCATAGATAGGGTGAGAAATCGTATATCCAGGCTTGGGGAATTGAAAAAAGAGAGGACAGAGTTTTCAGAGTAGAGGTGAAAGGTTTAATAAGAACATGAGGAGGGTGGTAGATATATGGAACCAGCTGCCAGAAGAAGTGGGTGAAGCAGGTAACTCAGAAACATTGAACAAGTTTGTGGACAGGTATATGGAGGCCAAGAGTGCAGAGGGATATGGGCCAAGTGCTGGGGATTTGGATTCGCTTGATTCTACATCTTAGTCAGCATGGACAGGTATGGGCCGTAGGGTCTTTTTCCGTGCTTTACAACTCTATGACTCTATTAATGACCCCACTAAAGACAGCAGATCCAGATCCTGTAACTTAGACAATGCTGCTCCTTCCTCTGCTGGTGAAGGGGTGGGGTTGGGTCGGGACTAGTGGGGGTAAGCCGCAGCCCAATTACAGTTAATTCTCCCGGGAGGGAAACTGTGGTTTCCATCCCTATCATCCTTCCAACGAGTTTCGATATGGTTCCATCCCTTACGCCATGGTTCCATCCCTTATGCCATGGAAAGAAGCAATGCAGCCCATAGACTTATCCTATTCTCCCTCCCTTCTAATCAATTCCCCCAGATTCTCTCCTTCACACTGGGTAATTTACAGCGACCGATTAACTCACTGACCTCGAACGTCGTTGGGATGTTGGAGGGAACCGGATCACCCGCGGGAAACCCATGGGGAGAACGTGCAAACTCCACACAGACAGCGCCGGAGGTCGGGATTGAACCTGGGACTCGAGATCTGTGAGGCAGCTGTGCCACTGAACTGTCCATGGTGCACAAGTTTTGAGGGAGGTGCTTCGGAATGTCATTCCCAACAGACAGAGTTGGGATGACCTTCCTGTCAACAGACAGGGTTGAACTGACGCTCCACAGAGCAGCTGATAGGAGACCTCTCCAGGAGCAACTCACTGGGGGAGGACAGTTGAACGATGCTGTCCCTCAGGGCTGTCCTTGGTGTTCGGGAGATCATCTCCATGCAGATCTTGCTCGAATGTCTGCTGAGCATGGAAGTGTCCCTCTCATGAAACAGCAGGTACCCTGTGGCCTAAGAAAGGTAGTAGGCTGGTTCCCCAACTGACCACGGGTCCAGGTCTTTTTTTCCGGGCCTCGGCACCAAATTGGCCCAACCTGACTGAACTTCCGCCGTCCTGAGATGGTCCATTCTATAAAATTCCTGAACCTAATCCATCATTACCAGAGGCAAGATCCAACAGTACTTCTGTTGGATTTGGAGGTCAGTATGAACAATGTGGGCCGAAGGGCCTGATTCTGTGCTGTCTGACTGTATGAAATGCCATACCAGGACACTGCAAACCGTTCTGGGACCTGGGACTGACTTGTGTGCACCACTGCCAAATGAGTCATTCTGGCAAAAGCACGCCGTGCTGTCCCAACTCTACACAGGGGGTTCCTGCATGGATTGTTCCTGTCAACCCTCGGCTTCCTCGCCCTCATCTCCCACCCGCACAAGCTATGGCAGGCTGAATCACCATCAGAAGGTGAGGGATTCCCTGGTGAGGATCTCTGAACGTGGGTGTCCTTTGCACTGTGATCTAAGGTGGAGAGCTTTGCACAGAGCTGTCTCAGACAGGTCCACGGACTCGCAACGTTCCTGGGCGAGGCCGTGTCCCACTTATAGCAGGATCCCGGGAAGTGGCAGGACCTCTTACACACCGTGGACAGCTGGTACAATGGTCAGGGATGGTGTATGTACGGATAATCAGAGGACCCCGCGCCGCTCCTGAGACTACGCTCGGTGACCAAACTTGGCTCCCGTTGGTGGGTCGTTGCGAGTTCCAGCCCGAATAACCGCTTGCCTTGGTTCCCTTGCCTGAGTACAGAGGTGTCCAGGATCCTTGGGGGAGTCGGGGTGATCGGAGAGGATGGGGGCTGGACTGCATCCTGTACACTTGTGAAGAACATTTAAGTTTAGTTTGTCCTGTGTTGTATTTAAATAAAGGCGTGCTGAGTTATTCATAAAAAGGAACTGGATTTGACATAGTAAAATTGTCCACACTGTTCCACCAAAAAACACCAGTGCTTTAAGTCATCTTTTCTGTGTGCATTTCTATACAACTGTGCATGATGTGGGTGTATGACTTTGTGTACGAGTATACTGGTATGTGTGTGTGAACAGGGTTATAGCTGGGTATTTGCATGTAGAGGTGTGTGTCACTGCACGTTTGTCTGTATAGATGTGTTCTCCTGTATGCAAGTGTGTCTGGTGTGCACATACAGGTGCGTATGTTTACAGGTGCATGTGTGTCCCTCTACAGGCGTGTGCCTGTCCATGTATCAACGTATTCATGCATGAGTATTGTGCGCATGTGAGCACTGCTGTCTGTGTGCCTGCATGAATATTCACACAAGGTGGTAGGTCATTTGGTTCCACTGTGAATTTAGATACAACCAATGAAATTGGATACAACCAGATGCAGGAAGATCTGAGCCACAGCTTCACGGAAGTGCATAGGACGAGATGTTTTGCCCCGTTGTCCACACCGGCCAGTAACAAGGAACTAAGGGCACACTCCCTCCAAACTTGCTTTCAGTCTGCAGCCCTGCAGGTTTCAATATGTCAAGCGTTCACCCAGTGTGAGCCTTTCTTCAGAGTGCTGAGGGCTTCTGCCCGACTGACCTTCCCGACTGAGCTCCAGACTCCTATCATCCTCTGGTGAAAAGCCTCACTTGATCCCCATTGAATCTGTGCCCAAATATTGACCTCTCTGCTAATGGAAGCAGCTCCCACCTGTTCACCCTGCTCTATACTTTATACACTTGAATTCAATCTCCCATTAGCCTCTCTTTCGATTGGAGGGCTTGAGTTATAAGGACAGATTGGATAGGCTAGACTTTTTGCCCAGGAGTGAAAGAGGCCGAGAGGGGTCATGATAGGTGCACAGGTACATAAACGTATGAGGCATAGATAGAGTAAAAAAAAACATATGTCCATTGCCTATGGTAAGCGTGTCTTAAAACAATAGGGCAAAGGCTTAAGTTGAAAATAGGGGCGGTTTAAAGGGGATATGAGGGGTAAATTTTTCACACGAAGGGTCGTCAATATCTGGAATGAGCTGTCAGAGGAGGTGGTGGATGCCGGAAGAGTAACAACACTTGAGAGGCGTCTGGACAGGTACTTGAATAAGCAGGGCATAGGGGGAAGTGAAACTAATTCAGGCAAGTGGGATTAGAATAGGTAGGCATGATAGTTGGCATAGACACAATGGGCCGAAGGGCCTGTTTTTATGCTGTATAAAAACTATGACTTTATGCCTTTGGAAGAAAAGCCTAGTGTGTCTTCCCTCAGAAATACCCACTCCCGGTATATTCTCGTGAAGCTTCTTCGTTGGAGATGGTGAATCCTCCCATGGTGCGCTGATCAGAGGCACGGTACTCTAAGCAGGGCATGAATCGTGCCTTACACATAGAACAGTACAGCAGAACAGGTGCTTCGGCCCACAATGTCTGTGCCGACCATATGCCAATTTAAACTAATAACTATCTGTCTGCACCCGGTATTTATTCCTCCTGCGTCTGCCTAAATGTTTCCTAAACATCACCGTCATATCTGCTTCAATCATCTTGGTGTTGCAGGCACCCACCACTCTCTGTGTAAATAACTTGCCCCACAGATCTGCTCCAAACCCCCTTCCCTCACATCTTACACCTATGCCCTTGATTAGTGCACGGACTGTGCAGGACCTCCCTGTCCTCGTGTCCCATGTCTTGATCAATAAAGAGAAGTTTTCCACGTGTTCTTCTCAACCACCTCAGCTAACCCTCCTAGCACCTTCAGGGATGTGCGGGTAAGTACGCCCTGAGTAACAACACTGTGGGATTGTGCTCAAATGCCCTCAGGGAGAAGTGTTTTTAATTTCTGATGAACCAACTTCGACCAGGATTGATGAAAAATTCTATCCCAGCATACCTCGAGAAACCTTGAGACCTTATTTTCTTTCAAAGGAACATCAACAAAACACAGTCTGTGAAATGAAGAATCTCCAGAAAAACTTGTTTCCTTTCGGAAATAGATTATCCCAAAGACACAATTTACGTTTACTCCATGGAGACTGTCCCTAGATAAAAGCACTCCAAGTGCTGTTAAACCCAAAGCTCTTCTTCATGGAACTTAGTACAGTGCAACACAGCAGCAGGTCCTTCAGCCCACAATGTTGAGCCGAACTAATTAAATTAGTAATTAAAATGTTTAACTAATCACTTCTGCCTGCACAAGGTCCATATCCATCTATTCTCTGCACATGTGCCTCTCTAAGAGCCTCTTAAATACCTCTTATCGTATCTTCCTCCACTACCAACGCTGACAGTGCATACCAGGAACCATCCGCTCTCTCTGTAAAAAGATTGCGCCGCACACCTTCTCTGAACTTTCACCTATCTCATCTTAAATGCATGCCCTCTAGTATTAGATATTTTGACCCTGGGAAAAAGATATTGGCAGTCTACACCTCTCATAATCTTATAAACCTCTATCAGGTCTCCCCTCAGCCTTCGCCGCTCCAGAGATGACAACCCAAGCAACCTCATAGAAACAATTTTGCAGTTCAGGAATAATTGCATTAACATGCATGGACTAAGAAGTTAATGAACTGAGTACAGATTGGAGAATCAAACATCAATTGTTACAGGTGTGATTACTTTGGATAAACAAGGGGTGAGCGGTGGTTCTGGACCAGGACCCTGGACTCAGGTTTGATCACCCTTTTTGGATGGACGACTTCACCGGATGACCAGGGTGCATTAGGTCCAGATTAGTGATTAAATACATGGGAACTGTTAGAATTAAGAGTTAAAAGCTGTGCTAAGGTTGATAGAATACAAAGGGTTGGATCCTGCATGCTACTTCATGATGGTTTGTGGCATTTCCTCTCATCATCCTGTATCATTTAATTATTTTGTAATATTTATGTGTTTCATGGATTATAGTAAAAGGGCAATACAGCACAGATACAGGCTCTTCGGCCCAATCAGTCCATTCCGACCACGGTACCGAACCAGCTATTCCCAATTTCCTGCCTTCGGCCAATATCCCTACAAGACCCGCCTCTCCATCTTCCTATCCAAGTGTTTCTTAAATGATACTCTTGTTCCTGCCTCACCCACTTCCTCTGGCAGCTCGTTCCATACACTCACCACCCTCTGCGTGAAGAAGTTACCCCTCAGGTCCCTTTTTATAGCTTTTCCCTCTCACCCTAAAACTATGCCCTATAGTTTTGGACGCCTCTACTCTGTCAATTGAGACGGTTACCATCTGCCGTATCTGTGCCTCTCATAACTTCAAACACTTCGAGGGTCGCCCCTCTTCCTCCTATGTTCCAAAGAATAAAGACCTAGCCGGACCAACCTCTCCTTATAACTCAGTCCCTCCAGTCCTGGCAACATCCTTACAAATCTTCTCTGCACTCTTGCGAAATTAACCACGTCTTTCCTATAACAAGGTGACCAAAACTGTACACTGATGTTAAAGTTCGGCCTCACCAACGACTTATACAACTGCAACATACTGACCTAACGTATTGGTCAGTCATATTGTTACTTAGTTTCAATGATTTTTAAGAGATCTGGTAACCCCATTCCCCAAATAATTTTCCCTGTCAGCTCCCCTCCCCACGTTCCGATATATTCCTCCAGACTCTATCGTTCACCAAACGGGAGGTGGTTCAGTGGCCAGTTAGCCCAGCGACACTGCACGCCGTTGGAATGTGGGAGGAAACTGGAGCAGCCGGGAGAAACCCTCAGGGTCACAGGGAGAACGTGCAAACGCCACACACTCATACAGCACCGGAGATCGGGATCAAACCGTGGCCACTGGAGCTTTGAGGCAGCAATGCTAATAACTGTGCCACTGTGCTTTCTGAGGGTTTACCTACAGATTTATACCAATTATCTTTGATGCCTTCTACGAATGCATTACCTCTCAACAGAATCCATTTCCCATTTTTATCCAGGTTAAACCTATTCATGACCAGCTTTCAACCTGTTGCATCAATATAAATGTTTGGACGTTATGCTGTAACTTTACAAAACACTAGCTGGACTGCACATGGCGTATTGTGTGCAGTTCTGGTTGCCACAAAGTGGAATGCGGTTGCCCAAAGAGAACACAAAGGAGATCTACCAGAATTTTTCCGGATTGTAAGACGTTAGTTATGGGGAGAGATTGGACAGGCTGGAGTGAATGCAGCTGAGGAATGTCCTGATATGGGAATACAAAACAATAAGAGGCATATATAGGGTAGATATAATCTTTTTCTCATTGTGGAATCAAAATAAGAAGTCACAGAAGTCAAAGAAGCTTTGATGGGCATCTGAGGGGTAGGTTTTTTTTACACAGAGTATACTTTATATCTTGAACTCGCTGCTAGAGGACGTCGTGGAATCAGATCCAATCACAATGTCAAAGAGGCATTTTGACAGATACATAAATAGTCATGGTTTGGAATTTATGGACCTAATGTGGGCATGCGGGATGTGTCGAAGGGCAAACAGGGCGGCATAAATATGATGGGCTGAAGGTCCTGTTTCTCTGCCTCTATGATTCGGTGAACAATGGTCTTCTTTACTTCATAGAAAACAGACATCAATACGTTCAACAGGGTCAGTAGTTCCACTGGAGAAGATATTCAAAGGGGGATGCAAGAAATGTGGGCTAATCGCCATCAGTCCAAGCACGATTTCAGGAAAGGACATTTACCCAGTTTGCAGAGAGAATGTGGAATTTCCTTGGGAAGGAGTTGCCGTGACATGAAGACAGATGGGAGGAAAGGCTGGATAAACATGCGGAACAAAGGGATATATAGATGTAGTGGATAGAGTAAAGGTTAGAGAAGGCCAGTAAGAGCATGAACTGGCACCGTGCAACAGTAATGTCTCTTGTACACACTTAGGCCATTGTACATACAGCACAGGACAGTCCCTTTGCCCTATTAATTAAACCAATGACTCCCAATTAATCTAATCTTTCAATTCCACACCTTGACCAAATCCCTTATTTCCTTGTATGTTCATGTACCTCCAATGCTGTCTGCCTTCACCATCGCGTCTGGAAGTGCATTCCAGACACCCACCACTCTCTTGTGTCAAAAACAACTTGTCTCGCACATCTCCTCTGTCCTCTCCCCCTCTCATATCCAAGGTGAAACACTCCAAGGCTCTTCACGGGTGCAAAACCTGGCTAAGAGTGTCGTTTCAGCTCTCAGCGCAGGTGCGCAACACTTGTTGATGTTTGGAGTTGCTGCCTATCAACAGTAGAGAGGGGTAGAGAGGCAGAGAGGCTTCCGGAGGGAATTCCAAGCTCTGCCCTCGGACGCCGCTAAGTAAATTCTGGGATGATTTGGATCCGTTAACTGTTTGAGTACTGAAATCTCCGAGAGTAGAAGAGATCACAGATAAAGGGAGGGGATTGCTTTGAAAAGAAAGATGAGCACTTGAAAACTGAAGCATTCCTCTACCAAATGCACAGTGTTGAATGGTTAGCTTCTGTGTAGGCCTTTGCATTTAAATAGACCAGCCGGTGACATGAACTGAGAAAGTATTGGGACACAATGTCGGAGCTGCTGAATCTCACAATGGCCTTTATTGCCCCATGACTTGATCGAGGTATACAAGATGACAAGAGGCATAGATCAAGAGGACGGTCAGAGACTTTTCCCAGGGCGAGAACGGCTAACGCGAGGGGGCATAATTTTAAGGTATAAGGGGGATGTCAGAGGTAAGATTTTTTTACACAGAAGGTTGGGTGCGTGGAAAGCACTGCCTGCAGACGTTGTGGGGGCAGATACATCAGGGATATTTAAGAGACTCTTAGATAGATACATGAATAATAGAGAAATGGAGGGCAATGTGGAAGGGTGAGATAGATCTTAGAACAGGATAAAATGTCGACACAACATCGCAGGCCGAAGGGACTGTGCTATGCTGCAATATTATATGTTCTATGTCGGCAGTTCCAGTGACTTGAATGAACCATTCCCCAAATATTTGCTCCTGGAAATGTAACCCATTCGGGAACTCAAAGCTTTCACCCGGTCGTCTCACCGTCCACAATTGTGGAATCACGACGGCTGCTGACCTGGAACTCCACCTCCCATACACACAGCGCCAAAACATTGTAAAGATATCACTGGGTGCTTATCAGAGTGCATAATCAGGAGGAGATATCGGGCGGGGCAGCACGGTTACTGAGAGAGAGTCGAAGCAGCATTTTAAACGAAAGAATTAAGGTTGGGGCAGGCTGACGAGCTTGGATTCCTTTAGTATCAGTCACATTTCATGCACCTGGGTTAAATATAAACACTCTTCCAGCTTGTTCTGTGTTACTTGACTCTCCATTCTCACTGTATCATAGTGATTTCTGAAATCGCCTCGTGGATCATCAGCCATAATATATTTAGGGGGTGGGAGAACGTGGCATCAGCTGGCACTCACTGCCAACCTTCCCATTTGCCACAAGAATATGAACCCGTCCGTGCTCCCAGTGCCCCAAGGGATGGCTTTCCAACCTGTCCCGGCGACATCAAGCCAGGCCAGGGTAAGGAAGGTGAGGTCCCTTCCCTACGGAGTTAGTTTTTCCCACACCTCGCTTCAGTGATGTTTTGTTGGCCGAAGAGCATCCCCGTTCCCTTCCCTTTGCCTTCGTAAAGTTGCCCTCATCGTCAGTATCCGCATGCCCTTTGCTTTGACTTTAGAATTGGGAATATCTAATGGATTTGACCACAGGATCTTGGATTCCTCCCACACGGACCTTTGACCGAATGTTACTTATCGCCCAGTCAGACTTTGACGTGATATAAATAATTAGGAGACATCGTTCTTGGAATAACGGAGGCTTGACTCAGCCGTGTTGTCTCAAAGATGCAGCGGAGGTGCCTGCAGAAGTTTTCTACTGGTGACCGAGGGGAAGAGCTTGGCGCCCAACAGGTCATTTTTACTGCAGCTCGGATATCACCATGCGAAGACTTTTCTCCCTCGTGCTGTTGCCAAGGTTTGAGTTGAGGTTGTAAGCCATGATCCGAGCTCGGCCGTACTGCAAGGGCTTGATATTCCAATCCTGTGTCAGACCTACGTCTACAGGGCTTCTCCCGTCGAGGCACAGGTCCATCAGCTTTTTCCGTTTGTTCTGCAGGATCTGGACGTCCTTCCGGATTCTCTGCCGGATGTATTGTTCCATCTTCTTCCGGAACGACTTGTTTACGTGCGAGTAGAGTCTCCAGTCCAGCGAGTTCCAAGCTTTGCCTCGATCAGCGACTTGATCGGACAGTTTCTTTACCGGGACATTGCTCCTTAAGTTCAGCTTGAAGGAAACAACGTCATCAAATTCCCAGCAAAGCGCGTCTTTCAATAAGATCTCCGACTCGTCAAAGTACTCAGAGATGAGGATGAGATGGAAAGTGTTCCCGATCTCATTCAAGACTAGATCCACCTACTGCTTGGAGCCTTTCACGTTGTGATCGAAGCCAAAGTCAAACCACATGAGGTTCCTGGCGTAGTGACTGCCTCGATCCTTGGCGGAGTAGTACATCCAGGGCTCGCTCAGGAACTGCTCCAGCGACTCCACCTTCTTAAAGGTCATGCTCGACCCTTCGTAATAGGTGAAGGACGACTCCACAAGGTCACCGGGTTCTGCAAGATGGAGAAATAAAAGGTCCCCTTTGCCATAATCACCTCAACCTGGAACAACAAACAGACATTAAGTTAGCGATCCACTTCCTCAAGCAGAGGACGATACAGAAGAAAATAAAACGTCCAGAACCATAAGCACACCCGTTACCTTGTTGTCCTCTCTGGCCTGTTTTCGTCATGTAGTTCCATGCAAGAACAAAGATAAACACACAGGAAATACTACAGATGCTGTAATACGGAGCAACATACGCACCAAATGCTGGAGGAACTCAGCAGGTCAGGCAGCGTCTACGGAAGGGAATGTGTGTGTGTTTTGTGTGTGTTTTTGCGTGTTTTTTTGTATGGGCATGTGTACGTGTTTTGTGTGTGTGTTTGTGTTTTGTACGGGCATGTGTTGTGTGTGTATTCTGTGTGTGCTCATGCATGTGTGTGTTTTGTGTGTGCGCACATGTGTGTGTTTTGTTTGCACATGTGTATGCGTGTACGCATTTGTGTGCGCGCATGTGCACGTGGATGTGTGCATGCATGTATGTTTACGTGTGTGCACCTGTGTGCGTATGTACACGTGTGTGTGTATTATGGGTGTACAGATTCATGAACACAGGAGAATGAGATCCTGTGTAGCAGTGAAACAAAGAGGAACAAGAGTGTGAGGGGAGAGGAGAGGAAAAACGCGAGAAAAACAAAGGGAGATAACGACTTGGTGGAACAGGCAAAAAGTAAGAGACAGAGCATCTCACAGTAGTTACAGCTCAGGCCATTTGTTCCATCGAATCTATACTGACTAGGTAAGAGCAATCCAGATCGTCCCATTCCCCGCCCTCTCCTCACACCCTCCCTACGCTCCTGTAAATTCCTTCCTGGCAGATCCTCGTCCAACTCCCTTTCAAACACTACAGTTGAATCCACCTTCAGTTCCAACCCCCTACCCCCCCCCCCCCCCCCGCCAACTGTGCATCGCAGACCCCACCGTGGACCTCTCTCCTAGGGTCACCGTTGATGTTCACTTTCGTCCCCCTCCCCAACAGGAAGACGTCCTGCTGTTCCGCTTTGAAATCGTTCACGCTTTTAAATAATTCCAACTGACCCCATCACAACTTCTTCTGTTCCCAGGAGAAGCAAATCACCTTCTGCTAAACTCTCCACATAATAACTCAAGTCTCTCACCACTGGCATCTCTCCAACATCTTTCCATCTTTCCTCATATCCGGTCTCAGAACTGGACACAATCCTCCACTTGTGGCTGAAGCCGTGCTCTCCAACGCCCCATCGTCTCTTCCTTGCTTTTAGACTCTGCCTGTACAAGGCCCAGGTTTCTCTGCTTTCCACATGACTTATGCAGCTTTTAATAAACTCTGCACAATTAACCTACAATCTCCCTGCTCCAGCATCCCGTATACAATCGTACCCTCTAGCTCATTTTGCACTGACTAATTCTTCTGACCAAAATGTAATGATTTTCACTCATCAACATTAAACGTCGTCCATCTTCTTCCCCATCAGCCCATGCACACTTCACTCGGGTCTCTCACTATCCTTCCCACAGTTCACTGTGCATGAAGTTTTTCCGAGCTGTACTGCAGCCTTCTCCTTTCTCTTTAAGGATAAGGCTGCAATAACAGGTCGGCAAAACAATAGCCAGACTGAAACGTTGACCCTGTATCCCTTTTCGCAGATGTTGCCTGACCTGAGAATTTCCAACACTCCCTGTTTCTATTTATCCCTGAGGAAGGAACAGTGATGTGTGCGTGGAAAATGCTGCCGGCAGGAATGGTGGAACCAGATACCAAGATGCTGTTAGACAGACGTGCGAATACCCAGGGAATGGAGGGATATGGATTATGTACAGGCAGATGGGATGATTTTCATTTGTCATCAGACCATGGGAAAAAGGGCCTATTCTTATGCTGTACTATTCTATGAGAAACAAAGACAGGGTAGACGATCAGAATCTTTTCCCCAGGGTAGAAATATCGAGTGCTAGAGGACGTGCATTTAAGGTGAAAAGGGTAAAGTTTAATGGAGATGTGTGAGGCAAGTATATTTTTCACACAGAGAGTAGTGGGTCCCTGGAACGGGCTGCAACGGGTGGTGGTGGAAGTAGATATACGTGGAGTTTAAGACACTGTTAGATAGACATGAATATAGGGGCAGGCACGGTTTTGCAGTAGTTTGTGCGACGCTATTTTAGCGCCAGCACCCTGGGTTCAATTCTGGCCACTGCCTGTAAGGAGTTGGTACGCTCTCCCCGTGTCTGCATTTGTTTCCTCCGGGTGCTCCGGTTTCCTCCCACATTCCAAAGACATACAGGTTAATAAGTCGTGAGCTTGCTATGTTGGCGCCGGCAGCGTAGCGACAATTGAGGGCTGCCACCACTCCCCACCCAGAACACTCCACGCTAAAAAGATGCATTTGACTGTGTGTATCGATGTATATGTGACTAACAAATATATATGTCTTATATGCAGGGAATGGAGGGATATGGACCATCTGCAGGCAGAAGGGATTCAGGTTAATTCAGCACCATGATCAGTACAGACATGGTGGGCCAAAGGGCCTGTTCCTGTGCTGTACTGCTGTATGTACGATGTTCCATGTCCAGTCAGGGGTCTGCACCATATTAGAGAACCCACGGTTGGTTCAGCCTTACCTGCAGCCGGCAGAATCTCATGTGGTTGCAAATGACGTGGTATTCCTGTACCTTGAGGGGACTGTAAAATTTAATCTTTCTCGCACTGAAGTGGAGGTGGTATCCGAACTGGTAGGAGGTGGACAACGCGAAGGTTAAGTTCCTCGCCTCACCGAAGCGGTACAGCATGTCCAGGATAGTGCTGCCAGCTGTCCTGTGCGTCTTGAGGAACATCACGTGCGTCTTCGGCTGACAGGTGTCCTCCAGCGCCCTGACCTCGCGGCTGGTCACTAGTACAACCCGGGGCAGCTCCACGTCCTGGGTTCCTATCCTGGAGAGCAAGGGGAAAAGGTCGCAGTCGTTACTTTGGCCGCTTCTCCGCCTCGTTCTTCTTCTGGCCCTCACTCCCTCGCATGTCGATGGAATCGGCCTTCATCCCGTCAACTGATTCACATTCGCTGGATTCACAGCGCACAGAGTGGAGAACCTCCAACACCTGGTCAGCACTCCCACGGCTCTGGAGACCCAGTTCGATCCCGACCTCCGGCACTCTGTGTGTGTGTGTGTGTGTGTGTGTGTGTGTGTGTGTGTGTGTGTGTGTGTGTGTGTGTGTGTGTGTGTGTGTGTATTCATGTGCATGAGTGTATGTATGTGTACGTGTGTGCATGTGCGTGCGTGTGTGTGCACCTATGTGTGTGCGCATGTGTGCGCGTGGTGTTTGCACCTTCTCTCTGCGACCGGATCCTCCAGTTCCTTCCCACATCCCAACGACATGCGGTGTCTGTGTGTTAATCGGCCCCCAGTGTGTGGGTGAGGGGGAGAATATCGGGGGGGGGGGGGGAAGGTGGAGTTGAGAGGAATGTGGGGAGAATTAAATTTGAAGGATAGGATTAGTGTAAAAATAGGTATTTGATGGTTCACATCAACAATGGACTGAAGAGCCTGTGTCCGTGCTGCATTTCTCTGTGACTCTAATTCCCTCCCCTGTCCCTCCGAAGCATTTGAAAGTCTACCCAGCAAATTGGACACCTGGTGTCCAGTACAGTTGAGGGGGTTACTTTTCTCTCACTGAGAGTAGTCATTGGCCAGCCCTTGAAAGGGACCATTCCAGAGTTGGCCACGTTAGCTGGTTAGGGAGCCTTACCACACCAGACCTCAAGAGAACCAATTTCCTGAGGCACACGAACAAAGCAAATGAACAAGTCTCACCTTTGTTGACAATAAAACTTAACTTAACGATGGACCGCTGGAATCTAGAAACCCCAGGTTCAAACATCAACCTCTGGAGCATCTCTCAGGCAGAGCTCTGTACCCTTGGAGCATGTCGTGGATGGAGGTGGGATCCCTGTGCTGACGGACTTGGACGATTTTGTTAGATTCTTCTCTAAATCCATCTACAAATTTGCAGGTGATACCACCGTAGTGGGCCGAATCTCAAATAACGATGAATCGGAGTACAGGAAGGAGATAGAGAGCTAAGTGACATTGTGTCATGACAACCGCTCCCTTAATGCCAGCAAAACAAGAGTGCTTGTAATTGACTTCAGGAAGGGAGCAGGGTACATGCTCCTGTTTAAATCAACGGTGCTGAGGTCGAGAGGGTTGAGAGTTTCTAGTTCCAAGGCGTGAGCATCACCAATAGACTGTCCTGGTCCAACCACGTAGACATCACAGCCAAGAAAGCTCACTAGGATCTCTACTTCGAGAGGCTAAAGAAATACAACATGTCCCCTTTGACCTCACCAATTTTAATAAATGCACCATAAAAAACATCCTATCTGGATGCATCACGGCTTGGTACGGCAACTGCTCTGTCCGTGACTGCAAGAAACTGCAGAGTCATGGGCACAGCTCAGCACATCACAGAAACCAACCTCCCCTCCATGGACTCTGTTTCTACCTCTCTCTGCATTGGTAAAGTAACCGGCATAATCCAAGACCCCTCTCACCCCAAACTCTCTCTTCTCCCCTCTCCCATCGGGCAGATGATACAAAAGCCTGAAAGCACATACCACCAGTCTCAAGGATAGCTTCTATCCTACTGTTGTAAGACTATTGAATGATTCCCTAGTACAATAAGTTAGACTCTTAACCTCACAATCTACCTCATTCTGGCCTTGCACATTATTGTCTTCCTGAACTGCACTTTCTCTATAACTGTGTTTTATTCTACACTCTGTTATTGATTTAATTTGTATTTTCTCAATGCGCCGTTGAAATGAATTGATCTGTACAAAAGGTATGCAAGACAAGTTTTTTTCACTGTACCTCAGCGCATGTGACAATAATAAACCAAATTTCAAATTTGAGCAGGAACGGCCAATTTATGAGAAAGCTTAGCACAGGGGCAGGACAGGTGTGAGGAAGGTCTGATAGACTAGACTGTGAGTATAATTCTTTTAGTTTTCAAATAGTTATGGAAAAACATCCACAGGTTAAAATCCAAAATTGAGGCAAGGCTAACTTGGATGGCATTAGACAGGAACTTGCAAATGCTGTTTGGGAAAGAGGCTGCCCACAGGTAATGGGACGTCTGGCAAATGCGAGGCTATTGAAAGTGAGATCGGGATATCCTGTTCCCATTAGAGTGAAGGGCAAGGCTGGCAGTGTTAGGGAACCCAGGTTGACTCTGGATATTGCAGCTCTGGTCCGGAAAAAGAATGAGGCATATGTCGGGTATAGGCTGATGAGGAGGGTGAGAGATATTGGAGTATACTTGGCAGATAAAATAAAGCAGAATCTTAAAAGATTCTGTATGTTTAACAAGAGCAAAAGAATAGCTAGATACAGGAAAGGTCCCATAAGGATCAGCGTGGTGTTAATATGTGGAGCCACAAGAGATGGGCAAAGTCTTAAATGAATATTTCTCATCTTTATTTACAATGGTAAAGGTAATGGAAGCTGGGGAATTCAGGGAGGAGAACAGTGTTGTCCTGAAACATCTTGATACTACAAAGGAGGAGGTTGTGATTGTCTTGCGGAGGCTAAGTCACTGGGGACTGACTATTTGATTTCTGGAATGTTGTGGGAAGCAAGGAAAGAAATTGCTGGAGCCCCGGCAGGGATTTTTGTTTCTTC